>NC_053147.1:55439914-56050283 GCF_016808335.1 Panicum virgatum
CGAAGTACTCACTGCTGCAAAGGAATTTTCCATGTCAGGAGAACCTCCTCTATCAAAGAAATCACACTACTCAGTGGTAACCCCACCGGTTGAGGTTGGTGTGAAAACTATTCAGTTGCAAGAAGGCGACTTCTCCAAGACCGCCATGATAGGCACAGAGCTCGACAACAAATAGGAACTCGTGCTCGTCAACTTCCTTAGGGCCAACCGAGACGTGTTCGCCTGGAAACTAGTGGACATGACTGGGGTGCCCAAGGAGTTGATTGAGCATGCCCTATAAGTCGACTCAAAAGTTGTACCTAAAAAACAAAGGCTGCGACGCTTCTCGCCCGAAAACGCGAGGCAATAAAAGAGGAACTAGCAAAACTACTCACTGCCGGCTTCATCAAAGAAGTCTACCATCTAGAGTGGCTAGCTAACCCTGTACTTGTTTTGAAAAAGAATAAAAATGAATGGAGGATGTGTGTTGATTATACCGATCTCAACAAACATTGCCCAAAGGATCCTTTCGGGCTACCTCACATTGATCAAGTAATCGACTCCACCGTCGGCTGTGTTCTGCTCTCCTTCCTTGATTGCTACTCGGGCTACCATCAGATCACCCTCAAGAAAGAAGACCAGATCAAAACGGCGTTCATCACCCCATTCGGGGCATACACCTACAAGACCATGTCCTTCCGACTGAAGAATGCAAGAGCAATGTATCAAAGGGCCATCCAACTATGCTTTGCGGACCAGCTCCATCGCAATGTTGAAGCCTACGTGGACGACGTAGTGGTAAAGACTAGGGTTGAAGATAATTTCATCTCTGACCTAGAAGAGACCTTCAACAGCCTACGACGGTTCAGATGGAAGCTCAACCCGATAAAGTGTGTTTTTGGCGTACCATTGTCACACCCGGTTTTAAGGACAAAACCGAATGCATATCTATATGTATGCCAGGATCAAATTTCATACATATAGAGACATTATAAGTGAATAATCAGTAACAATATCATGTAATAGAGAATAACAACAATTAAAAGACTATCAGAGTTATACAGCTTATCCTGGAAATGAAGGCTTCAAACTTCACAAGCAATCGACTGGGGGTTGCGTACGCCTAGAACTCAGCAACATCTTCAAAATACTTCACAGTAACTTCCTCTTCTGAGCAGCAGTAAGCAAGGGTGAGTACACTTATGGTTGGAACTCAGCAAGGCCACAAGAAATAACCAGAAAATGATTTAAATCCATCTTTAAGTAAATTAATCATGTGAGGGTCCATGCCGCTTGTGACCGTGAGCACGGCTGATATATCAGTTTTACACTATGCAGAGGTTGTACACTTTCACCACAATTCGCGTAAAAGTTCCGAAGAACTTTGAACCCAACCACGCATATGTGCTGATCAGGCACAATACCACACTTCCGAGGTGTGATTGCATAGGGACGCTACGAGGCCTTTACAAAGAATCACTATATGTACGCACTGGTCCCTTGCTTTCTGCGGTACCTCAGAAGACGAAGCTTCCTTCACCCGCTCCTCAAATATCGATAACCCAAAATCCACCAATCAAATGCCCCAGGCACGACATATAGATCATCTAATTACTTAGCCAAGACCAGAACCATATAGTATTGTGGTTGTACGGTTTTCTTGGGTGGTTCTCCATGTTCCAATTAAATCAAGTATTCTCATAAATAAGCATAGATAGAAAGATGGTTAGGGTCACTTGCCTTTCTTCAACAAAAAGCTACTCCTACTGCTCTTCACTGCTCTTCATCTCTTGCTCACTTGGGATTCTTGATCTTCAATCTTCAAACAGCGATTCTTCTACTCGAAGCAATCATGGGTAAACATGCAAAGCAAACAACAAGTATAACTAAGAACAATACACCAAAGCAAAAGAAAATCTTAAAAAGAGCATACTAAAGGATAGAGCTCACTGCTATGGTTACGAGAGCGCAAGAAACGCGAAAAATAGAACTAAAACGGCGATTCTATGGGATAAACGGTGCTTTAGGGATCTAGTCGCGATTAACTAAAGGGTTAAGGACTAACAGAAAGAATTTGTAAGACACAACAAAGTGTGCTCATAGAGGATAACAAAGTGATAAGGCTACTACACACGTTGCGAGGATCACGTGAGCACAAGATTTGATGAAAACGGAGCTAAAATGAAGAAGTTATGGCTAAAACAGGATTCTAGGGGCTTTTCTACGAAAATTTTATAAAACCAGGGGCTAGATCATAATTATACCTAAACTTCAGGGGGTAGCAAGGAAAAAGGTGGGCGGCGGGTGGTTCTGGACTGCGGGCACGATTTTCCTAAAGCTCAGGGGTTTTACTGTAAAGATTTGGACCAAAACCTAATTAGTTTTGTATAGGGCTAGACCGCGGGTTGAAATTGGGTAAACAGAGGGGGCCTTTTTGAAAATATGCAAAGGTTGACCGGTATCTTGGGGGCTGACTCCAGTTGGATTAGATCTGATCAGTCCGAGTTAGATCGGACGGCGCGGATTTCATGCGGGGCGAGCAGCGGTGCGGGGGTACCGGCGGCGAGTGTCTGGCGGCGGCGGGGTCGCCGGCGTAGCGCATTTACGCACTCCCGGCCTCGGATCGGGCGCGGCTTGCACAGGAAGATGGCACGCGATTAGGGGAACGCGGCTGCGGGGTTCACTAGGAGAGTTGATGGCCGAAGCGAGCTTGCCACGACGTGCGGCGGGCTGGACTCCAGCGAGCACGTGCGGGCGCGATGGAGCGGGAAACCAGGGAGCAAAAGAAGCAGGGGAAGCTCCTTACCGCGTCCTGAAGCTTGTGGAGGGCTCGGTCGCAGCAGAAGGTCAGCAAGGCGACAGCGTGACTTACCCCGACGGCGCGGCGGCAAAGATAATCGAGCTCTGCGCGTTTAGGGTTTGCGAGGTGGGGATGCGGCGGCGGCTAGGGTTGATGCGGATCCTAGGGCTGCGGGGGTTGTATTTATAGGGCGTGGGATGGTGGACCTCGGCGTGCGCACTCGGGACTCGGTGGTCGAGCCTCGGTCGGACTCGAGCTCGAGACCGACTCGGGTACGTGCAGGGGTGTGGGTCCAGACCGACGCGCGTGCGGGGAGGGAACGCAGAGTACTTAGGCGTGCAGGCCAAGCAGCGAGGGAGGGCCACGGGGCAGCGGCACGGCGCAGCGCGGCCCAGACGCTGAGGCGGGGCATCGGCCGGAGATAGAAGGCGACCCTAACAGGTGGGGCCCATCTGTCAGCGGGAGCGGCGGAGGAGAGCGCGAGCGGGCTGGTGGAGGGAGCTGGGCCGTGCGCGAGGGGCGAGCATGGGCTGCTACGCGGGCCACGCGGGAGAGAAGGGAAAAAGGGGAAGCTGGGCTGGGCTGAGATTGCTGGGCTGAAAACGTTTTCCTTTTTCTTTTCTCAAAACCAAACAAACAAATTCAATTCAAATTCAAACTCAAAGATTTGAATTCAAATTGAACTTCAAACATTAAAACAAAGCAAGGAGGCTTGAAAGCAACACACAAACAACTTCATTTTAATTTTGGAAATTCAAACAAGCTTTATTTATTTTCTCTAAATTCCCTACGAACAAAAGAAAATGTTGCAAAATTTTAAAATTATGAGAAAATCGTTGCTTTATTATTTTCTTTTAGTCACATCCTGAAATTTGAAAATTTTAGGGTGTGACAACCATCCGGGAAACTACTCGATTTCATCATTAGTCTCCGAGGAATTGAAGCATACGTAGAGAAGATCAATGCCTTTATGGCTATAGAAGCTCCGGCAACAATTAAAGATGTACAGAAGCTCATGGGTTGCATGGCAGCCCTAAACAGATTTCTTTCTAGACTTGGAGAACGGGGTCTACCCTTCTTCAAGTTACTCAAGCGACAAGACAAGTTCCAATGGACACAAGAAGCGGCAGAAGCACTCAAGGATCTGAAGCATCACCTCCAGACCCTGCCAAACCTCATTGCTCCTTCACTAGGCAAGAACTTACTGCTCTACATTGCGGTGACCACCCATGTCGTCAGCACAGCCATTGTGGTCGAGCAACTAGAGGAAGGCCATGCCTATGGATTTCAAAGGCCAGTCTACTTCATCAGTGAAGTACTTTTCGAATCAAAGGTCCGGTACCCCTCAATTTAGAAACTACTTTACGCTATCCTCATCACATCCAGAAAGCTCCTCCACTACTTCAACGAATACAAGGTTACAGTTATTACTGACTTCCCATTGGCGGATATAATCCACAATCTGGATGTCACTGGACGCATATCCAAGTGGGCAGTAGGAGCTTTGGAAATCAAGTTCCAACCAAGAACTGCCATCAAGTCACAAGCTCTAGTTGATTTTCTGCCAGAATGGCACAAAAATGAAATCCCCGCACTAGCCAACCGACCAGAGCACTGGGTAATGTACTTTGATGGTTCTCTCAGGCTCAAAGGTGGCGGTGCAGGGGTACTCTTCATATCACCAAAAGGAGAACAACTCAAGTATGTTTTCTAGATATTGTTTAAAGTCTCCAACAATGAAGCAGAATACGAGGCACTATTGCACGGGCTGTGCCTAGCAATCTCCCTCGGAATCAAGCGACTACTCATTTACGGCGGCTCCTTGTTAGTCGTACAACAAGTGAACAAAGAATGGGACATCAATAAGGAGACCATGGACGCGTATGTCACAGAAATCCGCAAACTTGAAAACAAGTTCTTAGGATTGGAGATTCATCACGTCATTTGTGACAGCAACGTGGGAGCTGATGTCATCTCCAAACTCGGCTCCTAACGCGCCAATGTGCCACCAGGCGTATTCGTTCATGAGTTACACCACCCGTCCGTTACTATACCAGGACATGCAACCACTGACTCAGATACCATGATAATGAGTCAAGAGGTTATGATAATCGAGGAAGATTTGTGAATTCCCTTCATCGACTTCATTAAGGAATTCAAATTACCACCAGGAGTTGAAGCAGCACGCATAGTTCGATGCTGCAAGGGCTACGCCGTGGTCAGCGACAACCTATACAAATGTTCGACCTCCGGAATTCTCATGAAATGTGTTTCCATAGAAGAAGGAAGAGCAATTCTATGAGAAATCCACGATGGCTCTTGTGGCAACCATGCAGCTTCAAGAACTCTGGTTGGCAAACCATACAGATCAAGCTTTTTCTGGCCGACGGCTTTGACAGATGCCGAAGACCTTGTTCGTCGATGCAAAGGATGTCAATTCTTTGGCAAGCAAGCTCACGTCCTAGCTCATGACCTGATCACGATCCCTCCATCTTGGCCCTTCGCCTGCTGGAGCCTAGATACGATTGGGGCCCTAACAACAGCACCAGGAGGGTTCACGCACATCTTAGTGGCAATCGATAAGTTTACAAAGTGGATCGAGTACAAACTTCACTTCTGGATCATTTTGGAAATTCTGCGAGAATGCATGCATCGATGTCAAGTATGTATCAGTAGCTCACCCGCGTGCCAATGGCCAGGTTGAGTGCATCCATGGCTTGATTCCTGACGGACTCAAGAAAAGAGTTTATGACGAGAACACAAAGAAAGGAGGGAAATGGATTTACGAGCTCCCTCATGTCATCTGGGTGCTACGAACTCAGCCTAGCAAAGCAATAGGCCAGACTCCATTCTTTCTCGTGTACGGCTCAGAAGCTATACTTCCCGCAGATATTATGTGGAAGAGTAAATTTCACCGGCGGTCCTCGAACTTGTTCCGCGTTCTCATCCCGGTCCCGGTACTTGCAAAACGCGCATTCAGCACCCTAAACATGTTCCACTATGTCATCCCGGTCCCTAAACTAGAAAATCAAACGATTATGTCCTCAAATTTGTTCAATCATGTCATTCCGATCCTTAAACTTGATTTTGAGTCTTATATGGGTCAAAATAAGGTGATCTAAAATTTATATATCAAAAGTAATTCATAACTTTTTCATATGAATTTGAATGAAGATAAACTTTATATCAAAATGGTAGTCTCGACGTAATCTACAATTTTGTAGTTGAAATATTTTTGAATTAAAACTGTTTAGGGTCTCAAAATATTATTGTAAGTTTAAAGATTTTGAAATTTAAAAGTTAAAATTAAATTTTGGGACTCTGAACAATTTTAATTCAAAAACTTTTCAACTTTGAAAGTTAATTTACTTTGAAAAGTTTTACAATATTGAAAATTTTACAAGATTGTTCACCCGTTGTAAATTGTTCGGGTGGGGTCCGGCGGCGCCCATACAGAGGTGTGAAAAATTTTACATCAAGACGTTGGGAGCAAGAGAGGAGGGAGAAGGGAGAGGTGTGACTGCCATATGGGCCCCACCTGTTAGTTCACTTAATCGTACTGTTTGGAGAGCATGTTATGGAGATTTGGACCTATATGAAACGGATTAGCAAGTTCATGGACCTAGACGTGCATTTTGAGAGTACCGGGACCGGGATGAGAACTCGGGACAAGTTCAGGGACTGCTGGTGAAATTTACTCTATGTGGAAATCCCTAAGAGTGGAAACATATCAAGAAGGAGAGGCAGATGAAGCTCAACAGCTTGAGTTAGACTCTATGGAAGAAGTCAGATGCAATGCACTACTTCAATCTGCCAGATACCTCCAAGGAGTCAGACGCTATCACGACCGCAATATCCAACGAAGATCATTTAATGTTGGAGATATGGTTCTGCGTCGCATTCAGGACGAAATAGGACTACACAAATAATATTCAAGATGGGAAGGTCCATTGATCCTATCGGTTAGTCGACTCAGAAGGACAGGAAGTACCAAACTCTTGGAATATTGAGCATCTACGACGCTTCTATCCTTAGAGAGATATGACGAATAATCTGTCAGCACATCTTCTAAAGCATGAGTTCCAGATGCCTACTCCATTCAGCGGCAATGATTTCCACATCTCTAGCCCTTTGGTTATTCAACCAAATAACAGGGTATAAGTCGCCAATATGCATTGCGTTCGAGTAGTTATAGGCCACCATGCCTACCCGATCCTATTGAATCGGCTTATATCCTTTTATAGGATTTCCTACTTAGTAACCCAACCTTTCTTTGCTCCACAAAGTCAAAGGCACCAGTGAAATCGAGTAGTTATGGGTCACCGTACCTATATGATCCCGAGGGATCTCTATTCGTCTCTGCAACGGGACTTTCTACTGCCAACCTTTCTCTGCATCACAGAGTCAAAGGCACAGATCAATCGAGTAGAACCAGGCTTATACGCTTAACTGAATCTAAGGGATCAACTTTGTCCTTGTATAGGACATTCTACTTGAATTCCCAACCTTTCAAAGGAAAGGTAGGAGAATCGAGTAGTCTACAGGCTTGTACGCCTCCTACAATGATCCTCTTACATTATATATGGATCGATACTGGCATATGATGTCACGCCTCAATGCTGCATGATGGTAGATACTGAAAACATGTACTCTACACACATCATAAGGGCAATCGAGTACATTTACAAACTACACATTTACATACATCTGAATCAGAGTTCAAGTACAAGAGTCTAACTTTATTCATCTTGCTCTAAGCTCTGAACTATCTTTTCAGCAATAGGTTTGGCGTCCTCTCGGAACTTGGCAAAATCTTCTTCGAAACATTCAATTGCCATGCCCTATCCTAAAGGGACCAAATTTGCTTGCGGCCAATAAAACTTTACAAGTCCCAAGACATGAGCCACGTACAATTTGGTGTTGTCCGAGAGGTATTCCACAATCCTCTGGGGAGCTTTTTTCAGCCACTCCACCAAAGTTTGCGTCATCTCAGCTCCATCTTCAGGTGGATCCACCATCTCTACTAGTGTCCGTGCAGCGGCTTTCAGCTCCGCGTACTCGGCTAGTTGAGTCTTCAACTTTTCAACTTCACCTACGGAGAACAAAAAGCCATTTAAAGCTCTTGAGTTACTGCACAACTCCACACAGAGCAAAGAGGGGAGTTACCTTCAAGATCTTTCGTATCCCTCTCCAGATTTTCCACATCCTTCTTCAAGAGCCAAATTTGCTGAGTGCTTTCTTGTTGAAGTTTGAACAGCTTGTTTCGGGACTCCATATTCTCATCTTGCTCCTTCAAAAGTCGGCGTTCCATATCCTCGAGAAGCTGGCTGGCATCAATAGCAGCCTTCAATTTCTGGGATTTGAGATAAGAACGATTGGCCATCTCCTGTAAAGATGATATAATATTACATAGAACATTGATGACACTGAACATCAAAATAATGGAAGTACTCGACAGACATTCATACCGTGGTAATCTCGTAATAAGTCTTCAAATTATCCTGCAAGACCTTCAACTTCTCCGGTATCAGTAGTGGGTCATCAATTAGATCAGTAGTTAAGCTTGCTTGAACAGCTGGAGGGAGTGTTGACAAGCTGGTTATCCGTAACCCAACGCTTGTATCACTTTGCCTTTTTTCCCCCTCCACGCCAGAAGTACTCGCTGGGGTTTCGGATGGACTTTTTGAGGATGCTGCTACAGTACCTGATTTCTCAGTTACTACCCCCAATATTGGTGACCCTGGGGAGCTTGGGGCACCAGAGCTAGATGGCAACTTAGAAGTAACTTTCAGTTTCGGTAGCTTCAGGTGACTGAGAAAGAAAAGGAATCAAAGGAAATCTTTAATATTCAATCAGAGGAAAAGAGGTAGTCTTCGAGTCAGAAAACTACCTGGTATCTTCTGGAGAAGAAGCTTTTCATTTCTGTGCAACAGTACGGGACCCTTTGGGATGGTCTATAGGCAAGCTTTGTTTCTGCATTCGGTTGTCACCCGCAGGACCTGCCACGCCTTTCTTCCCTTTGAGAATATCAGCAAGGGTTTGTCCATCATTGGATCCAGAATCAGTATCTTTAGCGACCGGATCCCGATCTTCACGGAAATTCCGTGTAAGACCAGGAGCACCTTCATTCTCTGGCAAAGGCGGCATACTCCGGTACAGATTGACATCAATCTACACCAATAGAAGAAGTTTAGAAGACAGTCTTTTTTCAGGCATATGAAAAATTACTCGACAACAGCGAATCGGGTACTTACTCCTTTATCTTCAGGAGGATGTTTCACATTGAACAAACCCTTCGGTAAAAATGGGGTTTTGTCAACATCATCAAGTACTTGACATACTCTCTTGAACGCTTCAAAGCCACCAAGTTTTTAGCAGAAAAATGTGATGGGTCTGAGGGCTCTTGATACAAGAATCCTGGATGCTCTCGCTTTTGCAGTGGTTGCACTCGTCGATTCATCCAGGAATAGACTACTGAACCACCAGTAACACCAGAACTTTTGAGCGCAATGCTGCTCCCAAGCAACTTGTTGACTTGATCTCCACCAGGACCGGCATTTGACCATTCATCACATACCTTGGGAGGGCCTGGGACTTGCTCGGGAAGAGAAGGATAGTGATTTCCAACATAAAACCAATTGTTCTTCCAATCAGCATTCAGATTCGCCGGACGGTACACAATATATGCATCTTCCTTATCTGGACGCAGAGATATTTCTGCACCTCCAATTTCTATGATTTTGCCTCTACTCGGATGAGGACGGAGATAGAACAGATGACGGAAAAGATCAAAATGGGGTTCGATACCTAGAAAGGCTTCGCAAAGATGGGTGAAGATGGCAAGATGCAGAATGGAATTGGGGGATAAATGATGCAGTTGGATTTTCCAATAACGCAGGAGACCCCTAAAGAAATCAGAAGAAGGAACAGCAAGACCACGCTCAATGAAAGATCGAAATAGTACAATTTCGTTGGTACCTTCATAAGGTCTGTCTTCACCTTTCCCAGAATGCCATCCTATAATAGTGCGACTTTGCAGAAGACGATCCTCTACAAGTGCACTGATCCCCGCTTCAGAAAGCTTGCATTTTTTCCACCCAGCAGCCAGGGTTTCAACTTTCTTCACTTGGGGACTGGATCTTTTTGGTGCCATTCGGAAAGCCATGAGACATTTCTCTCGCATATGCTTGGGGGCTACTGAAGGGGCGGAACCTCAAGAGAAACCAAGGAGATTGGATTTGTGAATCTAAGGTGGCGGCCAGGAAGAATGGACTAGGGTAAAACCCTAAAGAGTTATCGCACAACTAAATAGCTAGTGACAGTGGCATTTTAGTTAAACGGTGGAAGTTTAAGAGACACATAGCACTTGATTTTTTCTCGAGCGGTAATTTTGGATCTATTTACATATATTCCTATTAACAGGATAAATTTATGCCACGAATTCTTGACCCTTAATTCCAAATCTTGAGATTTTGATTCAAGACTCGGGGGCTGCGGGATATGCGTCATTAATGGCTAATTTTTTTTTGAAATTATGGGAGACAAGAAGAAAAGACTAATTTGACCCTCAGCCTGATTCTGCGATTCAACCTAAGGCTTGGGGGCTACTCCATATAGAGCGCGAGTTCATTGCGCACCATATAAAAGAAGATTCAGGGCTTAAGGACCTCATAGCCTCGATGCAGCCAAAGAAGTACTCGGAAGACTACTCGAAGCACTTGATGGGAAGCTCCGAAGCGCATTCAAAGACGCCTTCAGAAGTACTTGACGCCTATAGGACTCGGCTACGAAGAGCCGGGGGCTTGTCAGACCCAGGGCAGTGGGACTGCTCACAGGCGTGGAATATTCTAGAGTGAGGGATAGCGCATGGATGTACTTTATCTCTTTTGTAACTACTCGTATAGAAGTAGGACTAGTCGAATAGAAGGAAACTACCCGATAGGCATGGGAAAAAACTCCAATAGTACTCGACTAGGACTTTCCATATAACCCTGTCCCCCCAGACAGAACCTCCATACGATCATTGATCAAACCTCAAGGCAATACAAACAACCACACAGGACGTAGGGTATTACGCTCTCGGTGGTCCGAACCTGTATAAATTTTTTTGTTCCTTGCACCATCGCGTTCCAGATCTCGGCGAGTCCTTGCCTACAATCAACTACCTTGGGGATACCCATGGTAGGCTTGCCGGTAAAATACCAACAAACTCAGACCGGTTGGATTGGGACATCGACACGGCCAGCAACTCCACTCGAACTGGACTCAACATAGAACCGGTTGCCTGATCCCCCACGAGGCCACACCACTCCACTCAACAATGGCAGCAAAGCCGAAACACTACCGCAGCACCCGCCCACAGTCCACACTCTTGTAGTTGTCGAAACCTCAGGCGTGACCCTATGTCGATAGAAATCAATGGAAGCAGACACCACCGCACGAAGAAGGCCATCACCATGCAAGACCCTTCACGGTGATGCTGCTGTAACAACACACTCCACCCGACGGAGTGAACAACACTAGATTCGGGCCACTCGCAGACTGCCTCGCAGTCGCTGCCTCGACAACACAATGTGCGGGGGCCTCGCCACATCCGCCGTTGGACTCCAACTCTCTTGTCGCCTCAAAGAGAACACCGCGCATGGGGGCCTTGCCACGCCCGCCACAGTACTCCATGCCCTGGATCCGTTTCATAAGTCACCATTGGAGTGGTGAGCAAAGATGCCCCGCTCCCTCGGATCTCTATCAATAGCCAAGCCGACGCCGTGGTTCAACTTCGCCTCGTTGCTTCACCCTCGCAACTAGCCACTGCCGCCACAGTAGCAAGCCAAGGAAGTCGCTTGCGCCGTCTTACAATGTTGTACCGTACCGGGTGGCCCAAGCCAAGCTGAGCGACCCACCACAGTCCGCTGCAAGACTAATTGTCCCACGATGCCGTTGCCGTAAGCGCCATCCACCGACGCAGTCCCATGCCGCACTGACCGTTGGCAAGCAATGCTAGCCACCGCGGTCCGCTGCAAGCAGCCAACTGGCAACTATGCGACAACCCCTGGCCACCACCAAGATAGCGATCGCCACTGCGTGGGCTCGGCGACATCCTTCCAGCTTGCCACGGGGCAAAAATATCGACCCCGGCTGAAGCCACAAAGGACAATGGACCGGTAATGCCACAAAACTTAGTTGGTCTTGTTGGAATATTTGGGCTGTGCCTATTTATTCAATAATAATGAATTAAAGCTCATGAATAAATGATAGGGAATTTAAAAGTAATCGAATTGAGTCGAGACTCGATGTGACATGATGTACGGTACGGTGCGGTGTGGTCGAACGTGATGTGCTGCGTGGAGTGGATAACTTTTACACCAAAGAGTAATAGCCAGGCTATTAGTGGTGCTTTGATGGTTGGTGCTTTAAGGAGTTTAAATGGCCGGAGGTTACTAGTAACCCATGCTTTCATGGCTATTGCTCACCTTGAAGACCGTCCAAGTGCGCCCCCCCCCCCCCCTCGCTGGCTCACTCACCTATATAAGAGGCACCTCACATGTCCTCAACACACCTCAAAAACTCTCAAAGGCATTCCTGCTTAGGAAGCCTCTCTCTTCTCCCTCACTGTTGTGCTGCTCTCGCTGCCTTAGCATTCCCAACGCAAACATCTGCGCGTACAGAGTTTGCGTGAGCAGACCTCCAGAACCTCACTCACTGTTGGAGAAATGCTTATCGGTACCAGCAGTTTAGTGCTGGTCACGCAGGAGCCAGCACTAACGTGCATGTACAGTACACGACGGTCATGTTAGTGCCGGCTAGACTCCCCAGCCGGCACTAAAGTGTCACCCCCCAACGGTCAGCAGCCCACCCCTAATGGTTAGCAGCCAATTTAGTGCCGGCTGGGAAGTCCCAGCCGGCACTAACTTGGCACGGTGCAGGTTAATGCCGGCTTAAGGGTCCAGCCGGCACTAACCGTCGACAGTTTGTGCCGGCTCAAATTACTGGCCGGCACTAAGTTGTCCCATATATACTGGCTCCTCTCTTCTTCCCCAGCCCGACCCATCCATTTGGACGAGCTTCTCCTCTCTCCCATGGCGTGTTAGAGGGGAGGTGCTGCCCATTTTCTCCAAAATTTGTGAGGATTTCACCCATCCAGGTGCACCAAAGGTTAGCAGCTTCTTCCACTCTTCTTTGACGGTGTTTATTCTTTCGTTTCATGCTTTCTAGGTAAAGAAAATAGTGATTTTAAGGTTGAGAAACAATGAGCATAATTTTTAAATTTGTTCATCAATTTGACCAAAATAGAATTGATTTGTTGTGTTTTAGAGAAGGATTACTAGATAGTTTGAGTATGACACATTTAGATTAATTTTTTTGAATTATTTCACGGGGACATGTCTATATGTTATTATGCAAAATATTAAGGATGAAGGAAAATGAATATGATTTATCAATTTGTTCATTAATTTGAGCAAGGTAGAATTATTTGTTGTTTTTTAGAGAAGGTTTACTATAGTTTGACTATCACACACTTAGAATGATTTTTTCGAATTATTTCATGGTGACATGTGTATATGTTATTGTGCCAATTTATTTTGCTATTTACTTTAGGTTTACTAGATAGGTGGCCTATGACACTTTTACAATTTTTTTCGAATTACTTCATAGTAACTTGTTTTGAGATATGTAGAATTGATTTTTGTTTTTATACGGTAATTAATTACAGATGGACCGGCAATGGATGCACGGCAGCCAGAGCACCTCAGCGTGGATTCAAGGTTTAGATTCTTTTCTCAAGGCGGCAATGGCAAATAGGTCGCCAAATGGTTTAATGTGTTGTCCATGCAGTGTTTGCGAAAATAAAAAGGAATTCCGGAAAAGAGATACTCTATGGAATCACCTGGCCTTGAATGGATTCATGAGTAACTATACCCTTTGGACCAAGCACGGCAAAGTTGGAGTTATGATGGAAGATAATGAAGAAGATACCGATGATGATAACAACCTTCCAGATTGGGTCAGCCACCTGACGAGCTAGGTCAGGCGTTGCTTGATGAAGCAGGTGGCTTTCAAGATGAACCAATGGACGAGGGTGAAGCAAATGTTGCACAAGAGGAGCCACCTGACGAGCTAGGTCAGGCGTTGCTTGATGCACAGAAAGACAGTGAGACTGTGAAGGAGGCATTAAAGTTCGAGAAGATGTTGGAGGATCACAAAAGGCCGTTGTTCCCTAGTTGCAAACCGGAGCAAAAGAAGTTGGGTACCACGCTGGAGATGCTGGAATGGAAGGAAATTAATGGTGTCACCGATAAGGGATTTGGTGAGCTATTAAAGATTGTAAAGAACATGCTTCCTGAGGGTAATGAACTTCCGTCAACAACATACGAAGCTAAAAAGATGGTTTGCCCTCTTGGATTGGACGTGCAAAAGATTCATGCATGTCCTAACAACTGCATCCTGTATCGCGGCGAATACGAGAACTTGGAAGCTTGTCCTGTTTGCAGCGCATTGCGGTATAAGATCAGGCGAGATGATCCAGGTGATGTTGATGGGCAGCCAGTAAAGAAGAGAGTTCCCGCAAAGTTGGTGTGGTACTTTCCTATAATACCACGTCTGAAGCGCTTTTTCAAAAACAAGGATAACGCTAAGTTGATGTGGTGGCACAAATAAAACCGTAAGGAGGATCACATGATCAGACACCCAGCAGATGGGTCCCAGTGGAGAAACCTTAACCGAGAGTATCCTCAATTTGACAATGACCCAAGGAATATAAGATTTGCTCTAAGTGCGGATGGAATGAATCCGTACGGTGAGTTTGGCAGCGCTCATAGTACATGGTCTGTGACCCTATGTATGTTCAACCTTCCTCCTTGGTTGTGCCTGAAGTGTAAGTTCATCATGATGCCGGTGCTTATAAAAGGGCCAAAAGAACCTGGCAACGACATTGATGTGTTCCTGCAACCCTTGATGGATGATCTCTTACTACTCTAGAAAGAAGAAGGTGTACGTGTGTGGGATGAGTATAAATAGGAGTCCTTCAACCTCCGAGTTTTGCTTTTTGTATGCATCATTGATTGGCCTGCACTTGCAAAACTTTCGGGACAGTCGAACATGGGATACATGGCCTGCACCCACAGTTATGATGAGACCGATAGCATTTATTTGAAACACTGTAAGAAGTGCGTATACATGGGCCATCGCCGATTCCTTCCTACCGATCACCCCCTAAGAACCGAAGGGAAGAATTTCAAAGGAGAGCATGAAACTTGTCCTAAGCCTCTATTCTGTAATGGAAAGCGTGTGTTCTCGATGATCAAGGATGTGAAGGTAGTATTTGGAAAGGGTCCCGGTAGTCAACCTGTTCCCAAGGATGACCAGGGACATGTTCCAATGTGGAAGAAGAAGTCTATATTTTAGAACCTACCTTATTGGCAAGTCTTACAGGTTCGCAACGCAATTGATGTGATGCATCTGTCGAAGAATCTTTGCGTGAACCTACTAGGCTTCTTGGGAGTGTATGGTAAGTCAAAAGACACATTGGAAGCAAGGCGCGACATGCAGCAGCTAGCTGGACGACAAGGCTTGCAACCCGAGAAGAGAGACAAAGGATGCCACTATTTAAAACCTGCCAGCTATAATCTGAGCAAAGAGGAGAAGGAAAGTATGTTCGATTGCTTGAACAGTATCAAGGTCCCGTCTGGGTACTCCTCAAATATACAGGGTATAATAAATGTGAAAGAGAAGAAAATCCAAAACTTGAAGTCCCATGACTGCCACGTCCTGATGACACAATTACTTTCGGTTATACTGAGGGGTGTTCTACCGGAAAATGTGAGATTGGCAGTTGTAAAGCTTTGTGCGTTCATGAATGAAATTTCGCAAAAAGTAATTAATCCAAATAATCTAATAAAGCTGCAGAAAGATATTGTCAAATGTCTTGTCAACTTCGAGATGGTCTTCCCACCTTCCTTCAATATTATGACACACCTTATAGTTCATATTGTGACAGAAATAACTATCCTAGGTCTTGTTTTTCTACACAATATGTTCCCTTTCGAGAGGTTCATGGCCGTATTGAAGAAGTACGTGCGCAACTGTTCTCACCCAGAAGGATGCATTGCTAAGGGCTATGGAACAGAGGAGGTCATTGAGTTTTGCGCTGACTATCTTCCTGATCTCAATCCGATTGGGCTCCCCGTGTCACACGATGAGGGGCGACTAAAGGGAAAAGGCACACTAGGAAAGAAATGTAATATGAACATCCCTTGTAGTGAATTCAGCCAAGCAAACTTCACGGTTCTTCAGAATTCATCCAAGGTGGCTCCATATATTGATGAGCACATGAATATTGTATGGTCCGAAAATCCACAGAAGAATTTTGCTTGGATTACACGCCAACATATAAAAACTTTTGACGGCTGGTTCAGACGAAAATTATTGGGCAACAACACAGTTGATCAAGAACTTCAATGACTGGCCAGGGGACCATCAATAAACGTCCAGCAATACCAAGGGTACGAAATCAATGGGTATACATTTTACACGAGAGCTCAAGATAAAAAAAGCACCAACCAAAACAGTGGTGTCCGTATATGTATAGTAAACAGTAATTGAGAAAAGAACAACTACTATGGTGTCATAGAGGAGATATGGGAACTTGAATATGGACACATAGTTGTCCCTCTGTTTCGTTGCGAATGGGTGGCTGGAGGAGGCGTAACGAAGGACCAGTATGGGATGACCATAGTCGATTTTAAAAAGATTGGATATAAAGATGAACCATTCGTTCTAGCCAAGGATGTGACACAAGTGTTCTATGTGAAGGACATGTCGAGCAAACCAAAGAAGAAGTCGGATAAGACGTCACAAGCAGACAAGGCTGGAACTGAGCCGAAACGGCACATAGTTCTTCTAGGAAAAAGAAAAGTTGTTGGAGTTGAGAATATTTCGGACAATTCGGAAGATTATGACCAGATTGATGACCTTCCTCCATTCTTAGTTGACGTTGACCCCAGCATCCTCTTATCCAAAGAGGATATGCCTTACTTACGCCGTGATCACGTCCAAGGCACTTTCGTCAAAAGGAAGATTATCAATGTTCCAGTAGATAATGATGATGAGTAGTACTTTTATATAAATTATATATTGTATTTTCTCATTAAGTGATGTAATGTAACACACCGCGTCGTATTTGTCTCAATTCTCGATACTATTCATCCAATTAGGACACAATATCATCTTCAGATAATATTATATTTTTGCATGGTATAAATATTATTTACTTTCACTAATTTTGCATTACTAGGAGTGTTGAACATTAAATTACAAACAAATAATCAAGTAATTTGTGAATTGATTACATCATTGTATAGGCTATTACTGAAAAGACTTTTGAATATTTTTGCATGGATCAAACTGAAATTTTTTTGATTTATTATGAATAATAGAAGCATACTAACATATAAACCCTATAAGCTACACATAATTGATAATGGTAGCATATTTGTTAATTTACTTCAATTGCTATTATTATTGTATAGATATAATTACTATAATTATTGTGTAGCTAAAAAATTAAGATATAAATTTTTGTTATATTATTCTAATTATTAAGCCTATTATGAATAAATTTATGAATATTAAAAATTTAGTGTAAATGGGAACTGGCATGGCCAATTTTCAGTTCCCGCCAGATGGAACACGTTAGTGCCGGCTGGTAATTATAGCCGGCACTAACGTGCGCACGTTAGTGCCGGCTAGGCACGTTAGTGCCGGCTAGGCACGTTAGTGCCGGCTCGGGGTACCAGCCGGCACTAACGTGTCAATCTGACATCATGGGGGCACGTTAGTGCCGGCTGGTAAGGCCAGCCGGCACTAACCGAGCCATCCCCCCCCAACAAATTCCCCCCTTCGCCAAATTCAGATCGACATCGCCCCTGCCCCGCCGCCCCAACGTCGCCCAACCCGCCCCTGCTCGCTCGCCCGCGTGCGCCGCCGCCTTCTTCCCCGGCCGCGCGTGGGTCCCCGGCCGACGCTCGACCGTGGCCGCCCCTCAAGGTCGTCCCCAGCCCACCGTCCCGGCCACTCCGGCCGCCCCCACGCCTCGTCGTCCTCGCCGCCCGGTCCGTGCAGCCGCCACTCGAGGTCATCCCCCGCCGTTGCGGCCGTCCGGCTGCCCCCACCGCCCCCCGACCACGCCGCCCCTGCCCCCGCCGCCGCGCGCCTCATCGTCCTCACACGCGTCCCGTTTCGCACAGCCTGGCTACCCCCGCCGCCCCGACCACGTCATCCCTGCCCCCTGTTGACGTTCACTAACGCCCCCGATTTGTATACCGCAAGCGCACGATTTGTGGTAGCTTTTCCCTTAGAGTATTCCCCCAAGGTTTATCAATCCGTGGATCGACAATGAACTTACTAGGCTTTTCCATCTAATCTAACGGATCTATCCTAACATGAAGCATTAATTGCATATAAAAGGTGAACCTTTGATAAATATGAGTGATGTACGAGGGTTGATCTCATCCATAAACATCGGTAAGGATAAAGCATGACCGAAGGCATGACTAAACCTATCACATGCATTCTAGTTGTAGTTCTAGCTAAACGAGTAAGATCAACATGCATCTCATCCAAAGCCTCTTTAAATCAAAACCTCCAATCCGATCCCTCGATACCCAACCTACTTAGTGGCAACGGCCTGTCACGACGCCACCCCTTTCAACGGGATACCCTGAAGCAAGTCGAACCCCCTTTGGGTAGATCCGGTATGAACTCCTAGCCACCATAGCTACAAGAACACCCCATGCAATCTATCTCGAGAATAGATCTAGGAATAAGCGCACCCAAAGCAAGAACGAAATCGAAAGAGGAGAGACATGATCGCTAAATAGATCGGATGACATGAAGACATTACTCACATAATAGATTCGTTTGGATCGCCACCACCGCGTATACACCATTGACGACTCCAACTAGCTCATGAACTCCACCATGACACAACCACGCAGGGAGGCCATGGCGGCTAGGGATGGCCTAAGCCATCTCCTAAACAACTTCAAAGACTTGCGGCGGCCGTCGTCTCCCTCCGGTCTTGGCCCTAGGTTTTCGTCGAGTTCTGGTTGGATGGATGCCTCGAGTTGAATAAGGTGCGAGCTATTTATAAGCCGAGGAAGCCACCGGTCGAAGGGGAAGGCAAACCGCCTCAGAAAAGGGCTGGGCCGGCCGGCCCCATGGGCCTAGGCCGGCCGGCCTACCCCTTTTTGGGCTCGCCTCGGTCTCATTTTTGGCGTGTAGACTCCTCGCATCTTCTAGAGTTTCTGTCCTTCACGATTGCACCCCTTTGGACGTTGTTATCTTGGAGATATCTTCGAGGAAAGGATAGGATAGGGAATCCTTCCTTAAATCTTCATTTGCTTTGCTTAATCCCGAAGTATCTTGATCTCATCTTCGTGGGCTTGGTCCTTTGGGCTCTCTTGGAGGATGGATGTGCATGAATATGCTTCGAATCAACATGGGCTTTGGTCCTTCCTTTGGGCTTTGGCCTTCGTCTTTCTCCGTGTTAGTGCTCGATCACGGGCCTTATCATTTCATGCTCCAAAATAGGCCAAAAAACTGCAAAAACGAAGTTCCTCCAAAATATATGTGCATATGTGAAAATGACCAATAATTAGGCCGGGGTTAGGACGGTTAGTGATTTTGATATTGAATTCATGCCATTATTAAGGATAAACAAGGGATAAAATGGGTACTTAAGGAGCGCCAACATTCCCCCATTCTTAAACCTTGCTCGTCCTCGAGTAAGTCTAGGAGCTTTGCTTATAAAGAAATCAGTGTTGCCCCTCAATGTCCTCTCTGCACCTAGTCATACATAACAAGACATATTGCTCTCTCAAGTATTTAGCATTTAAGTTCATGTTGTGACCGGCTACTTCTTCATTATGGAAGATAGACTAGCAATTAAAGAACAAGCCACAATAATAAATAAATGCAATGCTCTCAAACTTAAGCGAACTTCAAACCTTTACCTTGTTTCATCGTGAAGAGTTTTCAAAAGAATGCATATCAAACATAAGTGAGGTTCTCTTGCAAATGATCATGGAAATACTCATCTCATCAAGTCGCTCAAGCCTACATTAGATTGTTTTCAACCTATTCTACTCATATATAAAAGTGGAAGGCTTATGTGGAGCTTGGTAGGTAAAAACAATCCTAGCAAAACATTATATCTGAAATATTGTCAAACTAAGAGAGAGATCTAATGGGATTACCGAGACTAGTCAAAAAGGCCATTGGAAAATAATGTTGGAGAGGGGGAAAGATGAAACACACACATTTAGATAGGTGGACATGTGCAAGTGGCAAATGGATGATCCCGAGACACAAATGAAGTTCTCGTTATCGGATTGCACATGGTTGGAAGATTTGAGTATGGAATAATTCTTCAAAGTAACTTGGAAAATTAATGAAACAAAAAAGAACTAAGGAGCATTTTATTCTTCTCTTTTTTTTCTTTTCTCCCCTTTTTTTCATTTTTCTTTTTTTTTCTTTCTTTCTTTTTGCTCCTTAGAACTTTTGATAACATAGAATACTTACCCAGCCATCCCCCCATGATTGAACGAATACTCGTCCTCGAGTATGAATAGTGGGAGAACCAACTAGCTAGGGTAAGTATCTCAAATTCACCTTCTTCGTAAAACCGCTTGAAGGTGTGTTCCAGGATCAAAACCTTTCCCTCCCGCATACTGTCACTACACGAGGATAGTTGATGTACTCTAGGTAAACCATGCAAGAGCAAAGCAAACCCAAAGCCAAGTCGCGATTATATTAGGCATCAAAGTATCTCCGGGGAGCCTTGTCTCCCAAAACTTTTCTTTATATGGTGCCCTTGATTCTTTTGATTCCGTCTAAATGATAATCCATACTCAAATCGGGTTGTGGTCAAGGAGGTAATCACAAAAAGATATTTTTGGTTTAGGGTGGATATCCAGCGAGGTTTGTAAGATTCCCGAAGTAGAAACTCACAATGCATGGATAAATAGGATAGCAGAAAGAAGGTTACACAAAAAAAACGGAATGACCAGCTTCTTAGTCTCATACCAAAGAAATCAATTTTAATCCAACTCATCAAAATATAAGTTTGCAATCTAAAGGTTTCATCATGAAAGAATATGTATGTATAGGCTTTGGTAGGTAGAACTTTGCAAGAGATTCACAAATGTAGATAGCATAGGAATTAAGTTTTCAAATTAAACAACACAAGGTGTAAGATCATCGGTAGACTTAAATCAAAGAGCAACATAGAATATGTGGGTTTAGAATTTAGTCATTTAACCTCCACAAATAAAAGAGCCGGTATTTAATCATTTTAATTCCATTTAATTGAGAGCAAATGGTCAAGTCATATACAACATAGCGTAGGTAAAACAAAGCAGCAACTTTCATCATTTTTCCATAAGCATAAGGCATTGACAAAATGTATCATTGTGGTGAGCTCAAAGTGATGGCAATCCTACACTTATTGAAAACAAAAACAAAACTAGGTTGTCCTCCTAGAAGCCATGTGATAGGTTGAGAGATATATACAAAGGTTGCATCTATGGTTGAAGGCATATATGTACAAGCATTTAGAAAAAGAGAAAGTTGAGGAAGAATTACCGTCCTTCTCGATGCTCGTAATGAAGTGCAGCGCGGCCTCCCCCATACTTAAGCATTGTGCTAAGCATGGAAGAAGAATCATGAGCATCTTGTGGCAACCGTGATTATCTTTCTCCATGAGATCTTTCTTCCTTGTCCACAAAATCCTCCCCCATGCTTAGCATGATGCTAGGCGTGGAAAGAGAAGATGGACCATCTTGCAATTCTTGAAGTTCTTCCCTCATGTGTATGAATATCATCTTCAATGTGTCTTCACCTTTGTTGCCTCAATTTCCTTCAACTTCTTCTTGTACTGAGTCATGGTCCCAATCATTGCTTCACGTCGTCGTCGCCACCTTCAATTCCTTGCTGTCTCATTGCTGCCGCATCTTCACGAATTTTTTCTTTCAATTTCCAGAAAAGAATATATGCTAAAACATTGCTCCATTGCGAAGTGCACGAATTTTTCTTTCCAACGAGTCCTTATTTTCCCAAAATTGATTCCGAACAAGCGAGTTATGTCCATTTTATCCCAGCGCTGCAATCTGTCTCGATGAATTTCAGGACGTGCAACGTCCAATATTCTTGCCATATCTCCTTGTACGGGTCTTCAAATTCATTGATCTTGAATGCGTTGGAATGAGAATTTGATGGAGCTTCCGAATATCAACTTTTTGCTTCTTGTACAGCTCTGAACATGTTCTCAAATTGATGAAAACAGCTGCGTCCTTCTCGGGTTTCGACGATGTTGACGATCTTGATTGAAATTCTTTTGGTCTTGAACTCATGGGAGCGCTTCTTCATACCTGCAAAACATTTTAAACACACACTACCCCCGGGGTGACGGTCGGGAGTAGAAACAAATGCCAACAAACCTACCATTCCTGAAATCTCAAATTGTGGCAAAGTTAGCTTAGCGAAACTAGTGAGTGTACGTGTGTGCTAGTGTAAATGCAAATGAGAGGAAGGTATATAAACAAAGACAATGTTTACACCTAGTTCTAAACACCATGTTTACAACTAGGTTGCCGAACTTCTCCATAGCCACAAAGACTTATTTAACAAAGGTCAAAACACCATGTCTATCCCAAGATCAATAGGCCTTCATAGCACAAGAAAAAAAATAAAGCGCATTGCAAAGCTTATAAACCAACCAAATGCAACCTCATAGCTTGGTAACTAAATGATGATGGTCTTCAATCATGTCTAAACACCATGTTTACACAAGATTGCAAAGAGGAAAATGCTCCCGTGAAGCATTAACATGGATATGAAAGCTTTCAACAATAAAGTTGAGACCAAGCTAGCAAAATGAGTGCATGAACAATGGAATGGACGCAAAGTGCAAATGCAAAGTTAGCAAAAACAAGTGTTAGCAGGGTTGAAAGGACCTTTCGATGTTGTTCCGCAGCTAGTTTATTCAAAAACAATTGCTAAGAGTGACAAAAAACCTTCGCGGCACTTCATAAGAAGTGAGGCTTTTGTCAATGAAAAGGTTATTTATCGAAAAAGGATCAAGCAACCGAGCTAACAAGGTTTTAGAAGTAGGTTTATGGGTTTCCTATATTTTGGTCTTAAAACAAAAATTTTGAAGAGAGAGTGTTAGGTATAGAAATTCTATCTAAGGTGGTTTCAAAAAAAAACTAGAGAGAAACAAAAGTTAGATTTTTTTTTGAATGAAAAACATAACCTATGGTTTTGGGATTGCTCTATGAGTGGTTTTCCTAAGGGTTTTAGGATCTCAAAAACGAGGCTAGTCAATGTTTTTTAGAAAAGGTTTTTTTTAAAATGCAACATGCAATGCAATGCAAGGGTGAGACGAACAACATGGTATGCAATGCAACACGGGGTGAGTGAATAAAATGATATGACATGATGAGGTGGTCTAAAACAAAACAAAAAGTTAGCCTAAGTTAACTAGCCACAAGTTTAGAATCAAAGGGTGGTGCAATGCTTCATAAATCTCTCTAAAAAGACACAAATAAAAAGACTCTAAACACTAATAGCCACACAAAAAGGTCTGCAAGTTTCCCAAAATCAAATAACAAAGTGCTCCCTCAATAACATTTAGAATGAACAACATGAAGTTGTGGTTTTTATTAGAGCAATGGTACAATGTTACTTGATATTCCGATTAAATTGTGCAATGTAGATGGTCATATTAATATATATAAATAAAATGAACGGGTTGCCTCCCGCAAAGCGCTTCATTTAAAGTCATAGAGCTCGACTTTCTTACATACCTTCTCATTGATGCGAAGCCATGGTCCTTCATGCAAGAGGTGAAGGTGTTCCATGCAGCTCTTATTCCACTTCCCATGTTGGACATGATCAATCACGCTTAATGGAAAACTTGCCCAATCGTCTCTCACATCATAGTCACCTCCTTCTTTGTTGTCCTTCATCGCTACCTTTCTTTTCATGGATTTTCCTCTCTGTCCAGATTGGAAGTTGCACCAACCAATTGATCCAATGCAAGGTGCACGAAATCTTCTTTCCAACAAGTCTTCATTTACCCAAAACGCATTCCAATTGAGGGAGTTATGCCCCTTTTTCCCGTTACTGCAATCTGCCTCGTGCTGATTTCAGCACATGCATCTCCGATGTTTGAGACATAGCTCCTCCCGTGGGTTTTCAATTGTATCGATCATGGATGCGTTGAACCGAGGACTTGATGGAGATCCTGAATATTCAAATTTCTTGCATTGCAAACCTCTGGACTTGTGCACAAAATTGATGAGGCTTAGCGACGTCCGTTCTTGAAACTTGAAGATGTTGATGATGGTGTTCAAAATTTTGGGCACAGTTTCCCTCCTCATCATTTGAGTTTCATGTCCTACATGGTTAGTGAAATTCGGGGCTTCTCCCGACATGTGCTCTTTTAGGGTCATGAGCTTGACCAAGCACAAAGCAAGATCGAGATTTGCAATTATTTGTAAACATATGCAACATAATCACATCCTCAATTAATTTTCATCAACAAGACATGGTGTAATTAAATGCAGCATGTGTTTCTTGCATAGCGCGGAGCTCATTATTAGGCAAAGGTTCTTTAAGCATGAAATCAACCTTCTCAAGAAACTCTAGCCTATCATCATGAAAAGAACAAGGCATAGAATTTAAACTTTCATTCTGACTATCGGTTCGAGCATGAGATTTTTAAAGATTATCAACAAAACCAATAGAAGCTTGAGAATTCACTGTATACCTTAGCCTCAGAGCTTTTTCATACTCATTGGAGTCGTGGTGCTTTGTGCGAGATGTCATCTTGATGCACTCTTCGTGGTCCGTCGTGATTTGCTTCTCACGTCTCCATGTGTTGAATGTTGCGCTCTTGTAATCCGTCGTGGTTTGTTTGCAACATCTTCATTTGTCTAAGGTCGACCGCTTGTGCCTTCATTTGCCAATGTCATTGGGGTTCTTCCTCTACTCCAAGCCTCTGAATTTTATTATGTACGCTTGATGAAAACATCGCCCAAACTCCTCTTCATTGTTGTCATCGTCATCTTTTCTATCTTGTTCTCATCGCGTTGCTCCTGCCTCTTCTTCGTAGAATATCTCCTGTACACTCAACAGAACATATACCAAAATATAGATCTATTGAAAAGTTTATGAAATTACCTTTCCAACGAGTGGTCACTCTCTTTAAACGGAGTCCAAACGAGAGAGTTATGACCGTTTTACTTTAGCGCTGCGTGCTGTCCAGAAAATTTCAGAGTGCACGACTTTTGATGTTTTGGCCATAACTTCTTGTGGGAAACTTCGATTGACTTCATTCTTGATTCGTTGGAATCGGAACTTCGTGGAGCTTTTCAATATCCAAAAATATACTGCAATTTTCTTCTGAGGTTGAGCAGAATATTGATGAGAATAGTATCTTCTTGTGAATTCATCCGAAGATGTCAATGATCTCAATCATGTGGTCTTTGGAGCGTCTTGTCGTGCGTCCTTGGCTTCAAGGTCATCACCATTGATTTACTAGCACATAGCATGGCTTCAATGATGTGTCTTCTCCATGATTCTTGCTTTACCCAAGGTATCGAGATTAGTGGAGGCTCCCGTGCTTTGTGTTGATGATCTGAGCGGTTTTCTTCCTTGATAGCATCACTCGACTAGAAGTATATCGAGCATCCCACTGGAAAAGATAGGTGGTGTCATGATTCTTCTAATCTTGTTGCCTCCAGCTTTGGTCAACTTCAAATCATCATCTTTTGTGCAGTCGGCCTTCCAATCATCCTTTGACATCGTCATCACTTTCTCCGTTGTTTGCTGCTGCACCTTTCTTCATTGAATTGCTCCTTTGTCTAGTGCAGAACATGTACCGAACTCCAAGCTCATTGTGAGGTGTATCAAATCATGTTTCCAACAAGTGGTCATTTACCCAAATTGGACCTCGGATGAAAAAGTTATGCTTGTTTTACTCCGGCGCTACGCTTCGTCCCGAGAGATTTCAGAACGCGCAGCGTTGAAAGATCTTTCCATAACTCTTCACACCGATCTCCAAAATTAACGATTTTTGATGCGTTGGAAAGAAGACTTGACGGAACTTCATAATAATCTATTATTTCTCATGGCACATATCTGATCTTGGACGAAAAACTCATCACAACAGCGACACTTCATAGATGATGATGATCCAATCGCACGATTTTCTTTTCGGACATGCTTCATACCTATTGCTTGAGCAAACAAATCTTCCCAAAAACATTAGTCTTTAAAATCAATTGACATGGCGGCGTACCTTATTTATCATCTTTTGCTCTAGGGAGTGGGGACTCGATAGCGGATGCTGGGCCACTAACAAAAGTTAGCACCTACCACTAAAGAGCGAAACTTGATGTTATTCACATCTTGTCGAAGTGGATCTAGGGTTTTCGATGTTGATGTCGAGAACTCCTCGATCGTCTTGTCATCGATTGTCGAAGTTTGTTGGAGCGGGTTGTGGACTTCTCGAAGCCCAAGTTTGGTGTCTAGCTTTTTCCACCTGCTTTCAAGGACACGAACAAGAAAACAAGGGTATATGCAATAATAAAATTTAGGGTTAGCCCAAAAAATTAGATAGATCGCCCTAGGGTTCGAGTTGCCGATTCCCGGCAACGGCGCCAGAAAAGCTTGTTGACGTTCACTAACGCCCCCGATTTGTATACCGCAAGCGCACGGTTCGTGGTAGCTTTTCCCTTAGAGTATTCCCCCAAGGTTTATCAATCCGTGGATCGACAATGAACTTACTAGGATTTTCCATCTAATCTAACGGATCTATCCTAACATGAAGCATTAATTGCATATAAAAGGTGAACCTTTGATAAATATGAGTGATGTACGAGGGTTGATCTCATCCATGAACATCGGTAAGGATAAAGCATGACCGAAGGCATGACTAAACCTATCACATGCATTCTAGTTGTAGTTCTAGCTAAACGAGTAAGATCAACATGCATCTCATCCAAAGCCTCTTTAAATCAAAACCTCCAATCCGATCCCTCGATACCCAACCTACTTAGTGGCAACGGCCTGTCACGACGCCACCCCTTTCAACGGGATACCCTGAAGCAAGTCGAACCCCCTTTGGGTAGATCCGGTATGAACTCCTAGCCACCATAGCTACAAGAACACCCCATGCAATCTATCTCTAGAATAGATCTAGGAATAAGCGCACCCAAAGCAAGAATGAAATCGAAAGAGGAGAGACATGATCGCTAAATAGATCGGATGACATGAAGACATTACTCACATAATAGATTCGTTTGGATCGCCACCACCGCGTATACACCATTGACGACTCCAACTAGCTCATGAACTCCACCATGACACAACCACGCAGGGAGGCCATGGCAGCTAGGGATGGCCTAAGCCATCTCCTAAACAACTTCGAAGACTTGCGGCGGCCGTCGTCTCCCTCCGGTCTTGGCCCTAGGTTTTCGTCGAGTTCTGGTTGGATGGATGCCTCGAGTTGAATAAGGTGCGAGCTATTTATAAGCCGAGGAAGCCACCGGTCGAAGGGGAAGGCAAACCGCCTCAGAAAAGGGCTGGGCCGGCCGGCCCCATGGGCCTTGGCCGGCCGGCCTACCCCTTTTCGGGCTCGCCTCGGTCTCATTTTTGGCGTGTAGACTCCTCGCATGTTCTAGAGTTTCTGTCCTTCACGATTGCACCCCTTTGGACGTTGTTATCTTGGAGATATCTTCGAGGAAAGGATAGGATAGGGAATCCTTCCTTAAATCTTCATTTGCTTTGCTTAATCCCGAAGTATCTTGATCTCATCTTCGTGGGCTTGGTCCTTTGGGCTCTCTTGGAGGATGGATGTGCATGAATGTGCTTCGAATCAACATGGGCTTTGGTCCTTCCTTTGGGCTTTGGCCTTCGTCTTTCTCCATGTTAGTGCTCGATCACGGGCCTCGTCATTTCATGCTCCAAAATAGGCCAAAAACCTGTAAAAACGAAGTTCCTCCAAAATATATGTGCATATGTGAAAATGACCAATAATTAGGCCGGGGTTAGGACGGTTAGTGATTTTGATATTGAATTCATGCCATTATCAAGGATAAACAAGGGATAAAATGGGTACTTAAGGAGCGCCAACACCCCCGCCGCCACGCACCTCGTCGTCCTCGCGCGCGGCCCATTCCGCGCAGCCCGGCCGCCCGGCTGCCCCTGCCGCCTCGAGGTCCTCCCCTGCGCCGTCGTCCCAGCCGGCCCTACCCCCTCCGCCCCGAACTTCGTCCTCGCCCCCGCCGCTGCGCGCCTCGTCGTCGTCGTCCAGGCCTATGCTGCCGCACACCTCGTCGTCGACCTCATCCGATCCGCGCTGCCGTGCCTCGTCATCCTCGCCGGCTGCGCCCTCAAAATAGGTATTTGATTTGATCCGAACTAATGAATATGCAAACCATTGTGTACACCTTACCACACTACAATTGTGTACACTTGTTTGAATATGCAAACCATCTGAACCTAGATATGTTTGAATGATTGCTGGTTTGTTTGAACCATGTGAACCATGTGCAAAGATTATTCAAGCTGACTTGTTTGAATGATTGCTGGTTTTCAGCAATTTAAACTTTGATTCAGTTCAGTATGAGTTTTCTTAGTTTGACAAAAACCAAACACTTACCGAGTTACCATTCATTGTATCTGTCTAGTTCATTCAGCTGTCATATAGGATATAGCAAACACAAATCCAAACTAACATTAATGCATATATTATATAATGCTTGGGGGCATATATACACACCTTTTGTTTTTTTTTTGTTGTACATTACAATGGGATATTTGAGTTTGGATGAAAATGCACAGAAAAGTCCTCTTCTTTCCCAATGAAATAAAAAATATCAACACCCAAGCATAGCCCAAATTTTCTTTGTGATAATGTTACCATTGGTGCTGAAATGGTATTCTTAGTATTTAGAGCTTTAGAAAAATGCAAACTGAAAGCCTAGTTGAACTGAAAGCCATCATGATTTCAAGGGTTAATTTCAAAGCGGCCTTCATTTACAGAACGTGGTTGGAATTTTCCATTGCTGTTCAACTGTGCTTATGGATTTATGCTTTTAATAATTTTTTTGTCTGAAGAGTGCTGAATTCAAACAAATTATAAACATGTGTTCAAATTCAGCCATGATTTAAATTGAGTTTAAATTCAGCCATGATTTAAATTGAGTTTAACCTTTGATTTAATAGATGCTTTGTAACCTGATAATAAATTTTTTGCTAGAAAAAGATGTTTGGCAAAGTTTTGCCACCTCCTGAATTCAGCCATGATTCAAACAAAGTATGTGGCTTGCTGTCTATGTCGATTGAATAAAAAAATCCTATGAGCATTTATGAATATAAACATGTGTACAATATTTTTGCAAATATGTACATTTTATTAGTACTAGAAAATACTTAATGTTTTTTATTGTTTCAGGTAGTGGAAATGGATCATACGGACAACCCAGACGAGTTAATGCACGACCTCATTCGTGGTGGTACTGGGTACATAGCTCTAGAGTTTGATGAGGATGAGAACGATGGCAGCCAATTTTTAAACTTGCATTATCATGGCAACGAGGAGCAAGATACTAGTGGGGACGAAGAAGAAAATGTCGAGGAAGCCAAGGTATAAAAGTTTAGTGATTCTTTCAGGCATCAGGATAAATGTTTTGTCAATATATATGTGATTAGAATTTATTCAGATTGCAGGCGGGGCGGGTTCTTATATGTGATTAGAAAATTCTTGTTTGTGACACATGCGGCCCAGCTGCAAACTATTTGTGTTATGTTGCTAGCTTTGTTGATGATTTCAGTCCTTGTGTAAGCAGTCGTGCTCCAGCTAAAAATTCTCAAGAATGTTTCATGATAATTTTCGATCTGAAACCCTTGCTTGCGGGTTATGCAGGTTACGCATACCTGCCGTGACGTCCACTAGTTGCTAGCTACCCGTTTGATAAATTTGTGATTCTTTCAGGCATTAGGATCGATGAAGCCTAAACAGAAATGTGGCTCCAAGAGGAAGATGGTAGGATGTACGACCATCACGGAGATCGATGAAGCAACCGGATCGATGAAGCAACCGGCGAGCCACTTGCCCCTGGTCAAATTAAGACGACATTTGTAAATCAATTGGGATATCTTCTTAGGGAAAGCGTCCCCATAAAGTACAAGCTTTGGAAGAGAAATAAAGTCTCTGATCGACCTGAAGATATCGTGCCAGATTCAGAGAAAGATTTGTTATGGAAAGAGGTGTCGTTGTACTTCAACTTTCCCCCAGGCAAAGCTGACAAAGTAAAGGGATGGGCATTTAAGAAGATGGCAATTCAGTTCGGCTCGTTCAAGAAAAAATTGGTGGCAAACTTTGTCAATAAGGGCCTCACACCAGATTTTGATAAAGTCTGGAAGAAGCAACGAGAGTGGTGGAATGAATTCGTGAAATACAAGCACAGTGCTGACAGCATGACAGCCTCGATTCAAGGCAAAATGAATGCTAGCAAAAAGACAAACTTCCATAGACTTGGGCCTGGAGGTTATAAGGTTGCTGTTCCGAAATGGGAAAAGATGGAAAATAATTTAATTGCAAAAGGAATCGTACCGTAGACCTTGAGTTGGCCCAAACAAGCAAGGTATTACTTCTATGCTCATGGAGGCACACTAGACCCCGACACTGGAATGTTTGTGACTAGCGACGTACTAAGAGAGGCTGCCCAAAGACTCGACAACGCAATGAGGCGTACGGAAGAAGGAACCTTCCAGCCCAACAGAGAGAATGACGAGCTGACTTACGCTCTTGGGAATGCGGAACACACTGGACGGACCCGAGGCGTGGGTGTAGTTCCATGGAAATATGGATTTTCCGGAGATCTCGAAACCTACCGAAGCCGATGCAGAAGCAAGGCAGTAGTGGCAGAGAAGATCCGTAGCCTAGAAAACCGGATAATGTCACGTGAGGCAACAGTTGGGCAACGCTCGGACCAACCAGCTGCCAATGTGGAGATCAGCCCCCCCTCTCAGTGTCGTAGCAGTGTTGCTTCCACGGAGCACCCTAATTTGGGTGCCGACAGGCCGAGGGAGCCCATTGATGACATCACCGTTAGGACCCAATGTGAGCTTCTGGTTCTTTATGGGAAAAAGCTCAAAGTTTGTGCTGAGGGTTATGCGGAAGTCCAAGAAGATGGCGGGACAATACATTGCCAGCTGATTCCTGAAGGATTCGCCAGAGTCTTTGTTGACCGAATTACTGAAGAACGCTGGGAAGACATGAACCTCCCGATCCCTATAGGTCCTGAAGAAACAGAACTACAACATGACGTACACACATGGATCGCATGGCCAAAGCGTGACATAAGATTGGTGCAAGCAGCCACAGATTCCGCTCGGAGCTCAAAGCAAAGATCACCAATGCCAGCTGATAGGAATCCTAGTGTTGGCCCACCTTCTCCACCGCCTGCATGGGACCCCAGCATGGATCCGCCATCACCAGCCGCACAAAGCGAGCCAATTTCGGCATCATCACCAGCCACACAACAGAATCAGAGTCAGCGACAGAAGGCATACACTGTACCTTCGGTCCAGCCATCTCATAAGCAGCAAAGAAAGAAGAAAGCGAAGGCTCCAGAAGAGGAAGAGGCAGAAGAATCGTTTCAAACCTTCTTGCTGAAGTGCAAGCTACTGAGAGAGGCTGCGAACAAGAAGCCAAAAATAGATCCGGTTGCAAAGGCACAATTCATTAAAGATCCCACCAAGGAGAAAGAAAGGGAGTCGGATTATGATCAGCAAATCAGAAAGTGCTATAGCAACCCCAAGAATCGGCGGATTAATGGAAAGACCGTTCTCCAGCTTGGAGAGCAGTCCAAACAATCGATCCCTCCGTTGATAGTGCCGCGTGAAAAATGTCCCGATGAATCAAGAGATCCGTTGACCATGGCTGGGATGATATTGCAAACTGATCTAACAAGGGCTCAATTGCTTGGGGAGGCCCTACAGAATGCCCGCGGCAAGAAAAAGTTTGTACTTGGTGAACCTTTGATATGGCCAGAGTTGATACCATTCCTACCAACGAGAATGGCCGAGTTACACAAATGGTATACCGTGCAATCTAAAGCTAATGAATTAGAGATGTTCCCAGCTCGAATTAAAGATGAGCATTTCTGGCGAGGGGCAGATGATGTATATATCGAGTTTGCAGCACTTTACGATTTATACCATCAAGTTGCCCTTCACAAATCCCTCATCAGTGTATGGTGCATGTAAGTATTGTCTCTCGTTTCATTATTTTATCCTTGTGTGTTGACTGATCCCCATTTTTCTTGTGTCCCGTAGGTCAAAAATTCAAATTTGCCGAAAGAAGAACTTCCATAACGTCGGGTTCTTCGACCCGATGAACTTCCATAACGTCGGGTTCTTCGACCCGATGTTATACACGAGCAATCGGTAGCGCAAAAGCCTGAAGACATAGTCAATGTTATATACAGGGGGTTGTGTAAGAATAGCATGTGTCCCTTCATTCTCTTGTCATACAACCATCAGTGAGTCATTCTTTGTTAGCCTCTTTTTTTCAATCCCTTCGTATTAATAATACTATTTAATAACTATTATAATCAACATTAATTGGTTGTGCATATCTATATACACAGCATTCATTGGATATTGCTTTGTATTCGAATTGAGGAGCACAAGGTCTTGGTGTACGAATTGTTAAGGCAAGATAAATCAAAGTACCAAGATCTCATCGAGGTGGTAAGTATTGCATGGAGTCGCTACCTCCGCAAACACATAGGCTTGCCCATAGGTGAAATCGAGCCTCTTCGTTGGTTCACTGATTTTCCGGTATGAATATACTCTCGCTACTAATATCATTCACAATAAACATCAGAAAAATTCTATATCGTAACCCACATTTGTCCATAGTGTTGGAGACAGGACCAAGGAAACAACTTATGTGGATACTACGTATGCGAGTGGATCAACTCTTTTGCAAGTGAAAAAGGGCAAATGACAGTGGAGGCATTCAATGTACGTGAGCACAATTATTTTAATTCATTATTTTTTATTCTCATGACTTCATCGAAAAATGTGACAGCGTTGGTCGATGAAAGAAGAACTCATTGAAATGGCTCGGGTCAGGGCAATTCAAGAAGCTATATGCGGATTCCTGCTCGATGAAGTCATAAATCCTAGGGACGAATTTCATGGCGATCTCCGTACAAGCGTCGCCAAAGAAGATCCGACGACGAGGAAGCTGATACATTACTATAGTTGATGCTTAATAATTTGTTATATCTCAAGTACTTTTGAATTCCGAAGTGTTCCATATATGAACTCTATATGTATGTACATATTATATATATAATATTATATTAGTGTGATGCGATCCTAATATTAGTGTGCAATAAGTTACTAATACGGTACTAATATTAGTGTGCAATATGGTACTAATACGGTCCTAATATTAGTCTGTAATACGGTCCTAATACGACACAAATACACACAACAATTTCCATAAAAACAAAAAGAAAACAAAAAAAAGAAAAACATTTAGTGCCGGCCAGTAATACCAGCCGGCACTAAAGTGGATGTCTGGGCGGGCGTGGCGTGGCGTGGTAGCGCACGTTGGTGCCGGTCACAGTAGCCGGTCACGTTAGTGCCGGCCATTTAGTGCCGGTCACAGGGACCGGCACTAACACGTCCTGTGAACGGCACTAATAAGCCATTCTCCAACAGTGACTGTCTTGAGATCTTGCTCGGAATAGGCAGGCGATAAGGTTTTTGGGGAGCGTACATCTACGTGAATGCTCGTTGTGAATGACTACTTCCTGGTGACCTTCGTCCTCATGCTGTACAACTACCTCCTGGTAGTTCTCCTCGTACGTACGACTACTTCAAGGTGGACGTAGTTGTGTTCCCCAAGTGAACATCTAGATCGTCCCGACTACTTCCCAACGGCCATCTGCACTGCATCGACCTAGTTCGGCTACATCAAACAGCTCAGACCGACACAATGTCCAGTCCAGGGAATGGCGCATCCGGTGCCCCCGGCACCGGTCTCATCTCGGGTACTATCTAAACCTTCTATGGTTTATTTTTCTGTTTGTGTTATTTAGTAGAATTAACAGGAACACAAGCACATATCATATTATCACAAGATCACTACTTTTGTCACGATTAAAATATTAATTCTTGGAATTAAAATGTACCGAAAAATGCCTTGTTTTCTAGCAGGTCTCAAGAGATGATGCCTCTAAGGATGGCATGACGCCAAAAGCACCGCCATTGCTTGTCCAGAGGATAGAGTCTTCACCTAAAGAACCCTGTGCAGCAGGGTTGTAGCTCCAAAATGACGCCCCCAATGGAAAAAACGACGTCTAGGACGCCGCCGTCATCCCACCAGCAACTCCGGCAAGAGCTTTCACCCGGAGCATCCCAACCCCAAGCTACACACGCACGGCACGGCATCTAGCACCAAAGCCACGACAACCGTTCCGGGATGACACCACCACCGCGCCTCCACGCGCCATGCCACCATAACTCCACCTCTGCTTTGCTCGCCGCCAACAGCGCCAAACGTGACATCGCCACAACTCCTCGCAGGCGACGGCAACGCCACCGCGCCGCCACTCGCCCACCGTTGCGCATTCGAGCCGAAGAGGCCGTCGAAGAGGCGCACGGCACCCGCACTCTGGCCTGCGCACCTCTGCTCCTACAGCCCATGAGAAGACACCGCCGCGTCGCAGGCCCTTCACCCGGCACCTGCACGGCCTCACACCGCACGAACCGCCAGGGTCGAGCCCCCGCGCGGCCACACCGCCATGGCCACCGCGCCCAGCGTCCCGCGCAGGCGCGGCCGCCGCCAGGAGCCGCCACCATCACCACCCCGCTGTCTCGGCGCGCCGCAGCAGGCCACCCAACACTGCCCCTGCTCGCCACCCAAGGCCGCCGCTGCCTGCTGCTGCAGGTCGCCAATGCCACCGACGCTGCCGTCACCCCATATCCGGTCGTGGAGGGCTTGGATCCGGTCACCTGGACCTCGGATCCACCGCGTCGCCGGCGCACCGCGCCTCGGCGCCGGCCGACCGAGCGCCGCCCCCGCATGGCGGAGCATGCGGCCATCGCGGACGAAGACCTCGCCGCCACATTCCTAGGGGCCGCGCGGGCTTCCGAGTGAACCCCTCCGACGGCAGCGAGGAGAGAGGAGGAGAAGGCAGCGGCTTGGTGGCGGCGTAGACTTGGGGGCCGCTGAGTCGCCCCATGCGGAGGGCGAACCCACAGGCCTACAACGCGTTAGAAAAGCTTTGGCCTGAAAAAAAGGAAAAAAAGTTCAATTTCCTCCTCTCAACTATAACCAAAGTCTGAATAACCCCGTAAACTATAACTTGATTCAATTCACCCCCTAAACTATGCCATTTAATTTATTTTACCCCATAATACAATTTATCTTTTTTTTCTCCATACACAAGTTGAATTTTAATTTCAAATTTTGTAGGATAGTAATGGACATCACAATGCATATTTAGAAAAAAATTTATAATTTTGTCCCATTAGTTTTTATATAATTTTGAACTCTAATAATTAATTTATTATTAAATATCCTAACCTATCAAAATAATGATAAAAAATAATGATTTATTTTTCTAACATGTGTTATGGTGTGTACTAATATGTTGTAAAATTTCAACTTAAAACTCCACCTATGCATGGAGAAATGAAAATGACAAATTATATTATGGGGTAATTTGAACTAAATGGTATAGTTTGGGGGGTAAAATGAACCAAATGATAGTTTAGGGGGTTATCCAGACTTTGGATATAGTTGAGAGGAGTAATTTAGACTTTCTCCAAAAAAAAACAGTTAGGGCATCTCCAAACAGTTCCCAACATTTTTTCCTCCAAAAGTTATTGTTTGCCAACTCCCCAAATGGGTATGGAGAGGAAAAAAAATAAATCTCCAATAGTTTCCGCGATAAACCTTTCTGCTCCCACGATCGTCTCTCTGTTACGACTCCCTGCCGTCGACCACCGCATCCTCTACCTGGCCGCCCCTACCGAAACCCATCTCTAAATCTCTAAACCTGGACCAAGCTCTGGCATCCGATAAGGCCACATCACCCGTTAGCCTATCAACCGTCGGATCGAACGAGAAAGCGATCTCACCCGTCCGATCGCGGGTCGATTCGGGCGTCGATCCGCCGGTCGCCCATTAAGCCAGATAACCGGGCGCTCGCGAACGTGGCCTCCGCTAGGCCAGGACCTCACGCCGCCTCCCCGACGCGGGCCGCCGTGGTGGCCGGCCCCCGCCGCGGGTGCGCGACAGGGGCGAAGCCAGGATAAAATGCCACCGGGGTCGGCACAAACTTACAAAGTTACAATACAGATTTGGTAAAATATAGTACCATACAAAATCTTAATATCGATAAAATGATATGAGATAAAGGACATTCACATATTGTGACAAATACAAAGTAAGCATTCAGTTCGATGACTACCCTCTACGGTTACGGTCCTCCATCGTGTTAAAGCGGACAATTACATCTTTGATTGGAATTGTGGCTAGAAATCCTTGTTCTACAAAGCATATGATACAATGACTCATAAATTCATCACCAATACAATTTCGCAATATTGTCTTCACAATTTTCATTGCTGAAAAGCATCTCTCAACTGATGCAGTGGCAACAGGAAGAACTAGTATTAACTTGAGAAGCCGATAGACCAAAGAAAAAGCAAGAACCTTTTTTGTCCGCACCATCAGCTCAGCAAGTTCAGAAATAGTATCCAAATTGGCAAATCTTTCATCAGCTCGCACATTATCAATGTAAATAGGAAGCTCAAGTCCAAGATCCTTTAGTTGTGTTGAATTAAAATCATCGGGGTACGACTTAGCCAACTCCATCAAGCTCTCAACTTTGAAAGCCTCAAAAGAATTTTGGGACTGAAAGCAGCAATCTGAGTAAGCAGTTTAGAATTCACCTCATTAAAATGGTCACTAAACTCTGCAAGCTGCAAGTCAATAATTGGATTCAAGCAATCATATCTATAATGTTGATAGTTGGTGCGATTGGTCTTTTTTCTTGGATTATGACGATCAATATAGTCCTCCTCCATATCAACCTTAGGAATGTCATGTTCTTCACAAAAGGAGTATATGGCCTCCAATAAAGAGTCCCAGCCATCATCTCTAATTTGCTGAAATTTTTGCTTGGTTAACTTCACCTCTAACATGGCCTCTAAGATGTCTTTATCCTTCCTTTGCAATGATAGTGACAAAGAATTTGCATGTCCTAGAATAAGCAGCATTAACTGTAAATGGAACACAAAATCAAAATCTTTGAGATAGTTCAAGAGACCACGAGCTTGACGTCTCTTTGCATCATTTGGACCTTCTTTTTCAACATAATGGAGCACTTCAATAACTTCAGGGTACGGATTGTTAAGGCTCTTGAGGGTTTTATAATGAGAACCCCAACATGTGTCTCCAGCTCTTTGAAGGGCCTGTTCTTGATTTAATCCAGTTCCACTACTAAGTTGTCCACTGCCTATGGCTTTTTTCACTCTCTCCTGTTGATTTTCTCGAATCATATCTTTACGTTTGCAAGAAGCCCCCGCCACAGTAAGCAATAGGGATACCATGTCAAAAAAATCACTAGAATCATCATTCTTTTTAGCTACTGCAACAATGACTAATTGCAGCTGATGGGCAAAGCAATGGATATAATACGCAGAGCTATTTTCTCTCATGATTAAAGCCCCTAAACCATTAAATTCACCTCTCATGTTGCTGGCTCCATCATAACCTTGTCCTCAAACTTGTTTGAAGCTCAATCCATATTTAGCAAACACATGATCGATGTTAGCTTTAAGACAAGAAGCTGATGTCTCTTTCACATGAACCACAACAATAAGCCTCTCTTTTATTTCCCAGAGCTTATCAACATATCGCAAAACAATAGCCATTTGTTCCTTACCAGAAACATCTGCTGATTCATCTACTAATATGCAAAAGACATCCCCACCAATTTCTTCAATGACAGATTTCACTATGATCTGCAAAAGAAATAATTAATTCATCTATTCACACTTAGAGAGAGAGAGCATATTTTCTGAAACAAAATAATATTGGTTCTCTTACCTCAGCAAAACACTCTGCAATATCCTTTTGAATTTCAGGAGCTATCATCTTATTGTTTTTTGGAGCCTTACTTATTGCTTCCTTTACCTTGTCATTTCCATCTACCAAAAGTTGTAACAACTCTCGAAAATTTCCCTTATTTGTGGACTCTTCTGATTCATCATGGCCACGAAAAGCTAAACCTTGATTCAACAAGTATCGGACTGCTTTAATTGAAGTCGTCAATCGAATCAAATGCATCTCTTTAGTGAGATTACTTTGCTTGTTCAAAGCAGCACCAATTGATTGGCCAGGCTTCAATAAGTTGTTGCATCTTTTCACAGCTGTGTTATGAAAACTATTACATTTGCCTACATGATCTCGAAGCCTATCAGATTTGTTCCAGCCATCCCAACCAGCTATTACATAACTGGAACAAATCTGATAGGCTTCGAGATCATGTAGGCAAATGTAATAGTTTTCATAACACAGCTGTGAAAAGATGCAACAACTTATTGAAGCCTGGCCAATCAACTGGTGCTGCTTTGAACAAGCAAAGTAATCTCACTAAAGAGATGCATTTGATTCGATTGACGACTTCAATTAAAGCAGTCCGATACTTGTTGAATCAAGGTTTAGCTTTTCGTGGCCATGATGAATCAGAAGAGTCCACAAATAAGGGAAATTTTCGAGAGTTGTTACAACTTTTGGCAGATGGAAATGACAAGGTAAAGGAAGCAATAAGTAAGGCTCCAAAAAACAATAAGATGATAGCTCCTGAAATTCAAAAGGATATTGCAGAGTGTTTTGCTGAGGTAAGAGAACCAATATTATTTTGTTTCAGAAAATATGCTCTCTCTCTCTAAGTGTGAATAGATGAATTAATTATTTCTTTTGCAGATCATAGTGAAATCTGTCATTGAAGAAATTGGTGGGGATGTCTTTTGCATATTAGTAGATGAATCAGCAGATGTTTCTGGTAAGGAACAAATGGCTATTGTTTTGCGATATGTTGATAAGCTCTGGGAAATAAAAGAGAGGCTTATTGCTGTGGTTCATGTGAAAGAGACATCAGCTTCTTGTCTTAAAGCTAACATCGATCATGTGTTTGCTAAATATGGATTGAGCTTCAAACAAGTTAGAGGACAAGGTTATGATGGAGCCAGCAACATGAGAGGTGAATTTAATGGTTTAGGGGCTTTAATCATGAGAGAAAATAGCTCTGCGTATTATATCCATTGCTTTGCCCATCAGCTGCAATTAGTCATTGTTGCAGTAGCTAAAAAGAATGATGATTCTAGTGATTTTTTTGACATGGTATCCCTATTGCTTACTGTGGCGGGGGCTTCTTGCAAACGTAAAGATATGATTCGAGAAAGTCAACAGGAGAGAGTGAAAAAAGCCATAGGCAGTGGACAACTTAGTAGTGGAACTGGATTAAATCAAGAACAGGCCCTTCAAAGAGCTGGAGACACACGTTGGGGTTCTCATTATAAAACCCTCAAGAGCCTTAGCAATCCGTACCCTGAAGTTATTGAAGTGCTCCATTATGTTGAAAAAGAAGGTCCAAATGATGCAAAGAGACGTCAAGCTCGTGGTCTCTTGAACTATCTCAAAGATTTTGATTTTGTGTTCCATTTACAGTTAATGCTGCTTATTCTAGGACATGCAAATTCTTTGTCACTAACATTGCAAAGGAAGGATAAAGACATCTTAGAGGCCATGTTAGAGGTGAAGTTAACCAAGCAAAAATTTCAGCAAATTAGAGATGATGGCTGGGACTCTTTATTGGAGGCCATATACTCCTTTTGTGAAGAACATGACATTCCTAAGGTTGATATGGAGGAGGACTATATTGATCGTCATAATCCAAGAAAAAAGACCAATCGCACCAACTATCAACATTATAGATATGATTGCTTGAATCCAATTATTGACTTGCAGCTTGCAGAGTTTAGTGACCATTTTAATGAGGTGAATTCTAAACTGCTTACTCAGATTGCTGCTTTCAGTCCCAAAAATTCTTTTGAGGCTTTCAAAGTTGAGAGCTTGATGGAGTTGGCTAAGTCGTACCCCGATGATTTTAATTCAACACAACTAAAGGATCTTGGACTTGAGCTTCCTATTTACATTGATAATGTGCGAGCTGATGAAAGATTTGCCAATTTGGATACTATTTCTGAACTTGCTGAGCTGATGGTGCGGACAAAAAAGGATCTTGCTTTTTCTTTGGTCTATCGGCTTCTCAAGTTAATACTAGTTCTTCCTGTTGCCACTGCATCAGTTGAGAGATGCTTTTCAGCAATGAAAATTGTGAAGACAATATTGTCAAATCGTATTGGTGATGAATTTATGAGTCATTGTATCATATGCTTTGTAGAACAAGGATTTCTAGCCACAATTCCAATCAAAGATGTAATTGTCCGCTTTAACACGATGGAGGACCGTAACCGTAGAGGGTAGTCATCGGACTGAATGCTTACTTTGTATTTGTCACAATATGTGAATGTCCTTTATCTCATATCATTTTATCGATATTAAGATTTTGTATAGTACTATATTTTACCAAATCTGTATTGTAACTTTGTAAGTTTGTGCTGACCCCGGTGGCATTTTATCCTGGCTTCGCCCCTGTCCTCGCGCTGGCGGCGGCCCGTGGCCGTGGACCCCCTTGCGGCCGCGCCTCCTCGCACCGGGTGGCTGAGGCCAGGGCAGCGCGCCACCTCCGGCCGGCCCCCAGCTACTGACCGCCGCGAGGGGAGGGGTCGCGCGCCGCCACCGGCCAGGAGATAAAAGTGAGAGAGGGGGGAGGTGCCTCGGCCAGGGGCCATCTCCTCGCGGCAGCGGCCGAGGGGCCCGCAGAGCTCGCGCCCCGTTCGCTGGTGTCGCCGCTCCGCGCCGCTTGCCCCTCCCCTGCCGCGGCGGGCGACGTTCCGTGGCAGCGCCTACCGCCCCCTCCCCGTGAAGCAAGCAGGCGACATAGCACGGCTTCCCAGCCAGGCGGCGGCGCGGGGATGGCTGGCTTGGCTTGGCGCGGCGGTCGGGGGCCCAATCTCCACGGATTCAGGTTTCTGCAAGCTTGACAGCGGCCCCCCTCCCCAACCCCTCCATCGGCTCTCTCAAAATTATTCCATTTTTCTTGTAGATCAAGAGGCCGATGATTGCAGATACAACCGATGCGAGCAGGCTCCTCCACACCTACCATCTAGAGTCACGCCTAAGGGGGTGTTTGGTTCGGTGCATATGACTGAACCAGGCCCCCGGCGTGTAGCTGTTTTGGTTGCCTGAACCACGTCCAGAGCCTGTCCCCCGCCATGCATTTCTACCCCCTCTGCCTGCATCTGTAGAAACGCCCACGGACTCCGTTTCTTGGGAGCTAGGCTCGCGAGGTGCAAGGGTGGGCGATGGGGGCTAGAAAATGAACTATGTTTACGTTATATGCAGGCAACCAAACATAGTTTGTGTTCATCCTAGCTGAGTATATACTAGCAACCAAACAATGAGGTGTTGCATGACTTGAGCCTATCCCAACCCAGCCTGGATGCTAGATACGAGCCAGGCTCCGCACAGCAACGAACCAAACGCGCCCTAAGAGAAGAGCGTAAACAACGGAATCGTTTTATGCTTGTCTGAATCTCACGGTGAGAGGAAAAACTCATTCATTCATGTGACTAATACTGGTGGGTGCGTTTCATCTTTGTTTTTCTTTTTTGCAGATCGATTTCTACCTCCAGGCTGGGCATAGTGGATCTCTTCAGGCTGCTATCTCCATGCAGGTAATCCGTTTGATGAAATGCTTCTGAACACTAAGCATCCGCTGGATGTGCACTACTGCGTGTGTGTGAGGAAAGCAGGAGCTACTGCTTTGGGCTTCAAAAATTTTAATTTTATACCATGAATGTCTAGCACACCTCACGAATTTGATGCATGAACCTTACGCTGGCAAGTTATAGTTCAGAGTGAGGCTTTTTAGTTTGATTTTTATGCATACTCTATTTTGATTCTATGCCATTTTGTTTAGCGTAAAAAATCACCATGATTCAGACTCTTGCAGTGTTGTATAGCATGGAGCCATGGACTATGCTAATCATGTGAAGATAGCTGTTCTAGAGTTGGCATACAACTATGGAGACACAAAATGTAACAAAGGAAACACATATGCTCATGTCAAATTTAAATAAAGAACAATCAATCTGATCTTGGCCTTGATTTTGCATGCTTTGGGAATATGAATTCAAGAATCATTCTAACTGTTCTGCACCTTCTCCTCCTGCGCCAAACACTGTCAGAGATGCCTCCTCGTCCTCATCCAAAGCAGTAACACTGCTCGCCAAATTATTGAGGATTTGGCTTGTGTTCACGCGAATTTCCTGTTGCTTCTATATTATTTTAGCATCTGCTGGGGCGACAAGCCAGCACAGAGCGCATTTGGTGGCCGCCATGGCTCCTTTGGACGTGGCTTTGGAAGCCACCGGAGCAAAAGAAGCCTTCTTGATGACAGCCCCTACGACAACAAGAATTCCAGAATAACAAGAATTCCAGATGTCCGATTGTGCAGCATGACCAACGAATTTGCATTTTTTTTGTTTTTATATTGACAGTTGTTCTTCTCAGAACCTTCATTCCATGATCATATAGCACCTCACGGAATTCATCGAAGGTGTCAAGTTTTTGTTATGACTTTAGATCCTAAATATCCGTGAGCACTTGTATGTACTGTTTGCTGTATTAAAAAGCAATGTTGCCAGGGATTCCTGCACTCTTGGTTTATCACTGTGTCTAAGTAAACAGAATTGGTCCTTCTAATCAGCATTATTCTCCTAATGAGCCATCTTGCTACCCTGTTAGACTGTTTGCAATTTGTCATCTAGCATGAAACTATTCACGATTATTATCAGCTTATATAATGTAAAAGATGTTGAAGGAAACCTTTATGTTTATGATCAAGGCACTTGCAATTTCATGCTGTCATGTTTTAAATATCTTACGATAACGGTTTAAATAGGTAAAAAAAAGTCAAGCTCACCATTTCGTAAAATAGAATAAGGCAGACCTTTTCATATTGGATACTTGTTGATTGGAAGTTTGCTGATAGTAATAGAGCTATGTAGTTTCAGGATATTATGAGATAAAAGTAAATGCTTATTGTTAAAATATTACTTTTCACATAAAAGCCCAATGCAATAGATTGTAATAGAAACACTGGCCGGCTTCAATGCTGCTGGCGCGACAAGGCCGCGCCGTGGTTTCTAGTCACCAATTAAAAGAAGACCTCATCAAGCACGTGTGGCAGCATTTTCTGGATAAATATTAGTATCTTTGCACTAACGCCTCTTTTATTGATCTGACGCCTGACGGTCACTGTATCTTCCACTGAAATCAATAAGTGGCTTGACTTCGAAATATCCGAGTCACACTGGGGCTCACCAGTCTAGTTTCCGCTTCAAAGGACAATAATTGAGTTCTGGTGGATCTTGCTACTCGGAAGCTCTGAAGCTCACAATGAAAAGAAAACAAAGTCCTGACAGAACAACAGTTCAAAGGTCTTCTAACAGATCAAAATCATCTCTACTTTTGCAGCGATGCTTACATTTGAAAAGTGAAAATACATGGAGATGGCCAATGGATTAAATTTAATAAACAAAACACCAATTAAACTAAAAAGTAAATGGCATGATTATAAGCTTAATCCTATGAAAAAAGTAACATGGACGATATAAGGCCAAAAAAGTCCACAATATTCCGTGGTGTCTTTTCAGAAAGAGCATCTTATCACTGTTCAATATCCATCTGTCAACTTTTAACTCAGACCTTTTCAACGTTGCACTCTCTGAGCTTAGCTGATCTCAAACATTGAAGTATTCAAAGTCATAAAGTCACCATAGATTTGGCCAAATTGCTCAAGGCCAATCTCCGTATATTTAATTTCCATCTGCAGTCATGCTTTTCGCAAATTTATCTATATATATAGCCGGGGTCCTGAAATGCAAGCAGACTAATGGCCAAATGGCTTCTGTCAATTTCCTGCTTCCCCTCTTCATACTGATACACCTCCTTCCACTAGCTATATCCACTACTCCTTGTCATCCAGAGCAGGCTGCTGCACTCCACCAACTGAAGCGATCCTTCCTCTTCGACTACTCCAGCACCACCCTCCCTTCATGGCAATCTGGCACCAACTGCTGCCTGTGGGAGGGTGTTGGCTGCGACAGTGTCTCTGGCCATGTCACTGTTCTTGACCTCAGTGGCCGTGGTTTGTACAGCTACAGTCTTGACAGTGCCCTCTTCAACCTCACCTCCCTGCAGCGTCTCGACCTCAGCATGAACGACTTTGGTGGATCCCGTATTCCAGCAGCCGGCTTTGAGAGGCTTTCGGTACTCACACACCTCAATCTTTCATACTCAGGTTTCTATGGCCAGGTTCCCACTGCCATAGGCAAACTCACAAGTCTTATATCTCTTGATCTATCCTCAATTCATGGCATTGGTGGAGCCGAAATAGACACACTCTATGATATTATGGACAGCTTTAACCTTTTGCTACTACAAGAACCCAGTTTCAAGACCCTCATGGCAAACCTTACAAATTTGAGGGAGCTCTACCTTGACGGAGTGGACATTTCTAGTAGTCGAGAAGACTGGAGCAGAACTCTTGGAAACTCTGTTCCACATCTTCAGATTCTTAGCATGGCGAATTGCAGGCTTCTTGGCCCTATCCATTCCTCCATATCAGGTCTCCACTCCCCTAATGTGATCAATCTCAAACTCAACAGAATTTCTGGCGTTATTCCTGAATTCTTCGCAGACTTTTCCAATTTAAGAGTTCTTCGAGTCAGCTATAATGATTTCAGAGGCTGGTTACCTCACAGAATCTTTCAACTCAAGAATCTAACAGTACTGGATGTGTCAAATAACAATCAACTCTCAGGGTATGTTCCAAAATTTCCAAATGGGAGTTCACTGGAGACTTTGAATCTACTGGAGACTTCTTTTTCTGGTGTCACAATGAGCAATTTTGGCAATCTCATATCTCTTGCAGAGCTGGGACTAGATGGAAGATCAATTACTATGGAGCCCCTGTACTTATTTGCCAACAAGCTTGACTCTATTGATAACTTGCAACTCTCTCTGACAGATTTTTCAGGGGAGGTAGGTTCGTTTTTCTCATGGATTAGACACCTCAAGAGCCTGACAAGCTTGAAACTTTTTGATTGTTATTCCTCCAAAATAATGCCCTCCTGGATTGGAAACCTCACACATTTGGAAAGCTTGGATATCAGATATTGTGGTTTCACAGGGCCAATACCATCATCAATTGGAAATCTCACTAGATTGGAATCTTTGACAATCTCTGACTGTGCATTTTCTGGTCAATTGCCATCTTCAATTGGCAATCTCAAGAACCTAAAATTCCTGCAAATATCATATAATGGCTTATCTGGTCCTATAACACAAGCAATTGGAGACCTTGACAATCTGGCAGTAATAATACTCAGAGCATGCAGAGTCTCTGGAAGAATACCAAATGTAATTTCTAACATGACTAAGCTGATTTTCGTGGACCTTTCGCAGAATGACCTCATTGGTAAGATTTAATTCAGATCCCAATTACCATAGAATATCACGTGAATTATGCATGAATGAGGTGATAAATGGAAAACCAATAATGATATAAATTAACCAATGCAAAAATTTACCATGAATAACACTTTCTATTTACCATGCAAAATATAATACTCCATTATATAAAAAAGATTCATTTGTCTGAGAGAGAAAGGGAGAGTGTGTGTTCAAATGTTCAATAGAAGCCCAAAAAATGCATTTTCAATATTGTCGTTCTACTGAGAAAAATGAAGAATTGACGGCCTTTACAAGCTTCAGAAACAGTTACGAACGGAGTATATAAAATTATGTGCAAATTACTATCGTTAATATTGATATCATTTATTGTCCTCGACGAAAATGTCTCCTGTTAATTACCATTTTTTTTTACAGAATATGCACTTTGTTGTATCAATACAAAGTTAATACAAGTACATAACATCACTGGGTTTTTTTGCAGGGGATGTTCCAACATTTGTTTTCACCTTACCATTATTATTACAATTGGATCTTTCATCGAATCAACTTTCTGGACCCATACAAGAGTTTAATACAGGATCTTCAAGCATGATAATTGTTGATTTGAATGAGAATAAACTCAACGGAAAGATTCCTTCATCATTCTTTTGGCTCACAAATTTGGTGCTATTGGACCTTAGTTCAAATAACTTGGCAGGTTTGGTAGACCTCAACTCATTTTGGAGGCTTAGAAAGCTTACTTATTTGGGTCTATCAGACAACCAGCTGTATGTAAAGGATGGAAAAGACAGCAACTCCACATCGCCTTTACTACCAAAACTCTATGAATTAGATCTAAAGTTATGCAGCATGACTGAAATTCCTAGATTCTTGATGTCTCTTGATTACATGAGTATATTGGACCTTTCTTGCAACAAGATCACTGGGACCATACCTAAATGGATACGGGAGAAATGGGACCATAGCCTTCAAAGTTTGAATCTTTCACACAACGCATTCACAGATTTGCAACTCGATTCATATGTTCTCCCTAACAGTCATTTGGAATCTCTTGACCTGAGTTACAACAGAATCCAAGGACAGGTCCCAATGCCAAACGTGTTGACAACAGTTACCAGTTTAGAACAAGTTTTGGATTATTCAAACAACAGATTCACGTCTGTTATGTTAAACTTCACTTTGTATCTTAGACAAACTGTTTATCTCAAGATGTCCAACAACAACATAACTGGCTATATACCACACTCTATATGCAATTCAAGTAACCTCGAAGTCCTTGACCTAGCAAACAACAACTTCAGTGGCCTGGCTCCATTTTGTCTGATAGAAGACAGTCACTTAAGTATATTAAATTTGAGGGGGAATCACTTTGAGGGAGAGTTTCCTTACAATATTAAAAGTCAATGCAATCATCAAACAATAGATATAAATGGAAATAACATTCAAGGGAAGTTGCCTAGGGCGCTTTCAAAATGCACTTATTTGGAGGTTCTTGACATCGGAAACAATCAAATTGTTGATATTTTCCCATCTTGGCTTGGGAGCCTTTCCAATCTTCGCGTCCTTGTCTTGAGATCCAATCAGTTCTATGGTGCACTAGATGACCCTTACAGACGAGGAAAATCCCAGGGACACTTCTCAAGGTTACAGATCATTGATATTGCCTCAAATAACTTCTCTGGTGATCTGAATCCGCAATGGTTCAAGATGTTAGAATCCATGATGGAAAATATCAACAACACAGGACAAATCATTGGACATTATGGATACTCCTATTACTACCAAGATACAGTTGCACTAACAGTCAAGGGGCAATACATTACATTTGAAAGGATCTTGACTGCTCTAACCGCAATTGACTTATCAAATAATAAACTTGATGGTACCATTCCTGGGCTGGCTGGAAACCTTGTTTCACTACATATACTGAATTTGTCACACAATGCCTTCAAAGGAAATATTCCACCCCAAATTGGAAAGATGGGCCAGCTGGAATCGCTAGACCTGTCCTGGAACCACCTCTCTGGGGAGATACCGCAAGAACTAGCAAATCTCACATTTCTTGAAACCCTGGACTCGTCCAGCAACAATTTGGAAGGAAGCATACTACAGTCACGCCAATTTGGAACATTTGGAAACAGTTCATTTGAAGGGAACATAGGCCTTTGTGGGCCGCCCTTGAGCAGACAGTGTGGCAGTTCAACTCAGTCAAATGAGGAGCAGGCAAACATGCCCCAAGATCATGTCTGACTATTTTCTATGTTTATTTGTTGGGATGGGATTCGGACTGGGATTTGCGGCTGCTATTCTTCTGAAACATGTTCCACTTGACAAATTCCACATAATTTTAAGCATTCTGCGAAGGTGATCTGGCAACTGAAGGGCTATATACAGTATATGTAGTAGTCATATGTAGAATCACTATAAAAATTCATAGTGTTTTGAGTTCCAGTATGTTGCAAATTATCTATAGCTTTCATTGCTACTTATTAAGTACTTCTGATTTAGCACGCTCATATGCACCCTGTTTGAGCATTGAGATGTGATTTCTTGTACTGAAAGAGTAAATTGGTGATGTACTACTTCTCCCCTGAACGCTAGCTGAGTAATAATAATTGGATAATTAGACTATTTATACAGGATCAATAACTCTACATAACGCAAGAGCCACACATTAATGTTCGACTAATTTTACCCCACAGGCCACAGTAGATACCCCAGAAACTCATTTACTATGAAACAGCAAAAAAGAAAGCATAGTGCACGAACGCAAGTAACAGAACAATGATGGGCAGAACTCACAGAAATTGGAAGGGATCTGAGCTAGCGCGCAAGCAAGGCCTGTATAAATGGGAAGAGCCTGCGAAGCAAACGTTGAAGACACCGCATCTGGAAAGCGGCGGTGCGGATCCCGCCCCGGCCGAAGATGCGCTTGCGCCTCCCAGGAGCAGCACCCCGGCACAGCGAGTGCCAAGCCCCTCGCTGCAAGAGGAATCCTGAACGGAGTGGCGAGATCCACGGCCTGCCGGAGCACCGACTTGGGGGCCGCAACGGCGCGTCGCTGACGTGAGTGTAGGCACCAGAGCATTGGGAATCAGCGCTTTATTTTTGCTTTTCTTTTTCTTAATTGCATCCATACTTTTATAATTTTTTGAAGCCGAGAGATTTGTCATTACCACTCATCTATTTTGAAATTTTTCTGGTAGGTTGTCTCATGCAATGCCACATAGAATTTTTTGTGATTTAGAAGAGAGAGCGCAAGATGAGAGAAAGAGGTGGCTGCCTCGCGAAACAACTGCCTCATAAACTAAAATTTAGGAGTATGAGATTACTTTCTACCATTATATGAGTTGTTGTCATGCAACTCAAAATATTTCTTTATTTCATCCACAAATCAAGGAATATGGTATAATTATGAGACGACTAAAAAAACAAGTTATTGTAGAAGTTTGTCTAGTAGGTCGTCTGTAACACCCGCAATTTCAATTTAGGAACCTAAATAAATTTAAATAGATTTTTCATAGGTTCGATAAGGTTTTATTTGAATTATCTTGAATTTAGAGCATTTATCGTAAATTAAATAAATTACTTAGCTATAAAAATAAATACAAGGTTATATAGGTCTTGAGCATTCATGCTGCCTTTGCATTGTTTTCTTGCTTGTTGTTCAACTTGAATTTAAATTCTCTGAATATAAATTTGAATTGAACTTGTTTGAATCTATTTCAAAAGAAAATGAAAAACCTTTTCTCTCTTTTCCTTTGTTTCCAACCTAGCCTAAAACCTCTCTCTCTTTCTTCCCCTTCCTTCCTCTTTCTTCCGCCGGCCCAACTCTCTCCCCGGCCCATTCTCGCGCACTCGGCCTGCTTGGCTTTCCCTCTCCCTCTCTCGCTGCCAGGCGGGGCCCGCCGGGCAGCTCCGCCTTCCCCGCGGCGCCATGCTCTGGTTTGAGCACGAGTTCGACCGTGGCACGCGCCGCCGGCCTCCCCCGACCCGCACGCCCTGGTCAGCCCCTTGACCCTATAAAAGGGACCCCCCGCGAACCCTTAACCCGTCAACCCTAGCCGCCGCCGCCTCTACGCCTCGCAATCCTAGCCGCCACAGCCGCTGCTGCCGATCCGTCGTCTCGCCGCCATTCCTCGACGACCTCACCGCCCCGGAGCTTCGCGTGGTGGTGAGGAAGCGCGCCGTGCCTTTTCCCTTCTCCATCTCCCTCTGTCCCATGCGGAATTGCTTGCCGTCGCCGCCGCTCTGCCGTCGCCGCCGAGCACTTTGCTCCGCTCGCCTAGGCCCCGCGCCTGTGATGAGTGAATTGTCAACCGTGCGGTGTGATCATGCGCTTGGTCTTTGGATTGCAGGTACACGGGCGTTGAGTGTCGACGGGGAGCTGCCGTGGAGGTGCTGTGGCCGATGGACCGTGCGGTGGACGGCGGTGAAGGGCAGCCGGGACCGGAGCTCGGACCGGGCGGCAGCTGTGGCGTCCACTCCTGGATCGAGGGCGCAAGTGGCGACGGAAGGCGAGTTTCTTAGTTTGCGCCACAAAACCAAGGAGGCGGACGGCAGTTGAAGACGCCAAGTCGTGGAGGCACGGGCGTCGGTCTCGGGACTGACGGAGGCAACGGGCGTCGACAGTGTTTAGGGCCTCGCTGCGGGCGAGGAGGTGATGGGCGTCGGGCGGCGTCTAGGGCCGTCAGAAGGCCGAGGCGGGAACGGCGTCTAGGGCCACGGCGTGGAGGCGGGAATCTTCCCGCGCGAGAGGTTTTGGCGGTTTTCTCAAAACCGGCCACTTACCCGGGTTTCGCGGACCCTCCAAAACAGCGGACTGGATCTTCATCAAGACGGCGGCATCGTGGAGAAGACATCGTTCCGAAGAAAGAACCTCGGCCGTCGGATGAGATCGTGTACAGGGGGTGCTGCAGGCCAACCGGTCTGACTGGTCCAGCATACCGGTCTGACCGGTCCCGCGGGTAAAAATACCCCTTCACTTGTGTTAGGTGATGAGCGGCTTTTGTATTGTGTCCGTGAATTGTTCTGTTCTCCAGGCCGCCGCCTCTGTGTTCCTCTCCCCCTGTTCATCTCTTTAGGGTAGATTTGAATGTTGTTTGTGTGAGAACTCTTGTGGATTTGATTGGAAAAGGAGGCCCTAACCTCCTCGTGCCCTCTGGGCGGTTTGAATCAATCCATCTCCTCGTTTTGTGCCTTGTTTGATGAAATTTCGATTTCGTTTTTGGTGCACTTGATTGCGAGGAGTCCACGAGTTCTTTGCTGTGATTCCCATGCCTCTACTTTGTTCTTGAACCCTCTGGAATCACTAGCTCGTCCAAATTCGATTTCTTGGAGACTAGAGAAAACCCCACCCCCTTTGATCTCATCCCGAAATTCTCGTGCTATGGATATATTTAGGGTGACATTTCTTGGGGATACACTCTTGGGGTAGGAACGAAGCTATCCTCCAAGTTTCATCCAATTTGGACGGGATTTGCTCTCGATTCACGGTTTGGAACTGGATTTTCGGGGTTTTCTGGATGCTACCGGTCAGACCGGTTGGCGAGACCGGTCAGACCGGTCTGCCTGTGTTTGAACTGCTTGACCGGTCAGACCGGTCTTCTATACCGGTCATACCGGTCTGTGCCTGAGCAGACTCGATTTGAGTTGGTTCTCTCGCTTTTGCTTCCACGATTTGATCTGAGTTTTCGGAGTTGAGATAGCTTGTCCATAGCTATTCTCACTGTTCTCAGTTTGAAGGTTTGCGGTGATTTTGGGACATAGGCCGACGATTCGAATTTCGAAGAAATTTTGATCGACTCCCATTCACCCCCCTTCTGGTCGCCAGCTTCGGTCCCTCAATTGGTATCAGAGCTTGGTTGAGGTTTTCAGTACCTTAATCGGTTCGAAAACCACTCGGCGACCATGGCGAGTCTTGGTAAGATCCCGGTGTTTTCCGGCGAGGACTATACCTACTGGAAGGTTCGTATGAGAGCCTTCCTGCAGAGCATGGGAGCCGATGTCTGGGGGATTACCACGAACCAGCTTTACGAGGTGCTTGCTGTTCGGGCCACGCCTCTTCAGGTGACCCAGCACGAGGCTAACGCCAAGGCCGTCAATGCCATGTTCGCTGGCGTTTCTCGTGCGGAGTTCTCACGCGTCCAGGGTTTTCAGGAAGCCCACAAAATTTGGACGTGCCTTGAGAACTACCACGAGGGTACACCTCAGGTGAAGGCCAGACTGTTCGAGACTCACTGGCGTGAGTACGAGAACTTCACACAGGAGCTGGGTGAGAGCATTGACCTGATGTTCAGTCATTTTCAGTCGATTGTGAACAAGGTCAATGCGAACAGATCTGCTGGTGCCCTTGAGTACACAGAGCATGAGAAGGCTCTCAAGTTGCTCTACGCACTTGACCGCTCTGTGTGGGTCAAGGTGAACACGATCATTGAGTCTGCAGGCTTTGAGACTTTGACCGTGAACGAGCTTTTCAGCAAGCGCAAGGCCACGGAGGTGGATAACCAGACACGAGCCAAGCTCAATGGTGCCCCTCCTTCCAAGAGCGTCGCTCTTATGACAGGCCCAGGTGGATCGAGCTCTAACGCTAACTCTGCTCTTGGCTTTTCTCTTGCCTCTTTGCCTTCTGTTTCAGATGAGCAGCTGGAGACGCTGGGCGACGACGACTTGTGCCTCCTCATCAGCAAGTTCCAGCGCGTCTACCACAACAGGCAGAGGAAGAAGAACCCCGGGTGCTACAAGTACGGCGATATGAACCACTTCGTCGCCAATTGCCCTAAGAAGTCCGGCGGTGGCCAGAACAACTCCTTCGACTACTACAGCCACCGCGACCGCGACGAGGGAGGCTCCAACAAGGAGCGTCGGCGCCACAAGCACCGCAGTCGTGACCGGGGAGGACGCTTCGACAAGGAGTCGCTCAAGAAGCGCTTCCAGTACAAGGCCAAGAAGCGGGAGAAGGCCTTCCTGGCGCAGCTCAGCGACCTCGACAAGAGCTCCGACACCGATCGCTCTTCTTCACCGACCTCCGACGACGATGACAAGAAGAAGAAGAAGCGGGACAAGGAAGCCACCGGCTTAATCGGCCTTTGCTTGGCGGCCGGTCGGCGCAAGAGCTTCTGCACCATGGCGGGCGAAGCTGATGGTGCTCGTGCGTCTTCGGGTGGACATGCTACACCGACGCACTCCGGCTCTTCTCCTGGATCCGAGAGCAATTCAGAGGTAAACTCCACGATCGACCTGCTTGATACAGAGGTTAGGGAGTTGTACGCCGCTCTCGACAACCAGAAGAGGCTGCTTAAGGAAGCAGCTAGAGAGCGTAGAAATTTTAGGGCTGAGCTGGCTTGTGCTAGGGAGAAATCTAGTGAGGATGAGTGCGCTGGCTGCATATCTCACATGAATGATCTTGTTGCTCTCCGTGCCAAGCATGATGAGAACGTCGCGAACTTAGATGTTGCTAAGACTTCGCTTTCTGACGTGTCTCACAAGCTAGCCAAGGCCAAGCATGAGCTTGAACTTGTCAAGGACGCTCCCATTGTTAGTGATGTGCTTGAATGTGATGAGTGTCCTATCTTCAAGTCAGATCTAGCTTCTTTGCAGTCCAAGTTTGCTACTGTTGTTTGTGAACTAGAGGAGCTTAGATCTAGGCCTGCTTTGCTTGGCGCTTGTAAGCTTTGTCCCACGCTTAGGTTGGAGCTAGAGGAGAAGAACGCTTTGATCAAGTCTTTTGGAAAGACTATGGTCGTAGAGTCTAGCCCACCTATTGACTGCTCTGTTTGCCCTGGTTTAATATCTGATTTGGATAGTCTTGCAGTAGAGAAAGCCAACTTGGAGAATGAGAACACATACCTTAGGGCGATTCTAAGTTGGGTTTCTAGCAGTGAGCCGCAGTTGGGCATGATGATTAAGTAGTTCAGGCGTGGTGATGGGTTTGGGGTTGGTTACACATACACGAAGTCAGACTTTGACATGTTGTATGGTAAGATTGGCAAGGCTGCTGGAAACACTGCTAGCACGAGCACACAGCCTTCGCTTGTTGACCCCGCGGATGGTGTGCTTAAAGAACCACCGAAAGCACCTCCGCAGAAGCAGGTTTGGGTTCCAAAGCCCAATGTGCTGTGGAACCCCCTTGATACGCTCCCTGCTGCCACAACCCAGGTTGCCCAGAAGAAGAGGGCTGCTCCTCCCCGTCCGCAGGCTAGGCCTCCACCTCCCAAGCATGAGGTGAGGTACCACTGCGAGTTCTGTGACAGGGAAGGTCACCTGGAGGAGTTTTGCTTCAGGAGGAAGCGGGCTGTGAGGCGAGAGCAGGAGAGACGGAACGCGGACATGTACTCTGCTCGGGTGCATGGTCTTTCTCGGCGTGGTGGTAGGCAAGATGCTAGGGCGCGCTGTGTAGGTGGAGGTCAGGGAGACGGTGGTGGTTACCGTGCTCCAGTGGGTGGTCGCTTTGCTGGTCGTGCTCCTGGTCGTTTTCAGTACGGCTATGGACCACGAGACCGAGGCTTTGGAGGAGGTTTTGAGGCTCCACGCTTTCCTCGCGGTGGTGATCGTCAGCCTCGCAGTAGACGGGATAGGGGATACGCTTTACCTGACTTTGGTTACCCTTCTGTAGAGCAAATGGCTCGTCACTGGTTTGCTTCTCACTTTGCTAACCCCAGTGTCGAGACATTTGCTCCTCCTTTGTTTCAATGGTGATGCAGGTTGGAGGCCTGGAGAACAAGTGCTCCATGGATCTTGGTCTTATGCAGGTTTGATCAAGACTTGATGGTTCTCCAAGGCTGATGGATAGCCCATGATGGCTGTTGTATTCTCTGTACATTTGAGTTTGTCTTTTGAGTTCTTTGTACATTTTCTGCGTGTGACATGTTGTAGTTTCTACATCTCTACTTGTTTTGTTTGCTAGGTCTGTGCTTGCGCTTTGGTGGACTAGCCACTCTGTATGCTAGTTTTTGTGATTTTCATTTTGTCATGTCTCTTGCTAGCTCAGGGTGTGTGCTTTGTCCAGTCCCCTCATGCTTGTATAGCTTTTGCTCCTTAGTTCTGGTTGCTAGCTCAAGTATCTTCTTCATATAGTCTTGCTGCCTTGGTTCATGTTGTTGAGTGCCTTTAGATTATTCTAGGGATATCTTTGTCTTGATATGTTCTAGAGTGTCTTTTGGTATACCCTTGCATGTGACTTGACTAACACCTAACCATTTGCTTGAGTTTTGCTCTGGATCTTTGGTGTTTGCTATCTTCTTGTGTCCTAGCTTCTCTTGTGCTAGGTATCACTTGTTGAGGGGGAGCTCTACCACAAGTTGATAATCCGGAGTTACTGCACCGGCTGCAGGCTCCGGCCCCTTCTGCTTCGACTACCTCAGCTCAGGAGGACGATCCAGTACCACTACTTCCACTTCGATCGTTCACCTCTACAAGAATCTATTCGAGCAGAAGGTGGACCCGCTGAGGACACAGGGGAGGTGACCTCGAGCTTGCTATTCTCTAGGTCCAGCGGGATCTTCATCGAGGTATGTGAGCGTTCGGCTTGTACATTTTCCTCTCAGGATGGACTTGTGGTTTTCTGATTGTTGCCTTTTCCGTGGTACTCAGTTGGATCCATTTGGTCTAGTCATGTGTGTCTTTGAGCCGTTGTATTTCCTGAATTCTTCAGTTGCTTAGCTTTTTACTTTTCTTTGTCTTTCTCTTAAGTTTTAGCTTGGTTAGTTACATTGTGCATATGCATTGTACATGTTTGCATTTTGCATTGTCTCACTTGCACTAGCATTCTTGTATACACTGCTATGATCTTCTAGTACCTGCTAGTGTGAGTTGATAAATTTGATCATGTATAGCTTGCTCCACTGTGTATATGACATCATCTAAGTTAAGCTATTTTGATTTGAAAAACTGAAAACATGATCACCCTGTCTTGGCTACTAGCATGTTAGGGCGTGTTGATATGCTTTGCTATCTTATTCATGCTAGTGTGGCTTTTCGTTCAACAATTCACACTTGAAATGATTTAAATCTGATAAAATTGCTTGAACTGTTCTTGAAATGGATTGAAAAGATCCAGGTGGGATTGCTTGTCGCACTGATCGAGCTTTCGGGACGGCTCACTTTGCACTTGTGAGAACCCGGGCAAGGCTGTGCATGACTGAAACGAGTGCTTTAAGCTTCTGATTGTCTTTTGGCATAGGCTTGGTCTCGTTGCTAAGTAAAGCATGACAAGCTTTCAACCCCTGGCATTAAGAATTGCTTGATATAAATTTGATTGAAAAATGAATGTTGGCAACTTGTTTTGGCTGGTTTGGCTCACCTGTATGAGTTTGAGTAGCACTGCTTTTCATTCCCTACTTGTTAGTGCTAGATCATGGGTGATGCTTTTATTTCTCATAAACCAAACTTGCCTAGCTCTAGACTGATATGATATACCCTGTTGAGCTAGATGCAGGTCTTGCTTATGGATGCACACATGCTTATGACTAGATGTTGCTCATATCCTTGTATCCCTGAATGCTTTCACTTACACCTCCTGCATTGCATTCATTGCATAGCATCTGTTCAGGGGGAGTTTTAGCTTCAGGGGGAGCTTTAGGTCTTTTTAGGCTTGATGTGTGCATGTGCCAACAAAGGGGAGAATTTTGAGAGAAGTGATCGAACAAGGGGGAGACTTGTTTGATTTTTGAAAAACTTGTTGTGCACAGGGCTTCGAGAGTGCATCATTTTGGGAGAGTTGCACTTTTGAGAGGGAAAAACTTTGCTTGGGGAGTTTCTGCTTTGTTCTTGGCTCCTGGTTTTCCTCGTTTTCCCTCTGCTTCTTGCATGACTGCGTTGAGCGTTACCTCTGTCTTTGAGGAGTCATGTTTTGGCTTTTGATCGATTGCGTCGAGCTTTTGCCCTTGTCTTAGGGGATCGATCTTTGCTTGAGTAAGTGACTGTTCTTGCCTTTCTGAGCTTTTCGTCACTTGCTTGAGTTCTTCTCTTTCGTGCTTCTTTGTTCTTCTCTGGTTTCACTTCTGTTGGTTCGTTTGTGGTGTGTTGACAATGCACTGATCAAGGGGGAGATTGAGGAATGTAAGTACTCTACCCTGCCTGTGATGAGTGAATTGTCAACCGAGCGGTGTGATCGTGCGCTTGGAATTTGGATTGCAGGTACACGGGCGTCGAGTGTCGACGGGGAGCTGCCGTGGAGGTGCTGTGGCCGATGGACCGTGCGGTGGACGGCGGTGAAGGGCAGCCGGGACCGGAGCTCGGACCGGGCGGCAGCTGTGGCGTCCACTCCTGGATCGAGGGCGTAAGCGGCGACGGAAGGCGGGTTTCTTGGTTTGCACCACAAAACCAAGGAGGCGGACGGCGGTTGAAGACGCCAAGTCGTGGAGGCACGGGCGTCGGTCTCGAGACTGACGGAGGCGACGGGCGTCGACGGCGTCTAGGGCCTCGCTGCGGGCGAGGAGGTGACGGACGTCGGGCGGCGTCTAGGGCCGTCAGAAGGCCAAGGCGGGAATGGCGTCTAGGGCCACGCGTGGAGGCGGGAATCCTCCCGCGCGTGAGGTTTTGGCGGTTTTCTCAAAACCGGCCACTTACCTGGGTTTCGCGGACCCTCCAAAACCGCGGACTGGATCTTCATCAAGACGGCGGCATCGTGGAGAAGACTTCGTTCCGAAGAAAGAACCTCGGCCGTCGGATGAGATCGTGTACAGGGGGTGCTGCAGGCCAACCGGTCTGACCGGTCCCTGGCACCGGTCTGACCGGTCTGACCGGTCCAGCGTACCAGTCTGACCGGTCCCGCGGGTATAAATACCCCTTCACTTGTGTTAGGCGATGAGTGGCTTTTGTTTTGTGTCCGTGAATTGTTCTGTTCTCCAGGCCGCCGCCCCTGTGTTCCTCTCCCCCTGTTCATCTCTTTAGGGTAGATTTGAATGTTGTTTGTGTGAGAACTCTTGTGGATTTGATTGGGAAAGGAGGCCCTAACCTCCTCGTGCCCTCTGGGCGGTTTGAATCAATCCATCTCCTCGTTTTGTGCCTTGTTTGATGAAATTTCGATTTCATTTTTGGTGCACTTGATTGCGAGGAGTCCACGAGTTCTTTGCTGTGATTCCCATGCCTCTACTTTGTTCTTGAACCCTCTAGAATCACTAGCTCGTCCAAATTCGATTTCTTGGAGACTAGAGAAAACCCCACCCCCTTTGATCTCATCCCGAAATTCTCGTGCTATGGATATATTTAGGGTGAGATTTCTTGGGGATACACTCTTGGGGTAGGAACGAAGCTATCCTCCAAGTTTCATCCAATTTGGACGGGATTTGATCTTGATTCACGGTTTGGAACTGGATTTTCGGGGTTTTCTGGATGCTACCGGTCAGACCGGTTGGCGAGACCGGTCAGACCGGTCTGCCTGTGTTTGAACTGCTTGACCGGTCAGACCGGTCTTCTATACCGGTCAGATCGGTCTGTGCCTGAGCAGACTCGATTTGAGTTGGTTCTCTCGCTTTTGCTTCCACGATTTGATCTGAGTTTTCGGAGTTGAGATAGCTTGTCCATAGCTATTCTCACTGTTCTCAGTTTGAAGGTTTGCGGTGATTTTGGGACATAGGCCAACGATTCGAATTTCGAAGAAATTTTGATCGGCTCCCATTCACCCCCCCCCCCTCTGGTCGCCAGCTTCGGTCCCTCAAGAGTGACGTGCAAGTAGAAGATGAAGACCCCATGACCGATAGCGAGGTACAGTTCGTGAATGATACATGTGCAGGTAACACTGAGGTGCCGGACTCCCAGATGGACATTGCCGAAGTCGACCAACCTGATGTTGTCCATGCCCTAGAATCGTTTGAATCGATGTTTCATCTAGACAAGGTTAAACATGAAGGCTGCAGTTTGATGCTCCCTGTGTTGCTTCCTCGCTTGAGACCACGACGATGACGTCCATGATGCTGCAGTATCACTACTTTGGATGAGTCGTGGGCACTCCAATCTTGCCAATGCTGGAGTGGATGCAAGGATTCAAGATGCTGTGCCTAAGAAGAATACTGAAGAAGTTAAGATGTCCATGTTTAAGATTATTTTCCGTTCATGTTTGACCACTAGTGCCACTAGAAAGTTTGAGTTAGTGATAATTTTAGCAGTACTGTTTTGGCCAAAGGATGTAAATTTTCATGATGAAGCAAGAAACATGTACTGTTTTGTTCATGGTCCGACAAAACAAGTGATGATCATTTTCATTCAGTCCTTCATCTCAACACTTACATTAGCAGTTCATTCAAAAACAAGCATTACATTTTCGCTAAGATTTGATGTTTCATGCAACAAACTGAATTGCTTGACTATAGAGTTGTTGAGTGCAACTCAAACTAGTAGGAAGACAGCCCTGTGGTAAGACCAGCGATCCTACCACGGCTGCGAAGGTTGTAGGGGTGTGAGGACGGAGGGCGAGGCCTCGGAAGTCGCCGGCGGATGGGAGCCGTGGCGACCAGCAAGGACGGCAGCAGTGGCGTGGGAGGCGTATGAGAGAGGGAGAGAGACATGAGTTGGGGAATGGCCCCGTGAGGCCAACTGAGATTAATTCTCAGCCTATCTTTCTCAATCAAGAGTACCAATACTTAACTTACAAATGTTTCAACTTATGGAAATAAACTTGACCCCTAAGAAAATATGGTTGTGGCCCTCCTAGCCACTTGTGCGCCACCGCCACTGGTACATGATCAGCGGCACAGGTTGGGGAGCCTGGGTCGGCTGGGCCTGGCCCATAACATCTCTCCGCTCCTCGGGAAATAGCTTGTCCTCGAGCTGGAAGTCGGGGTAGCGCTCGACGAAGGACTCTCGTGGCTCCCAAGTAGCATCGTCCGGGGAGAGACCCTGCCACTCCATGAGGATCTCCCAGGCGCCATGCCGGAAGCGCGCCCGCCGCACCCACCGCACCCGAACAGGCGTCAAGACCACCCGGCCATCATGGACAGGCGGCAATGGCGGTGTAGTCATTGGGGGATCGCCGTGGAAGGGCTTCAGGAGCCCCACATGGAAGACGTCGTGGTGCCATGATCCCTCTGGAAGTTGCAAACGATAGGCCACCTGCCCAATGCGCTCGACCACCTGGAACGGACCTGCATAGCGGGGGCCGAGCTTGCCCTTGGGACGACGCTCCAGCGAGTGGGTTGGCCGGTGGAGCAAGCGGAGCCAGACCCAATCGCCCACCGCAAACTCTAGCTCGCGGTGGTGGGCGTCGTAGTAGTGTTGGCGTGCTGACGGGCCTGGAGAAGACGCTCGCGAACGTCGGCGAGGAAGGCGTCGCGGTCGCGGAGGAGCGTGTCTGCCGCCTCGGTCATGGCTGTGCCGGCGGTATATGGAAGGAGCGCCGGCAGTGGCCGCCCGTAGACGACCTCAAAGGGTGTCGCCTGGAGCGTCGTGTGGTTGGAGGTGTTGTAGCAGTATTCTGCCCACGCGAGCCAGTCAACCCAGGCTTGCGGGCGGTCTCCCATGGTGCATTGCAGGTACATGGCGAGCACCTTGTTGACGACCTCAGACTGACCATCCGTCTGACGGTCTGAGGGTGGAAGGCTGTGCTGAAGCGGAGCTTGACACATGTGGCTGGTGAAGACAGAAGACCGGATCCCAATCGCTGACGATGGACGTCGGGAAGCCGTGGAGCCGAACAATGCTGTCAAAGAAGGTGCGGGCGACCGACGAAGCCGTGTACGAATGGCTCAGGGCGATGAAGTGAGCATACTTGGAGAAACGGTCCACCACTGTGAGGATGACCGACTTCCCGTTGACCTTTGGAAGGCCCTCAATGAAGTCCCTCGAGATGTCCCCCCACACCTGGGAGGGGACCTCAAGGGGCTGTGGCAGCCCCGCTGGCCGCTGCGTTGGCGTCTTGTTGCGCTGGCACGTCGGGCAGGCACGGACGAACTCCTGCACCAGCTTCTTATCATGGGGGATGTAGAAGTCAGTGCGGAGGCATTGCAGGGTCTTTTGGATGCCCTCATGGCTTGCTAAATGGACCACAGAAAGCACCCGCTGGTGGAGGTCGTGCTGGGCAGGCACGACGATGCGCTTGCTGTGGAGCAGCAGGCCGTCGGCCGTGCACCAGGGGGCGCCGAGCACCGCGTCCTGTTGCTGCTTCAGGCGAAGGCCGGCCTCGGCGTCCGTGGTCGTTGCGGCACGGATCTCATCCAGGAGGCTGAAGGACGGGCCCGAGAGGGCATGGAGCGTGGCGTCGTCGTCGGAGCTCGAGTCGCTGTCGCGGTGGGAGAACGTCGGGCGCCGCGTTGAGGCAATCAGGGCGGTACGCAACGACGCAATCGAACCCGAACAGCTTGCTGAGCCACTGGTGCTGTGGGATCGTCGACAGCCTCTGGTCGAGGAGGTACTTCAGGCTGTAGTGGTCGGTGCGTACCAGGAAGCGGTACCCCCAGAGGTAGGGCCGCCAATGCCGCGCCGCCTGTACCAGGCCGATGAGCTCCCTCTCGTATGACGCCAGCTTGACGTGGCGGACGGCGAACGACCGGGTGAAGAAGGCCAGGGGTCCGGACCCCTGGTGGAGTACCGCGCCGAACCTGGTGCCGAAAGCATCGCAGTCCACCACGAATTGCCCCTCGAAGTCTGGCATCTGCAAAACCGGTCCTGTGGAGAGCGCCTTCTTTAGTGCTGTGAAGGCCTTCGCCGCCTCTGCAGTCCAGGTAAAAGCCTCCTTGCACAGGAGGCGTGTCAGGGGGGCGGCGATCGCCCCAAAGTCTCGGATGAACTTCCGGTAATATCCGCAAGTCCCAGGAAGCCGCAAACGCCCCGGGCCGAGTGGGGCTCAGGCCAGGACGCAACTGCCTCCACCTTGGCGCCATCCATCACGACGCCCTCGGCCGAGATGACGTGGCTGAGGTAGGCGACTGAGCTGGAGCCGAAGGAGCACTTGGAGCGCTTGAGGTGGAGGTCGTGGGCGCGAAGCGCGTCGAGGACGAGGCGGACGTGCTGCAGGTGCTCGAACCATGAAGAGCTGTAGATCAAAATATCATCACAAAAGACAAGCACAAACCACCGAAGGAACGACTGCAGGACGTCGTTCGTGAGAGCCTAGAACATAGCTGGCGCGTTGGAGAGTCCGAACGGCATGACGAGGAACTTGAAGTGGCTGTGGTGGGTGCGGAACACGGTCTTCTCCACGTCAGCCAAGTGCATGCGCACTTGGTGATAGCCCAAGCGCAAGTCCAGCTTGGTGAAGAACTTGGTGCTGTGCAGCTCATCGAGAAGCTCGTCGACCACCGGGATCGGGAACTTGTCCTTGGAGGTCTTGTCGATCAGCATGCGGTAGTCGATGCAGAAGCGCCAAGTGTCGTCCGCCTTTTTGACCAGCAGCACGGGCGCCGAGAATAGAGAGGTGCTGGGTCGAATGATGCCCTAAGACAGCATCGTGGCACATTGGCACTCGAGCTCGTCCTTCTGTTGCTGGGGGTAGCAGTACGGCCGAACCGCCACTGGCACCGTGCCCTGCAGGAGGTGGATCCTATGGTCGTAGGGGCGGGACGGAGGGAGCTCGCGTGGCTCGGCGAAGACGTCATCATACCACTGTAGGAGGATGTCGAGGAGTGGGCACATGGGGTCGGCCCTGAGGGCGCACAGGCTTGGCTCAAAGTTGTCGTTGCGGGGGACCCAATCCCCCGCCAGAAGACGCGGTGCCCGTACCACGTGAATGCCATGTAGGGATCCTCAAAATCCCACAGGATCGGACCCAGAGTCCGCAAGTAGTCAACGCCGGGCACGAGGTCAAACCCGCCTAAGTCGATGCCGAAGCAGCTGATGGTGAAGTCCTTGCCAATGTGCATGGCCACATTGCGGGCCACTATCCCGCATGGCACGCGATCTCTGTTGGCCACCGTCACGCGCATCGGATGAAGTTGTGCGTCGACCCACTGTCGAGAAGGGCCGTGAGGCGGTGACCGTGGATGTAGATGGGACCATCATCATGTCCTCGTGCGGATGCCGGCGCTGGCATGGGGAGAGAGACGACTGGCTCGATGCCCTCAACTGGCGGGGCACCTGCGTTGCCCTCCGCGGCGTCGTCCTCGCCATCGGACGTGTAGTCGCTCGCCTCGAGGTAGAAGAGGCGCTAGCACTGGTGGCCGCGGACGTAGGGCTCGTCGCAGTTGTAGCAGAAGCCTTAGCGGCGGTGTTCCACCATCTCGGCAGGCGTGAGACGGCGGAACTACCGCAGTGGTGCCGGCAGGGCTGACGCTGAAGCTGCTGGGGCTGGCAGCGCCGGTGCCTGAGGAGCCGCTCGTGACACAGATGGCGGCGGTAGGGGCAGGCGCTAGGGAAGGCGGCCTGCACGCTGTAGCGGAGCGGTCGCAGTGGCTGCCGCACGGCGCTCAAAGGACCGCGCCAGATGCATGGCGGTCTGAAGATCTTGGGGCACCCAGAGCTCGACGTCGATGCGGATGTGATCTAGGAGGCCGCCCACGGAGAGGTCAGCCTTTTGGTGTGGCGTGAGGTCTGGCATGTGGCACACCAAGGAGTTGAAGCGCTCCTGATAGTCTTGGATGACGCCGCGCTAAGGGAGCCGTGCGAGCTTCAAGAGACGGTTGCTGTGGACAGCTGGCCCGAAGTGCTAGTTGGTGAGCTCCTTGAAGCGTTCCCACGACGGCATGCCCTCGTCCAGCTCAAGGGCGTAGTACCAGGTCTGAGCCACCCCGGTCATGTGGTATGAGGCGCGCCAGACCCGATACGAGGCCAGCGTGCGCTGTCCTCGGAAGAACTGCTCGCAGCGTTGGAGCCAGTTCAGGGGATCGTCAGTGCCGTCGTAGGTGGGGGAAATCGATCTTGCTGAAGCGAGGGACCCCCAATCGCTCGTTGAGGCCGCCGGTCCCCGATGCACTCGGCGCCCCATGGGGAATGAATGGGGGAATGTCGAATGCGGATGGAATCGGCGACGGCGAGTGGGGGAACGAGATACTGGTGATCGGCAGGGTCGGTGCCATCGTCGGGGGGCGCTGTCGCCATGGACGTTGCAGGGGCTGTCGAAGTGGAACTCGACAGCGAGGTCGACCCATAGCCCGGCATCCCGTAGGGCATGGATGCGCTAGGGTAGGGCGGCGATGGCAGGCGCGACTCCACGGAGGAGATGCGCGCCTCCATGCGTGTCTCCAAGCCGCCGATCAGCTTGGTCATCATGGCGGCAAGTTCTCCCATGGTCGTCGGTGGAGGAGATTGCGGCGGTGTGGAGTTCTTGTCGTCGCCTGGCATTGCTGATACCAGGTTGGTAAGACCAGCGATCCTACCATGACTGCGAAGGTTTTAGGGGTGTGAGGACGGAGGGCGGGGCCTCGGAAGTCACTGGCGGATGGGAGCCGTGGCGACCAGCAAGGACGGCGGCGGCGGCGTGGGAGGAGTACGAGAGAGGGAGAGAGACGTGAGTTGGGGAATGGCCCCGTGAGGCCAACTGAGATTAATTCTCAGCCTGTCTTTCTCAATCAAGAGTACCAATACTTAACTTATAAATGTTTCAACTTATGGAAATAAACTTGACCCCTAATGAAATATGATTGTGGCCCTCCTAGCCACTTGTCGCCGCCGCTGTTACGTGATCAGTGGCGCAGGTTGGGGCGCCTGGGCCGGCTAGGCCTGGCCCATAACGCCCTGCATCTCCAGAGTCTTCTTCATGTGAGGAATGTTGTAGTGCTGGCCTCCATTGTGCTTCATGATCTCCATCATGCATCCCTGCTGCGTTAGAAAAATAAGGTTGGCCCTTTTCACAGCATATTCCTGATATGCCTGACCAACCTTTTTCACAATCTCGTATATGTTGTTAGGTGTTCCCTTTTCAAATAGTGCCTGAATTGCTGCAGAAAAATCGAGGTCCAACACATTAATGTTAGGAGAATTGGGCGGTAGGCATGTGAGCCTAATGTCCCAACCATCTGCTTGGGCAGCATTAACAAAACCAGGATCATTCATAGGAATGTGAGTCTTAGCATTGTCTTGCTGAATATATATGGGCAATCCTTTCTCTTCTGCAGGCCACTTTGCTTTGATTGCAGGTAGAACCTTGTTGATAAGGAAATCACGGCTAACATCTTTTGTTACAGACGTCATGGCTTTTGTTACAAGGGTACCTACACATGCAAACAATGTTAACAATACTCATGAGTGCACTGGCCATTCACATGCAAAATGTAAAAAACCTTGAAATTTTTCATATCTTCGTCCCTGTTCGGGCTCCATCTCTTTGCTGGCTCCACCGTTGTGAAGGGGAAGATACCTAGCTAGTTTTCCATCAAAAGTGCACCGCCCATTCTCATCAAATCTAGGCCTCGTTATCACAGCTAGGAACATCACCTTTTCAATAAACTTTTTGCTTTTCACGGCTCATTGAGGTCTTTCTTCATTGAAATGAACATGGCACCATTTATGCCATTTCGAGTGATTTTGGTGATCGAATGACAACACAACACTTGGACTAATATGATTGTTAAGATGACCATTCTCAGGCTTTTAGGTTCAAGTGATGACAAAAAGAAGATAGGCGTAGCAAGGCCCGAAGGGCTGCCCCTACGGGGGTTCTCAGGGCAGCGCCCTGAAAGCTCTTCGGATCAGGAGCACCGGAAGAACCGATGCCTAAGCATCGGTGCATCCGACGCTTGTCGGAAGAACCGACGCTATGATGTTTGGTGCAGGAAGAAGTCGAAGCCAAGTCAGCCTATAGGCACCGGATGAACCGACGGGTCAAAAAGGGGCATCGGTGCATTGGGCGTCCTATGTTCCAGAGACGATGTCAAGAGCCCAGGAGAAGATTCTTCAGCACCGGTTGAACCGGTGATGCATCGGTGCATAGCATCGGTGTAATGACGTCAACAGAAGAGGAGGATGCTGTGAGTGACCGGATGAACCGACGCTACCCTAGCTAGAGGCATCGGTTCAACCGGTGGTCACTGTGTCAGCTGTCAGGAGTTCAACGGCTACTTCGGGTATTAGAGTGACCGGATGAACCGACGCTACCCCTGCCAGAGGCATCGGTTCTTCCGGTGATACGCAGATTTTCTGCTGACCGTTGGAGCAACGGCTACAAGACTTGGTGGCCTATATATATGCCTCACTCCGGCCATTTGAAGATTGCTGGAGTTGCTGGACATCCCACACACACCCAAGAACATCTCCAAGCCATACAAAAGCATCAAGATCATATCCTTAGCCCTTAGCACACTTTAAGAGTGTTGTGTAAAGGATTAGCTCTTAGTGAGTGAGATTGCAAGGCCTTGAGCCTTTGTGCTGTGGTTCTCTAGTGAACCAAAACAAGAGCTTGGTGCGCCGGCACCTTGGAGCGTGAAGCTCGCCGGCAACGTCATCGACCCTCCGACTTGGTGTGGAGCGGCGACGACATCTTTGTGCGGGGGACGTGGAGACCCCATCCTTTGTGGAGAAGCTCCTTAGTGGAACCCAGGGCCAAGGTGACCGTGATTGTGTTCACGGAAGAGACTTGGTGGCCGAGTAGCAATACTCTTAGTGAGTGCTACAACAACGTGGATGTAGGTGTGCCTTTGTGGCTAACCGAACCACGGGATAAACACCCGCGTCAAGAGTTTGCTATCTCCTATCCCGCTTTTTTAAGCTTCCGCATTTCTTACTAGCATTTTATATGCCTTTACTTTCATAGAGTAGTTTCTTGATAAGAAAGGCTATAGGTTGCTAAACTCTTTTGGGATAGGGGTTTCACACTAGAACAACCTAGTTGCACATCTAGATAGCTTGTTTTAGTTTAAGTTTTGTGCAAACTAGTTGGAGCCATAGGTCTAAGTTTTTATTAGTGCCTAATTCACCCCCTCCCCCTCTTAGGCTAGAGCACCCGATCACTTTCATTCATCATTTGCAAGGTAAATTTTTTTGGTTCCTATGAGTCATGTAGAACCACTTTTCGTCAATGTAAATGACATTATACATTGGTTTGAAACACAAAGACTTGACATTATACATTATACAGCATGGACAAACAATACTTGACGCGGGCCTTCTTGTTGGCATTGGTCAAGTTAAACTTAAGGTCATTAGTGTGCTGACGAAAATAGCCTTCTTTCAAACAGTTATGAAGTCTGCTCTTCTTGACACCCAATGCATGAGCAAGATCCCTTAATGTGGTGCGGTCCTTTAGTGGAATCACTTTTATGGACTCCGATCCATATCTACTTCTATTCTTTTCCTTCCACAATTTCTAGACCACTTGTTCACAATTCCATTTATTCCATCTTCTCCTTTTTCCAAATGGATTGAACAACTCTTAGAGGCACACCAAATTTTCGGGCAACTCCCTTTGAAACCCCATGACGAAGAATAGGAGGATCAGTTTTCGCCAATAATTCTAGGTATATAGCGATCTTCAATTCATCTCCATAATACCTACGCTTGTTATTGTTGGAACCTGTAAACAAGAAGTCGTGTACTGTTCATGGTCTGACAAATGAACATGACAACAAAACCTGGCCAAAACTCAAACTGAATTTTAACTAACATATGCATACTATTCACTATCCGAAAATAGAGTGAACTACTCTGAATCTAAACTCACCTCCTTGGCCATCGGCACCAGGTACTCCTGCTTGCATGGCATGTACTGCAGCATTGTCTTGATCTGCAGTTGCTCCTTGGCCATCTGCCACTGCTCCTTGGCCATCTACATCTTGATCTGCAGCAGGTACTTGCACTCCTTCATTTGTTTCATCTCCATCTTGATCACCTACGACATGGAACACATGCACACAAAAATTCAGATCATGCATGGAAGGAATACATAGCACAACAGAGAACATTGATTAACTACTGACCTTCGTCTCCATCATGCCAGATCATGTCATAGTCGAGTTCGTTGGTAGGGCCATCCCACTCCTCTATTTCATCCCAATCTATGTGATCATCTAAAGTTGATTCTGGTGGAGTTTGGTTCAAGTCGATGTCAATCCCGGGCATTGCTGGAAAGAGTGTGGTTCAATCTGATTCTGATGGAGTTTAGGAGCTCATATGCATGCTAAGAGATGACTAATGGGAGACTTATATAGACTGTCTACCGATGTGCACTGGCGGCAGATGAATTTGGTTTAAAATTGGTTGGAGCCAAGAAGAAAAGGAAGGAAAGAGGCACGTGATGGCGGGCAGGGCGAAAAGGAAAGGAAACACACGATAACGGGTAGGGTGAGAAGGAAATAAACTCATGGCTCCGGAGGAAACAAAAAAATAAGAAGTTTCGCGCGCGATGGTGAAAAGAAAGCGATAGAAATTTCGCCCTCCTAGCGCGCGCGGTGAAGGCGTTTTGAGCGTGGTTAGCGGGGTCTTTACTCGGTAAATCAATCGACGCGGCATGAGTTAAAGGGTTGCGGCGATTTAATGGGAGTATCACGCATGCACCCCTCCTCCTTGGTCATCGCACAAGAGGGTTAGGCACTCCCGATTAATGGATGGAGGGAGTAATTCTTTAGAATTTAGAGTTTGCAGTCTACCTAATCATTGCATTTCTACATCTCCCAGGTAACTAGACCTGTCAGACTACTGTACGCATATGCATCAACACCCCTGCTGCTTCTCTCTCCACTCGATAACATGCTTCTCCTTTAACCTCCAGCCATCCTCTACCATGCGACCCCTGGGTGAGGATATGGCATGCCCCTACCCCTGGGTGAGGATATGGCATGCCCCTAGAAATAGGTTTTCAGGGGCCGGTGCGTTACCCGCCCCCTACATCTTTTTTTCAGCTACGAAAAGTAGCAGCGGATACTATATCCACTCCAAAAATATATTTTTAACCACCTATATAAACAGTTTATGTAGTAGTGTTTTCAGGTGCGTGTTAAGATTGGAGGATGTGCAGCTGAGGAGGCGGCTGCTGCCTCTCTTGCATAGCCCGGTCTCATTAATACACTAACTATAACAACTACGTCGATGCTATTGTTATGAAAGCACTGCTCGAGTGTTTTCTTGACTCTTCATGCTTGATTTTTTTCATGCAACTAATTTTTGTCATCATCTTCAACTCTCTGCGAGATCCGCCTCTACCTTCCCCATCTCCGACGATATTTTATCCCCTCTGTGAGTTAGAATTAGAGGTCAAGTATTCAAAATTTAGAGGAGAAGTTGAGGAAGACTGAGGAATTAATGAACAAGGGATAAGAGCAACTCCAACAGCTTAGGTATAATCCTAGCTACATTTAGAGTTTTTTTGCCTACTATGGAGTACCGGCTCATGCTTTGGAAGAGTACATTCGTATTGGCGAGAGTACCGCTCTAGAAGCTTTGAGAAAGTTTGTAAAAGCTATTGTTTAGGTTTTTGGACTGGAGTACATGAGATTGTCTAATGCCGCTAGGTTACTTGCAAGTGGAAGCGAGTAGAGGATTTCATAGTATGCTTGGTTCCATAGATTGTATGCATTAAAGTTGGAAGAATTATCCTACTGCATGGTACGAGTTGTACAGGGGATATAAAAAGTAGCCTACAATTGTATTGGAAGCTGTTGCATCTAAACACATCTATGGATATGGCATGTATTCTTTGGAATGCCAGGTTCACACAATGATATAAATGTGCTTCAAAGATCTCCTATATTTGCAAGGCTTGCTGAGGGGGAAGGTCCACAAGTTCATTACAACATCAACGAATATGATTATTCAATGGGTTATTATTTAGCAGATGGCATATATCCATCATGGGCAACTTTTGTTAACACTATTCTACAGCCACAAGGTAATAATAAAAATATTTTGTAAAGGCACAAGAAGCGTGTCGAAAGGATGTTGAAAGGGCATTTGGGGTTTTACGATCTCGCTTTGCTATTGTTCATGAACCGACTTGTTTGTGGGATGAAGACACACTCCATGATATTATGATGGCTTGCATCATAATGTATAACATGATTGTTGAAGATGAGAGAGAGATGCGCACGAGGGACAATATGAGTACAACTTCGACGATATGGGACAATATGTTTGCAACTACAAAAGATGGGATAAAGGGTGACAACTTCCAATAATAATGATGCACCTGAACTAGATGCTTTCATTCAGAATTATATTAAAAGAACATCAATGAGTAAAGGTTTCAAACATTTATCTCTCCAATTTGATCGTTTTCTTCCTGCTGAGCAAAGGCTTTAGTGCACCTCTCTTCTTTCTTGAAGTCTCTCTCAATGTCAGCTTCTTTTTTCTTTGCCACTAGGTAGTCAACTGCTTCGATGCTCGAACGTTGCCGTAGCTTCTGTTTCTCCTTCTTCTTTTCGTCACCTCTTCTCGATGGATCACCATCAGCACCACCAACAGCAGGGGCAGTAGGGGCAGGAAGTGCAACTGATGCAGAAGGGGTGAATTTTCCACTGTCTTCGGTTTCTTATTACTTGTTTTATTTGCACTTGCAATTTCCTTCAGGATTTTCCAGCAATGCAAGTAGGCAAACTTCCTTTTTCTTCAGCCTTGAAGAGTGTACATGAATTTTTTTAAAAAAAGAAGAGTGTACATGCATTTATGATCTGCATAATTGAAAGCAACATAAAGATGAAAGCAAAGACAAATGATCATAACTGACAAATAAAATGTTTGCAGAAAATTAAGTGACCTTGTCATCAACTGACCAACCCACGCATGTTGTGTACCGGACCAACAGTTCATCAACAGAAAATTAAGGTTCCTAGCCTCAATCTTGGACAGACATCCTCAAAACATATTCACATCATGTTGTATACCAGACCAACAGTTCATTAAAGAACCTTCTATACAATTTCTCAAACTTCTTGTTTCCATGGAAATATTCATGTATTCTTCTCCAATATATGCCCTGTGATTGATCAACTCCTAGAATAGGATCCATGCCCACATTTAGCCAAGCTGACACAAGAAGTATGTCCTCCTCAACTCTGAAATTTTTGCTTCTTCCATAAGAAGTCTTGGCTGCTGTGAGAGCATGTTGGCTGGATGGATCACTAGGAGGTGAGGGAATTTGAGAATCTTCATAATCATTCACTAGGAGGTCAGTGAAATACACTGAATCCGTAACACAAGTATATATTCAGACTACTGAATGATGAGCATCATGCAGAAACACATCAAGCGACTTCAGGCATTCAACAATTCAAAGCTGCAAATATCTCACCTTTGCAGCCATCCTCCACATCGAATTGCTCAGAATTGAGAAGATCTTCGGGCATCCGGCTATCCAAGTTTGTTGGAGGAACAACCCAACACCGCATCGATCTAGCAGCGGATTGATCCAGCTCCACCTCCTGGCGATGTGCCCCCTCATACCCCTACCAGCAGGCGCAAATGGAGAGAAGGAAAGTGTGGGAAAATTACCAGCAGCTCCATCACACATGGTGGATTCCTGAGCCACCGTTGAAATTAGTGGCACCAGTGTAGCAGTGTCAGGATGCGGCGGCAATGCCATTGCGAGGGGACGGGAGTGGCGCAACGAACCAACTGCAGCAGGGCGCGGCAACCTGTACATGGGGAGACCACTGGCGCCGGCACGAGGGTGTGGGCCGGAGCGGCGCCGGCATGAGGGGACGGCTTGGAGCGGCACGAGTGTGGCAGGGAAGGCGCACGGACAAGGAAGGTGCGCGGGAATGGGAAGGGCGTGCGCGGGAGGAGGGTGTTGGCGAGGGGAGCGCACTCGGCAAAAAGGCCTATCGGCGGGGGAAGGATGACGAGCGGGATATAGAGGAGAGGAAGACGGTGAGCCTCTTGGATCCCGTTTTCACCGCCATTTCTTTTTTTTTTTACCGAGACTAAAAGCTGGGACCTTCTATCCCGAAATTATTATCTCCCATTCAGAACCAAAGGCACTTTCTCTTGTAGTGTGTGGTGGCCATCAACATTGGGGCTGTCTGCTAGCCGTTGGATACATCTCTGGATGTGATCCCTTTATGTGGTCGAGTCTCGTTTTCCTCGGGGCCTGTTAGTCCGTGCGCGCACCAGGAGCGCTCGCGGCGGGCGATTCTCCGACAGGCGACAACAGGTATATTTCTTTTTCTAGAAACTTTTTTATCCGGAATTTTCTTCTTTTGTAAAATTATAAGTTGTAAATACGACTTTTAAGTAAAACTCTTTGAACATCATCTTTAAGATAAAAAGCTCATCATAATTTTTATGTATAACTCTTCCCTAACAAATTGAAGAATAGTTTCTTAGTACAACTTCACGATACAACAAATTTAATGTATAATTTTCTTTAAATAACTTATAGAGGACAACTTTTTTGCACAAATTATATGAAGATGTTATCGGAAAGAGTTCTCACACAACCTTTTATGCACAAATTCATCATATAACTTCTAAGTACAATCCTTAGTATAATTTTTTATTATAATTTCTATATAAAGTTATCAAGAAAAATTCACACATATTGTAATGTAAAAGGGTAAACCTGGAAAGAAAAGCAAATAATAACACATGCTATTATGGAACATAAAGGAAAAAATTGAAAGAGAAAACAAATTAATGGACCGGACGTCACACATGGGTGAGTGCAGCTCCAACGCGGCTGTGGTCGCATCATGCTCCAGGAAGCGCTGCAGCGCGCGATTGTTAAATTGGATTTCCAGTTTTCCTTCCTTGCTGCTGGTGGTGCTCTAGCCGCTGCCTCAGCTGCTACTCTATTTTTAAGGGTCTGTTTAGTTTATTTTGCAAAAAAAATTTGCAAAGGAATCTTGTTCATTTAAAGCACTAAATGAAGTTTATTTGCAAAACTTTTTGCATAGATGAGTTGTAAATCGCGAGACGAATCTAATGATGCTAATTAATCCATATTTAATCAATAATTAGCGGATGGTTACTGTAGCATCACCGTTGCAAATCATAGATTAAGTAGGCTCATTAGATTCGTCTATCGATTTACAGCACATCCATGCAAAAAGTTTTGTAAATAGACTTCATTTAGTGCTTCAAATTAGCAAGATTCCGTTGCAAAATAATGCGTTTACGGTGTTTTTGCGTTTACATGTAAAGAACTAAACATGGCCTAAGTTGGTTTGTTTGCGTTTCCCTTGTAACCAGTAAGCTGGTATCCCCCAGCAGAACCCTTTATTGCTTATATATAAGCCGGACTTTATATATAAGCCGGACCGAAAAGTGGTCTTTGGTCTAAATTGGCATGGGAAAAAATATAAGTGCTGCTCTCCTCAGCCACTCAAAGCACTACTAGAAAATAGGCCAAAGATCCAGGCCAAAAGTACCACTTGTTGTTTGAACCGGTACTAATGTAAGGCATCAGCACCGGCTGCAACACTAGCCGGTACTATTGGTCTGCGCCGAGTGCTGGCAAGACACGCCACGGCACAAACCGGTGCCAATGCACTGACAAAGGCACCGGGTAATGCCATGAGCCGGTACCAAATAGTCGATGCATCAATGGCACCGGGTGGAGGCACGACCCGGTGCTATTGGTGCAGACATTGGCACCGGGTCACACCATAACCCGGTGTCAGTGCATGTCTTAGATATAGGCACCGGTTGGTGGCAATTGAAAACACGTCTTTTGACACCGGTTGAAAGAATCGCCCGGTACCAAAACATGGCCGCCCATTGCCTCCGCGCGCGATATTTTAAGTCCGTGGCCATTCATCTCTCATTCTCTCGTCTCTCTCATCTCTCATTCTCTACCTCTCATCTCTCCCACCTCTCCCACGGCCTTATCTCTGGGAGACTGGGAGCGGAGGGGCGCACGAGCGCCGCCGCCGCGGGAGGGCGCGCGGGCGCCGGGCGCCGCCGCGGGAGCCGCAGAGAGGGGCGCGCGAGGCGCCGCCACCGAGGGAGCCGAGCGCGGCCCGCCCAAGCCGGGCTTGGCCATCCGCATCTCCGCTACCTTCGTCCTGGCGGGCAGCACCCCGCTGCCCTGGCTCCTCCCCGGCGGCGTCCCGGCGTTCTTCCCGCTGCGGCACTGCTGCGACGTGAGGCTGTACCAGGACGTGCATGTCGGGGCCGGCGAGCTGGGCGGCGAGCCCGGGCGGTGCTGGGAGGAGCTGTGCCTGGCGGTGCTGGGCGTGCAGCACATCGTCTACGTGGCGGGCTGGTCAGCGTTCACCAGGGTCCGGCTGTGCGGGGTGCCATGTCGCCGGAGATGGCGGCCAAGGCGGCCGAGGTGAGGGCGCTGGGCGGCGTGGCGGTGGAGGACATGAGCCCTGGCAACCTGCTCAAGTACAAGTCCCAGGAGGGCGTCCGGATGCTGCTCCTCTGCGACGACACCACCTCACTCCTCAACTTCTTCCTACGGACGGTTCGTCATCGTCGTGTACATCAATAATCTCAACAAAAATTAAAGCTGCTGTTTGATTTCCAGATGAATTTGCATTAATTTGCAGAGGGGCGTGATGCAGACGCACGCCGAGCAGACCAAGAAGTTCTTCAGGCACTCGTCTACAACCCCACGTTCCGGGAGGAGGAGGATGCCAAGAAGCTGGGTCCCCGGCAGCCATGGCACGACATGCACTGCTGGCTGGACGGGCCGGCGGCGTACGGACGTCCTCGAAAACTTCGAGCAGCGCTGGAGGAAGACGACGAGGCTGCGCCTCAAGGGTGTGCTACCGTTCGGCAAGAAAGCGCACTGGAAGGAGGACGCCCTGCTCAAGCTCGATTTTGTTGGATTAATGGACTGAATCTATCTTGTGAACGATTTTTTGAATGATTTGTCGGATCTATGAGTATTTTTTTTGGATCAATTCAATATTTTGTTGTTGATTCTTTTGAATGAATCTCTACTGCAAGTAGAGGATGGGATGCTAGTGGAGGATGGGAGGGGAATGGGAGAGAGTGCAAGCAACAGAACGGAGATGATGAGAGGGAACGGACGTAGCTGCCTTTGGTACCGGTTGGAATTCCAACCGGTACCAAAGGTGGCTTTAGGTACCGGGTGATTTACCCGGTGTTAAAGCTAAACCCTATTGGTCTCACTTTGGGGGCACCGGTTGAAAAACCGGTACCTAAGGTTGTTTCCAACCGGTGCTAAGAGCTCTTTTTCTAGTAGTGAAGAAACCCCTCAGCAATTCTGTCACATCTAGTAGTGGCTAGAAATAATTATATTTCTTATGGAGGAGGTAAATATATACATGACATTAAGTATTGAGCTTCCACATTGACAGATTAGTCATCACATTTATAGTTATCTGGTCAACAATCCACAAGCGATGAGTTCTTTTCTCTATTTCTACTAAAAGAAGGGCATCCAAAGAATGAAAATGTGCGCGTATCTTTCCACTGATGATAACTATGTAAAAAGCGCGAATTTGTTATCCGTTTGCAAAGGAGTTGTTTGCTAGTCATGCTTGAGCCCTATCGGGTGCCAATGTAGCTGGACATCACACCGAGTAGCAGAGCAGCTGCAGGTCCAATATGTTAGTAGCAATCGGAGTGAGCACCACGGGTCACCCTTCAATCAGCAGTCATTTCGCAAGACAATGTGTACGTAGACAGCATGTTTAATTTGAACCGCATCATGTTGCCCGTACCAGTGAGGACGGGAACCCATTTGTGGCGACTAGTGTAAAACCAAGGGATGTTTCACGGTACGGTATACCCTACTGGAGACGGTCTCACCAATCTTTGTAGTAATGTACACTTCTGTTTCGCTTGCTTTCCCCGTGCATCCCACTCACAACAAAGAGAATACGCTTGGCATGCAGGTACCATCACTAGTTCAAATGCAGCCTTGTCAATAGCGCCCTGAGCGTGCAGTGTTCCACGCAATAACCATATTTATGTGGTAGTAGCTGGGGCCGATGAGAAATTAATAAGGTGGCTTGGGCCTACAGCTACGATTAAAGATTAACCAACTTCCAACCAGACCGAATCTTATTGAAATCATTACACATACGATTCAGAAAATATCAAGCACTGTTGAACTTCGCTTGGTAACGCAGATCATCTTCCAAGATTATATTTTGTTGTACTATTAATTTCTCTTAAGGGTACAATGTCTATTACAACAATATTATTACCAGCTGAAAGTGCTTTCAAGCTAGCTAACACTTACAAATTACGAATTTTGGAATGCATGCGTGTGTGTTAAAAAGAAATGAAGAGAGTAACTGCTACTCCTCCCTATGTTGCAAATTATATATATTGCTTTTTCTTGAGTCAAAGATTAATATATTATTTAACCATGTTTATATATAAGAGCACCAACATTGAAAAACATCAATTAGTAAGTCGACTATGAAATATGTGGGTAGTATAGGTTATAAATATTTCATAGAAACTTGGTCAGAGTTAGTGCTGATTGACTTAGGAAAGGTTAAGACGAAGTGGATTTTTCTTTGAGGACTCAAGATCGAAAACCAATTAAACATAGCCATGTTTGAACCCCATCATTCATTTAGTCTGGCTTCTCGCAACAAAGCCCTGCCCAACCAAAAGAACTTGGTGAAGAAATGATCAACGAAGAAATTGTCACACCCGGTTTTTAAAACAAAACCGAATGCATAACTATATGTATGCGAATAATGAGCAATAATGTCACATAAAAGATACTTACAACGAATAAAAGTCTATCAGAGATACACAGCTCATCCTGGAAACGACGGCTCCACACTTCACAAGCAATCAACCAGGGGTTGCGTACGCCTAAAACTCAGCAACACCTTCAGCTTCATTGCAACTTTCTTCTCTGAGCAGTGTTGTTATAGCAAGGGTGAGCACATGTCGTATTCAGCAAGTATATTGGAAATAAATGACATGCAAGGCTTAAAGCAAGAAATTAAGGCTGACTATATAAAGCGGTAAGCATTTTAATTAACAGTTGACATTAACAACTATTTACTAAATATGTATAAAACCATCCCACATTTATGAAAAATAAATATATGTCTGAATAAACAAATAATTTGGAATATTTAAATATCTCAATTAAAGTATAGATTCCAATTAAGTAGACATGTGAGGGTCCGAGCCGCTCATGACCATAAGCACGGCTGATATATCAATTTTTACTCTGCAGAGGTTGCACACTTTCACCACAAGTCCTGTCTCCCTTTGTGTCCGGGTTTGCAAGGCCTTTAAACACTTCCGAGGTGAATGGCAGGGATTCACTTCGAGGTCTTTACAAAGACTCCCTAGCCAGCAGTAGCCCGCTAAGGTCTCAACAGCTAGGCGAGTGCACCCTCCCCCAAAGCGAGCGTACCCCGTAGGCGTACCAACCCCTTTGGCAGGCCGAGTACCCCTCTTGAACCTAGGCCTCCCTCTTGCGCCTTTCGGTAAGCTACTAACAAGCAAGAGACATCTAATTAATCAGCCAAGACCAGAGCCATATAGTTCTTGTGGTTGCGCTGTTTTCTCGGGTGGTTCTCCATGGTTGATTTTAATCAAGTTACCAAAACATCATATTGTTTCAAAAGTTATTCAATAAAGTCTTATGTATCAAATAACATTGTTGTAAATAACCTGTAATCATTGTTCAGCAACTAAGCAAATTACCCAAAAGATTTTATAAAAGTCACCCGGCTATTCATCAAGGACAAGAATAATCAATAAGGATAATAGGTACCCATCAATATTAATGCATGCAAGCATATAATAAATGTCATTAGAACAAAATATGATCAAGAAATATACTTATCTTAAATCCAGATAATAACTGCTCAGAGTCTTCAACTCTTGCTCTTGCAATTCTTCATCTTCACAGCTCTCGAACTGCGTTCCTTTCTACTCGCGACAAGCATCGGCACACATACAAGAAACAAGTCAAACAAGCACAGCTAAGAACACAGCACTAAACAAAAGGAAAGCATTTAAAAGAGCACACTAAAGGGTGGGGCTCAAAGCTACGATCGCGAGAGCGCAAGAAACGCAAAAAATAGAATTACTGTTAAAAAGATACAGCTATCGAAAGATTTATATTATAACATAAAAGAAAACTATAAGCTGGATTTATTTTAATTAAGAAAAACATATGTTAAAGGATATTTAAAATAAAATTCAAGATTACAATTAACTTATATTGATTTATATTTGTAAAGACGAGATAGAACTTAATTATATTTTATTTATAGAGTTTTAGTATAAATTATACCAGTTAACTATTTAATATCAAATAAAAGACATGTGAGAACAACTAGGGTAAAGTTTTATGATTCGTGGTTTGAACTAAACAAATTATTTAGAAACACATTTGAGTTGAGATTTAATCAAGCTAATATTATTTATGAAAACCGGTGTATTGCTCTAGTTAGCTTTTAATTAGAAACATTAATTTGAGTTGACATCAATCCAATTGATTCTAAATTTATTTTGAAACAGAAACTACGATACAACAATGCTGCTACACAGGAGCTTATGCTAAAACAAAGCTAACACAACAAGAACGAACTAAAACGGCTAAAACATATAAATTATAGAAGAAACAAGGCTGTAGGGACCTACTTGCGATTAGCTGCAGATTTTAAGAACCAGATTGCAAAAACTCCATCTCCTTCATGGCTGCCGTAGATAAGCTTACTGCAGGTCAGATTCCCGACGACTTAGGGCATGAGAGAGCTCGAGATTTAGGGGAAAAATAAAGAGGATGACGAGAGGTGCCGTTTTACTACTTATCACTTGCATCGGGGATGTAACGTGGTGGCCGGACTTGCATGGTCTGCTCTCGTCGAACTCCATGGTGCCTACGCTGGATGTCCCTTGTGATTTTGATCGGCGCGCGGCACCCGGCGTGCATGCCCAACGCAAGCAGCAGGAGGCGCGACCAAGTCTTGGGCGCACTGCCCCTGGTGCATCGCGAGCAGCATGGGAAGATGGGCGGCGCTGCATCCTGGCGGCACACGGCAAGAGACGGGCACAAGGAGCAGGGATCGTGGAGACCTAGCGCCGGCGACGCAGGGGCGGTCGCAGGGGGCTCGGCCTTCTCGTGATTATTTAGATGGAAAGGGCGTCGGGGTGACGTGGTGTACACGAATTTGATCTAGTGGTGCACGGTGCTGGGAGGCCAGCTAGGCCATGGTGGAGACTTGGGCTCACGCAAGGGGGCATGGGCTAGCAGCAAGGTTTGGCCCACGAGGGGAAAAAAGAGAAAGAGAAAAATATAGAAGAAAAAGAAAGGAATTTTAACCTGAAAAATTTAGGGAAAAAAATCCAAAGATAAACACGAGGAATTCAAATAAAATACTAGGAGCTCCTGAGAAAGATTTTTAGAACCTTCTAATAAATGGATTTAGCTCAAGAGATAAATGAGAATAATTGCCAAAAGCATCTGGTAAATTCTTGAAAAACTCAGAAGATGGATAGTTATATTCGAAAATATATTCACACCCCAAAATTGAAATTTTGGGGTGTGACAGAAATACATACAGCTGGAGCATACTATGATCCAATGGGGCAAGATAGGGTCGACCCAACACAAAACGACCCATCGAATAATCCCATCTCACTGAGCTGTGGGGAGGAGGCCATTCAGCAGGTGGTAGTGGATTTCCCGGTGCATCCCACTCCCAACTCCCAACCAACACCACTTGCCTCCTCTTCTGCTATCTCATCCCTCCTCATTTTGTTTTCTGCGCCTTGAGCCAAAATCCTCACCCTATTTATCAGCTTGTTGGTAGGACTGATGCAAGGCAGATAGTTGGACTTCAACTCAAGTATTTTGTTCATTTTCCACTAACCAGAGTACCAGATCATATATATTCACAAATGATTAGCATTCCAGTATTTTTGTAAAGAAAACATAGATGCATGTTCAACATCCAATTAAATGGCACTCATAGACATGCACATGATTTTTTAATGGAATTGATTGAGCGTTCACATTGTAATAAGGTCTCATGTTATTACATAATTATTTATTGAGCCTTGCGGAGTTGTGCGGCATCAAATGGAACAGCGTTGCTCAAGCCATTTTGCACTGTAGCAAGCCAGTTTCAAGATCACAGTTGACGCAAATTATGGTCTAGACTCCATTGCCACCTAGTATTGACAATTCTTTCACCTTGGTCAGCATGTTCATCACCAGAAGGGGCTGGCATAAATCTGAAATATAGGCGTTGCGAAGCATTATGAAGTCACCGCGTAGTCGCACTGAACCCTTCTGTTGTCGGTCGAAACCCACCGGCGAGCAGCGACGGGCAACACGAAGAGCCGGGAGGTCGCCGGGGCGCTGGCAGGCACTGCTCCCTCGTCGACAGCCCGCAATTCCAGCAACGCGCCGCGGTTTGTGAAGACGCAGGGCGTGCCACCTGACCTATACCCGATCAGGAAGGTGCGGACGTGCTTGCGATGATTGACCTGCACACACAAACACGTGGAAACGTAAGTCCGAGCCGTGGTCGGCTCCCCGGGACGACTCTTGCATCGACTTTAAAGAGCCGATCGAGTCGCGGTGTTAGATGGGATCTGTTGCATCCAGATATTGATAATTAAAGCAAATAACTATAAAGCTGCTTCAATTAAATCTAGTTGATCTAATCCACAATGGTAAAGGCTTCACTGCTAGATCGGAACATCCTACACGTGACTAGGCCTAATAAACGTAGCAGATAACTAAACTATAACCAAAACAGAGGCCTAAGAACTAGCAAAAGCCGATTCCCGGATCAATTCCCTGTTAAGACTAAAACAAAGCATCTAAGACGCCACCGGATCGTCCAATCCGTTTGCAAGGCCTAACCTAGCAGATATTACGCCAACTCTTAAGAACAAGAGCAAACCGTAACAGATCAGATCTACTAAACATAAAGGAAATAGGGTGTTGTCTCTGTGCAACTAATTCTATGCGATAAGAACTAGCATGAGATTGAAACGTGACTGCACAGAGACAACATGATATTTGTAGATGATAAGCAACGAAGCACAACGGATCTACTAGAAGCCATGCTACGAACATCAAGATAACTAGTATTACTTGCCATCAAAAATACTTCAGTACAAGTAATACCAAGGTAAAAGCAAGAACAACGCTGCCCTGGTCGCGAGGTGCGATCAGAGCAGCATGGCACTTACTTGGATGAAACCCTAGGATTAGGGGTGGCGATGCGCCGAGAGTTTGTTGTTTGCGAGACGTGATGACGCTCTCTTTCACGAATAACAAAGGGTACATATTTATAGTCCGGAGACTTGGGAAACAATCTAAACTAATCTTGTCCCGATTGGACTCTATCTCTAGTCTTAAACTAAATCTAAGGATACATGGCCCGTGTGGCCTAGATGCTCACGCAGGAGCCGATTTACAAGTCTTCTTCAATCTTCTTCTTTAAGCCTATCTTGCTTTCGGCCAATAAATTAATCCTGTTAATTTATGGCGATAACACACGCCCCCCTGGTTTTGGCAATAATAGTTCCAAAACCAATCCGTCGCTTCATCTTCCCGTTAATGCTCATTAAACATACTGCAACCACCAAGGAAGACGCAACGTCTCTGCAACTGGCTCCTCGTAGAACGTGAAAACTGCCGATCCAACTCCCATCTTTCACTATTTAATCTCACCCGAATCGGTTCTTCTCCACAGCAAACTCCTTCTTCCTCCCAAAGCCAGTAGCACAGAAAACCCCAATCCTCCAGCAGCCATGGCCATCTCTTCTTCCTCTGGCTCCAACTCTTTTGGAGATTCCTCTTCTTCCTCCTCCACTCCTCCTTCCTCTTCTTCCCTCTCGGCCTCCTCCATCGACTCTATCCCAGAGAGCCGAGAGCCGACCCCCGAATGGGACCCGATTGCAGCGTACGAGGCGCTGGCTCCTCTGCACTGGGATGCAGAGGAGTTCGACTTCGGGGTCGCCTCCGAGGAGAACGAACCCACAACTGAGGGAGAGGAAGACCTCCAGTTCCTGTTCCAAGAGGAACTGGAGAGCAGCGAAGACGACGCCTTCTCATGGGAAGGAGCCGACTCCTCCGAAGAGATCGGCTTTTCTTCCAACGACGATACGGCGGCAGGAGGAAACCCCCACCAGTTCCTCAAAGCCCCCACGGAGGGAAGCGAAGAGGGAAGCAGCAGCGGCGGCGGGCGAAGCAGCAGCAGCGCTGAGGACGACGGCAGCAGCAGCGGCGACGACGGCGACGACGACGACGATGACGGCAGAGACGCACCGTCGCGAAGCCCGAAGCGCCGTAGGAGTTCAGACACCTATGACTAATAGATGTAGGTAGCATTGTAGGGGTGGAATCACAAAGCCGAAGGATTATTCCTTTGTAAAATCGGCTTTCCTTGTAATGAACTTTCTTTTAATGAAATCAAGTTCCCTTTAATTCCATGTGTCTCCGTTCACTTTCTAAAAAGCCGATGGCAACGCATCAGGCTTCTATAAATATCCAAGAGCCGACGAAATTCAAACTAAAAGCAACCCGCACAAAAGTAGAACATCACTTCCAGCTTGAACCGAACTCTTGAATCCAAGCATAATTCGAAAACCAAGCTCTACAAGTCCGAGCAAGAACCCTCCAAGCAGCCGGAATTCGAAACAGAGCCTACAGCAATCGAACCCTAAGTCAACAGATCTAAACCATGGCAGATTCTGCAGCTCAGACGACAAGCTCAGCAACCGATGATGCGGCAATCTGCGACCTGAAGGTAATATTCGGCCCAATCCTTTAATTTTCTTCAGCTTACTAAGCATCTGAATACTGAACTCTGAAATATGACACCATATGCATACTTCTGAATTTCTGAACTTCAGGTGTCAGACATCCTTCTGCCGCATCCTTTTAACCCAAAATCTTTCTGTCTTGGCCACGGACCCATGAAAAAACCATAGATTTGATCTCTTGTGAAGCAAATAGGATCACTTTTGTGAGTCAAAACATCGATCTGAACCTCTGGGCCGACTGCTTAAGAGCCTGGCCTAATCTCCCTGAGAGCTGGATTACATGGTACAACAGAGTAGCAAAAACTCACATGCCATTATGGCAGGATTTGAACATAGCCGATGCACTTAATTTATCACTGTCGCCCCTTGACAAAGATGAAAATCTTCTGAAAACCATCGGCTATTTCTGGTCTGATGACCTGAACTGTTTTTTCTTTGGTCATGGACCCATGACCCCTACTCTCCATTTGATGACATTTAACTTGCTTAACCAAAAGAAATTGAGAACTGGAGGCCCTTGGTGGTTTATTCAGTTGTGGGCACAACTATACTTTCAGCACCATATCCCAAACTTCCAGGGCCTAACCAAGAACTCTTTTTCTGACGAAAGTGGCAAACCAATTAGATGTACTAGCTATGGCCAAGCTTTATTTAGTCTTCCTGGCAGCAAATTGAACTCAACAGACGCAGCAAATTGGTTCAGAATCTTCTACAAAGGACTAGATAATCCACTCTATTTCCCATTCACTGAATGTGAATCCTTTGAGAATCCAACTGCCCTCAGATTAGATAGTTTTGCCGATGACGACAACACTCGGCATCTATACTCTTTGATGATTCGACCTGGCTTCCTCCCCGTTGGCATCAGCACCTCTAATAGAATTATCAAGCCAGGTTATGAATCTTACCAGCCAGTCATAGCAGCTCGGTAATGTGGCCTAGGACAGGTCCCTCCCCACTTCCACATTCACCACTTGGTGGAGAGCAGAGCCGATTTGCCTGACGGTCTCACCAGTTCAAGATGCTACAGCATGTTTGAGGATCTCCATATCCCAATACCAGCCGATCTGTCCTTCACCTCTTCATCAATCGGCTTTGATACTTGGTGGAATATGTGGAAAACTCATGTCTTCAGGAAAGCTTTAGGTCCTCGACTGCGGCAAATCGATCCTGAATACGTAATCCCCGAGGAAGAGGTACTAAATTCATGCATTTTATTCCCTCAAACTCTTTATTCCTTTTCTTGGCTGATCCTGCTTTCTTTGTTAGCAGCAACAAGATGGTCCAGAACCCACGACCAGCACTAGAGAGCCATTCCACTTTCTTCCAACTGCTCCTGATGTACTCTTCTGCAAAGGATCACCACCAATAAAGAAAGTGATAATGTCTGTTCAGCCAGACTTACTTCAGTCGGCTTTCAAGCGAAGACAAACTTCCGCAAGCGTTGCCCCCCGAGTCTTGACCAAGAAAAGGAAAATGATCACGAGGCGAGTGATCAAGAAACCAGCACCAGCTTCCCCAAATCCATCAGAGTCCAATACCAACCAGGTAACTCATCATTCAAAAACTTTTCCTTTACTTCATACATGTGTACTCTGGTTGACTGTAATTCTATTTTCAGGACGCAGCTGAAGAAATCCCCAATGCAGAAAGCCTGGATCAACATGAGATAGCTGCAACTCCTGACGCTCTGATGGAGGCAAACGAGGAACAAGCCGATACAGTCGATGTTCTCGATGCCAACACAAGCTCTAACAGGACTATTGCTCCTGAATCGCCCAACACTTCTTCAGAACAGGTAACATTACCAATCCAATTCTGAATCAGCCGATAGCTTTATAAATGCACCTTGCTCTAACTCCAGATATGTCCATAGGGCTTCGACATTTCAGGTTTGCTTTGCTTTGACCCAGCATCAATGGGTCTGACTGCCCCCGGAGTAGAAACACCATCTTTGCAGCAATCGACTAATTTGGCCCATCAGCTTCATCTCATCAAGGACCTACTATCTGCTCCACTCACTGCTCTAGTTGGCGATTCTAGTGAAATAAAGAACATCTTCGAGCAAATAGAATCCCAACTCTCGGAGCCACTGCAAATCAAGCTTTGGCCAGCTAGCAATCTTCCATTCTTCCGGGTAGAAGTGAACAAAGCACAACAAAGAATAGAAGCACGTCGCTCTCAAGCTTCTCTGAAAACTGACATTGCTCAAAAGTGCAAGGCCCTCAACCAGAAGAAGGCAACTCTAGATACCAAAGCTGACGTGTCTGCCAACAAGAAGCGACTCGACTTCCTGAAGAAAGAACTGGCAGAACTCGAAGAAAAGGTCCGTACCACCAAGAAGCTCATCCAGGCCGAAGAAACTTCCATTTCATACTCCGAACAAAAGACCCAGGAAATAACCGAGCAGATACAAGCAGAGTTTGCAGAGATAAGCACCTTGAGTCGGCAGATAGTAACAGGCGATGACAAGGATGATGAAGCAATCATAGCACGAGCAGACGCCGTCTGCACAGAAGCCATCCACGCCATAGAAGAATTCCTGAACCAGTAGCTAGGCTCAAGAGACAATTAGCACTGCCTGTTAACCTGAAACTTGTACTTGTTTAAAAACATCTTAAGCCGATGGTTACACATCGGCTGTTTCGTTCCTCATATGTATTTTACTATTTTTTTACCGGCCAACTCAACGTGTTGGCCTATCTCTTTTCTTTTCTTTTTTTTTACTAGCCAACTCAACGTGTTGGCCTGTCATGATTTTTTTTTGCGGCCAACTCAACGTGTTGGCCTATTATACTGCAGCCAGATGGATCTCATTGGCTTTTCGTTACTCGCCTTCCCATATGCTCGGGAAATACTTCTTGAGATGTTGGCCATTGACAGCAACAGGAAACTTGACGCCGTCCAATTCCTCGAGCATGTATGCATTCCCAGGCAAAACCTGATCAACCTTGTACGGCCCATGCCAAGTTGGAGACCATTTACCAAACTTTTTATCTTTAGTTCCCAACGGCAATACTGCCTCCCAAACCAAGTCTCCCACCTGGAAATCCTTAGGCTTGACCTTCTTGTTGTATGCACGAGCAACCTTAGCCTTATTTTCTTTGATCTTCTCCAGCGACCAAAGCTTTAGCTCTGTCAGGTCCTCCACGTTGTCATTCATGAAGGCTGCATTCTGTTCAGCAGATAAATCATTCTGAAATTCAACACACCTTGATCCGGCCGTGATCTCCCATGGTAGCACAGCATCTTGGCCGTAGACTAGATGGTACGACGACGTCTTGGTGGACCCATGACATGAAATACGATATGCCCACAAAGATTCTGATAACACCTCATGCCAGCGCCTAGGATATTCATCGATCTTTCTCTTTATGAGCTTGATGAGGCTCTGGTTGGATGCTTCAGCCTGTCCATTAGCTTGAGCATAATATGGAGATGATCTGATCAGCTTAATTCCCATGTCATCGGCAAACTTTCTGAACTCCTCGGATATGAAGACCGATCCTCCATCGGTCGTAATAGTCTGAGAAATTTCAAATCTGTGGATGATGTGCTCTTTGACAAAGCTAATCACATCTCTTGATGCTACTGATCTCATGGGCACTGCCTCTACCCACTTTGTGAAATAATCTATAGCAGTTAAGACCCATTGGTGACCCTTGCTAGACGACGGGTTGATCTGACCAATCATGTCCATGGCCCAACCTCTAAATGGCCACGACTTGATGATAGGATTCATTACTGATGCTGGCACTATCTGAATTTTGCCAAACCTCTGACATGCCTGACATCCTTTGTAATATTTGAAACAATCTTCAAGCATAGTGGGCCAGTAATATCCCGATCGCCTAATCAGCCACTTCATCTTATGAGCCGATTGATGAGTACCGCAGGCTCCTTCATGAACCTCATGCAAGAGCCGATTTGACTCTGAAGGTCCCAGACATTTAAGTAGTAGTCCTTCCAAAGTCCTGTAGAACATGTCATCCCCTATCAGAACATGTTTCATGGCCTTGAGTCTTATCCTTCTGGGTGCCCCCCGAGCCGAATCCTTCAAGTAATTGAAGATATCGACTCTCTAGTCTCCGGGTTCTAGAAACTGAACCTCCACGTCAACCCCATCGGCTGTTTCCCTATATCCGGAAGCCATCTGTGCCAAATCATTGGCTTCATTATTCAGAGTCCTACGTATCCAGTGGAAATTGATGTACCTGAATTGTGACATCAAATCACGGCACTACATCCATATCGGGAATAGAGCCTCGCTCTCACATCTATATTCTTCCATGAGTTGAGAAATCACTAGCTTTGAATCTCCAAAAATCTCCACCGCTTCTGCACCAGCTTCAAGGAGCAGTTCCATCCCTTTGCGAACGGCTTCATATTCCACCAAATTATTGGTGCATGGGGAAGTCATTCTGATGGAAAAAGAGTAAATCGCTCCACGAGGCGAGACCAATAGAATTCCCACACTGCACCCATCATCACAAGCCGATCCGTCGAAGAACATAGCCCAAGCATGAACAAATAGTGCAGCAATATTCGTGCTGATCCTGTCTGCAACAAGATCTGCCAGTGCTTGTCCTTTGACTGCTTTCGCAGGCTGATACCGAATATCAAACTCTGATAATGCAAACATCCATTTTCCTAGTCGGCCTTTCAGGACAGGAGCCGACAACATGTGCTTTATGACATCCGATTTGCATATGACAATTGTTTCCGCCGAGTGCAAAATATGACGAAGCTTTGTACATGTAAAGTATAAGCAAAGACAAAGCTTCTCGATTTCAGGATACCTGGTCTCAGCATCTAACATGCGCCTGCTGAGGTAGAAAACCACCCTCTCCTGGCCGTCGTGCTTCTGGACTAACACCGAAGCAATAGAAGTGTCACCCACGGATAGGTACACGTAGAACGGCCTATCTTGCTGAGGAGGAACCAACACTGGAGGCTTTGACAAATATTCTTTGATTTCATCAAAAGCTTGCTGCTGTTCTACCCCCCCAGCGAAACTCATCATCGGATTTGATCTTTACTAAACCCATGAATGGTTCAATGCACCCAGACAGATTAGAAATAAATCGTCTGACAAAGTTAATTTTACCGATGAGCTTCTGTAACTCTTTCTTTGTAGTAGGTGGCTTCATTGTCTTCACAGCTTCTTGACTCTTCAGGCCGATCTCAATTCCCCGTTCATGCACCAGGAATCCCAAAAATTGACCGGCCGACACGCCAAAGGCACACTTCTTTGAGTTCATTTTGAGCCCAAACCTTCGAGTTTGCTCCAGCACTTGACGTAGATCTTCTAAATGCCCCCCAGTTGATTTGGACTTGACCACGACATCATCAATATAGATTTCTACCAGTTTGCCGATGAGATCATGAAAAATATAATTCATGGCACGTTTATATGTTGCACCGGCATTTTTCAATCCAAAGGTCATCACCAAATATTCGAACAATCCGACCGCGCCTGGTACTCTGAACGCGGTCTTGTTCACGTCTTCTGGGGCCATGAAGATCTGGTTGTAGCCGGCATTACCGTCCATAAAACTTATCATCTTGTGGCCGGCAGCTGTGTTGATCAATGTTTCTGCAATAGGCATTGGGTATTCGTCTTTTGGTGTCGCTCTGTTGAGATCTCTAAAATCGACGCAGACACGCCATCGGCCATCCTTCTTTTGTACCGGTACCACGCTAGAGATCCATTCTGCATACCGGCACGGCCTGATGAACCCAACATCCAACATCTTCTCCACCTCTTTCTTGACTTCTTCTATGACTTCGGCCTTCATCTGACGTGCTCGTTGCTGAAACGGCCGAAACCCTTTTTTAAGCGGGAGCCGATGCTCGACGATGCTTCTATCCAGACCGGGCATCTCGGTGTAGTCCCATGCAAAACAGTCCCGGTACTCTTTCAGTAGTGCAATCATCTCCTCTCGCAAGGCCGGATCCAACTTCTTGCTGATAAATGTCGGCCGTGGCTTATCCCCAGGACCGATGTCAACCTCTTCCAAGTCATCAACTGACATGAACCCGTATCCGAGTTTGCCGTCGTCTGAAAAATCAGCTGTGAACGCAAGCGAATCTTCGTTATTCGTAAGATCAGCGGCAAACACAGGGAAATGACAAGAAAAATTATTTGGCCAACCGCGTGGGCTGGCCACTTCTACTCTTCCATTATCATTCGAAACCCAATAGTCGATGAGTGGCCAGCTGCCAGAGCAGGCCATCGTGTGTACATGATGTAACAATTCCGAACCCAAACAAGATTTTTCTATTTTTTGGGGCCGATCGCTGGGATCGGCCTCTCTATTTCTATCACATCCCGTAGCATGGCAGGATGCGTCTACTCTGTGAGGCCAGTGGATAAGACCAACCTCAGTCCGTTTTTTGTCGCCTCGATCCGATCACAGTCTTCCAAGGCAATCCCTGAGATCGGCTCTTGTCCATCTGCATCCCAGGCATTCATATCTGCGAGTGATACTTCGCTGGAATCATCTACAGGGACCACTTCTACTTCATCGCCATCCCATTGGACCAGATACTGATGTATTGTGGAAGGGATAGAGCAGTTGGCATGAATCCAGTCCCTCCCAAGCAGTACTGTGTATGTACTCTTGCTGTTGACGATGAAGAACGATGTTGGCACAGTCTTGCGACCCACTTTCAGCTCCACATTCAGGACCCCCATCGCCTCTGATGGCTGTCCATTGAAGTCATTAAGCATCATATTGGTCTTGATCAGATCGGCAGAAGAACGACCCAATCGGCGCAGCATAGAGTATGGCATCAGGTTGACTGCGGCACCAGTGTCGACCAACATCTTGTTCACAGGCTTGCCATTAGTGAAGCCCTTGAGATACAATCCCTTCAGGTGCTTGTAGCTTTTCTCCTTGGGCTTCTCGAAGATGATCGGCTGTGGGCCCAGATCCAGCTGTGCGATAGCCGATTCTTCCAGTTGGGGTGCCCGAAACTCCGATGGGAGCACGAATACCATGTTCACATCAGCCGATGGCTTCTCATCGGCTTTTGTCTTCTTGGGGTGCCACTCTTTTCTGGGAGGGCGCCTCACTTCCCTTCGCAGTTGCTTGACTTGCTCCGCGAGATCCGGACGCGCTTTTCTCAGCACGTCAAGATACTTTGCTTCTGCCTCTTCCAGGTTGCGCAAGCGTTGCACTCTGCGCTTTTGCGAGCGATTAAGCCTGTCAGGACACCACCATGGATGATGGTACCTGTCTTCTTCTTCTTCTTCTTGCTTGGAATCACCCCTGGTTGGCCTCCTCACACGGTCATCATGACGTGTTCTGGGCCCTAAGCGCCGAAACACTGACGTCTCGTCCTGCTGGTGTCCTCGAGGCCTGCACTCCAAGCAATCATCTATGGTAGGCAATCGGCTCATGCCAGAGTTTCAACAGTACCTGAAGAACGGGCAATGCCAGTGGTCGCGTACAGCCTGGCGTCTCCCCAATGTCCTTCCTGAGCAGTGCTCGTACTCATCTTCTTCCGATTCGTATCGGCGGCGCAACTTGTACTGGTACTGGTATTTTTTCTAGAAGCCGATTAGAAGCTGGAAGCTGATTGCGGATGTGACGCACCTGCTCTTCAGTCACATGCCGCTGTTCCAGCTCACGTTCATCCTGCGGCCGTTTGCCAGAAGCGGTCTCTCTCCCCTGCTTGTCATGGCGGCTCATGGGTCCCACCATGTTGATCTGGAATGAAAAATTCTGGCCCGTAGGAGTGAAGTCCGACAACTCTACCACATTGGCTTGTGGGAAGGGCTTTGTGTCGACCTTCATCGTATGTTGAGCCAAAATTAATCGGCCTTGCTCGATAGCCGATTGGATCTGACGACGCAGCTCCTTACATTCACCCGTGGAATGAGTGAATGAGTGGTGCCATTTGCAGTACAGTCTTCCCTGCAACTCTTGTGGCATTGGTAGCTTGTGATTTTCTAGGAGTTTCAGCTGTTTTTCTTTGAGGAACAGATCAAATATCTGTTTTGCTTTGGTCACGTCGAAGTCGAAGCCCTTCACAAGCCCTTGCTGCTTGATCCACTTGCACGGGACAGGGTTTGTCCCCCGAGTCCACTCTGCCACGGCTACTTCTTGCTCCTCGCCAGAGTCATCAGATTCGTCCGCCTGGGCCATGTTTGCATGGCGCTTGAACTTGTCCTGGTATAGCTCAGGATGGTAATGTTCGTATGCTGTAAGCTTCTGCACCAGGTGCGCTAGAGATGTGAACTCCAACTGAAAAGCCGCATCCTTGATCGGCTTAGCGAGTCCCAGGACAGCCAGGTCGACTGCCTCCTTCTCTGTGATGCGCGACGAGTAGCATCGGTTCTTGACCTCCCTGAAGCGCTGTATGTATTCTGACACAGTTTCTCATCGCTTCTGCCTGACTTGGGCGAGGTCGGCAATTCCAGCTTCAGCAGCCTCCGAGTGGTACTGGGTATGGAATTGATCTTCGAGCTACCTCCAAGTCCGAATCGAATCCGGAGCCAGTGATGCATACCACCCAAAAGCTGGGCCTGTAAGGGATTGGCCGAAGAACCGGACCCTTAACGGATCCGACACTGAGATCATCCCAAGCTGCGTTAAGTATCGGCTCACGTGCTCGATGGAGCTGGCTCCTTCTGACCCGTTGAACTTGGTGAACTCAGGAAGCCGATACTTGGGTGGCAGTGGGATCAAGCATAGTCACGTGGATACGGCTTGGAATAACCGATCGCTTTCCTCTTGGGCAGGATGCCGAACTGGTCTCTTAGTATTGCTCTGACCTGCTCCACGCTAAGAACTCCTGGGGCCGATGGCTCAGCACTCGGCCCAGTAGCGTACTTCGCCAGCCACGCTTGTTTCTCTGTGTCTGCTCCAGAAGCTCCTGGGTTTACCATCTGCACCGAGCGTGCTGGATTGACGCTGTCAGGGATGTAGGCGCATGTGTAGCCGTGCGGGATCTCCTTGGGTGGCTCGGTGAGGAACTGGCCTTCTCCAGGATCACCGCCGATCTTGTGGACGACGTAGATCGGCGCGCTCTGTGGTCTTGGGGCCGCAAATGAGAATGGCAATTGCGGCCTAGAATGCAGTGCAGCTTCTTCTGTGTGACTCCCCAGGGTTGGCCCCGATGGAGAGTACTGGTTCTTGATTATCTCCTGGATGACGCGATGCGCCATGCGCTCGAGTTCGTTCATCAGGCTCTGAGAGTGCCGATGAAGCGCATGGGCCACCATGTAGTTCATCTCATGACGCAGGGCTCTGGTGCGCTCTTCTGATGGCACAGACAGATCTATGTTGTCAAGAGCACCTTCTGGTGAGAACCCCTTCCACCTGATGCCATGGTTGCGGGTCCTCTCAAAAGAGCCGATGAGATCGGCTTCCAGCAGAGCTTTGATCTCATCATACTTCTTCTTGTGTTCAGGAGAGAGCTCTTCGTACGTGACGGGCTTGGGAGCGGGTTCTTGATCTTGAGCTCCAGACATTGTTGCCGTGGACGTTGTTGCCGAAGAGAGTCCCACCGGGCGTGCCAGAATGTGTTGTCGGTCGAAACCCACCGGCTAGCAGCGATGGGCAAGACGAAGAGCCGGGAGGTCGCCGGGGCGCTGGCAGGCACTGCTCCCTCGTCGACGGCCCGCAATTCCAGCAACGCGCCTCAGCTTGTGAAGACGCAGGGCGCGCCACCTGACCTATACCCGATCAGGAAGGTGCGGACGTGCTTGCGATGATTGACATGCACACACAAACACGTGGAAACGTAAGTCCGAGCCGTGGTCGGCTCCCCGGGACGACTCTTGCATCGACTTTAAAGAGCCGATCGAGTCCCGGTGTCAGACGGGATCTGTTGCATCCAGATATTGATAATTAAAGCAAATAACTGTAAAGCCGCTTCAATTAAATCTAGTTGATCTAATCCACAACGGTAAAGGCTTCACTGCTAGATCGGAACATCCTACACGTGACTAGGCCTAATAAACATAGCAGATAACTAAGCTATAACCAAAACAGAGGCCTAAGAACTAGCAAAAGCCGATTCCCGGATCAATTCCCAGTTAAGACTAAAGCAAAGCATCTAAGACACCACCGGATCGTCCAATCCGTTTGCAAGGCCTAACCTAGCAGATATTACGCCAACTCTTAAGAACAAGAGCAAACTGTAACAGATCAGATCTACTAAACATAAAGGAAACAGGGTGTTGTCTCTGTGCAACTAATTCTATGCGATAAGAACTAGCATGAGATTGAAACGTGATTGCACAGAGACAACATGATATTCGTAGATGATAAGCAACGAAGCACAACGGATCTACTAGAAGCCATGCTACGAACATCAAGATAACTAGTATTACTTGCCATCAAAAACGCTTCAGTACATGTAATACTAAGGTAAAAGCAAAAACAACGCTGCCCTGATCGCGAGGTGCGATCAGGGCAGCATGGCACTTACTTGGATGAAACCCTAGGATTAGGGGTGGTGATGCGCCGAGAGTTTGTTGTTTGCGAGACGTGATGACGCTCTCTTTCACGAATAACAAAGGGTACATATTTATAGTCCGGAGACTTGGGAAACAATCTAAACTAATCTTGTCCCGATTGGACTCTATCTCTGGTCTTAAACTAAATCTAAGGATACATGGCCCATGTGGCCCAGATGCTCACGCAGGAGCCGATTTACAAGTCTTCTTCAATCTTCTTCTTTAAGCCTATCTTGCTTTCGGCCCATAAATTAATCCTGTTAATTTATGGCGATAACATCTTCCTATTCCCACATGTAGCAGGGTCATGCCATTCCCATGAAGCCAAAAGATGTATATGTTCAGCGCATGTATATCATCAAAGTGGAATTTTCTTCAAGGACGCAAGATCGACAACCAATTAAACCATGCGATGTTTGACCCCATCATTCATTTAGGTGGGCTTCTTGCAACAAAGCTCTGCCCAACCAAAAGAACTTGGTTAAGAAATGTTCAACGAGGAAAAGGAAATTCTAGCAATGCCCTGCATCAAATTTGTTTGGAAAGAAATCGGAACTATCAACGAAACTGTATAGGAAAAATTATGAAATTCTTACAAATATCACTAGATAATATATTATAAGATAATTTAATTAATAACTGAGTATGGTTTCTGATGATTTCATCAAATCTTATTGCACCCAGCGGTTCTTATTGCACCTCGTATTGCACCCAGCGGTTCTTATTGCACCCAGCGGTTTCTGATGATTTCATCAAATCTTATTGCACCCCGTCATGAGTACAACCATTGGGGGGGGGGGGGGGGGTTCTTATTGCAGCATGTATGGAATGATGACCCGAAACATAGAAGCCCTTGTCTCGTGAGTAAGGGCCCAATTCCAAAGCGGTGGTGGAGCCCCAGCATTTAATCATCGTTAGCATGAAGAGTATAGTATCAAGTGAATAGGGTTTGGAGAAGGATTTGGTGTGGTTGAGGTTGGGTTTGATTGATGCCACACCTTCCACCATATATGAAGTTAAATGATGGCAGAGTTTTACATGGCACATCATTTCTCTGATCCCATTTCCAAGATTTTTCACGCAACCCTATAGACCATCATCGAGCTGATCTTCTTTAATTAATCGATGACATGAGGACTTCCGATGCAGTGTAATTGAGCCTTAATGCTAGGTGTCGAGAATGAAGTTGGCCTGTGCAGGTGCAAGCTGCCGCTTCCTTAGTCCTTACTAGTAGATGGTATATGACCAGCCAGTGGCACAACCGATCTACATGGCAAAGAAATCTCACTAAATCCTGACAAAAGAGACGATTGTGCTCAGCTAACATTCCTTGTGCATTCTGTTCCCAAGTAGCAGAGCACTGGACACGAGTACCATCATTTGATCTTCGGGGACCGAGCTGGGGCTCGGTTGGCTAGCCCAGCTGGGGCTGAGCAAGCCCACCCGCGTTCGACGCCGGCCGGCGCGGATGCTCCACCTCCTTCTTTCTTACATGATGTGCCAGAGCTCCTGGCTGATTTCAAAAAAAAAATCATTTGATCTTCGACAACTTCCGATCATATCAATCAGCTTTAGAAGTACATATAGTAGCAAGTTGTTGAGCTCCGATATATATACTAGTATGAAGGCAGTAGCTCGGCTTATTACAGTTTCTTCTTCATGCTAGAAGTCACGTGTGGTACCCGGGCATACCAATAGAATTAATGCTATATATGGTACTACATATGTTCCAAATTATAGGTCGTTTGACTTTTTTAACCTCAAGTTTGATCACTCGTCTTATTCAAAAATTTGTGCAAAATATCACTTATTTTGTTATGGCTTGTTTTATCAATACAAGTTCTTTAAGAATGACTTGAATTTGACTATATTTGTATAAATTTTTTGAATAAGATGAGTGGACAAACTTGGTGTCAAAAAAGTCAAACGACCTATAATTTGAAACGGAGGGAGTAGTTAATATCACTGAGTCTTCAACCATATTCGTTTGGCCATTGTCAAGCAGCAAGTCTGTAGAGGCCTCATTCTCCGGTCCCCTCATTTCATTGGACAGCAGCCAGCACCTGTGAGCGCTACATCAAGCAGCATTATACTCTACAGTTCTGCAGACAGGTGTAGAACTGGTGGATGTTCTGCAGGCTGTCCAAGCTTAACACAACGGCCCTAAAACAAGCAGCATTATACTATATGGTTTACGCTCACATTGCTCTGTTAATTCCTGTGCATCTGGTTTACGCTCACATTGCTCTGTTAATTCCTGTGCATCCCACGAGCAAGCAACAGCTAGGACTTTTCATTGAAGTGTCACCGGATAAACCTTCTCATCCACTCCCCATGCTAATCTGGTGTTCTAATAAGCAATTTGAGCAATATACAAATTACATGCAACTACTATTTCTCATCATAGGTAACATGTAGACACAAGATCAAGTTGTTAAAGAATAGAATCGAGAGAGCAAATGAATTGAGGGAATAAATTGTTGTATCCATTGATGAGAAATTTCTGTTTATATACAAGACCAAGAGAGGCTGAAGGGACATGCCCCTTCGGTATGGCCCTTCATGGTTAGTAACTAACTAGTGATGAAATTAATCACTAATTAACTAATTACAAAAATTGATCACTAACCTAATTTTCTTCACAACACAATCTAAGGGACCTGAGAACCTACCACTACTGCAAAAAAAAATTTTAGGGGCAGATGCGGTACCCGCCCCTAGTTCTCGCAGTTAAAAATGTCATTTTCAGGGGCGGGTAATGCACCCGCCATTAAAAATAATCGATTTCTAAGGGTGCCCCTACAAATCTTTGTCCAAAAAATCAAAAAGGTTAAAAAAATCGAAAACAGCAAAATAAAAAGAAAAAAATTATCCTAGCCAACCAGCCACCACCGCTAGCCTTGTAGTGTCAAGCTACGATTTTTTGATGAAACATACACACTTGTATCAACATCTGGGATTTGAACCGCCTATCTCCAGGCTCGCGCGTATCTTTCTTACCACTACACTACACAAGCACTTGTGACCCTATGAGGTATGCTATTCTTTTATATTAACTCAAAAATTAATTTGTAGGGGCGGGTGACGCCATCACCCGCCCCTACAAATGCATTTTTAGGGGCGGGTGATGCCATCACCCGCCCCTAAAAATATTTTTCTATTTTATTTGAAAATTCATTTAATTGTTTAGATATAGCAAAACAAATTAAGAAAATGTAAAACTTCTACACTATAGTTATTGTGAACTATAGAAACAAAAAAATATATCAAGTATATTTCAGTGTATATAAAGGTTAAGTTTGTGGAAACCTTAAAGTATGACTTGAGTTATATGAGATACTATATAGTTATAGCTATTAGAGAACTAATAATAATTTTTTTGACCACTAGATGACCTTAAATAAAAAAGTTATTAACTACAAAGTTTAAGATCTCGCCATTCTCTATAATTTTGATATAAAATTTGACTTCATCCAAGATCATATGAAAAAGTTATAAATTTTTTTGCGTGGAACCATTTATAGGGCGGGCCATGCCATCACCCGCTCCTAAAAATACATTTATAGGAACGGATGAGGCCATGACCTGCCCGTACAAATTTCACTATTTTTAGGGGCGGTTCATGACGTCACCCGCCCCTAGAAATGCTCTTTTTAAGGGCGGGTGACGCCATGAACAGCCCCTGAAAATGATGCTCATTTTTAGGGGTGGGTGATGCTTTTCTATGAGCGGGTCGGATTCTACAGTAATCCCGTTCTATTTGTAGCAACGGGTGAAATTTTGGTCCGTCCCTCAGGGCGTTCTTATAAATCGTTTTTGTAGTAGTGTACCATGCATATATAAACGGCAATGGAATGGAAAGCGGTGTAAATGGAAACAAATCAACTGAATATGTGATTTCTTTGGCTGGGGGAAAATGTAACAGGACCATTTACCTTTCCATATCATGGATTTCTTCTATTTCCTCTAGCCCATTGCTCGTTCTTATCGTACCTATGGCTGCAAGCAACTTTGTTAGCAATCGAAAAGTCGAATTTTTTAGTTCCTGGAAAAAAAATTAAAGACGACGCACACACTATCATTATACAAATTCTGCTTGCAGCTGGTTTCTCTCGAAGCTAACACAACATTCTATCTGTACTTCAAAATCTTGGAGTAAGGATCTGATCAACTGCCCCCCTGCTACTAGCATTGATCTACTGCACGATTGCGCATCCTACCAGCTATTACTTTTCCATTGCCAACGATCATGCAACTCACACGAAAGCATCTAGTATGTATGTTATTGAGAGGTCAAGTTGACAAGTACCTTGACCTCATATATTGTGATGAGTGATTGTCGTGATGACTTGGAGGTTTTGGCGTGTTAGCTTGATTTTGGCTTGTGTTTGTGTCAGGCTAACTGCTGTGTGTGCGTTTTGTTTATGTTCTTGTGTTTCCTTCTTCAGTGCCCGTGTGGAGCGTTAGGTGTTGACGGGTTGTCAACACGTGGAGTGGACTAACCGTGGTGTAGTCGCGACTCTGTGGAGATTGCGTCGTGCGCTTGGTCTTTGGTTGCAGTTACACGGGCGTCAAGTGTTGATGGAGAGCTGCCGTGGAGGTGCTGTGGCCGATGGACCGTGCGGTGGACGGCGGTGAAGGGCAGCCGGGACCGGAGCTCGGGCCGGGCGGCAGCTGTGGCGTCCACTACTGGATCGAGGGCGTAAGCGATGACGGAAGGCGGGTTTCTTGGTTTGCGCCACAAAATAAAAGGAGGCGGACGGCGGTTGAAGACGCCAAGTCGTGGAGGCATGGGCGTCGGTCTCGGGACTGACGGAGGCGACGGGCGTCGACCGCGTCTAGGGCCTCGCTGCGGGCGAGGAGATGACGGACGTCGGGCAGCATCTAGGGCTGTCAGAAGGCCGAGGCGGGAACGGCGTCTAGGGCCACGACGTGGAGGCGGGAATCTTCCCGCGCGTGGAGTTTTGGCGGTTTTCTCAAAACCGGCCACCTACCCGGGTTTCACGGACCTTCCAAAACCGTGGACTAGATCTTCATCAAGATGGCGGCATCGCGGAGAAGACTTCGTTTCGAAGAAAGAACCTCAGCCGTCAGATGAGATCGTGTACAGGGGAATCTGCAGACCAACCGGTCTGATCGGTCCTTGGCACCGGTCTGACCGGTCTAACCAACCGGTCTGACCGGTCCATGGAACCGGTCTGACCGGTCTCTGCAAGTATAAATACCCCTTCTCTTGTATTAGGTTATTGCGGCTTTTGTAATCTATTCGTGGACTCCTCTGTTTCTCCAGGCCGCCGCCCCTGTGTCTCTCTCCCCATTCTTCTCTTTAGAATAGGTTTTGCTTATGGATTTGTGTGACTTTGAATTGGATTTGATTGGGAAAGGAGGCCCCATCCTCCTTGTGCCCTCTGGGCTTTTTGAATCAATCCAATCCCCTCGTTTTTGTGCCATTGTGTGATGGATCTTGATTTCGTTTTTGGTGCACAAGATTGCGAGGATTCTACGAGCTCTTTGTTGTGATTCCCGTACTTCTTGACCTATCCCAAACCCTTTGGAATCACGAGCTCTTTCGAATTGGATTTCTTGAGGTCTTGAGAAAACCCCACCCCTTTTGATCTCATCCCGAAATTCACGTGCTATGAAGATCTTTAGGGCGAGATCCCTTTGGGATATGTTCACGGGGTAGGTACGAAGCTTTCCTCCAAGTTTCATTAGATTTGGACGTGATTTGCTCAAGATTCGTGGTTTGAAGACTTGTCAGACCGGACAGACCGGACAGACCGGACAGCAAGACCGGTCAGACCGGTCTGGCCGTGCTCAGGCCCCGACCGGTCAGACCGGTCCGTTGCACCGGTCAGACCGGTCCAGGCAGACAGGACTGCTGTTTTCCTGATTTGTTTCCTATTTGTTTCTGAGTCTTCGCTCACTAGTTCTTGGTCTTTTGTGTTGGTTTAGCTTTTCCATAGCTATTCCAAACTTTGGTCAGAACGCTTGAGGGCTTGGGTGATTTTGGGATATAGGCCGACGGATCGATTTCGAAAGAAATTTTGATCGGGTCCCATTCACCCCCCTCTGGTCGCTGGTTTCGGTCCCTCAATTAGTATCAGAGCTTGGTTGAGGTTTTCAGTACCTTAATCGGTTCGAAAACCACTTGGCGACCATGGCGAGTCTTGGGAAGATCCTGTATTTTCCGGCGAGGACAATGCCTACTGGAAGGTTCGCATGAGAGCCTTCCTGCAGAGCATGGGAGCCGATGTCTGGGAGATTACCAAGAACCAGGCTTACGAGGTGCTTGCCATTCGGACCACACCTCTTTAGGTGTCCGAGAACGAGGCTAACGCTAAGGCTGTCAATGCCTTGTTCACTGGCATTTCTCGTGCGGAGTTCTCATGCGTTCAGGGTTTTCAGGAAGCCTACAAGATTTGGACGTGCCTTGAGAACTACCATGAGGGCACACCTCAGGTGAACGCCAGACTGTTCGAGACTCACCAGCATGAATACGAGAACTTCACACAGGTGCCAGGTGAGAGCATTGACTTTATGTTCAGTCGTTTTCAGTCGATTGTGAACAAAGTCAATGCGAACAGATCTGTAGATGCCCTTGAGTACACAGAGCACGAGAAGGCCCTCAAGTTGCTCTATGCACTTGACCGCTCTGTGTGGGATCTCAAGGTGAACACCATCATTGAGTCTGCTGGCTATGAGACTCTGACGGTGAACGAGCTTTTCAGGAAGCTCAAGTCCACAGAGGTGGATAACCAGACACGAGCCAAGCTCAATGGTGCCCCTCCTTCCAAGAGCGTCGCTCTTGTGACTGGCCCAGGTGGATCGAGCTCTAACGCTAACTCTGCTCTTGGCTTTTCTCTTGCCTCTTTGCCTTCTATCACAGATGAGCAGCTGGAGACGCTGGGCGACGACGACTTGTGCCTCCTCATCAGCAAGTTCCAGCGCATCTACCACAACAAGCAGAGGAAGAAGAACCCCTGGTGCTACAACTGCGGTGATCTGAACCACTTCATCGCCGATTGCCCCAAGAAGTCCGGCGGTGGCCAGAACAACCACTTAGACTACTACCACCACCGCGACTGCGACGAGGGAGGCTCCAACAAGGAGCGTCGGCGCCACAAGCACTGCAGTCGTGACCGGGGAGGATGCTTCGATAAGGAGTCGCTCAAGAAGCGCTTCCAGTACAAGGCCAAGAAGCAGGAGAAGGCCTTTCTGGCGCAGCTCAGCGACCTCGACAAGAGCTCCGACACCGATCGCTCTTCTTCACCGACCTCCGACGACGACAAGAAGAAGAAGAAGAAGTGGGACAAGGAAGCTACCGGCTTCATCGGCCTTTGTTTGGCGGCCGGTCGGCGCAAGGGTTTCTGCACCATGGCGGGCGAAGCTGATGGTGCTCGTGCGTCTTCAGGTGGACATGCTACACCGACGCACGCTGACTCTTCTCCTAGATCCGAGAGTGATTCAGAGGTAAACTCCACGATTGACCTGCTAGATACAGAGGTTAGGGAGTTGTACGCCGCTCTCGACAACCAGAAAATGCTGCTTAAGGAAGCAGCTAGAGAGCGTAGAAAGCTTAGGGCTGAGCTGGCTTGTGCTAGGTTGAAATCTAGTGAGGATGAGTGCGCTGGCTGCATATCTCACATGAACGATCTTGTTGCTCTCCGTGCAAAGCATGATGAGAACGTCGCGAACTTAGATGTTGCTAAGACTTCGCTGTCTGACGTGTCTCATGAGCTCGCTAAGGCCAAACATGAACTAGAATTGGTTAAGGACGCTCCAATTGTTAGTGATGTGCTTGAATGTGATGAGTGTCCTATCTTTAAGTCTAATCTAGCTTTGTTGCAGTCCAAGTTTGCTACTGTTGTGTGCGAGCTAGAGGAGATGAAGTCTAGGCCAGTTTTGCTTGGTGCTTGTAAGCTTTCTCCCACGCTTAGGTCGGAGCTAGATGAGAAGAATGCTTTGATCAAGTCTTTTGGGAAGACTAAGGTCATAGAGTCTAGCCCACCTATTGACTACTCTGTTTGCCCTAGTTTGATTGCTGATCTGGATAGTCTTGCGGTAGAGAAAGCCAACTTGGAGAATTAGAATACCTATCTTAGGGCGATTCTGAGTTGGGTTTCTAGCAGTGAGCCGCAGTTGGGCATGATGATTAAGCAGTTCAAGCGTGGTGATGGGTTTGGGGTCGGTTACACATACACGAAGTCAGACTTTGACAGGTTGTATGGTAAGATTGGCAAGGCTGCTGGAAACACTGCTAGCACGAGCACGCAGCCTTCGCTTGTTGACCCCGCGGATGGTGTGCTTAAAGAACCACGGAAAGCACCTCCACAGAAGCAGGTTTGGGTTCCAAAGCCCAATGAGCTGAGGAATCCCCTCGACACGCTCCCTGCTTCTGCAGCCCAGGTTGCCAGAAGAAGGGGGTTGTTCCTCCTCGTCCGCAGGCTAGGCCTCCACCTCCCAAGCATGAGGTGAGGTACCACTGCGAGTTCTGTGACAGGGAAGGTCACCTGGAGGAGTTTTGCTTCAGGAAGAAGCGGGCTGTGAGGCGAGAGTAGGAGAGACGGAACGCGGACATGTACTCTGCTCGGGTGCATGGTCCTTCTTGGCGTGGTGGTAGGCAAGGTGCTAGGGCGCGCCGTGTAGGTGGAGGTTAGGGAGACGGTGGTGCTTACCGTGCTCCAGCGGGTGGTCGCTTTGCCGGTTGTGCTCCTAGTCGTTTTCAGTACGGCTATGGACCATAGGACCGAGGCTTTGGAGGAGGTTACGATGCACCACGCTTTCCTCGCGGTGGTGTTCGTCAGTCACGCGGTAGACGGGACAGGGGATACGCTTTGCCTGACTTTGCTTACCCTTCTGTAGAGCAAATGGCTCGTCACTGGTTTGCTTCTCACTTTGCAAACCCCAGTGTCGAGACGTTTGCTCCCCCTATGTCTCGTTGGTGATGCAAGTTGGTGGCTTGGAGAACAAGTGCTCCATGGATCTTGGTCTTATGCAGGTTTGATCAAGACTTGATGGTTCTCCAAGGCTGATGGATAGCCCATGGTGGTTTTTGTATCCTATGTATATTTGAGTTATGTGTACATTCTCTGGTTGTGTAGCTTTTTGCTTCTTAGTTCTGGTGGCTACCTCAAGTATCTCCTTCATATCGTCTTGCTACAGTGATTCATTCTGTTTGAGTGCCTTAGGATTGTTCTAGGGGTATCTTTTGTCTTGGTATCTACCTAGATTTTCTATTGTTATCTCTATGCTTGTGTAGCCTAACTAACGCCTAACCATATGCTTGAGCTTGTTTTCTCTTGGTACTTGGCTTCTTCTTGTTGGTGTCTAGCTTTGTCTTGTGCTAGGTCCCAGTCTGTTGAGGGGGAGCTCTACCCCAAGTTGATGACCGTGATCCAGAGTTACTGCGCCGGCTGTAGGCTCCGGCCCCTTCTGTTTCGACTACCTCAGCTCAGGAGGACGATCCAGTACCACTACTTCCACTTCAATCGTTCAACCCTACAAGAACCTGTTCGAGCAGAAGGTGGACCCGCTGAGGACGCAGGGGTGGTGACCTCGAGCTTGTTATGCTCTAGGTCCAGCGGGATCTTCATCGAGGTATGTAAGTGTTTGACTTGTACGATTTCTTCCCAGGATAGACTTGTGGTTTTCTGATTGTTACCTTTTCGTGGTACTCAGTTGGATCCATTTTGGTCTAGTCCTGTGTGTCTTTGAGCCTATGTATTTGCTGAGTGCTTCATTTGCTTAGTTTTTGACTTGTCTTTGTCTTTCTCTAAGTTTTAGCTTGGTTAGTTGCATTGTGCATATGCATTGTACATGTTTGCATTTTGCATTGCTTCACTGCACTGGCATTCTTGTATACACTGTTATGATCTTCTAGTGCTTGCTAGTGTAGTTTCTTAGACTTGATCATGTATAGCTTGCTCCACAGTATATGTCACATCATCTGAGTTAAGCTATTTTGATTTGAAAATCTGAAAACATGGTCACCCTGTCTTGGCTACTAGCATGATAGGATGTATTGATGTGCTTTGCTATCTTATTCATGCTAGTGTGGCTTGTAATTTTTGACATGAGCTAAAATTGTTAAATTTGTTTAAAATATGTTTGAAATTGAATGAAAAGATCCAGGTGGGATTGCTTGTCGCACTGATCGAGCTTTCGGGACGGCTCACATAGCACTAGTGAGAACCCGGGTAAGGCTGTGCATGACTGAAGCGAGTGCCTTAAGCTTCTGATTGCCTTTGGCATAGGCTTAGCCTCGTTGCTATGTAAAGCATGACAAGCTTTCAACCCCTGACAAAATCACTTGCTTGATAAGTTTTGATATGCAGAATTAATTGGTGATAAAATATAATGGCTGCTTTGGATCACCTTGTATGAGTTTGACTAGCACTGCTTTCTTTCTCCTACTTGCTGTTGCTAGATCATGGGTGATGCTTTTATTTTTTGCTAAACTGAACTTGCTAGCTCTAGAATTGATTGATATATCCTGTTGAGCTAGATTCAGTTCCAGTTTATGAAGCACACATGCCTGTCACTCGATGATCATATCTTTGTATGCCTGAATGTTTCACGTACACCCTCTGCACAACATTCATTGCATAGCATGCTTTGAAGGGGAGTAGGCATTCAGGTTGAGCTTTTATCCAGGGGGAGTTGACAGATTGAGTGCTGCACTCATGGGGAGTTTGAGCTTTTGCATGCTCTCGCATCGGTTGTGTTGAGCCTTTGCCTCTTTCTGGAGGAACCGGTGCTTTGCCATTGCATGACTGTGTTGAGTCCTGCCTCTTTCTTGAGAGGTCATGCTTTGTTGATCGGTTGCGTAGAGTCGTTGCCCATGTCTTTGGGGACCGATTTTTGGCTTTGGTTTGTCTCATTCTGTGTGATCCTTCTTGACTTTTCTTTGGCTTTTGATCTTTTGGATGAGATTTTTGGGTTTTTGCACTTCAAACCATTTCTTTGTGCTTGATTCGTGTCAAGTCACTCATCAAGGGGGAGAAATGTTCCAAACCATGTCAATAAATACCTTGGTTTGCTTGGTGATGAGTGATTGACAACGCTTGTCGAAGTTGGTTTGAGTGTTTTGCTTTTTGGGTCTTTCGAAGATGTCCTTTGACTCCTTGGCGGCGTTGAGCTGTGATCCTTTTCTTTGGGAGCCAAGCAGTTTTTCTGTGGAGTCTTCTAGATCCTTGCTCATGTCGAGTGGTCTTGTTCTTGGCTTTTATCTGGCTTTTGGGCACTCGTTTGGGTTGTTCTTCCTTTCATGTCATCTTTTCGACAATGCACTCATCAAGGGGGAGATTGAGAGGTCAAGTTGACAAGTACCTTGACCTCATATATTGTGATGAGTGATTGTCGTGATGACTTGGAGGTTTTGGCGTGTTAGCTTGATTTTGGCTTGTGTTTGTGTCAGGCTAACTGCTGTGTGTGCGTTTTGTTTATGTTCTTGTGTTTCCTTCTTCAGTGCCCGTGTGGAGCGTTAGGTGTTGACGGGTGGTCAACACGTGGAGTGGACTAACCGTGGTGTAGTCGCGACTCTGTGCAGATTGCATCGTGCGCTTGGTCTTTGGTTGCAGGTACACGGGCGTCAAGTGTCGACGGAGAGCTGCCGTGGAGGTGTTGTGGCCGATGGACCGTGCGGTGGACGGCGGTGAAGGGCAGCCGGGACCGGAGCTCGGGCCGGGCAGCAGCTGTGGCGTCCACTCCTGGATCGAGGGCGCAAGCGACGACGGAAGGCGGGTTTCTTGGTTTGCACCACAAAACCAAGGAGGTGGACGGCGATTGAAGGCGCCAAGTCGTGGAGGCACGGGCGTCGGTCTCGGGACTGACAGAGGCGACGGGCATCGACGGCGTCTAGGGCCTCGCTGCGGGCGAGGAGGTGACGAGCGTCGGGCGGCGTCTAGGGCCGTCAGAAGGCCAAGGCGGGAACGGCGTCTAGGGCCATGGCGTGGAGGCGGGAATCTTCCCGCGCGAGGAGTTTTGGCGGTTTTCTCAAAACCGGCCACCTACCCGGGTTTCATGGACCTTCCAAAACCGTGGACCAGATCTTCATCAAGATGGCGGCATCGCGGAGAAGACTTCGTTTCGAAGAAAGAACCTCAGCCGTTAGATGAGATCGTGTATAGGGGAATCTGCAGACCAACCGGTCTGACCGGTCCCTGGCACCGGTCTGACCGGTCTAACCAACTGGTCTGACCGGTCCATGGAACCGGTCTGATCGGTCTCCGCGGGTATAAATACCCCTTCTCTTGTATTAGGTTATTGCGGCTTTTGTAATCTGTTCGTGGACTCCTCTGTTTCTCCAGGCCGCCGCCTCTGTGTCTCTCTCCCCGTTCTTCTCTTTAGAATAGGTTTTGCTTATGGATTTGTGAGACTTTGTATTGGATTTGATTGGGAAAGGAGGCCCCATCCTCCTTGTGCCCTCTGGGCTTTTTGAATCAATCCAATCCCCTCGTTTCTGTGGTGTGATGGATCTTGATTTCGTTTTTGGTGCACAAGATTGCGAGGATTCTACGAGCTCTTTGTTGTGATTCCCGTGCTTCTTGACCTATCCCAAACCCTCTGGAATCACGAGCTCTTTCGAATTGGATTTCTTGAGTTCTTGTGAAAACCTCACCCCTTTTGATCTCATCCCGAAATTCACGTGCTATGAAGATCTTTAGGGCGAGATCCCTTGGGGATATGTTCACGGGGTAGGTACGAAGCTTTCCTCCAAGTTTCATCAGATTTGGACGTGATTTGCTCAAGATTCGTGGTTTGAAGACTTGTTCACGGGTTTTTTTGGGTGTCGACCGGTCAAACTGGACAGCAAGACCGGTCAGACCGGTCTAGCCGTGTTCAGGCCCCGACCGGTCAGACCGGTCCGTTGCACCGGTCAGACCGGTTCAGGCAGACATGACTGTTGTTTTCCCGATTCGTTTCCTATTTGCTTCTGAGTCTTCGCTCACTAGTTCTTGGCCTTTAATGTTGGTTTAGCTTTTCCATAGCTATTCCAAACTTTGGTCAGAATGCTTGAGGGCTTGGGTGATTTTGGGATATAGGCCGACGGATCGATTTCGAAAGAAATTTTGATCGGCTCCCATTCACCCCCCTCTGGTCGCCGGTTTCGGTCCCTCAGTTATTCCCGATGTCTCCCATGCGAACATATTAACGAAGTGGGAGACGACGGACGTCTGTTATTGATGTAGTATGCTGCTTGTATGGCTTTCAAATTATTATAGGCTAGCTACTAGAGAGGTGGTTGCATTCATATTTTAAAAAAGATATATATAAGATGTTTACAAACCATTCTTGAAAGCAAACTATGGGCTTACGTTTACATTATTAATAGTAGGAGGGTGGAACAACATGGTCCAAGAAAAAGAGTCACATGCGAATGAATTTTCGGCACATGGATTCAGGGCATTCACTCAATTATGGCTACAGTTTGGGACCCATCCCTCATTCTGAGAGCAATTGAGAACTCGATTTGCGAGCCTGATTTGGCAATAAAAGTTTTAATCGAGCAAGATTTAATAGTGAAGACGCCCTGCTGGTGTCCGGAGAAGAGAGGAATGACCTCGTCGTCTGTCTAGGATTCGAGTAGATTGACCCTAGAACGGGCGAGCATGAGCCAACCTTCTTCCTGTGCGTCGGATTCCTTTCTGATAAGTGATACTTATAGCTTGGAACCAAACAAAGGACGCAATCATTCATTCCACCACCGACTGTTGTAATCTGATTGCATTTTCATTTGCGTTACTGTTCCATCAACCAAACACCATCATAGAACATTAGTAGGCTATGAATGTTCTAATGACGTTCGCATCACTCATGGGTGCATGGATTATTCTCATAGAGTATATCAATGATAGACGACGCCAAGTTATCAAATAAATGGTTCAAATTAAACATATGATTTATCATTATTCACCAGGACACAAATGCATTCCTAGGGACGTGAGTACTTGATTTTTAGATACAACCGAGTGAGCCTTGTGCGGGGCTAAAGATGTTGACTATCCGTTGTGTGTAAGGCCTGGCCGATGCAACCAGGAGGGAATGAAGACAAGACACGAGCAGCAACCGGCTGAGCACAAGTGTGATGCAAAGGAGTTGGATAAATACCCTCGCATAAGGTGAGCTGGGATGCCATTGGAGCATTCTTACTCATCACCTGAAGTGGATGTCTATAGCGTACAGGACATACACTTTGTTCAATGGAAGGTCATGCATGCATGACAGTACACTTATAGCCAAGCTTGATTTGCTCAAAAATTAAGACCGGCCTCCACTACTCCAACTGTCCAACGCATAGCTAGGCTGTGCCTCCACAGGTAGAACAGGCTGCTGGAAGTCCATCGGTTTGTGATGACAAGTATGGCAGCGGCAAGTTGCTTTATCTCTCTGTCTAGGCTTCTGTCTTTCCATCTCCATCTTTCGTGCTCGGCTGTGGCCATATTATAGCTCCAAAACATGCATGTGCGGACTGATCTTGCAGATCACATAGCATATAGATCAGGCAGGACTCCAAAGCATGCGGGATGCCACCATCAGAGGCTCCTATTGCCACACTATCAGTCTGCAGAGGAACAGCGGATGTTACAACATATCCTGTTGCTGCCAATCTCACTGAAATATGCTGGGAGGGACCCCTATGTTAAGCTCGAATTCCCCATGCATCCCTTCCCGTACAGCTAGCAGATCTCGCAACATTTGAGTTTCAAACACGAGCCAGTTATTTTTGCTGTGCAAGTTATGGATAACCAGTTATTTATGGGGCATATAGGAGTGAAGTGGTTAGTAGTATTTTTTAGGGGTGGGTAGAATAGTTATTTGTAGAGGCCGACACACCAAACTCGAATCCATGACCTCCAACCTTGCACATGTCTTACCTCCACTGCACCACAGAGTCAGTTATGACTATATGAGGTACATATGCTATTCTTTTGTATTAGCTTTCAAAAGAATTTCTAAGGGCGGTGACACCATAATCCGCACCTATAAGTTATTTCCTTTTTATTTTTTCTTTCAAAATATAGATATATGCGTGTTTACATATACTCACACAAAATATATTACATTTCCAGGGCCCGGTGATATTATACCGTCCGCCCCTGGAAATCATAAGAAACTTGATGGGATTTATTATTGTATTATCAATTGAACATAGTTTAGAAGACCTTCTAAATCCATATATAAAAAACTAAAGTATGATTTTAAAACATCGTATATCCATGCACCCTTGACAACTAAGACCGATTAAGATGAAAATAAGGGGTAAATTGAACTCCGAGCACGGTTGATGGTTCAAAACTAAGTAAAGGTTTTCATTTCTTCAAATAAAGGTCTCGATCAATGTACTAATTTCCCAATCACTGTACATGTGGCATACACCCAATATTTCTAGTGGCTTGATGGGCTACGCGGACCACGCCGAACCTTGGAATTCAAGGCTAGCATCATATATCTATGGCTTGTGTGTTTCATTTAAATTAGCACCTACCAGATCATATTTACTCACAATAAAGGAATTTAACTTTCATATATTATTTTGAAAATATACCAAGTTGAGGAAATGCATGCATACATAGGGATGTGTATAGTACATGCTGATTCTATATGCTTGGCTGCTCACGTTGTAATAACGTGTGGTAACATGATTAATTATTCCTATCGTTTAATTTTTGGTTGATCCAACTAGGATAAAAGCGATAAGAGATGTGAGCCAGTTATCAGCAGCTTGTGCACATGATCGAAACAGCGCTGTCGCCTCTTCTTCACTCGACCAAACCCGTTTCACCATTGCATTGCAGTTGATGCATAGGTGGTCTGGACTCCCTCATCACCAGGCTTGGGACTGTCCCTCTCCACCTTGTACAGCGCCGTCTTCAGTGGCAGACATAAATCAATAAACCCCCAGTACCAGCATATTGATCGGTTCAGGTTGCTTTCCTCATGCATCCCATTCCCAAAAATCAGCTTACCAAAAGGCTTTTGTGCTACTAGCTATGACGACCCAATAAGTCTATTATATATATTTATATGCTAGCTAGTGTCAATGAGCAAGGCAACACGTCAGTCAAAGCATCTATATTTGTTTAGCACCGGCAACCATCCAGAACAAATTAACTTACAAAATTATTGCAATAAATAAATGATTGTGCGCAACAAGAAATTCTCGATGCCAACACCTCAATTCAAATTTGTTGAGGGGATAACTCTCAGAACATTCAAAAAAACAAAATCATAAAAAGGGATAAAATTCACAGAATTATCAGCTTATAATTTATGGTAAGAGCATGCATGGTCTCAAACACTTCTTCAACTCCAAATGAAAATAGGAAACATGACGATTACTCCCTCCGTTCCAAATTATAGTTCATTTGACCTTTTTAACCTCAAGTTTGACCCCTCGTCTTATTCAAAAAATTTGTGCAAATATAGTCAAATTTAAATCATTCTTGAAGACCTTTTATGAACAAAAGAAGTGATATTTTGCTCAAATTTTTGAATAAGATGAGTGGTCAAATTCGGGGTCAAAAACTCAAACAGATAATAATTTGGAATGGATGAAGTAGAAATCAACATTGTGAAAATGAGTGGGTAATGAGAATTTTTCTGAGTGTTTAGGGTTGCATCTTTTATAGAAATTTTCAAAGTGAACTTCGGTGCTGTTTGGTTTTGCTAAAATAGCCTGTAATCAGTTTACAGGGTGATCTATTACCATTGTTTTGCGTTTGTTTCCACTGGTCTGTAATCAATTACTGCTGTATCAGTTACCAGACTATACAACATCGATATCGTCCACCTGTGAGAGTTATCCGATACGTACCGCTCCATTATAGAAGCACCAAACATCTATTTTGCATGGCCGCAAGCACACACATACTGGGCACATCTAATCGCTTGCCTCATCCGTTGGTCTTATCAAACCAGCTATACGTACATAACCCAACCAAACAAAAACTGTTTTCCATTTCAATGTAACAAATAGCGCAGGCAGCTGATTACATTAACGTTACCATTACAATTGCTAGGAAACACCACATTATTATTATTATTATTATTATTATTATTATTATTATTATTATTATTATTATTATTATTATTACTACTACTACTACTATTATTATTATTATTATTATTACTACTACTACTACTATTATTATTATTATTATTAGCGCAGGCAGCTGATTACATTAACGTTACCATTACAATACGCTTTTCAATCACAGTGGATGCCCCCCTCTCCACCCCCACCACACCCCTATATTATAACTGCTCAGGCCCCACAAGTACATACAAAGCTGTGCATGCCAAACCAATTTATTTGCCATTCCATCAATGTTAGAACAAATTTGTGTGAGTTCTCACTTACAATAGAAATGAAAAACCAAATACTAACCAATCTTCTTAAAAAACATTTATCGGATGATAATTGGTAATGTAACCTAAAATGTAATTGGTGTCTGGTCAACGAAACAATAGATCTAACCTCCATGCTTGGCAGGCAGAAGCCACTTAAACGTTTCACTATTTTTCCGCAAAGTGAAGGTTTCGTAACTGAGTCGACAGTGGCTGATCCAAACTGAGGGCTTGAACAATACATATGAAACATCGTCATCAATCATGGTCACAATTCATGACAACACATTACCAAAGCAACTTTACTCCAAAAAGAACGAAGAAGAAATAGAAATTATTCTAGGGTTGTGTTGCATCAAAGTGAATAGGAAGGACTCAGAGCAATCAGCAAAATCATAAGAAGAAAATTTATGTGATCAATACAATTATCTACCCCGTACCACATTCATCGCTGGAATACCTTCAGTCCTACAAGCACATAATAATTGTGCCTCCTGGCACATAGAGTGACAAGCAGTCTCACTTACCATGTTGGCAGCCTAGCTAGACATGGTCAATTGATAGGACTAACACCATTAGCAGCAGTGGTCCTGCAGCATGTGCAGACAGCTAATTGTGCTCGCTTTAATTAGAGCCAAGTATAATAGAATGATGTAAGCGGGATGCAAGAGTTAAGATATCATATTTGCTATGAGTTGGAAGAGAGAGAGAAGAAACGGGCTGCTGGTTCACAGCTGGCTGATGCATAGGTTTCTAAATATTTTGTGAGAGAATAATGCAAGGTGGCTAGGTACGTATTAATGATTTAGTCTACGTCTAGCTAGGTACACTACTACATGAATGGAATTTGCAGTTGGTTGTATATGATGTGGTGATAGCATACAACTGGCTTTTAGCTACATTATTAGCCATGCCCTCGTACAGACGTCATTTGGGAGATCTACTTCTATTCGGTAGAGTTTTGTGCAAAACAGTACAACATGTAGATGTTCTGCCCAAGCCAACATAATGCCACTAAACCCACTAGCACACAGTATTAATAGGTTCAGTTTGCTTTCCTCATGCATCCCTTTCCCTCCTAGCTATTGCAACTAGAGGTGGCTAACGACAGATTGGCATCAAGAGTTTCGTATTGTAACTAGGTGAACCAAGAGTTTGTAAGTTGCCTGTGCAAGAGCTTTCATATGACTACCTAATATCCGTCAGTCAAATGGCTACGCATTGCGCTCAGGTTCATGAGCTTCCATTCTTTCTGAGAAGTAGCAATGTCGTCACTGCAGGGAAGGTCAACTAACCAGTAAATAGTATAAGTCCATTAGTAATTTCAGGACTTTTTTGCCATTCTTTTGAGTTGTGATGCGAATTCATCACAAAATTCAGATAATGAAATTGTCTGTTCGTGCATATCACACTCCTGAATTGACGCTTTTAGACGATCAATAACAAAAATCAAGTCCGTTGAATGGTCTGATCTCTAGCTACTATATATATGTAACCAGTTCGTTGTAACATGCAACCATGTAAAGTAACAGCCTGATTTATTTGAATTCAGAGACCTTAAGATGCTAGGTTCGTGACTATGATTATGTAATGATTGAGTACCACAAATTATGACATACTCCCTCCATTTCATGAAGAGTGCATGCAATTCTAGTTTCTTTTCATACAGATTATTGGTGACGTGATGATGCAAGGTTGGACTTATAGTACTCACGTGTTATTGACTAGATTATCCAAGAACAGTTAATAAGAGGAGTCACATGCAAATGGGACTCATGTTAAGTCATAGATCAGGACAAAAGCTTGGATATGTTCCTAATTTTTGGACATTATGGAGCCAGAGATACGAATTTTGGCAAAGCAATCTTTCAGAACATTTGAAATTGTTGGGGAACAACAAATGCAGGAGGTTCAACTGCTGTTTGTTTTTGTGCATGATCCAAGATGGAAAGGAGGAACAGTGTTGCCAGGGCGCGAAGCCAAATCAAAATTACACCGGGATCTATTGATTTTGCACAAATCTATCGGGTCTGCCAACCCCGACGACAAAGATAGCTCCACCCCTGTTGCCGTCTCTTTCTTTGCACGATCTATCTCAGGCGTCATGCGACGAGGCCGCACAGATGATGGCAGCTGGTAAGGAGAGTACATCAGTTTTGCTTAACACACATTCCCAATGCATCCCATTCCCGTACGCACTATCTTACATTGCACCTGACCTTCCTCACTACTTGCTCTTTAATTTAGGACAAAGTTATGTATATACATATACTACTATAAAACCGGTACCTAGTCTAGCTACAATGGGTCACAATTTCCCAAGCTACATGTTGCTTGGTAAAAATATCTATATATGGGGTGGCTCGGAATTGTTAGTTCTTTTGGATCAACTACCAGTAGATCGAGTGGGAGTACTCACTGATTCTCGAGGAATTCGACCTTGCCATCACTGGTTTGTTGGGGAAGGACTGCATTAGGGCAGCGACGCAGGGCGCAGAGGCGACGCGGTGGCGATAGCGAGGTCGGTGAGGGCCGTTGACGCAGCGGGTCGCCGGAGTTGTGGATGGTGGCGCCGGTGGCGGTGACGGCGCGGCACAGTGGTGCTTCCCGTCGCTGACGGCCCCCCTCTCTCTGGATCGGGTTAGGGTTTGGACGGTGGGAAACTGTAGCGGCGGCAAACCTCATTAACCGAGCCTCTAATCCCCACCTCCACTTTATAGGGCTGCGCGACGGAGGCCCACCAGCCTCATCTTGGGCTGGGCGTCCCCGATCAGGACGCGAGTCAAGGTTGGGCCAGTCGTTGGACTGACCCGGTGGAGATCAATACTAATATTCTCCCCCTTGATCTCACCTTTTTACTTTAAAATTTCTCAATTTGAACTTAACTCTTTACTTTCTCTTTAGTTGCTTTGCTATTGGCCTCATCTCATTGCAGATCAGTACGTAGAGCGTGCCTCATCATGGCAGTTATTAGTTACCGTCAGACTTAACAGCCACAATGTACCTTTCTGTATTGAAACATGACCTTAACCTTTCTTTGGGCCCTTTAGTAATCCAGAAATCATAGGCCTCCCATAAAACCCATGTCGACTTGGGCGGTAGGCCTTTGGTAAGCGGATCCGCAAGCACTTGCTTGATACTTTGGTGCTCCATGATTTCATATGATTCTGGATTTTCTCCTTTGCAACATATAACCCATTGTCAATGTATTTGGCAGCACACTTGACATGTTGCAATAGGAGTGAAAACATTCGAATGGTATATTGCTGTTGTCAACCATTATCAATTCCGGGTAATGATTTCCTTAACCATTTTGCCTGTCCTGTAGCCTCATATAATGCTAAACTTTGGGTACACGACCCACAATATCACAACTATTTTGCTTTGGAGCTTTTCCACAATAAAACTCCAAACTCGAGTGTTAGCTACTATTGTGGGCTTCACTAAACTCGCCAAAACTTGATTCTTTTTACTCACAACCTTTTGAGACTAAATGTTTCTTTCTTACTTAGCATGAGGCTGACAATATTTTGCAAAATTGCAATATATTCTATAACTCCATTCTAGTGATCTTTGCTGGACTGGACTTCTGCCAAAATGTCCCGGATACTTGCACTATGTCAGGGTAAATTCTTTTGAGCACTAATTTTGCTTCCAACAGCTGAAGCACATAGAACCATTTCTTTTGATCGATCATATAACTGTTCCTGGAATCCTGAAAATTCCAAACCTATTACCCTTGACAATAGGACAGGCGTATGCTTACTCGCATGCATACTATATATCTTTTAGAACTCTTTTCTAAGTATGCTCTCTGCGATAGTCCTGATACCCTCTTTTTCTTTTATTCTAGTGAATTTCCTTTTCTAGAGCGAATGACTCTTCACCGAGATTATTCTTATCAAAACTAGAGGTCAAAATAACCTTCTTTGAACGTTTTTAGGAAAAGGTTTTCCCATCTTTTGAACTTTGCATATTTGCAAATTGTCATTTTGCATTGACCTTTACTTAAAACCCAACTTTTCTTTGTTCTCATAAAACTTTAGATACTACTATTCTATGATCTGATATCATCAAGTGGTATCGCAATATTCTTTTCTTTTCACAACAAAACCATTTTGGTTATGTCATGTATATACTTTCTTGTGCAAATCTCCGTCGGGAGATATTGCTCCAACGTCCATCTGATGCAATTCTAAAAGCAGTATGTCATCAATTGCATTATGATTCTAAAAGAATCCTTTCATGAGACTGAATAAAATGTCTCATTATAACTTATTCTTTTCTTTGCACAAAACTTTTTGTCATAAGTCGTGCTTAGCAACTTTTCATATTCCCTTCGGAGTCACGTTTCAATCTTGTAGACCCATTATAGCATACTATCTTGCCTCCATTAGGAACTTATTCTATGTTCCAAAATAAATTTGGAACTTTTAGATCTCATTATATCTTCCATGGCTTCTCACCACGTCGATGAATGAGACAACTCAATTTATGACATTCATACAACGTCAAAACATATGTTGAGACAATTTCAGTGCTTGAATCATAGGAGTGAACATACAGTCCCACTTCTTTTCAAGCCTTAGTTCTCGGCATACTTTACTTCCCAGATTATCCCATCTATTGCAAAGATGGAATATCTTCAAACTTTTGTTTGGGTTTGTTCTTTACAAGCCTCAAAGGGTGCTTTAAGCACCACCTTTTCTTTCGGGTGTTTTGTCTATTTTCATGGTTGGGGTATCAACATTATGACCGTTGTACTCCTTTTCGGTCATATTCACTTTAATAGATCATCCTTGCTTTTAAAATGCATCGCATTTAACTTTGCGGGGAAAATTCTCTCTAAATTTTAATCTTTCTTGTCTTTCTAATCTTTCTACCCCCTCGAAATATGGCACAAACTTTGCTGCCATAATTTCGAAACTATTTTTAACACTTGTGAACGAGGAGCCTTTCATTATTAGAACTTTATTCATATGCCCAAGTCATACAAAATAATGGGAGTACCATTTCCTCGTTCTTTTTCAAGAGGTCCTCAGAGTTCTTGATTTGTTGCACTTTCAAGAACTCATCAAGTTCTTCATTATGCTATACTTTTTCAAGTCATGTTACTGGGATAACTTTAAAAGCTCCCCCAGACGTCTTTACTTTTATGTGATACTCAAGTAGCACATGATCCATCACAACTTTTTCTGTCATGCAGGATATAAGTGACAAAAACTTTTCCGACATGCGGTATAAAACTTCAAAGGCATTTGCAACGCATGTTTAATTCAACGTTGGTCAAATTGAACGTGCGTCAAACTCATTTCAACCATTATCTTTACTGTTGAAGTACAAGATAACACTTTATAGAGATAAAATTTTGGTCACAATGACTAAAACATGCACATATAGTTTCTTTTCTGATTAAATCTTCTCGTTGGTTCCAATTTAATCAGAAAATTTAACAAATTACAATATTCACAAAACTTTAGTGAGGGAAACCAAAAACTTTTCGAAAACAGTTGCATCTCTTTTCCATATCAACTAAAAGTCATAATGGAACAAACACTTTTCTTTCTTAACCTCAAGCTGAGTAACCTCAAAGCTTTATCTGTAGCGTTGATCGGAATCAACTTTTATCTGTTAATTTCTCTCTACTTGGGTAGAATTGTATGTCTCAATTTAACGTTGGTCAAAATTAAAACATACAACTTTCCTTTACTTTCAATTCTATATCACTGTTGGGCAGAAATAGAACACATGACTAGAATAAAAATTATAATATTGTCATCATCAACTTTGGTCAGAAAATGACAACATTATAATAAATTTTAAATTTCTTTTCTTTTAAGAGCAAACTAATGCTCAACTTAACATTTACAATGGTAAAATGGTGCCAAAACCACCTTTCTTTGACTTACAACAGCGGAAGCTTTTCTTAACTTTAAACTCACAGGCTGCCTTTTCCCACAAGGAAAAACTCATCTGAGTTTATCTTTCTTTATTACAGAGGAAAACTTTTCTTTCTTTCAGCTTTCTCCCATAGGAAAAAACTCATCAGAGCTTTTCTTTCTTTATTGCAGTGGAAAACTTTTCTTTCTTTTCAGAAGCAACCCTTTATCTTTCTCTGTTCTCTGAAAAATTGTTCATATTGATGCAAAATTTGTCAGAGATTTAACATTGAACTTTAAATTCATAATAAAATCATAATATTATTATCATCAACGTTGGTCAGAAAATAACAATACCATAATTTAACTTTAAAACGATATCTATCTACTCCTCTATTTAAATTTTCTCGTTGGTTCCAATTTAAATAGAGGATGAGACTTTTACTTTGCAGCGGAAACTTGCTCGGAAACATGAATATTCTATATCAAGAATCATTATTTTATTTATTTATTCTCCTAAACAATTTACACGTTGGTGCAAAATGGAAAGGAGATCATAACATATTCCAAAATTCATCAAACTATCATTGAAACGGTGAAAAGGCTTCTGTGCAAATAGGTAGCCCAGCCAAGGGCGCAGCTTGGCGGCCCAGCACCTGAACGCTTGCGGCCCGAATCTGCGAAATCGGCCCGCGGCCCATGCGCGCGTGCTGCGCTTCCTCGTGCGGCCCACACGCGCGATCGCGCGGCCCAGTCCGCCCACTCTTAGCCTAGCTCGGCCCAGCTCGGCGGCAGCCCAGCTCATCTAGGTCTGAGCGTCCCTGGCTGTTGGATCGGCATTGGACGGCCGCCCGTCGTCCTAGCGGGAGCAAAAACCGCCAGCCGATTCCCCGTCAAACCCTAGCAGCCATTCCCCTCCTTTCTCTCTCGGTCGAGGCGGCGGCGCCGCCGGTGGCTCGCCAGCGCACGAGCTCCGGCCGCCGGCGCCATGATCGGCCACCGTAGAGCTTCCTTTCTTCTTTCGCACTTTCTTTCCCATCCCCTTCTTTCCTAGCCTCGCACTGAGCAAGGACTGAGGTCCGCCCATGGCGTCTAGGGAGGGAGATGGTGGCGCCGCCGCCGGCCCTCTCGCCGGCGCGCGCGCTCACCCGTGTGACAGCGCGCCGCCGTCGAGTGGCTCGACAGTGGTGCCCCTGAGCCCGGGCACTCACGACTCGTGCTACACAAAGCCGCCTCGGCACCTCTCGGTTCTTTTCCCACGCGGCTCCGTCCGGCGGTTGAGGTGAGTCCAGCCTGCCTCTATCCCCTAGGGTTAGGGTCTTTGTTCTTTCGATTCGATTCGAAATCGAAATTTATTTCTTTCCTTTCTATGATTCTTTCGATCCGTGGTCGAATCCATCCCCATCTCATTCTACTCGCTAGAGTTGGCTCTAATACCATTGTTAGTTCTTTTGGATCAACTAGCAGTAGATCGAGTGGGAGTACTCACTGATTCTCGAGGAATTCGACCTTGCCATCACTGGTTCGTTGGGGAAGGACTGATCTAGGGCAGCGACGCAGGGCGCAGAGGCGACGCGGTGGCGATAGCGAGGTCGGTAAGGGCCGTTGACGCAGCGGGTCGTCGGAGTTGTGGATGGCGGCGCCGGTGGCGGTGACGGCGCGGCACAGTGGTGCTTCCTGTCGCTGTCGGCCCCCCTCTCTCTGGATCGGGTTAGGGTTTGGACGGTGGGAAACTATAGTGGCGTCAAACCTCATTAACTGATCCTCTAATCCCCACCTCCACTTTATAGGGCTGCGCGACGGGGGCCCACCAGCCTCATCTTGGGCTGTGCGTCCCCGATCAGGACGCGAGTCAAGGTTGGCCCAGTCGTTGGACTGGCCCGGTGGAGATCAATACTAACAGGAATTAGATGAGCAGCCCTTTTTATTTAGCAAACATATAATGCTTTACCAACCAGTCTCTAAATCAATATAGTCCTGTCAAAGAGCTTTTGCCAGATGTCTATTAGTGGAGAACAACAGAAGCATATATGGAAAAGGGCTAGCTCGACGCAGCTCTCATCCCTCCCTTCGTAGAATGTGGCTTCCATCCCATTTTGTACGGAATAAGTTTATATTTAGCATTTGAACTATTGTTTTTGTCAAATTTAGACACTAAACTCGAAAACCATATGAATTCAGCACCCTGACTATCAAAATTGTTTTGTTTTTAGGTGACATATGTCAGTGGTTTTCCTCAAAGTTAATGATTTTGTGCCATCTAGGCCATTAGAAAAGATAATAACAGTTCACCTCAGGCCACGTCATGCCATAGGTGGAAAAAAGGACAATTTGTTGGAAAACCAGCAGCCACATCACTCTAAAAAACAAATAAAACGAGCTCTGGGGTCAGAATTGTATGTTATTGGTAGTTGAGCTATGTACCATTTAGAAGGTTATGGAGTTTCCAGACAGTAGACATAATCTTGTTCCTATATTTTAATTTCTTTTCTATTCGTAGTTAAAAACATATTTCAGCGTAATTACAAGGATAAAATACATAATGCATACATACATTTTTTTGGACACCTCTCATTAGCCAATGCATAAGAAGTGTGTGCCCATGTGCTACTGCTCTAATCCAACAGAGTTCCTTCCAACTCAAGATCTTGCAAAGGGGAAAAACATATGAGGTTTTATGGAATCCTCCGTAAGCAAATCGTTTCAACAAAGCCATTCAAATGACATACTGTCTAAACATCAATTTCAACAAAGCTTTATTAAACCTTTATTATAACGAACCACCATAATAACTTTGAGTAGCAAGACGAATCAGTACTTCAACACATTGCATCATGATGCACATCTGTAAGGGTGCAATTAAATGCATAACTTCACTCTACCACACGTCTTAAGGAAAGAAGCGGGGGCTACAACCACGTCACTATATCTCGACATGTGTTGTTCTATAGGTACAGTTTCATCATATGCATGTCCGAAATGAGATTGTAAATTGCAATGTTTGAAACTTAATATACTTCAAAATTATAACAACTTCAAGAATAAAGACAATTTTCATATTATCTTATTAGTGTGAGGTATTAAAATTAAGTGAAAATAATTCAAACAACAAAGTTAAAGTGTGTAGACCATAATACTACATTTACTTGATTTTAATGAAGATAAAAAACATGAGCAACTGATGATACGAAGGCGCACAACTTGTTCACAAGCATAACTAGACACCAACAAAAATATACTAGCACATAAAAAATAAACCATTCCAACGCCCGAATCTGACGTCCACACAAAAATACAGACAATTCTAGATAGGACAATAGTAGGGTTACTTATCCTTTTTGTTTCCTTCAATCCTGATGGCTCAAAATTCACTTCTTATGCCATCTGAAAGATAACTTAAAAACCTACAATTTCTTAGTTATGCCAAAGTTGACAAAAATATTACAGGTATATAGGTTAATTTCAAGGTGAACATTAATATGACAGACCCATAGAAACTGCAGACGGGCCTTGCTAAAGTCGACCTTACTAAACACTATCTCTAGCTTGTATGTTAGTAGTCGATCCAACGCAAGAGGATGGATGATGATGAAGTGATCGCTGTCTGCTAAGGGTGTACGCATTTGTTTGGTTTTATCACGCTTTAGGGCAGGTTCCCTCACGTAGCACCTAAAACCTTAGCGGGATACTAACTTGTTAGACTTCATAGTGATCCCTACCACTCACCTCGGAAGTGTTTAAGGACCTTGCAAGCATCAAGGTAGACACGACTAGCTTGTGGTAAAGTGTGCAACCTCTGCAGACTGTAAAACTGATATATCAATCGTGCTCTCGGTCAAGAATGGCCTAGACCCTTACATGACTCATTTAAATTGAATCAGTGATATAATTCAGAAATTTATTATTCCAAATTTATTTACTACTCAGTTATATCTTTCTTTCATAAATGTGGGAAATATCCATTCATGGCTTAGTAAATATGTTGTTAATGTACAATTGTTTATTTAAAATACATACCACTTTATTCAGCCAATATTTATCCATGTTTAAGCCTTGCATGTCATTTATTTTTTATTCTAATATACATGCTGAGTACCAACCATAAGTGTACTCACAGTTGCTAAAAATGCTGCTCAAAAGAGGAAATTGCTATAAAGTTTTCTGAAGATGTTGCTAAGTTCTAGGCGTCGGATTGATCGGTCGACTGTTTTCTGCTGGCATTTGTCCAATTTGTCTCAACTGTTATTTGGACACCCAAATATATTCTGTCACACCCGATTTTTTTTTAAAAAAACCGAATGCATAACTATATGTATGTCAAGATCAAGTTCCATACATATAGCGACGTCATAATAGAATAATGAGCAACAATATCACGTAAAAGAGACTTAAAACGACTAAAAGACTATCAGAGATATACAACTTCTTCTGAAAATGAAGGCTCCACACTTCACAGGCAATCGACCGGGGGTTGCGTACGTCTAGAACTCAGCAACATTTTCAGTGTTGGTATAGCAAGGGTGAGCACATGTCGTACTCAGCAAGTATATTGAAAATAAATGACATGCAAGATTTAGCAAGGATAAAGGCTGGCTGAATAAAGCGGTAAGCATTTTTAAATAACAGTTGAACATTAGCAACCTATTTACTAAAGCATGTATGAGACCATCCCATATTTATGAAAAAGAAGTATATGTCTGAATAAATAAATAACTTTGAACATTTAAATAAATGAATTAAAGCGATGATTTCTATTAAGTAGATATGTGAGGGTCCGAGCCGCTCTTGACCGTGAGCACGGCTGATATATCAGTTTTTACTCTGCAGAGGTTGCACATTTTCACCACAAGTCGTGTCTCCTTTTGTGCCCGGGTTTGCAAGACCCTTAAACACTTCCGAGGTGAGTGGCAGGGATTTACTACGAGGCCTTTACAAAGACTCCCTAACCAGTAGTAGACCGCTAAGGTTTCAGCAGCTGCGTGAGTGAACCTCCCCCAAGGTGTGACCAAGACTAAACAAAATGCACCCTTGGCAGACAGCGAATCTCTCATCACAGGCCCCCTCATGCGCCTTTCGGTAAGCTACTAATAAGCTAGAGACATCTAATTAATTAGCCAACACCAGAGCCATATAGTTCTTGTGGTTGCGTTGTTTTTCCGGGTGGTCGCTTCATGGTTGATTTTAATCAAATTCACAAATTCATCTTATTGTTCCAAAAGATATACCAATAAGTCTTATGTCTCAAATAACATTGTTGTAAATCACTCATTCCCATTATTCAGCAACTAAGCAATCTACCCAAAGATTTTATAAAAGAAACCCGGCTATTCAAGGACATGGATAATCAAACAGGATAATAGGTACCCATCAATTTAATGCATGCAAGCGTAAATTAAATGTTGTTAGGACAAAGTATGATCAAGGAATATACTTGCCTTAAATTCAGATAATAACTGCTCAGAGTCTTCAACTCTTATTCCTGCAATTCTTCATCTTCACAGCTCTCGAACTGCGTTCCTTTCTACTCGCAACAAGCATCGGGACAAACATACAAGAAACAAGCACAACTAAGAAAAGAGCACTAAACATAAAAGAAAAGCATTACAAAACGCACTAAAGGATAGGGCTCGAAGCAACGATCGCAAGAGCACAAGAAACCCTTAAAAACAGAGCTACGGTTGAAAAGATGTAACTATCGAAAGATTTATATTGAACAAGAAAATAAAACTATAAGCTATATTGGGTTGCAGAGATCTAAACGGGATAAAACATAGATGGCAAAGGGTTAGCGAAAAAGATTCACTAGACACTATAAATAGTGCACGCGATTTGTAAAAGAATGAATTTGGACTTGTGTGTAGATATTAAATATATCCAAGGGGGTTATTGATAAAAAGAATAAGACACAAAAATTAACAGAAACAAAATAGGATACCTCGGGGGGCTTGCTGCAAAAAGCGTATGGCTCGTGGCCATGGCGGACGGTGCTATGGAGGCTCCTGGGGCTTTCCTTTGCTGGCGTTCAAGAGCACGAGAGATCATGGTGAGATGGAAAAAAGAGAGAGGAAGAGGAAGGGAACTCGTTTGAGGGCTCACCGGCGGCGGGGAGTCACCGTAGCGGCTGGAATTTCGCCGAGAAGGAGGCGTTGGCGGTTTCTGTTCTTGACTGGTTCGATCACGGGCAGCGGCATCTGTTGGAGCTCACCGGGCGTCGGAACGCCGGCGACGAGGGCGGAGCGAGTGCGATAGAGAGCGAGTGCGAGAGAGGTTTTTGGTGCTGCGAAAGTAGCAGCTTTTCTGACTCTATTTCATCAACTTAAGTAGGAAGTACAAGGTGTGATCGCGGCCACGATCTCCTACCGGCTCGTGCCATCCCACGAGTGAGATACGTGCGGCGTCGTGCATCTACATGCAAGGAGAAAGAACCGGACAACATGCCCATGACCCGACGCGCCCGCGCAGGGGCTCTGGAGCGGCAGCTGACCCGCTTTTTATTCTCTAACTGACTAACAGAACAGCTAAAGAAAATTAACTGAAGAATGACCGTGCGATAGAGTATGCAACAGCATCATCCTGGCTTGGCAAGCAGACCCGAGTGGTGGTGCAGTCGGCAGGAGCGTGCGGCAACAGGGGCACGACACCGCGGTCTCGGGGAGGGCAACGCAAGGCAAAGGCGATCTGCTCGGGAACACGAGCAGCAGGCGAGGTGAGGGGCTCGCCCGTGACTAGGCCTGCGACGGCAGCGCTGCATAAGGCAGAGCAGGGGCGATGCAGGAGGGAGGCGCAGTAGCTGGCTTCACGGGGCTGGCGCGCTTGGTCTAGTCGCTGGCTCGCTGCCGAGAAACTGGCATGGGGGAAGGGGATTCAGTGCTCGGCTCCACCGGCGGCTCTGGTCTTTCTCGAGGGCGACGACGTTGCATGGAAAAAGGAGGGGCGGCGCTGTGTAGGGGCAGCACAAGGTAGAGCCGTAGAGGCGTGGTAAGGAGAGGGGTGCGTGGGGGCCTAGGGCCGGCGGTGCATGGGTGCTGCCGTCCAGAGAAAAAAAAAAGGCGAGGTAGCCTCACGGGCCTGGTGTGGGCCAACGAAGGGGTGACCAGAAAAAAAAAACAAGAGGAAGCTGACGGGAAGGAAAGGAGCAAGATAAAAAAAAATAGGAAGAAGGAAAGAAAACGTGACAAAGAGAAAATAAAATGAAAAAGACGAGAAATTCAACCTCACAATTTCGAGATAAAAACTCAGAGATAGTTTGGGATGCAAAATTCAAATATAATATTTGAATCTCATGAAAAAAATTATAGAACTTTCCATTAAATGGATTCTTCTCTAAGAAAATGAGAATATTCACTAGAAAAGTCTAAGAAATTCTCAGAATATTCAAAAGATGGATAATTTTATTCAAAAAGATATTCACAACCCAAAATTGAAATTTTGGGTTGTGACATATTCGATCTTTAGTTTTTCACTATTATTTGGACACCTTGATATGGATTGGACTTCATTCACTTGGGACCTAAAAATCTTACAAATGTGAACTCACAAACTGTGTTAGTTCCTTTGACTATATAGTCACACAATCACCAAAATTACAAACTATGTTTCTTTCACTTCGTGCCACAGAATCAGAGCTGATCAGCTGAAAAGCATCTATAGCTGGCTCTTCCTGCCCAGCAAAAATGACGACAACCAGCCGTTCCTATCTCTTCGGTAGCCTCCCTTGGCTGCTTGACAGCTGCTGGCATCGGCGAACACCTCCACGCTGTAGGTGTCACTTAATTTTCTGGGACCAGTAGAACTGGTCACTACTACAAACACAGGCCTTTGTTTCAGGCCATTTGTCCCAGCAGCCTTTGGGCCCGGGATAATAGGTGGCTTTTGTCCCGGGTCCAACGGCTAGCCAGGCCAGCGGGGGGACAGGGGCGTTTTGTCCCGGTTGGAGACACCAACCCCGGTTGGTGGCTTCAACCGGGACAAAACTCCTTGGCCCCCTTATCCCCTTCCCTCCCCTCCCCCGCCCGAGCCATTCAGCTCACTTGTTCTTGCTGTTATTGGCTCGGGAGAGGGGAGTTCTTGCTCATTTCTTCACCACATTTGTGAAAAGATCTTTGATTCTCCCGTCCATCCATCGGCGCTAAAGGTTTAGGGCTTGTTTTTCTCTTCTTCCTTGGCTTGTATAGCTCATTTCATACTTTAGAAATAGAGAAAATGTGTAGCTAGCTCATTTCTTGAACATTTAGATTGCATATGTAGGTGTGATTTTCTTTTTGATTTAGATGAGTATGTGGATAGTAGAAATTTTTAGAATGAGTGTAGACACTTCATGCGATGTACTTGTATATATGACCATATTGTAGATAGTTGATTTTTGTATTCATGAATGAATTAATGAAATGAGTATATTAGAATTTTTTGTATTATGAATGGATTATTTTGACACTTGTTGGCGCTCCTTAAGTACCCCTTTTATCCCTTGTTTATCCTTGATAATGGCATGAATTTAATATCAAAATCACTAACCGTCCTAACCCCGGCCTAATTATTGGTCATTTTCATGTTTGCACATATATTTTGGAGGAACTTCGTTTTTGCAGGTTTTTGGCCTATTTAGAGCATGAAATGACGAGGCACGTGATCGAGCGCTAACACGGAGAAAGACGAGGGCCAAAGCCCAAAGGGAGGACCAAAGCCCATGTTGATTCGAAGCCCATTCACGCACATCCATCCTCCAAGAGAGCCCACGAAGATGAGATCAAGATACTTCGGGATTAAGCAAAGCAAATGAAGATTTAAGGAAGGATTCCCGATCCTATCCTTTCCTCGAAGATATCTCCAAGATAACAACGTCCAAAGGGGTGCAATCGTGAAGGACAGAAACTCTAGAAGATGCGAGGAGTCTACACGCCAAAGATGAGACCGAGGCGAGCCCGAAAAGGGGATAGGCCGGCCGGCCTAGGCCCATGGGGCCGGCCGGCCCAGCCCTTTTCTGAGGCGGTTCGGCCTCCCCTTCGACCGGTGGCTTACTCGGCTTATAAATAGCTCGCACCTTATTCAACTCGAGGCATCCATCCACCCAGAACTCGACGAAAACCTAGGGCCAAGACCGGTGGGAGACGACGGCCGCCGCAAGTCTTCGAAGTTATCTAGGAGATGGCTTAGGCCGACACTAGCCGCCGTGGCCTCCCTGCGTGGTTGTGCCATGGCGGAGTTCAAGAGCTAGCTGGATTCATCGATGGTGTGCACATGGTGGTGATGATCCAAACGAATCTATTATGTGAGTAATGATAATCATGTCTTCCGAATCTATTAGCGATCATGTTCTCCTCTTTCGATTTCGTTCTTCTCTTTGGGTTTACTTCATCTTAGATCTATTATTGAGATAAATCGCTTAGCATGATCTTGTAGTCATGGTGTCTAGAGGTTCATGGCGGAACTACCAGTGGGGGTTCGACTTGCTTCAGGGTATCCCGTTGAAAGGGGTGGCATCGTGACAGGCCGTTGCCACTTAGTAGGTTGGGTATCGAGGGATCAGATTGGAGATTTTGAGTTTAAAGATGCTTTTGATTGAGATGCATGATTTATCCGCTCGTTAGCTTGAACTACAACTAGATGACGATAGGCCTAGTCATATCTTTGGTTTTGCTATGATTAAGCCTATGATCATGGATGAGATCAACCTCTACATATCACTCATATCTATTAAAGGTTTACCCTTTATATGCAATCAATGCTTCATGTTAGGATAGATCCATTAGATTAGATGGAAAACCTTAGGTAGTTCTTTGTCGATCCACGGATTGATAAACCTTGGGGGAATACTCTAAGGGAAAAGCTACACGAACCGTGCACTTGCGGTATACAAATCGGGGGGCGCTAAGGAGCATTAACAAGCTTTTCTGGCGCCGTTGCCGGGGATCGGCAACACGAACCCTAGGGCGATCTATCTAGTTTTTGGACTAACCCTAATTTTATTATTGCATATATCCTGTGTTTCTTGTTTGTGTCCATGAATGCAGGTAAAACCCTAGACACAAAGTGATTGAGAAGTTCTCAACGTCCGTACTTTGACAAGTCCAATCTCACTCAAGTAAGTTGATGGCTACGTGAAGACCCGCTCTTTAGTGGTAGGTGCTAACTTTTGTTAGTGGCCTAGCATCCGCTATTGATTTCAAAGACTAATGATTTTGGAAAAAAATGTTTGTTCAAGCAATAGGTATGAAGCATGCCCGCGAAGAAAATCGTGCGATCGGATCATCATCATCTCCAAAGTGTTACTGTTGTAATGAGTTTTTCGTCCAAGATCAGAGAAGTACCATGAGCAAATAATAGATTATTTTGAAGCTCGATCAAGTCTACTTTCCAACGCATCAATAATCGTGAATTTTGGAGATCGGTGTGAAGAGTTATGGTAAAATCTTTCAACGATGCGCGTTCTGAAATGTCTCGGGACAGTGTGTAGTGCCGGAGTAAAACGACCATAACTTCTTCATCCGGAGTCCGTTTGGGATCAATGACCACTCGTTGAAAAGGTAATTTCATTAGGCTTTCCATGGAGTAGAATTTTGGTACATGTTTTGTGCAGGATGATCAAGGAATTCAATGAAGAAGAGGCAGCAATAAATAATGGAGAAAGTGATGACGATGTCGCAAGATGTTTGGAGAACCTTGTGCACAAAAGTTGATGATTTGAAGTTGACCAACGCTAGAGGCAACAAGATTAGAGGAACCATGATGCCACCCATCTTCTCCATGGGATGCTCAAGAAGCTTCTAGTCGAGTGCAATCAAAAAAAGAGACCGCTCTGATCATCGACACAAAGCATAGGAGCCTCCTTCGATCCCGACACCTTAGGCAAAGCAAGAACCATGGAGACAGACCATTGGAGCCTTGCTACTCGCTGGTGAATCAATGGTGATGACCTTGAAGCCAAGGACGCACGACAAGATGCTCCAAAGACCACATGATTGAGATCATTGACATCTTCGGATGAATTCACAAGAAGATACTGTTCTCATCAATATTCAGCTCGACCTCAGAAGAAAATAGCAGCATATTTTTTGATATTAAAAAATTCCACGAAGTTCCCGTCCCAACAAATCAAGAATAAAGTCAATCAAAGTTTCCCACAAGAAGTTATGGCCAAAACATCGAAAGTCGTGCACTCTGAAATTTTCTGGACAGCACGCAGCGCTAAAGTAAAACGGTCATAACTCTCTCGTTTGGACTCCGTTTAAAGCGAATGACCACTCGTTGGAAAGGTAATTTCATAAACTTTTCAATAGAACTATATTTTGGTATATGTTCTGTTGAGTATACAGGAGAGATTCCACAAAGAAGAGGCAGGAGCAACGCGATGAGAACAAGATAGAGAAGATGACGATGACAACAATGAAGAGGAGCTTGGGCGATGTTTTCATCAAGCGTACATGATAAAATTCAGAGGCTTGGAGCAAAGGAAGAACCCCAATGACATTGGCAAATTAAGGCACAAGCGGTCGACCTTCGACAAACAAGGATGTTGCAAACAAACCACGACGGATTACAAGAGCGCAACATTCAACACATGGAGACGTGAGAAGCAAATCACGACGGACCACGAGGAGTGCATCAAGATGACATCTCACACAAAGCACCACGACTCCAATGAGTATGAAAAAGCTCCGAGGCTAAGGTATACAGTGAATTCTCAAGCTTCTATTGGTTTTGTTGATAATCATTAAAAATCTCATGCTCGAACCAATAGTCGGAATGAAAGTTTAAATTCTATGCCTTGTTCTTTTCATGATGATAGGCTAGAGTTTCTTGAGAAGATTGATTTCATGCTTAAAGAACATCTGCCTAATAATGAGCTCCGTGCTATGCAAGAAACACATGCTGCATTTAATTACACCATGCCTTGTTGATGAAATTTAATTGAGGATGTGATTATGTTGCATATGTTTACAAATAATTGCAAATCTCGATCTTGCTTTGCGCTTGGTCAAGCTCATGACCCTGAAAGAGCACATGTCGGGAGAAGCACCGAATTTCACTAACCATGCAGGACATGAAACTTAAATGATGAGGAGGGAAACTGTGCCCAAAATTTTGAACACCATCATCAACATCTTCAAGTTTCAAGAACGGACGTCGCTAAGCCTCATCAATTTTGTGCGCAAGTCCAGAGATTTACAATGTAAGAAAGTTGAATATTCAGGATCTCCATCAAGTCCTCGGTTCGACGCATCGATGATCAATACAATTGAAGACCCACGGGAGGAGCTATGTCTCAAACATCGGAGATGCACGTGCTGAAATCAGCACGGGGCAGATTGCAGTAACGGGAAAAAGGGGCATAACTCCCTCAATTGGAATGCGTTTTGGGCAAATGAAGACTTGTTGGAAAGAAGATTTCGTGCACCTTGCATTGGATCAATTTTTTGGAGCAATTCCCTATCTGGACAGAGAGGAAAATCCATGAAAAGAAAGGTAGCGACAAAGGACAACAAAGAAGGAGGTGACCATGATGTGAGAGACGATTGGGCAAGTTTTCCATTAAGTGTGATTGATCATGTCCAACATGGGAAGTGGAATAAGAGCTGCATGGAACACCTTCACCTCTTGCATGAAGGACCATGGCTTCGCATCAATGAGAAGGTATGTAAGAAAGTCGAGCTCTATGGCTCTAAATGAAGCGCTTTGTGGGAGGCAACCCGATCTTTTATTTTATATTTATTAATATGACCGTCTATATTGCACTCTTTAATCGGAATATCAAGTAACATTGTACCATTGCACTAACAAAAACCACAACTTCATGTTGTTCATTCTAAATGTTATTGAGGGAGCACTTTGTTATTTGATCTTGGGAAACTTGTAGACCTTTTTGTGTGCCTATTAGTGTTTTGAGTCTTTTTCTTTGTGTCTTTTTAGAGAGATTTATGAAGCATTACACCACCCTTTGATTCTAAACTTGTGGCTAGTTAACTTAGGCTAACTTTTTGTTTTGTTTTAGACCACCTCATCATGTCATATCATTTTGTTCACCCACCCCGTGTTGCATTGCATACCATGTTGTTCGTCTCACCCTTGCATTGCATTGCATGTTGCATTTAAAAAAAAAACTTTTCTAAAAACATTGACTAGCCTCTCTTTTGAGATCCTAAAACCCTTAGGAAAACCACTCATAGAGCAATCCTAAAACCATAGGTTATATTTTTTTCATTCAAAAAAAATCTAACTTTTGTTTCTCTCTAGTTTTTTGAAACCACCTTAGATAGAATTTCTATACCCAACACTCTCTCTTCAAAATTTTTGTTTTAAGCCAAAAATATAGGAAACCCATAAACCTACTTCTAAAACCTTGTTAGCTCGGTTGCTTGATCCTTTTTCGATAAATAACCTTTTCATTGACAAAAGCCTCACTTCTTATGAAGTGCCGCGAAGGTTTTTTGTCACTTTTAGCAATTGTTTTTGAATAAACTAGTTGCGGAACAACATCGAAAGGTCCTTTCAACCTTGCTAACACTTGTTTTTGCTAACTTTGCATTTGCACTTTGCATCCATTCCATTGTTCATGCACTCATTTTGCTAGCTTGGTCTCAACTTTATTGATGAAATCTTTCATATCCATGTTAATGCTTCACGTGAGCATTTTCCTTTTTGCAATCTTGTGTAAACATGGAGTTTAGACATGATTGAAGACCATCATCATTTAGTTACCAAGCTATGAGGTTGCATTTGGTTGGTTTATAAGCTTTGCAATGCGCTTTATTTTTTCTTGTGCTATGAAGGCCTATTGATCTTGGGATAGACATGGTGTTTTGACCTTGGTTAAATAAGTCTTTGTGGCTATGGAGAAGTTCGGCAATCTAGTTGTAAACATGGTGTTTAGAACTAGGTGTAAGCATTGTCTTTGTTTATATACCTTCCTCTCATTTGCATTTACATTAGCACACACGTACACTCACTAGTTTCGCTAAGCTAACTTTGCCACAAATTGAGATCTTAGGAATGGTAGGTTTGTTGGCATTTGTTTCTACTCCCGACTGTCACCCCGGGGGTAGTGTGTGTTTAAAATATTTTGCAGGCATGAAGAAGCGCTCCCATGAGTTCAAGACCAAAAGAATTTCAATCAAGATCGTCAACATCGTCGAAACCCGAGAAGGACGCAGCTGTTTTCATCAATTTGAGAACATGTTCAGAGCTGTACAAGAAGCAAAAAGTTGATATTCAGAAGGTCCATCAAATTCCCATTCCAACGCATTCAAGATCAATGAATTTGAAGACCCGTACAAGGAGATATGGCAAGAACATTGGACGTTGCGCATTCTGAAATTCGTCGGGACAGATTGCAGCACTGGGATAAAATGGACATAACTCTCTTGTTCGGAATCAATTTTGGGCGAATAAGGACTCGTTGGAAAGAAACATTCATGCACTTCGCAATGGAGCAATGTTTCAGTACATGTTCTGTTCTGAAAATTGAAAGAAAAATTCGTGAAGATGAGGCAGCAATGAGACAACGAGGAATTGAAGGTGACGACGACGACGTGAAGCAATGATTGGGACCATGACTTAGTACAAGAAGAAGTTGAAGGAAATTGAGGCAACAAAGGTGAAGACACATTGAAGATGATATTCATACACATGAGGGAAGGACTTCAAGAATTTCAAGATGGTCCATCTTCTGCTTCCACGCCTAGCATCATGCTAAGCATGGTGGAGGATTTCGTGGACAAGGAAGAAAGATCTCATGGAGTAAGACAATCACAGTTGCCACAAGATGCTCATGATTCTTCTTCCATGCTTAGCACAATGCTTAAGTATGGGGGAGGCCGTGCTACACTTCATTACGAGCATCGAGAAGGGCGGTAATTCTTCCTCAACTCTCTATTTTTCTAAATGCTTGTACATATATGCCTTCAACCATAGATGCAACCTTTGTATATATCTCTCAACCTATCACATGTCTTCTAGGAGGACAACCTAGTTTTGTTTTTGTTTTCAATAAGTGTAGGATCACCATCACTTTGTGCTCACCACATTGATACATTTTGACAATGCCTTATGCTTATGGAAAAATGATGAAAGTTGCTACTTTGTTTTACCTACGCTATGTTGTATATGACTTGACCATTTACTCTCAATTAAATGGAATTAAAATGATTAAATACCGGCTCTTTTTATTTGTGGAGGTTAAATGACTAAATTCTAAACCCACATATTCTATGTTGCTCTTTGATTTAAGTCTACTGATGACCTTACACCTTGTGATTGTTTAATTTGAAAACTTAATTCCTATGCTATCTACATTTGTGAATCTCTTGCAAAGTTCTACCTACCAAAGCCTATACATACATATTCTTCCATGATGAAACTGGGTAAGTATTCTATGTTATCAAAAGTTATAAGGAGCAAAAAGAAAAGAAAAAAAAAAGAAAGAAAGAGGAAAATATAAAAATGATAGAAAAAGAAAAAAAGAGTAGAATAAAATGCTCCTTAGCTCTTTTTGGCTTCATTAATTTTCCAAGTTACTTTGAAGAACTATTCCATACTCAAATCTTCCAATCATGTGCAATCCGATAACGAAAACTTCATTTGTGTCTCGGGATCATCCATTTGCCACTTGCACATGTCCACCTATCTAAATGTGTGTGTTTCATCTTTCTCCCTCTCCAACATTATTTTCCAATGGCCTTTTTGACGAGTCTCAGTAAATCCAATAGATCTCTCTCTTAGTTTGATAATATTTCAGATATAATGTTTTGCTAGGATTGTTTTTACCTACCAAGCTCTACATAAGCCTTCCACTTTTACATATGAGTAGAATAGGTTGAAGACAATCTAATGTAGGCTTGAGCGACTTGATGAGATGAGTATTTCCATGATCTTTTGCAAGAGAACCTCACCTATGTTTGATATGCATTCTTTTGAAAACTCTTCACGATGAAACAAGGTAAAGGTTTGAAGTTCGCTTAAGTTTGAGAGCATTGCATTTATTTATTATTGTGGCTTATTCTTTAATTGCTAGTCTATCTTCCATAATGAAAAAGTAGCCGGTCAAAACATGAACTTAAATGCTAAATACTTGAGAGAGCAATATGTCTTGTTATGTATGACTAAGTGCAGAGAGGACATTGAGGAGCAACGCTGATTTCTTTATAAGCAAAGCTCCTGGACTTACTCGAGGACGAGCAAGGTTTAAGCATGGGGGTAATGTTGGCGCTCCTTAAGTACCCCTTTTATCCCTTGTTTATCCTTGATAATGGCATGAATTTAATATCAAAATCACTAACCGTCCTAACCCCGGCCTAATTATTGGTCATTTTCACGTTTGCACATATATTTTGGAGGAACTTCGTTTTTGCAGGTTTTTGGCCTATTTAGAGCATGAAATGACGAGGCCCGTGATCGAGCGCTAACACGGAGAAAGACGAGGGCCAAAGCCCAAAGGGAGGACCAAAGCCCATGTTGATTCGAAGCCCATTCACGCACATCCATCCTCCAAGAGAGCCCAAAGGACCGAGCCCACAAAGATGAGATCAAGATACTTCGGGATTAAGCAAAGCAAATGAAGATTTAAGGAAGGATTCCCTATCCTATTCTTTCCTCGAAGATATCTCCAAGATAACAACGTCCAAATGGGTGCAATCGTGAAGGACAAAAACTCTAGAAGATGCGAGGAGTCTACACGCCAAAGATGAGACCGAGGCGAGCCCGAAAAGGGGTAGGCCGGCTGGCCTAGGCCCATGGGGCCGGCCGGCCCAGCCCTTTTCTGAGGCGGTTCGGCCTCCCCTTCGGCCGGTGGCTTCCTCGGCTTATAAATAGCTCGCACCTTATTCAACTCGAGGCATCCATCCACCCAGAACTCGACGAAAACCTAGGGCCAAGACCGGAGGGAGACGACGGCCGCCGCAAGTCTTCGAAGTTGTCTAGGAGATGGCTTAGGCTGACCCTAGCCGCCGTGGCCTCCCAGCGTGGTTGTGCCATGGCGGAGTTCAAGAGCTAGTTGGATTCATCGATGGTGTGCACATGGTGGTGATGATCCAAACGAATCTATTATGTGAGTAATGATAATCATGTCTTCCGAATCTATTAGCGATCATGTTCTCCTCTTTCGATTTTGTTCTTCTCTTTGGGTTTACTTCATCTTAGATCTATTATCGAGATAGATCGCTTAGCATGATCTTGTAGTCATGGTGGCTAGAGGTTCATGGCGGAACTACCAGAGGGGGTTCAACTTGCTTCAGGGTATCCCGTTGAAAGGGGTGGCGTCGTGACAGGCCGTTGCCACTTAGTAGGTTGGGTATCGAGGGATCAGATTGGAGATTTTGAGTTTAAAGATGCTTTTGATTGAGATGCATGATTTATCCGCTCGTTAGCTTGAACTACAACTAGATGACGATAGGCCTAGTCATATCTTTGGTTTTGCTATGATTAAGCCTATGATCATGGATGAGATCAACCTCTACATATCACTCATATCTATTAAAGGTTTACCCTTTATATGCAATCAATGCTTCATGTTAGGATAGATCCATTAGATTAGATGGAAAACCTTAGGTAGTTCTTTGTCGATCCACGGATTGATAAACCTTGGGGGAAAACTTACACGAACCGTGCGCTTGCGGTATACAAATCGGGGGCGCTAAGGAGCGTCAACAACACTCTAGTGTTGCATTCGTTCATGCTCACACTCTAGTGATGGATTATTTGTATATTTTTTATATGATTTCATTGTTATTTGCAAGAGTTATTAATCTGATCATTGTAATTGTAATAGTAAATGATATTTGCATTCTAATAGTAAGAATTTATATTTTTGTGGAAAATAAAGGTATTTTTTAGTAAAATATGGCTTCAACAGCTGAAGGGAGTGGCGCCGGTGGGGGTGATCATTGTCCTTCTAGAGAGAAGGGCACAACTCGAGTAGGTCGTCGGTCCAAAAAACCTAGTGCTTTTCATAGGGCAGCGCTCCGTTATTTGGAAAAAGAATATAGAGAATGCATGGCAAGGGGCGAGGTACCTCCGTTTGATCTTGAGGATTTATTGCGGCGCTACGGTTCGTCACCACCAAACTCGGAGGTTTTAGCTCCGCCAACTTCTTCTGGGCTAGCAAGAAATCTGTTAGAGCATTCTGCATTCCAACACAAGGACGGTTGAAAACCTATGTGTTGTTGTCCGAATTTTTAAGTTTCATGTTGAGTACTCCTTTGTTAAGTTCTGTAATAGATTAAGTACTCTTTTTAATTAATCAAGATGTATGATGGATATTGCAGATCTTTTAATTATTCATGTTATGTTACATTTAGTTTAATTTAGGTTTGATATATTTTATTTATTCGATACGTGTAAAGAATTCAAATCGATTTCTTTAAAATGCAGATGGACCGGCAATGGATGTACAATGCTGACCGATGTTCGAAAGAATTCATTGATTGTCTGCATTATTTTTTTTCTATGGCTGAGGCAAACAAGCAGAATGGTTTTATGTGCTGCCCGTGTGTTCATTGCAACAATAACAAGGATTACTCATCTTCAAGAATCTTACACAGCCACATTTTCGCAAATGGTTTCATGGAGAAGTATGTTTGTTGGACGAAGCACGGAGACCAGGGGGTTACCATGGAAGACAATGAAGAAGAAGATTTTGACGACCACTTTCCCGGGAATGCTGGAATCGGTGCATTCGATGACGATATTCCTATGGAAGAGCCCGAAGTAGATGTAGCAGAAAATGATCCCAGCGACGATCTGGGGCAGGCATTGCACAATGTGCAGGCAGACTGTGAGAGTGAAATGGAGAGGTTGAAGTTCCAGAAGTTGTTAGGGGACCACCATAAGTTGTTGTACCCAGATTGTCAAAATGGATTGAAGAAACTTGGCACCACCTTGGAGTTGCTGCAATGGAAGGCGACAAATGGTGTATCCGACAAGGAATTTGGTGAATTACTCAAACTTGTTAAAAAAATGCTTCCTAAGGACAATGAATTGCCTACCACAACGTATGAAGCCAAACAACTTGTTTGCCCTTTAGGATTGGAAGTGCAAAAGATACATGCATGCCCCAACGACTGCATCCTCTACCGAGGCGAGTATGAGAATTTGGATGCATGTCCCGCATGCAGTGCATTGCGTTACAAGATTAGAAAAGATGATCCTGGGGATGTCGAGGGGGAGCCTCCCCGGAAGAGAGTTCCTGCGAAGGTCATGTGGTATTCGCCTATAATACCACGTTTGAAGCGTCTGTTTAGAAATAAAGATAATGCTAAGTTGATGCGATGGCACAAAGAGGAATGCAATAAAGACTCGATGTTGAGACACCCCGCTGATGGGTCGCAGTGGAGAAAAATAGATAGAACGTACCCTGAATTTGATTTGGATGCGAGAAACATAAGGTTCGGTTTGAGTATGGATGGCATGAATCCTTTTGGTGAGATGAGCAGTGGTCATAGCACTTGGCCTGTGACTCTTTGTATGTACAATCTTCCACCATGGCTCTGCATGAAACAAAAGTTCATCATGATGCCAGTGCTTATCCCAGGTCCAAAGCAGCCCGGAAATGACATTGATGTGTACCTAAGACCATTGGTCGAAGAACTCTTATTGCTCTAGGGCGATGAAGGTGTACGGATGTGGGATGAATACAAATAGGAAAACTTCAACCTACGAGCATTGCTGTTCGTAACGATCAATGACTGGCCTGCTCTTAGTAACTTGTCAAGACATTCGTACAAGGGATACAAAGCATGCACACACAGTTTAGATGATACCGACAATATATGGTTGACTCACTGTAAGAAGGTTGTATACATGGGTCATCATCGGTTTCTTCCCATCAGGCATGCGGTACGAAAGAAGGGCAAGCATTTCAAAGGCCAAACGGACCACCAAACAAAACCGATGCACCGTAGTGGTAAAGACGTCTTCAACATGGTAAAAGATCTAGAAGTTATTTTTGGAAAGGGATCTGGTAGCCAACCTGTTCCGAACGAAAACAAAATGGCGCCCATGTGGAAGAAGAAATCTATATTTTGGGAGCTACCATATTGGGAAGTCTTAGATGTTCGTCATGCAATTGTTGTGATGCACCTCACGAAGAATTTTTGCGTCAACCTGATAGCATTCTTGGGAGTGTACGGAAAGACAAAAAATACAGTAGAAGCACATCAAGAATTGCAACGTATGGAAGAATGAGATGTCTTACATCCACAACAGTGAGATAATGGGCGACAATACTTAAGTCCTGCCAGCTATACTCTTAGAAAGGAAGAGAAAGAAACCATGTTTTACTGCTTGAGCAGTATAAAGGTTCCATCTGGATACTCATCCAATATAAAAGGAATCTTAAATTTGGCAGAGAAGAAATTTACAAATCTCAAGTCCCATGACTGCCATGTGCTTATGACCGAACTTCTTCCGGTTGTGCTACGGGGGATTCTGCCTGATACCATCCGGTTAACCATCATGAAGCTATGTGCCTTCCTCAACGCAGTTTCTCAGAAGATAATTGACCCGGAGAATTTGATAAAGCTGCAAAATGATGTGGTGCAATGTCTTGTTGGCTTTGAGCTGATATTTCCACCATATTTCTTCAACATCATGACACATCTTCTAGTGCACCTTGTGAAAGAGATTGATATCCTTGGACCAGTATTTCTACACAATATGTTCCCATTCGAAAGGTTCATGGGGGTACTCAAGAAATGTGTTCGTAATCGAGCTCATCCAGAAGGAAGCATCGCCAGTTCCTACGGAACTGAGGAGGTCATTGACTTTTGTGTTGACTTTATTGATGACCTTAAACCGATTGGAGTCCCTGAATCGCGATATGAGGGGAGACTAACTAGAAAGGGTACATTAGGAAAGAAATCTTATGTCTTTACAGATGATTTCTCATTCAAGAAAGTACATTATACGGTTCTTCAACAATCATCCTTGGTTGACCCATATATCGAGGAACACAAGAAAATTCTGCACTCCAAATTCCCGGAAATGTCTGAGGCATGGATTACACGTGAGCACATGAACACTTTCTGCAGCTAGTTGCGGAAGCATCTAATGCATAACATGGATATAAGTGAACAACTGTTCTTATTGGCTAGGTGACCATCTTGGAATATCTTAACATACCAAGGGTACGAGATAAATGGAAACACATTTTATACAATAGCCCAAGATAAAAAGAGTACCAACCAAAACAGCGGTGTTCGTATGGATGCCACGGACAATAATGGAAAAAAGAACACATATTACGTCTACATTGAAGAGATATGGGAGCTGGATTACGGTCCCAATTTCAAGGTGCCTCTATTTCGTTGCCAATGGGTTAAGCTCTCTGGAGGAGGGGTAACAAAAGATGAGTATGGGATGACAATAGTTGATCTCAACAATCTTGGGTATACAGACGAGCCATTTGTCCTAGCCCAGGATGTCGCTCAGGTTTTCTATATTAAGGACATGTCCAGCAAGCCAGAGAAGGGGATAAACAAGCAAAAGAATGAGCCTAAGCGACACATAGTTCTATCAGAAAAGAGAAACATCGTTGGAGTGCAGGACAAGACAGACTTGTTAGAAGAATATAATAATTTTGTTGCAATTCCACCTTTCGAAGTAAATGCTGATCCATGCATCCTGCTAGCCAATGATGATGCTCCATACTTGCGCCGTGATCATAATCAAGGGACATTTGTGAAGAGAAAGTCTGTTACCGCTAATCCTTCATGTACTTGAATCATTTTGTATTATTGTATAAAAAAGAAATCGCAATTCGAATACTTTTATTATATATGTACTGTACAATTATACTTTATGTGTTATATATATCATTTTTTATAGTTTTCACTTAATTACCAGACTCAATTATAATTTTCATTCAATAATGGATTACTCAACTAATTTTATTTATTTCATGAAATTACATTCACATTAACACACTATACTCTCTCACTAATGTCGGTGTCCCGACCCAGGGGCCCGGATCCCAACTATTAAATGTTGCGTGTTTCCTCGTCCCAGATGATGATGATGCAAGAGGTAACACAGTAATGCACGTTTTATCCTGGTTCCGGCCGCGGGGCCGTACGTCCAGCAAAGGGGGTGTGCGAGGGCACTGTATTATCTTGCACCCGGAGTGCTTGTAGTAGGGGATACAAGCGAGGCGAGAGAGGGAGGAAGGCTCCCAAGTCTCTGCTAGAAGTGGAGTCGGTTGAGATGAGTGCTCAGTAGTCCCTGAACGTCCGCTTGGAAGAGAGAAGCCAGAGAGACCAGCCTTCCTAAAGGGAGCCCGCCTCCTCCTTTTATAGTCACAAGGAGGGGCGGGCGTACATGATTGGGGGCATGGAAGTCGTCGTTTTCCCCTGAATCGCGGGGGTACAGTGGTCGGACACTATAGGAAGTACACTGTAGGAAGGCGGCGTGTGTCACAGTCGTCCTGGACATCATCCTTGGTCCTGCGAAGATCGTGCCGGTCGTCCTGCCAGCCTCTGCAGTCGGCGTGGTCGTTGTTGGTGCATGGTCCTCTATATACGGTGCGGTGGCATTCGGTGGGCCCTGCGGACTAGGGTCCTGCATGCACCAGCGGTAGTGGTCCGCCATGAAGCACTCTCGGGAAGGATCGAAATCCCCCTCGCTGGAGTCTTCGGAGCAGGTGAGGCAGTAAGCCGTCGCCAGTTGGAACGAGCAAAGTGCGTCGGGGTCGCGAACACCGGAGTAGTCCTCGGCCTCCTCGTCCGTGAAGTTGTTCATGAAGAAGTTGACGTCGTCGGCGATCGAGCTCGCCATCTCGGTGTAGGATTCGTCAGGAGACGACGCGATGAGGCTGCGGATCGACAGAAGATGATGACCCGGTAGATCCTCATGCTCGATGAAGTTAGCACTGGTTGACGAGGCGTGGGCGGCAGCGTTGTGCATCCCGAAGGGGAAGGGCGACGCCGAAGTCGAGCCCCCCCTGTGAGGCACTAGTGCTGCAGCTGGCGACGATGCCGGCGCAGATGACGCCGAGGCACGTGATGACAAAGCGGTGGCCCCGCTAGTCATGATGCTGAGTCGCGACATGCCAGCCTCGACCCACGTGGGGGAGTTGTGGCGTGCCGCGCGACGCCGCTCCGCCCGTGCCTGTCGCGAACATTGGCCGGAGTGCCTGTTGCGCCGGGCTGGTGAAGTCGGGGTGACGGGGTTGCGTCCGGGCGAGAGGAGCTGCATGAGGTAACCGGTGCCGGTTGCTCTAAACTGGAGACTCCAGAACCGGATCCTATGTCCCGCCGGGAGCGGATCCGAAACACCCATAGGGTACGGGTTGGATCTGCTCGCCATCCCTGGAGATCAAATGGGAAAAAGAGAGAAAATGTCACGCGGCCCCCCTACCTGGCGCGCCAACTGTCGGTGTCCCGACCCGGGGGCCCGGATCCCAACTAGTAAATGCTGCGTGTTTCCTCGTCCCAGATGACGATGCAAGAGGCAACACAGTAACGCACGGTTTATCCTGGTTCCGGCCGCGGGGCCGTACGTCCAGCAAAGGGGGTGTGCGAGGGCACTGTATTATCTTGCACCCGGAGTGCTTGTAGTAGGGGATACAAGCGAGGCGAGAGAGGGAGGAAGGCTCCCAAGTCTCTGCTAGAATTGGAGTCGGTTGAGATGAGTGCTCAGTAGTCCCTGAACGTCCGCTTGGAAGAGAGAAGCCAGAGAGACCAGCCTTCCTAAAGGGAGCCCGCCTCCTCCTTTTATAGTCAGAGTGCGTGCGTGCACACTAGAAGGTACAGGGGACACGTGGAGGTCCCGGACTCCTAAAGGGGGGAGGTCCAGGACTCCGTCCGTGTGTGCTGGGCGCCCCTCTCAGAAGGACACGTGACGTCACCGGACCCCTTCCCCAGTGGGAGGCGGGTCCGGATGGTCGGTGTAGGCAGAAAAGTAACGGGAGCAGTGCCGAGCCTGTCTTGTCCCGCGTCGCAGGTCCCAAAGTGCTGCTACAACATCCGGGATGGCGGAGCGGTGACCGGAGTCAGCGGATGGGACCCCAGTCACATCCACTGTGGGAATGGCGGCCTGACGCCGCCTGTCCTGGGCGCCGTGGCGGAGTGGCTGGCCTTTAATGCCTTCGTACGGCGAGCGGTTGGGCGGCGGGGCCGTTTGTCCCTTGTGCCGAGAGATGGCCTCGAGCGAGGCGGAGATATGTTGCGCGGTTGAGGGTCCCGAGGGGAGCCCTCGAGGGAGACGAAGATGAGTCACTCTCTCGAGGGTAGATCCACCACCCTCGAGCGAGGCGGAAGTTGTCCAGCGAGCCCGAGAGGGACCCTCGAGCGAGGCGGAGATCGTTCCGCGGGTTCGAGGGGGATGCGAATGGGCCGCACGCTGGGCTTCTTCGAGTCCTTTGCTTTCTTCCAGGCTAGAAGGAGACCGTGGGCCTTTGTGGGCCCAGCTGCCTTAACATGTGTTTGCGTTTTTTAAAGTGGTCTTAGTACCCGATTAGGGTGTCCCTAATTGTGGTACCCGACAGTAGCCCCCGAGGCTTTGGTGGAGTCAGGGGATTCGGCCAAAGAGTGATTCGGCGATTTTCCCCTTTGACGTGATCAGTCAATGCCGCGCACCCGCCAGACGCGCCTGATCGTCAGCCTGGCGGATGTGACAACACGCCGGTCGGGGTAGTACGCCCGCGGGGAGAGTACTTCGAGGCACGCGCCTCTTTGTTTGTTTGTTTAAAGGACAAGACGTGTCCACGCACTGAGGGGGGGGGCAGGGTGACGACGGCGCCCGCTGCTCGGCAGCTGGTGCTTTCGTCGCACTGTCCCGCACTCAGGGCCTTGGCCCTGCCTTCCGTGGTTGCCTTGCGGCGCGTCGTTCGAGGGCATCCTTTGCTTGTGGATTGTCGTGCCGTCACGGGCGATCCAAACCTCCGCCTTTCGACAGGCTTGAAGCTTGGTGCCTGGCGCGGCTATAAATAGGGGTCGTGGGGTTCCCTTTCCTCTCCAACCTCCCAGCTCTTTCTTCCAGCATTGCCCAACTCTTGTAATGTTTCCTTTGCCTTTTTGTGACCGGCCCCCAGATGGGGTGGCCTGGCTTTTTTAGGCTTTTGGCGCTAGAAGAATGCTTGCGAGCGGTGGGGGAAGACCGGAGTGGGCGTGCGCTCCATCCCACAGCTTAAGTGGGATCAGCAGAAGAGCATTGGGACCGTGGGGTCCTGCTCCTGCGATGTCCCCTAGCCTGAAGGGGGATGGAGACGCCTGACCGTGGCGCTGGCGCCAGGTCTGGCGGCTGTTTTTCGCATCGTCTCCCCCGGCGACATGGTTGCTCTCGGGGGGACGGTGCGGAGGGCGCTGTCCGCCAGCTCGGCCCCCCGCGTGGTCTTCGGTGGAGGAGACGCTAGAAGAAGGCTTGCGAGGAAAGCATCCCGTTGGAACCGTGCGGTCTGCGGGCTATTCCTCGCATCCCTAGCAGCCTGGCCGTTGCATCAGCCAGGGGCTCGGTGCCTTTCTTCGTCACTCGTCCCTCCCCAAGATAGGGAAAATTGCCACGTAGGTGAAAGCGATCTAGGCCCCTAAGTGGGTTTTGGTGGTTAATGACAAAACACATGTGCGTTTAATCGTGTAATTGAGCATGTGTGCAGGTGGTGAACTTGTATAGGTGAATCAAGTGACGATATACGACCCTCAAAAAGGAAATGAAAAAGAGGAGTTCAAGTTTACTCAAGAAATTAGATTTTGAATTTGAAATTTGAGTATAAGAACGCCGTACTATCAAGAGGGACTTGGTTCAAGGGTTTTGATTTAGATCTTGTGCTCAAGAGAACCTATACAAATATTTGTGAGCCACAAAACAACTCAAAGGAGTCATAAACCGAAGATTGTTCCCTACCTTACCCGGATACTCCGGGTATAGGGCCGAATACTCCGGACCCCATTGCCCGGAGTATCCGGGTGCTGTTTCTGGGCTGAAAAATCAGGGCTGCCCGGAGTCTCCGGGTACCCTTTCGCCCAACGGCTATTTTTGGGCTGAAGACTATAAATACTCCCTCCATACCCCTTCAGCCCTCTCTCTTGCCACTTTGGACGAACAGAACTCAAACCTAAGCCAAAGAAAGCTCCCTCACTCTCCCTTCTTCATTCTTGAGTGATTCCCTTGAGGGATTTGAGTGAGAAGCAAGCAAGAGCAAGGATTAGTGCTAGTGAGCCTCATTCCCATCTCTTGAGCATTTGGTTTTGGTCAAGCCCGCGGATTCAAGTTTGCTACTCTTGGAGTCTTGTGCTCCTAGACGGCTAGGCGTGCTTGTGATTGCTCAACCAAGATTGTGAGCTGCACAAGAAGTTTGTAATCTTCATTCCTCGCCGAGGAATCCATAGTAAGTAACCTTGGGCTTGAGAGGTGATCTCGCCCTTGGGAGAGGAGCATAGGGGTTCTTGAGCACCGTCTCTCGAATCCTTCCTCAACGGAGACGTAGCACCTTCGGGTGTGAACTTCGGGAAACAAATCTTTGTCTCCTTTGTCTTAGTTTACTTGATTTAGTTGTCATTTGCTTGTGAGACTTCTTTTCTAGGGTTTGAGCTCGATCTACTCATTTACGAGTTTCTAGTGAACTTCGTTTGTTGGTTATCAACCTTAAGGAACCCCTGGTACTCTTTATCTAGCTCGATCTACTTTTCTTGCAGAGTTACTTGCAGTTTCGTTTCAGGTTATTCAAACCCGGAGACTCCGGTCATAGCTCCGGATACTCCGGACCTCCAAACCCGGAGTATCCGGGCATATACCCGGAGTATCCGGGATAATCAGTGTCTGACCCTTTTGTTAAGTGTTTTAAATTGCAGATTGCCTATTCACCCCCCCCCTCTAGGCATCTTAAGGTCCTTTCAATTGGTATCAAAGCTTGGCTCTCCATCCAAAGGGCTTAACCGTCCGGAGAGGTCAAGATGTCGGATGATGAAAAGAATCAAGAGATTCGGGTTAATGAAGGTGAAAAAGGTGATCCTAGTGAGAAAAGAGACAAAGACAAGAATGTAGAGCCATCCAACAACAAAAAGAAGGGAAAGAATAAGAATGGTGGAGTAGAAAGTGAAGAAGAGACATCCGATGATGAGATGTCTTATGAGGAGTGGAAGGCATAGAGGAAAAAGAAGAAGGAGTAAAGGAAGAAAAAGACTAGCTCCCGAGTTATCATTGACTCTAGTGATGACTCCGACACCGATTCCAAGAGAAGAGCCTCACGCTCTTCAAACAAGGGCAGCTCATCAAAGTCAAAAGGCAAAGGTGATTATAGAAGAGTTGCTCATGATTACACTTTTTCCCTACCTAGTGAGCATAATGCATCAATTCACATGGGCAAACCACCTTTCTTTGATGGTACCGGGTATAATCAATGGAAGACTAAGATGTTCGGATATATGAATGCAATCCACAAGGATCTTTGGAAAGTTGTGGAAGTTGGTTATGAAATTCCGGATGAAGATGAAACTCCAACCCCGGTTCAAGCATATGTGCTACAAAGGAATTTCCAAGCATTGAACATCCTACACACATCCGTGAGTCCCGAAGAGTTTGACAAGATAGAGGATGCTCCAACCGCCAAAGATGCTTGGGACACTCTCCTAGTGAACCATCAAGGATCAAAGAAAGTACGAGAATCAAGAATCAAAACTTTAGAAGATGAATTGAGCTTGTTCTCCATGAAGAAGGATGAAGGTGTGAAAGAGATGTACAACCGCATGAAGAAAATCACAAATCAAATCAAATCTCTTGGTGGTGACAAGTGGGGCGACCGTGAGATTGTGGACAAGCTCTTGACCGTGTATATGGCTAGGGATGTTACTCTACCTAGCTTGATTAGAGCCGAAAGAGGATTCAAACATTTCACCGCCGAAAATGTACTTGGAAGAATTGAGGCTCACCATGATCAATTAAAGAGAGTCAAGATTAACCAAGATCTAGCCGAGCTTCAAGAACAAGCGGCCAAGAATAGTGGGTTGGCACTTCAAGCTAGATCAAAAGGCAAAGAAAAGGCAAACCAATCCTCTAAAAATGAAGGCACTAGTAGTGATGATGATGAAGAGCTTAATGATGAGCAAATGGCTTTCTTTATCAAGAACTTCACAAGAGTATTAAGGAAAGGCAACTTTAGAAACTTTGGAAAGAATAAGAGGTATGAGCCAAGAAGAAGGTCTAATAGGCCATGTTTTGGGTGTAACAAAGTTGGGCATTTCATTGCCGATTGCCCGGAAGAGAAGAAGAAGAACAAAGACACCAAAGAGAGCACATCCAAGAGAGATAGATCAAGATACAAGAAGCAAGCCGGAGAAGCACATCCTGGTCAAGAATGGGATTCACAACAAGAAAGTGAGTCCGAGAAAGAAGATGTTGCAACCATGGCTTTCAAGGCATCATCTCCACATCCTCCAAGCTTGTTTGAAGATCTCATCGATGATGAAGATGAATCTCCTATCATGTGCCTCATGGCTAAAAACTCCAAGGTAACATCTCCAAACTCATCGGACGATGAATTGGATAATGAAGTAGAAGTTGCTAAACTAGTCAAGAAATATGGTAAAGGGGCCGCAACTAAAATGATGAAATTAGTAATGAAACTAGATGAAGCGGATGAGACTCTTGAAACACAAGAAGAATTGCTTAGACTTGAGAGAGAAAAATTCAAGGCTCTTGAAAAGGACCTCGCCTATGAAAGGGAGGAAAACAAGATACTTGTGAACTCAATCAAAGTCAAGGATGGCACTCTTCTTGAGTTGAAAGAGTCACTCTCTAGTGAAAAAGAAAAAGTGGATAATTTGACTAGAAAATTTTCTTTTGTCAATGACACTAACACTTTCCTAAGGAAGGATAATGAGAAACTTCAAGAGAGCATGACAAGCTTACAAGCTAATCACACGGCACTTGAAGTTCAATTTAATACTCTTTGGGAAAGTACTTCTAAAACTAAAGAGACATCTAATTCATCTAGTCCTTCTACAAGTCAAGGATGTGCACGGTGCTTTAATGTTGATATTCAAGCTTGTGCTACTAACCATGTTGAGATAAATGCAATGAAGAAAGAAATCTCTAGACTCACTCACTTGTTGCAAGAAGAGGCTCCATCACATACTCAAGTCCCAAAGAAAATTCCCTTTACAAGGGTAGGTGAATTTGAGAAACACACCAAGGGATTTGGGTCAAGATACATGAGCAAGTTTGGGTTTGAAGTGGGTAAGGGACTTGGTAGGAATGGGCAAGGTACTCCACATGCCATTCCATTTACCAAAAACAAGAACAAGACCGCCTTGGGAGCTCAAGGAGGTCTAGTGAACATGACCACTCCCATTCACAAGAAAAATGATGTAATTCAAGAAAGTGGTCATGTCAACTTCATCAAGAGAGGCACAACATGTGATGAGGGTGCCAAGATTGTTGCATCCTCATTCAAAGAAGATAAGTTCAAGGCCTCTAACCCAACTAAGATCAAGGCACAAGAATCATCTCATATATCCTTTTATGCCGATTATGTATTGACAAGGAACCACCGTGGTAAAGTGGTTGCCAAGTTTGTAGGACACCGTACGTGGAACACAAAAGTGAAAAAGCATGTATGGGTGCCCAAAGTTCTTGTGACTAACATTAAAGGACCCAAGTATTGTTGGGTACCTAAAAGAAAAGAGTAATTTTGTTTTGTAGGGATACTCCTCCGGTGGATCAACTTGGGTGATTGATAGTGGATGCACAAATCATATGACCGGAGAAAGGAGTATGTTTGAAACAATAACCGTATCATTTCATTACTTTTGCGGGAAATCAAAAGGGAAGAGTGCTTGGTACCGGTAACATTAATCTAAACTCTCAGTTCACTCTCTCAAAAGTTCTTTTAGTTGAGTCACTTGGTTACAATTTGTTGTCCATCTCACAACTTTGTGATTCGGGCTTCAATTGTTTGTTCACTAACGAGGGTGTGACCGTCATTAGAAGAAGTGATGACTCCGTTGCTTTCAAGGGGGTGCTCAAGGGAAAGCTCTATCTTGTGGATTTTTCTCAAGAGAGGGCACAACTTGATGCTTGCTTGATAGCAAAGTCTAGCTTGGGTTGGTTATGGCATCGCCGACTAGCTCATGTTGGGATGAGAAATCTCAACAAACTTCTAAAGGTGGATCACATCCTAGGACTAACAAACGTTTCTTTTGAGAAAGATCGTGTATGTAGTGCATGCCAAGCCGGAAAGCAAGTTGGTGTTCCACATCCATCAAAAAGCATTGTCACCACCGTCAAGCCATTTGAACTTCTACATATGGATCTCTTTGGCCCGGTGGCGTACATTAGCATTGGTGGTAACAAATATGGTCTTGTCATTGTTGATGATTATTCTCATTTCACTTGGGTATTCTTTTTGCATGACAAAAGTGTAGTGCAAGAGACCTTCAAGAAGTTTGCAAAAAGAGCTCAAAATGAATTTGAGACTAAGATCAAGAAAGTGAGAAGTGACAACGGCACCGAATTCAAGAACACTAATGTAGAAGAGTTTCTAGATGAAGAGGGCATTGGTCATGAGTTCTCGGTTCCATACACTCCTCAACAAAATGGAATTGTTGAGAGGAAAAATAGAACTCTCATCGAGGCCGCAAGAACAATGCTTGATGAGTACAAGATCTCGGATCAATTTTGGGCGGAAGCAATCAACACGGCATGTCATGCAATCAACCGCCTATATCTTCACAAGATCTTGAACAAGACGGCATACGAGCTCCTACTTGGTAAAAAGCCTAATGTGTCTTACTTTAGAGTTTTTGGAAGTAAGTGCTTCATTCTTAACAAGAAGCCCAAGAACTCTAAGTTTGCACCTAAAGTTGATGAAGGTTTTCTTCTTGGTTATGCCTCAAATGCTCATGGCTATCGTGTTTTCAACAAAACCTCCGGTTGTGTTGAAATAGCGTGTGACGTGACATTTGATGAATCTAATGGCTCTCAAATGGAGCAAGTCGATAATGTTGTAGGAATGGAAGAATCATCAAGTCAAGCTATCAAGAAATTGGCGATTGGTGAAATAAAGCCTCAAGAACAAGTGGACAATGATGATGATGAGTTGATGTTTGAAGGGCCATCTACCTCTACATCCGCTGCAAAACCCGGAAACTCCGGATATGAAGCCGGAGACTCCGGACACCTTGACCGGAGTATCCGGACTCCAGACCGGAGTATCCGGGCTATTCAAGTCGAGGCATTAACTCAACATCAAGATCAGTCTCAAGATGATAGAGAAGCTGAACCAATCCAATATCAATCCTCCATTCCACATCCAAGAGTTAATCACATAATTCAAAAGGATCATCCCGTGGATAATATTCTTGGAAGTATAAGTAAAGGGGTAACCACTCGATCTCGTTTGGCTACTTTTTGTGAACATTACTCGTTTGTTTCTTCTTTGGAACCTCTTTAGGTGGAAGAAGCACTAGATGATCCGGATTGGGTGATGGCTATGCAAGAGGAATTGAACAACTTCACTCGGAATGAAGTCTGGTCCTTAGTAGAAAGACCCAAGCAAAATATCATTGGAACCAAATGGGTCTTTCGAAACAAACAAGATGAACATGGCGTGGTAACAAGAAACAAAGCAAGGTTGGTTGCTCAAGGCTACACACAAATCGAAGGTTTGGATTTTGGTGAGACGTATGCACCCGTAGCTAGGCTTGAGTCAATTCGTATTTTGCTTGCCTATGCTACTCACCATGATTTCAAGCTATATCAAATGGATGTGAAGAGTGCTTTCCTTAATGGACCAATCTCCGAATTGGTATATGTTGAGCAACCACCGGGCTTTGAAGATCCAAAATTCCCAAATCACGTCTACTTGCTCCATAAGGCGCTCTATGGGCTCAAGAAAGCCCCTAGAGCATGGTATGAATGCCTTAAGGACTTTCTCTTAAGGAAAGGCTTTGAAATAGGCAAAGCCGATCCTACTCTTTTCACTCGCAAAGTTGATAAAGATATATTTGTGTGCCAAATATATGTCGATGACATTATATTTGGCTCTACTAACAAAACTTGGTGCGATGATTTTAGTAGGATTATGACTAAGAGATTTGAGATGTCTATGATGGGCGAGTTGACCTTCTTCCTCGGATTTCAAATCAAGCAACTCAAGGATGGCACTTTCATTAGTCAAACCAAGTACATCAAGGATATGCTCAAGAAGTTTGATATGGAAAATGCCAAGCCCATCAAAATACCCATGCCAACCAATGGGCATCTCGATCTCAATGAAGATGGCAAGGCCGTGGATCAAAAGGTATATCGCTCCATGATTGGATCCCTTCTTTACCTTTGTGCATCTAGGCCCGATATTATGCTTAGTGTGTGCATGTGTGCAAGATTTCAAGCTAATCCGAAAGAATGTCATTTGATGGCGGTTAAGAGAATTCTAAGATATTTGGTTTTCACTCCTAACCTTGGTTTATGGTATCCCAAGGGCTCATCTTTCGATTTACTTGGCTATTCCGATTCGGATTATGCCGGTTCCAAAGTGGATCGAAAGAGCACTACGGGGACTTGTCAATTTCTGGGCCGGTCTTTAGTAGCTTGGAGCTCCAAGAAGCAAAACTCGGTTGCCTTGTCCACGGCGGAGGCAGAATATGTCGCCGCCGGTGCGTGTTGTGCACAACTTTTGTGGATGAGACAAACGTTGAGTGACTTTGGTTGTCATTTTGATGCAATTCCTCTATTTTGTGACAATGAGAGTGCAATCAAGTTAGCAAACAACCCGGTACAACACTCCCGAACAAAGCACATAGACATTCGTCATCACTTCTTGAGGGATCATGAGGCTAAGGGAGATATTGCTTTACAACATGTAAGCACCGACGGGCAACTTGCCGATATCTTTACTAAGCCTCTAGATGAGTCAAGGTTTTGTGCTTTGAGAAGTGAACTTAACATCTTGGATTCTCGTAACCTAGCTTGAATTACTGCATACACTTGAGTGATCATAGATTAAGTGATTATTAAAATGAAAAGTTCTTAAAAACTTTCAAAAATTTGGGTGATTTTGTGTTTTTAAAAGGCTTGGTTCTTCACTTTACTCACTTGAGATCATTGTTTCCATTGTTCGATTGTTGGCTGATCTCAAGTTGAGTAATTTCTCTCACACCATTAGATCTTCAAAATCTATCTTAGTCAAATCCATCTAGATCAAGTTCTTTTGAACTTCTTTCTGCTCAGTCTCAGGGGGAGCCGGAGACTCCGGCCCAGGTCCCGGAAACTCCGGACTATCCGGATACTCCGGCCCTGAGGCCGGATACTCTGGATATCTGGTCTTTACTATATACCGCGGGGGGGGGGGGGTCGGGGTAAACCGTTACATTCACTCTTTTTACCACAGCCGCCGCCCCCTCTCCTCTCCACTCTCCCACTCACGCCCTAGGGGCGATTCCACTCTTCCAAGCATCAAGAACTCGTAAATCTTTGAAGGAAGAATCTCCTTCCATCCGGAAACTCCGGGGAGTCATTGGATTTGAAGTTCCCGCGCTCTCAACAGTTTCAAAGGCATGGTGAGGCCACGCGCTGGTGAGTCCTTGGAAGACGCAGAGCAATGGAGACAAAAGAGGCGTCATGATCCTCACTCTCAAAGGGAAGATGCTCCTCGAAATCCTCCAAGGGAGTTGCGTCCACGTCATCGTGCCGGGAAGGAACCCGCTGGGAGCAGTTCTAAGGAGCCAAGGAAAGCTCCTTACATTTTGCAAAGCCGAGCAGCGGCTCCTCCATCTCGTCCAACTCCAACAAGCAAGGGTATTGCTCATGACATATGTCCTAAGACCCCTCCTCGTTTGGTAGTTGAGTACCCTCCCGGGCAGCGCACTTATCCCAATATTCCAAGGCTTCATCGACCTGGGATAGTGCCTGGCTTCACAGTTGAGATGGAAAGAAACTATTACAAGCAAGATGTGGCACTTAGAGAGGCACGCAAAGAGAAAGTTTATAGATATGACAAGAGTGAAGGTCTTGAGCGGCGCTTTTGGTGCAAGCTTCACGAAGACTTCTATTCTTCAGTTGTGATGCGTAAGTCTCGTGCTCCCATAGTTCATTGCAAGTACGTGGATTGGAAATATTATGAGAATATGAAGGATCCATTCTTTAATGAGGCTATGGCAAAGTGCAAGGAGATGGGTCTCTATGATATTATGGGTTTTCGCTATGATTGGAATGAAGAGATCCTTGGTCAATTTCATTCTTCTTTATATTATGATGAAAATGAGATTGCATTTTATTGGACCACCGAAGGAGTAAAATATGGAGTGGATTACATGACCTTCTCTAGATTACTTGGACTTGGCACTCAGGATGAGAAGAGAGATCCTATTCATGTGGAGGAACAACTCAAGACATATCAAATACCCACCTTGTTCTACAATCCTATTTGTGCTCAAGAAGGAAAAGCAAACCATCTCTTGCCGGTTTACTATGCAATGAATCAATTCTTCAGAGCAACCGTTGATGCAAAGGATGGTGATCCCATGGCACTTAGATACTATGCAGTGAATCTTCTAGCCCGGACTTTGCCAAGTGGTAGACCTTTTTGCATTATGGACTTCATTTGGAATGAGCTAAGAAGGACTATGATTGAGGCCAAGAAGTCCCTTCCAGCTGCACCATACATCATGTATATGATAGAGAGGGTGACCAAGGTCACATTTCCAAAGACAGTCAAGCATGAGCCTCTTCACTTGCGTGCCCGCTCAGGTGATGCACCACCTCCTCCTCCAGCTCATGCCGGTGCAACAAGGAATCCAAGACATGATCCTGCTCCATCTTCTGTAGGTGCCTCTTCATCGTCTCGCCATCGTCATCATGACTCCTTTGTGAAGAGGGCCCTCCGCAGCTTATTTGGGATGTGTAGAACTATTGCAAATGATGTGCATGAGAACTCAAGGTCCATCAATGAGATACAGGGTCATTTGGGACTTCCTTTGGATCCTCACCGCGAGCTGCCAGACTTTGATGATCCATTTGCTGAGTGGGATGCCGCCGATGAGGCTTCTATTGCCGCTACTCATGCTCCACTTCCACGTGCCCGTCGTCAGCCCCGTTCTCCTCGTCGCCGTACTTCTTCCTCCCGCCATGCTCCTCCAAGTGGCCAAGAAATCTTTGATGAAGACGTGGAGACCGAAGAAGATGAGCCCTTAGGCTATCGTGAGCACCCCGACTCTGATGAAGATGAGGATACCTCCGAGGATGCCGCCCAAGATGACAATGATGAGTAGATGGACTTCTTGCTTCTTTTCATTCCCTTTTTGGCACTTGATGACAAAGGGGGAGTGAAAATGCCATATATGTACTCATTTGGGCATGTGTCGCTTTTGTATCAAACTTCTGTCATTTCCATTTCGTTTTAAAACTCTCTTGATCGTTTGTAAGGACTTTGTGGTGTGAGATCCTTTGTAATGAGTGCTACTCTGTGCTTAGCTATCGAACTTGAGTTATTTCTAAGAAATTTCTGCTAGTGTGTGACATATTTGAGCTGTGGATTGTCTGTTTTCTGTTTTTTCTGTGTTCTGGTTCAGAAAGGCCGGATACTCCGGGCTACAGGCCGGATTCTCCGGATATCTTGACCGGAGTCTCCGGACTTATACCCGGAGTCTCCGGGTCCAGCTGTCAGATACACATTTTATTGAGTGGATAACATGTCATATGCATCACACATACTCCTGGCACTCACTTGTTCACCCCACTGTAAATCTTATAAGAGCATTTGTGTTTCTCTCGATAAATATGCCAATTGTTGACATGTCAAGTCAAAATTGAAATTCAAAGTTCATGGCATACTTTTAGGGGGAGCTCTTATATGCTAGATGTTTATCGCATTATGATTATCAAATGAGTTACATATGGGTTGTCATCAATCACCAAAAAGGGGGAGATTGAAAGCGATCTAGGCCCCTAAGTGGGTTTTGGTGGTTAATGACAAAACACATGTGCGTTTAATCGTGTAATTGAGCATGTGTGCAGGTGGTGAACTTGTATAGGTGAATCAAGTGACGATATACGACCCTCAAAAAGGAAATGAAAAAGAGGAGTTCAAGTTTACTCGAGAAATTAGATTTTGAATTTGAAATTTGAGTATAGGAACGCCGTACTATCAAGAGGGACTTGGTTCAAGGGTTTTGATTTAGATCTTGTGCTCAAGAGAACCTATACAAATATTTGTGAGCCACAAAACAACTCAATGGAGTCATAAACCGAAGATTGTTCCCTGCCTTACCCGGATACTCCGGGTATAGGGCCGAATACTCCGGACCCCATTGCCCGGAGTATCCGGGTGCTGTTTCTGGGCTGAAAAATCAGGGCTGCCCGGAGTCTCCGGGCATATACCCGGAGTCTCCGGGTACCCTTTTGCCCAACGGCTATTTTTGGGCTGAATACTATAAATACTCCCTCCATACCCCTTCAGCCCTCTCTCTTGCCACTTTGGACGAACAGAACTCAAACCTAAGCCAAAGAAAGCTCCCTCACTCTCCCTTCTTCATTCTTGAGTGATTCCCTTGAGGGATTTGAGTGAGAAGCAAGCAAGAGCAAGGATTAGTGCTAGTGAGCCTCATTCCCATCTCTTGAGCATTTGGTTTTGGTCAAGCCCGCGGATTCAAGTTTGCTACTCTTGGAGTCTTGTGCTCCTAGACGGCTAGGCATGCTTGTGATTGCTCAACCAAGATTGTGAGCTGCACAAGAAGTTTGTAATCTTCATTCCTCGTCGAGGAATCCATAGTAAGTAACCTTGGGCTTGAGAGGTGATCTCGCCCTTGGGAGAGGAGCATAGGGGTTCTTGAGCACCGTCTCTCGAATCCTTCCTCCACGGAGACGTAGCACCTTCGGGTGTGAACTTCGGGAAACAAATCTTTGTCTCCTTTGTCTTAGTTTACTTGATTTAGTTGTCATTTGCTTGTGAGACTTCTTTTCTAGGGTTTGAGCTCGATCTACTCATTTACGAGTTTCTAGTGAACTTCGTTTGTTGGTTATCAACCTTAAGGAACCCCTGGTACTCTTTATCTAGCTCGATCTACTTTTCTTGTAGAGTTACTTGCAGTTTCGTTTCAGGTTATTCAAACCCGGAGACTCCGGTCATAGCTCCGGATACTCCGGACCTCCAAACCCGGAGTATCCGGGCATATACCCGGAGTATCCGGGATAATCAGTGTCTGACCCTTTTGGTAAGTGTTTTAAATTGCAGATTGCCTATTCACCCCCCCCCCCTCTAGACATCTTAAGGTCCTTTCAGTAGGTGGCAATGTGTTTGTATCTTTCGATGGCTTCGCGCTGGTAACCCTTTGTAATCTTTATTTGCATTGAGCAATAAAGTCCCCTTTCTCCTCTATGGGGAGGATGATCAATGGTATAGGGGAGAACAGAGAGTTACGACCCTCGAATATGTGTGAAGTCTCCTTCGCGGGGGCGCATCAGCGCACCCGCGGGTGTAGCCCCCGAGGCCTTGGAGGAGAGTTTGTGCTCCTCCAAGGGCTGTAAACGTTGTCTCACTAGGTAGCTTTACTGGGGCGGCCGCCCAGCATCTTTTTCAGCCGGCCTCGGCATTCTCAGTGCTGGAACGACGACCCGGCGTTCAGCATAGCCGTCGGGAGAGCGCACGTAAATAGCAGAGGATTTGGTTAGACACGTGGAGTTTCACAATTGACGGTCGTCGACTTATTCGAGGGTGCAGTTTGAACCGTGGTGTGCGAGGAGCCCCCGAGCCTAGGCCCGTGTGAAGGCATTCAGGGGAAACCTCGACTTTGATTACGACCCTCGTCGCCCTTCCGCTGGGAAGAGGGGTGAAGCGCACCATGCTACCCATGCCCGGGCCGCGAGCTACGGCTGCTTCAGTGAGCTATTAGCGGGTTGTTCAAGCGGACGTCCGTGCTCCGTTCGATAGGGGTCGGCTCGTGGTCCATGGACATGTCACATAAAGCGCTTGCGAAGGTTCGCTAGGCGGGGCTCGGACCCATTTGATAGGGTCCGAGTGCTCGATGCTCTCCCCCGATGGGATCCCCCTTCTAGGCACCCTCGACTGGCCTAGAACACTGCGTAGGATGTCTCGAACTCCGCGTTCGAGGGTAGCTTATACGGCACATCCTTGCAGTCCCTGACTCTGGAGATCTAGGGCGCCTGTCGAACCCCCCGAAGGGCCAGGCTTCGAACCCCCGATCAGTAAGGCCTCAAAATATGATCCCTTCGAGTTTAGGGGACCCCTGAAGGAATATTATGTCTTGATTTGGAAACGACGCAGAGTCGCAAGTCACGCGTGCCGGTCTTCCGCTGGTGGTGGGCAACGTGGCCTGATTCGTGCGGTGCGGCGTGGGCGCGCCTTTTCAGGCGACAGCCTCGGGTAGATGAAGCGGCGTGGGCGGCGGCTGACGGATGGGATAGCGCAACAGTCGCGCCGCGCCCCCCGATTATCGTGCCGCAGTTATTGCTGCGTGTGCGCGTGGGAGACTCCGCGGTCGTGGGGCCCGGCCGTCAGTGACAGCGAACTCTACCGCATTCAATGCGGTAGATTTGGGCTGTGGCGGCGAGGCCGCCCGTCGCGGTGAAATAAAATGAAGAGGAGGGTTGTTTGAGCTCACCTGGCCATTTGCCTTCATCCCTCTCTGCCTTCTCCGCCTTCCTTGCATCCTGAACCCGTAGCCAAGAGCGAAAAGGAGGAAGAAGAAGAAGAGTGAGAGAGAGCACCTTAGCCATCCCAGAGCCTTCGCTCCCACATTCCCCCTTGAATTGAAGAAATGTCGGACATCCAGGAGCCTTTGCCATGGGGGAGGTCCTCCGCCACCGTGGCGGTCCTGGAGCAGTTGGTCGCCGACCGGCTGCTGCCGCGGATCACCGACTCGGGGGGCGCCGGCGTGGATTTCCCCGCGTCCGGACGAGACCGAGCCGAAGCCCCCGCAAGGCTACGTCGTGAGCTTCGTGCGCCTCCACGAGCGAGGCTTCGGCGTCCCCGTCAGCAGGTTCATGAGGGCTTTGTGCAAGTACTACGGAGTGGAGCTGCACAACTTCAGCCCCAACTCCATCTCGAAGGTGGCGGTCTTCGTCGTCGTCTGCGAGGGGTACCTCGGCATCGAAGCCCACTGAGACCTCTGGATCCATCTGTCGCGAGATCTTGCAAGCCCTCGACCATGCCTTCCAGCTCCACCAGAATGCGGATTACCAGGTCAGCCAGGTAAATATTTCCCCCCGAAAATTGCTCGGATTCGGTTTAACTTTAACGTGTCTTTACCCACGTCCTTCCTCTTGCAGCAGCTGAGGGACATCTCGCGCGAAAAGAGCACCAAGATGACCCGGATGTACTCCCAGATGAGCCAGCTCGGGCAACACAACGCCGAGCTGGTGCTCAAGAACATCGACGCCAACACGAAAATGGCGGATCTGGGAGCACGTCAGCAGGCGCTGGAGGAGGAGCTGGCGCGGGTTACCGATGAGCAGGACGTCCAGAGGGCGGCAGCAGAGCAGAAGGCCTGGGAGGCCGAGGCGCAAGCTGCCGAGCTGCAGCGCCTTCGGACGGCACTCGAGGATAGAGCTCGGGAGGCTGAGGCGCAGAGCGCCGAGCTGCAGTGCCTCAGCACCACGCTCGAGCAGCAGAAGGCCGAGCTCCTCCACAAGGAGGTGGCCGTGGTTGCTCTCACCAGGACCCTCCGGGAACAGGGTGAGGCCCTCGAGGAGAAGGAGGTGGCCCTCCAGAACATGGGGGCTACCCTTAAGGAGAAGGAAGCCTCCTTGTCCTCACTCGAAGAGGCCGCTCGAGCCCAGAGGGAGGAGGCGCAAAGGAACATCACGGGTGAGTACCTTCGAGTTTTTCATCGATTTGTTTCTTTTCGTAGCTGACGTTGATTTCCTTTGCTCAGAGCTGAGGCAGAAGGTGGCAGATGAGACCGCGGAAAGGAAGCAGTCCACACCGCGCTCATGGCGGCACAGATGGAGTTTGCTGAGCTGGAGCAGACCGCCGTGAGCGTGCGTCAAGAGCTCGAGGGGGAGGGTGCCGTCTCGGGCAGTTCAGTGATCAGCCGCCTGCGTGCGCTAGGCGGCCGGATTGCCGAACATGCCAAGAGCACCTTCTGCCTCAGTGTCCTACGGGCTCTCACCATGGCCTCGACGCATTACCTCATGGATCTCCAGCGGGTGTCGTCGGGGTACGTCGTTCTCGATGATGCTGATGCGGACACCGCGTCGGCCATCATGGATGAAGCCGACGCAGCCACAGAGGAGTTCGCCACCGTCCTCGCCGAGAAGCTCGAGGCAGACATCCCTCCCATCGCTGAATTCGACACCACGGAAGACCCGCAAGGGGGGATGGTAGCCTGTAGGAAAACTGGGCCTCAAAGCCCATGTAAATAGATTAGTGATTATTGTAGTCGCACTTTGTAATCGTACCTTATGAATATAAGAGATTTATTTTCGTTGAATCGACTGTGTGGCCCATCAAGGCCTTTGTACGTTCGAGCCTATGTTTCTTTACTTTATTTCCATGTTCTTCGTATGCGACTTAGATAAACATCTGCGAGGAATTTCGCGTTCATAAGCAACGTAGGCGTGGGGTGGTGAGGGGGGTGCCGTATCCCGGAGGCGTAGGCGGCCCCGCGACTCGACCGGCCCCGTACCGTAGTTACTTACGCCTCGCGTCCATTTTTTCCAAGGATACGAGAAGCTTAGGGTCGAGACGGAAATATTTCGAAAAAACACTGGCGATTTTTGGGGACGTTCGGGGGTTCCTCCCGTACTAGCCCCCGAGGGAGGCTTGGCTTTGCCGAGGGTAAAGCCAAGCGTACCTCAGTGTTCATGCGCATCCGAGCCCTCGAGGGTCCGGAAGGTTCCCAAAAATAAACAAGTGAAGCGCACTTCTTTATTATTTCGGGAAATTGATAATGCAGACACAAACAATGTACAAAAAGCTCGAATTTCTAGGGATAGAAGCGACGTAGCTGTTGTATGTTCCAAGCGTTGGTGAGGACTTCGCCTTTGTCGTTCGCCAGCTTGTACGTGCCGGGTTTGAGCACCTCGACGATTATGTACGGCCCTTCCCATGGAGGTGAGAGCTTGTGGCGGCCCCTGTTGTCCTATCGGAGCCTTAGCACCAAGTCCCCTTCGTTGAGGTCTCGGCGCCGGACCCTCTGCGCTTGATACCTTCGTAAGGACTGCTGGTAGTGCGCAGAGTGTAGGAGTGCCATGTATCGAGCCTCGTCCACTTGGTCCAGCGAGTCTTCGCGAGCTCGTTGGTTCTGTTGCTCTTTGTATGCCTTGAGCCTTGGCGACCCGTACTCCAAGTCAGTGGGGAGGATGGCCTCGGCACCATAGACGAGGAAGAACGGGGTAAAGCCCATGGCTCTGCTTGGGGTCGTCCTCAGGCTCCAGATGATCGAGGGTAGCTCCGTGAGCCACCTCCGGCCGAATTTGTTCAGCTTGTTGAAGATTCTCGGCTTCAGTCCTTGGAGGATCATGCCGTTGGCACGCTCCACTTGACCGTTCGTCTGTGGGTGTGCCACAGCCGACCAGTCCACACGTATGTGGAAGCTGTCGCAGAACGCCAAGAACTTCTTGCCTGTGAACTGGGTGCCGTTGTCGGTGATGATTGAGTTCGGGACCCCGAACCAGAAGACGATGTTGTTGAAGAATAGAACTGCTTGCTCGGATTTGATCTTGCCGATGGGTCGAGCCTCGATCCACTTGGAGAATTTGTCAACCGCCACCAGCAAGTGTGTGAAGCCCCCGGGCGCCTTCTGCAGTGGACCGACGAGGTCCAGTCCCCACATGGCAAACGGCCATGTGATGGGGATGGTTTGCAGAGCATGGGCCGGGAGGTGTGTTTTTCGAGCGTAGTACTGGCAACCCTCGTAGGTCCGCACGACGTCGGTGGCGTCGGCGACCGCGGTGGGCCAATAAAAACCTTGCCGAAACGTGTTACCCACGAGGGTGCGTAGCGCGGCGTGATGGCCGCAGATGCCGGCATGGATGTTGCGGATCAGCTCCTTGCCCTCAGGGACTGGGATGCATCGCTGCATAACGCCCAAGGGACTGCGCTTGTATAGCACATCGTCAATCAGGACGAAGGACTTGACCCGCCTAGCGAGGCTCCGCGCCTGAGCGCGGTTCGAGGGTAGGGCCCCTCGAATCATCCAATCAATATACTGGACACGCCAGTCTTGCAAAGTGGGGGCCTCGTCAACTTCCATTGCCTCGGCCTCGTCCGTGGAGGTGGTCCCGAAGTCAATGTCCATGGGCTCGACCCCGTCCGCCGGAGGGTTCCCGCCGGAGGGCCCAGCGGACGAGGGGCCCGGCTCCATCGGATCCTTGAATTCGGCGGAGGGCTTGGTGATGTCGCGGGTGAAGATGTTCCGGGGGACGGTGGTCCGCCCCGAAGCTGTCTTGGCCAGTTCGTCGGCGTCCTCGTTGTACTTGCGCGGGACATGATTGAGCTCAAGGCCATCAAATTTGTCTTCGAGGCGGCGCACTGCATTGCAGTATGCCTCCATCTTTGGGTCATGACAGCTAGACTCCTTCATGACTTGATCGACGACGAGTTGAGAGTCCCCGTGTACGTCGAGGCGCTTGACGCCGAGTTCAATGGCGATACGGAGGCCACCGAGGAGGGCCTCATACTCCGCCATGTTGTTTGAAGCAGGGAAATGCAAGCGTATCACGTACCGCATGTGTTCTCCGAGGGGTGAGATGAAGAGGAGGCCTGCTCCGGTGCCAGTTTTCATCACCGACCCGTCGAAGTACATAGTCCAGCATTCGCCCTGGATTTGTGGCGAAGGTAGCTGAATGTCTGTCCATTCAGCCACGAAATCGGCCAAGATTTGGGACTTGATCGCTTTGCGGGGGGCGTAGGTGAGTGTCTCTCCCATTAGCTCCACATACCATTTGGCAATTCTACCCTCGGCATCCCGGTTGCGGGCTATCTCTCCCAAAGGGAAAGACGAGACCACAGTGATGGGGTGGGCCTCGAAGTAGAGGCGCAGCTTGCGCCGAGCCAAAACCACTACGTAGAGCAGCTTCTGAATCTGCGGATAGCGTGTCTTAGTTTCAGACAACACCTCGCTGATGTAGTACACCGGCCGTTGGACGGGCAGAGCATGGCCCTCCTCTTGTCTTTCGACCATGATCACCGCGCTGACCACTTGGGTCATTGCAGCTACATACAGATAGAGGGGCTCGCCGTCCGTGGGTGGCGTGAGAATGGGGGCGCGAGTGAGTGACGCATTTAGCCTTTCGAGGGCTTCTTGAGCTTCGGGGGTCCATGTGAAGTGTTCGGTCTTCCTCAAGAGTCGATACAGGGGTAAGCCTTTCTCGCCGAGACGCGAGATGAACCGGCTAAGGGACGCTAGGCATCCCATGATCCTCTGTACCCCCTTTAGGCCTCGGATCGGTCCCATCCAAGTGATGGCCTAGACTTTTTCAGGGTTGGGTTCGATGCCCCGCTGGGAGACAATGAAGCCCACGAGCATGCCTCGAGGCACCCCGAACACGCACTTCTCGGGGTTGAGTTTCACCCCTTTGGCCCGTAGGCAATCGAATGCGATCCTGAGATCGGCAACCAGGTCGTCCGCCTTCCTAGATTTTACAACGATATCATTGACATATGCCTCTACGCTGCGGCCGAGATGGTCTCCGAAAATGTGGAGCATGCACCGTTGATAGGTAGCTCCAGTGTTTCTGAGGCCGTAGGGCATCGTAACGTAGCAGTACATGTCGAAAGGTGTGATAAAAGAAGTCGCGAGCTGGTCGGACCCTTTCATTTTGATTTGGTGGTAACCGGAGTAAGCATCAAGAAAGGATAAAAGCTCACACCCCGCTGTAGAATCTACGATCTGATCAATTCGTGGCAAAAGAAAGGGAACCTTCGGACATGTCTTATTTAAACTAGTGTAATCCACACACATCCTCCAGTTTCCACTCTTTTTCTTCACTAATACTGGATTAACTAGCCACTCGGGATGGAATACCTCTTTGATGAATCTGGCCGCCAGAAGTTTCTGCAACTCCTCGCCGATCGTCCGGTGCTTGAGCTCGTCGAAGCGTCACAGGCGTTGCTTCACCGGCTTGGAGTTGGGTCGGACATCAAGGGAGTGCTCGGCGACCTCCCTCGGTATGCTAGGCATATCTGAGGGGCTCCACGCGAAGATGTCAGCGTTGGCACGGAGAAAATCGACGAGCACCACTTCCTATTTGCCGTCGAGGGTGGCACTAATCTGTAACGCCTTGTCGTCGAAGTGGCTCGGATCGAGGGGCACCTTCTTGGTACCCTCGGTGGGTTCGAAGCTCCCGGCATGTCGGTGCGTGGAGTCCAAGGCCTCGTTTGCCATTTTGTCAAGGGTGGCTGCGAGGGCCTCGTCCTCCGTTTGAGCTTCCGCGCGCTCAACGCACTCAACGTCACACTCGTAGGCGTGCTCGAATGAAGAGCCGATGGTGATGACGCCCTTTAGACACGGCATCTTGAGCTTGAGGTAGGTGTAGTTGGGGACGGCCATGAACTTGGCGTAGCAAGGACGACCAAGGATGCCATGATATGATCCTCGAAACCCCACCACCTCGAAAGTGAGTACCTCCTTGCGGAAGTTGGCTACTGTGCCGAAGCACACAGGCAGATCAATCTGGCCGAGGGGTTGGACTCGCTTCCCCGGCGCAACGCCATGGAATGGCGACTTGCTGGGGCGAAGCTTGTCCAGTTCGATCCCCATGAGCTCCAAGGTGTGGGCGTACATGATGTTGAGGCTGCTGCCTCCGTCCATGAGCACCTTGGAGAAGCGGGTGTTGCCGACGATGGGGTCGACAACGAGCGGATACCGTCCCGGATGTGGGACGTAGTCGGGGTGGTCCTCGCGGCCAAAGGCGATGGTATCCTTCGACCAATCGAGGTAGGATGGTGTGGCTTGGGTAACGGAGAAAACTTTCCGGCGCTCACGCTTGCGCTGCCGAGAAGTCATGTTCGTTGTTGCTCCTCCAAAGATGAAGAAGGCGTTCTCCACTGGGGGGAACTCATCATCTCCACCTTTGTTGCCTGCATCCTTCTTCTTGTCTTCGTCGCGATGCGTGACGCGGTTGTAGTATTTCTTGAGCATTTCGCACTGCTCGAGGGTATGATTGACCGGGCCCTTGTGGTAAGGGCACGGCTTCTTAAGCATGTCGTCGAATTGGCCACCTCCACCTCGAGGGGGGCCTCGAGGTCCTTTGCTATCTGGGGCGGCAGCAAAGGCCTCCTCGGAGTCCTCTGCCTGCCCCGACCCACGCTGGTTCGGTGGGACCAGCTTCTTTCCCTTCCTCCCCCACTTCAGTTTCTTGGCGGGGCGTTGGGCTTGACGTTGCTGCCCTCCGCGGGCGCCTCGTCCTTGCGCTTGCTCGATTTGTCATCGAAGATGGCACCAACAGCCTCCTCGCTGGTGGCGTAGTTTGTGGCAGCGTCGAACAACTCATTGGTGTTGACGGGTCGGCTTCTCGCGAGCTCATGCACCAGGTTCCTGCACGTCGTACCCTCGAGGAAAGTGTTGATGACCTCGACGTGGGTGACGCTGGGGAGCTCGGTGCACTGCTTGGAGAAGCATCGCACGTAGTCACGCAGGGACTCACGGGGCTTCTGGTGACACCCTTTGAGGTCCCAGGAGTTCCCAGGGTGCACGTACGTGCCCTGAAAATTGCCCACGAAGATATGGACCAAGTCGGCCCAGTTGTGGATCTGATCCGCAGGCAGGTGCTCGAGCCATGTTCGTGTGGCGTCAGCAAGATGAAGAGGAAGGTTGCGGATGATGACCGCGTCCTCCGTCGCACCGCCTAGCTGGCACGCTACGCGGTAGTCGTTGAGCCAGACTGCAGGATCAGTCTCGCCCGAGTATTTGACGAGGGTGTTGGGTTGTCGAAAGCGCGGGGGAAAAGATGCAGTTCGGATCTCCCGGTTAAACACCTGGGTGCCCGGAGGCTCCGGTGACTCATCCCTGTCGTGCTCGGTGACGAAGCATCCACCCCGTCGGGGGGTGTACCTCCTACCGTCGATGATGCAGCGGGCGTCGCCATCGCTGGCATGCCCGCGCATGTCACGGATTCGCTCCCTTGCGGGAATTCTCCCGATGCGTTCGTGCACCGAGGGCACCTTCGCGCCGGGCGCTACGGCTGCCTTGCCCTTCCCTGCTGGTGGTGTGTGCACAGATACCTCGCGGTCCTGGTGTGCAGTCCCACCAGGCTGCTCCGGGGCTTTCGAGCGTATACGAGACGCAGAACTCTCGGCCTGCTGCACGGCAGCTTGCTCGATGAGCTCCTGTGCCTCGCGGCGCAGGTGGCGACCCGAAGGCGTCGATGGCTCGGGCATGGCTTGGAGTAGATAGGCCGCAGCGACGAGTTTTTCGCCGGCCGTCTTCAGTTCCGGAGATTTGTCGACGTCATCGGCCAGGATGCGCTCCCGGGCAACACGTCTCACCGCCTGGGCGTGTGCACCACGTGCGGTACGCTACTGCTCGAGTGTGGCGCGTAGCTCCTGGGTTTGTTGACGCTGCTCGTCGAGCTTGGCTTGAAGCTCATTGAGCTGCGCCAGCTGAGCTTGTCGCGCCGCCGAGCTTGACGAGGAAGGGGTTGCAGGCGGGACCACCGGTTGGTTTGCCTGCGCGTCCGCCCCGCCGTCCCCGCCGTCGCTTGGGGCGTTGTCGTTTTGCTCATCCGCAAGGTCCGCCATGAAGCACTCCTGGGAAGGATCGAAATCCCCCTCGCTGGAGTCTTCGGAGCAGGTGAGGCAGTAAGCCGTCGCCAGCTGGAACGAGCGAAGTGTGTCGGGGTTGCGAACACCGGAGTAGTCCTCGGCCTCCTCGGCCGTGAAGTTGTTCATGAAGAAGTTGACGTCGTCGGCGATCGAGCTCGCCGTCTCGGTGTAGGATTCGTCAGGAGACGACGCGATGAGGCTGCATATCGACAGAAGATGATGACCCGGTAGATCCTCATGCTCGATGAAGTTAGCGCTGGTTGACGAGGCGTGGGCGGCAGCATTGCGCATCCCGAAGGGGAAGAGCGACGCCGAAGTCGAGCCCTCCCTGTGAGGCACTAGTGCTGCAGCTGGCGACGATGCCGGCGCAGATGGCGCCGAGGCACGTGATGACAAAGCGGTGGCCCCGCTAGTCATGATGCTGAGTCGCGACATGCCAGCCTCGACCCACGTGGGGGAGTTGTGGCGTGCCGCGCGACGCCGCTCCGCCCGTGCCTGTCGCGAACATTGGCCCGAGCGCCTGTTGCGCCGGGCTGGTGAAGTCGGGGTGACGGGGTTGCGTCCGGGCGAGAGGAGCTGCATGATGTAACCGGTGCCGATTGCTCTAAACTGGAGACTCCCGAACCGGATCCTATGTCCCGCCGGGAGCAGATCCGAAACACCCATAGGGTACGGGTTGGATCTACTCGCCATCCCTGGAGATCAAATGGGAAAAAGAGAGAAAATGTCACGTGGCCCCCCTACCTGGCGCGCCAACTGTCGGTGTCCCGACCCGGGGGCCCGGATCCCAACTAGTAAATGCTGCGTGTTTCCTCGTCCCAGATGATGATGCAAGAGGCAACACAGTAACGCACGGTTTATCCTGGTTCCGGCCGCGGGGCCGTACGTCCAGCAAAGGGGGTGTGCGAGGGCACTGTATTATCTTGCACCCGGAGTGCTTGTAGTAGGGGATACAAGCGAGGCGAGAGAGGGAGGAAGGCTCCCAAGTCTCTGCTAGAAGTGGAGTCGGTTGAGATGAGTGCTCAGTAGTCCCTGAACATCCGCTTGGAAGTGAGAAGCTAGAGAGACCAGCCTTCCTAAAGGGAGCCCGCCTCCTCCTTTTATAGTCACAAGGAGGGGCGGGCATACATGATTGGGGGCATGTAAGTCGTCGTTTTCCCCTGAATCGCGGGGGTATAGTGGTCGGACACTGTAGGAAGTACACTGTAGGAAGGCGGCGTGCATCACAGTCGTCCTGGACATCATCCTTGGTCCTGCGAAGATCGTGCCGGTCGTCCTGCCAGCCTCTGCAGTCGGCGTGGTCGTTGTTGGTGCATGATCCTCTATATACGGTGCGGTGGCATTCGGTGGGCCCTGCGGACTAGGGTCCTGCATGCACCAGCGGTAGTGGTGGTGCGCGACGGCCCTGGACCCCTGGTCAGAGTGCGGACGTGCACACTAGAAGGTCCGGGGGACACGTGGAAGTCCCGGACTCCTAAAGGGGGGAGGTCCGGGACTCCGTCCGTGTGTGCTGGGCGCCCCTCTCGGAAGGACACGTGACGTCGCTGGACCCCTTCCCCAGTGGGAGGCGGGTCCGGATGGTCGGTGTAGGCAGAAAAGTAACAGGAGCAGTGCCGAGCGTGTCTTGTCCCGCGTCGCAGGTCCCAAAGTGCTGCTAAAGCATCCGGGATGGCGGAGCGGTGACCGGAGTCAGCGGATGGGACCCCGGTCACATCCACTGTGGGAATGGCGGCCTGACGCCGCCTGTCCTGGGCGCCGTGGTGGAGTGGCTGGCCTTTAATGCCTTCATACGGCGAGCGGTTGGGCGGCGGGGCCCTTTGTCCCTTGTGCCGAGAGATGGCCTCGAGCGAGGCGGAGATATGTTGCGCGGTCGAGGGTCCCGAGGGGAGCCCTCGAGGGAGACAAAGATGAGTCACTCACTTGAGGGTAGATCCACCACCCTCGAGCGAGGCGGAAGTTGTCCAGCGGGCCCGAGAGGGACCCTCGAGCGAGGCGGAGATCGTTCCGCGGGTTCGAGGGGGATGCGAATGGGCTGCACGCTGGGCTTCTTCGAGTCCTTTGCTTTCTTCCAGGCTAGAAGGAGACCGTGGGCCATCGTGGGCCCAGCTGCCTTAATAGGTGTTTGCGTTTTTTAAAGCGATACCCGACAACTAACACACACAATCTCACAAACACACACACACTATCTCTCAAACTCACACACTACTCATTAATATCATGAAATTGCTTAATTTTATGTAAAATTCACTTTTTAAACGTTAATATCGTGATAGAATCCACTTTCTGTTGAAAAGCAACAGTTTGAAAAAATTTGTTCACCTAATATATTTTTGCAAGGTCAAAATAATAAATATGATTTCAAAAAAGTTAGATATTTCGTTGACCCAATCACTTGAATGAAAATTAATTATTTTTGTTGCGTGTATCAAGTTTATATAGAGATAAGAAATTTTGTTCCATAATTTTTGGAATCAAAATTTATTAACTGAATTAATAAATGAAAGCCTATTTTAAAAGAGAAGTAAAAAGAAATAAAAACAAACATAAGATTTTGCGGGAACGAGGGAAAACGGGCCCCTTTTGTCCCGGGTGGTAGATCCACCTGGGAATAAAGGTGGGCCGCAGGATGGGAATTTTTCCGGCCTGCCCAAAAACTCCTTTTGTCCCGAGTGGAGCCACGACCCGGGACAAAAGGGGCCTTTTGTCCCGGTGAAGCCACCACCCGGGACAAAAGGGCCTTTTGTCCCGGGTCGTGGCTCCACCAGGGACAAAAGGCCCCCCATATATCTCCTTCCTCCTTTGCTCTTCCCCCAAACACTTGGTTTCTTGATCTGCGCCTGGTGCCCCCACCGCGCGAGCCCAACGTCCCCGAGCACCGCCGCCGTCGACGTCGCCGCCCAGAGCCCCGCCGCGCGAGCCCAATGTCCCCGAGCGCCATCATCCCTGTGAGCGCCGCCGATGTCGATGTCCGCCATCCCGGCCCGGCCCCTGCCGCACGAGCCCAACATCCCCGAGCGCCGCTGACCTCACACCGCCGCCCAGAGCCCCGCGTGCTCCCCGAGCACGCCGTCGTCCTCCTCCTCCCCGACTTCGTGTACTCCACCGCCGCACCGTCGTCCCACTCCCCGGTGTGTCGTCCTCGGCCCTCGCCTCAGGGCTCCGGCTCCGCCTCGGCGTGTCCTCGCCCCTCGCATCCGGCTCCGCCTCCCCGACGTGTGCTCCGGCTCGCCCCGCCATCGCCTGTGCATGCCCTTGCCGTACGTGCGCCGCACGCCGCCCAGGCCCTACCACTGCAGCCCCCGGCCGGTGCCGCCCTAACCCTAATGTGGATTATTTGTTTAAATTTATTTAGAAATTGGTTTAAATATGGATTATTTGTTTAACTTTAAAAATATGGATTATTTGTTTAGAAATTATGTTGTAAAATATAGATTATTTATTAATTTGTTTAATTTTGATGACAATTAGGGTGTTAATTACTTTTGAAATTATATTATTTAGAGTTCATGTTATTTAGAGTGAAATCATAATTTGTTGTTTAGAGTGAAATTATAATTTGTTGTGTAAATTAAGGTATATTTGCAAATTTTTAAATGTATGTATGTATGTATGTATGTATGTATGTATGTATGTATGTATGTATGTATGTATGTATATGTAAAGTGAGTTTAAATTTCTTTTAAATATTTCATGTATATTTCTTGAATTACTTAGAGAATATTTCTCGACTTCATCCATCGATCGTTACTTAGTGAAAAAACCGTCTAGAATATTTCATATATAGATGATTTCAAGTTTATTTCTTGAATTACTTAGAGAATATTACTCAACCACGTCCATCGATCGGTACTTAGTGAAAAAATCATCTAGAATATTTCACGGTCGAATACTTAGTGAAAAAACCATCTAGAGTATCATGTAGAATGGAGATACAAACTTGCAGGAGAAAGGGATACTCTCACCTCGGCTTCATCGACCCAATTACTTGTAATTGGTGGATTCTACGCGACACTTCCGATGAGCTATCCCAAAACTTGTTCAAGTACATAAGCATTCATCACAACAAGCAAATGATATTGTTTCCTTACAACTTTGCGTGAGTGATTCCTTCCGTCTAACTCTTTCTATTCTGTAATCGAATTGTTTAAACCTTAACTACCAAGAACTGCCTCCGTATAATCTTGCATGAACACTGGGTCCTAATTGTCAGAATTTCCGAGAAGAGCCTACTCGTGGTTATGGACTCATTGAGGAGTAATCCAGAACAATACGAAAATCTTCTTAACATGATGAAAAAGTAATTCTACCACTACTCCATCGATGACCGATAATTTGAATCACTTTGTTACTTGACTATAATTGTTCTAATCATGCACAGGATTTGGAAACAATTCGCTAAAAATCATACAGGCAAATTTGACAAGGAATTGAAGATCAAGACAGATTTTGCGGTACGCACTTGGATGATTTGTTGCACGATTCATTAGTTTTATTATATATTAATGTAAATACCTGATAATTTCTTCTCTCTTAAAGTGTATGAGGCAGAAATAAGGCACTAATTTATGCGCATACTATGTATGCGAGAACATCCATGGTCTGGTAGGTCCTCCAAGGGCCTGGACAGAATGGGAGGAGGAAGTAAGTAAAAAACTTGTTAATATTTGAACTCGTATTTTAATTAGTCGGAATTAATTATCCCTTTTTCCATAGGTCGAGGAGATGCGCGATAAACTCATGCCGGAGGAAAAGATTATGGCGATTCAAGAACAATTGTCCGGATTTATTGTTGAGCAAGTCCTCGATCCAAAAGGCGAATTCTACTATGATGGACTATCTAATATTGACAGTCGCAGCAAATATGATAATATACATATATATATAATTAAGAACGAATATACCTATGTAAATATATATGTGTGTATGTATTATATTTCTATTTATGAGTATGTATGTATTATATATTTAAGCCCTCCAATAATATATATGTGTATATATATGTTTATATATGGAAACTATCTAGGACAAATATTATATAAGTAACTATATATATGTATATATTAGTGGAGATCTTACACACTGAATTCCAATACATAAGTTTAATTGAAATGTAAAAGTATAATCGAAATAGAAAAACAATTGAGAAAAGAGGAACAGAAAAAAAATGGACCAATTACCAATCGGGACAAAAGGGTGCGCCAGGCACGTGTTACCAACCGGGACAAAAAGGGTGCTTTTTGTCCCGGTTGCCAGACCCGGGACAAAAGGGCACCCCCTTTTATCCCGGCCTGGCGTTCCCGGTTGGGAAACCGGGACAACAGAGGTTTCCCAACCGAGACAAATCAGCATTTCTGTAGTAGTGGGTGGACGTTCTATGTGCTGCCCATGCTAACATTACAGTACTAAACCCAGTAATAGCGTAATGTTGAACAATTTTGCATGCTTTCCCCATGTATCCCATTCCCAATTAACCAAGTATCCCCACTCCAACTTCCTCATCAGATCCCCCTGATCATTATGCATTCCATGCAAGAATTCCGTAAGCTTCTGTTCTCGTATGTAGCTAACCAAAACTACTCATCACTCTATTTATGAGCAAATTAAAGATATAGGTAGTGCCGAGGAGCAAGGCGCCTCGGACACTGGGGCAGCCACCTTATTTAGTGCTTCGCCGACCACGAACCAGCAGAATAACATTGCTCACAACATACAATGCATTTAACCATCTAGTAATATTTTTGCTGCACGCATTGATGCATATATGGCTGCCAGTTTGGAGTACACGCACACTTTGGGTAAACAGATTTACTTTTTTTTTTTGAACGAACAGGCACGAGATTGTGTCTATTTCATTGATAAAGAAGAAGAGTACAGCCGGCTAGCCGGAAGGGAGAAAAAATAAATTAATCTCGCATTAACAAGAACTCTAAATCTTTTGCCCCAGCTAGGGCCCAAGCACCCACCTCGTTCTGAATTTTTGCCGGTAGACCTGGGTCCGATGTCTCTCGAACTCTTGCATTTCGTTCACACCAAATCTCCCAGATTACAAGGAGAGCAAGAGATCTGATTCCTTTGTGTGGCACGTATTTACAGGAGGTGATATTAGTCCACCAGTGAAACATATGATCGCTTTGTCTCCAAACTTCAGGGCGTAAAGTGGGCTGCGCCAACCAATCCGCAATGAGGTTCCATACCCTCTGTGTATACCGGCACTCTGCAAGCAGGTGAAGCGCAGTCTCAGGAGCGTTACGGCAGAGGGGGCAAGAGGGGCTGTGTGGCAAACCTCAGCGCATCAGCCTGTCCGAAGTCCAAACCCGGTCTTGGGTTACTAACCACACAAAGAATTTGCATTTTGGCGGCGCCCAAGCTTTCCATATCGTCTGAGCCTTTGGCACTTTGACGTTCCCAAGAAACTGTGCATTATAGGTTGAGGCCGTAGTATACTCTCCTGAAGCGGTGAACTTCCATTTGATCTGATCTTCTTGGTTCTCATCCAGCTGTGTATCATACAGTAACTCCCAGAGAGTGAAAAATTCTTGGATGTGGTCAAGTGTAAGTCCTCGACTTCTTCTGATGTCACGTATCCAAGTATTTTGTTGGAGCGCAGCTGCCACTATTCTGTTTTTGTGTCGACAGATCGCGAAGAGATTAGGTGCTATATCCTTCGGCCTGCGCCCTTGTAGCCACCCTGAGTGCCAGAAGCTCGTCTTTTTGCCATTGCCAATTGAAATTGTTGTGCACGCAGCAAAAAGAAGACGGTCAGTGTCATCGCACGACATTGCAGTTCCGATCCAAGCCTTTTTCGGGGAGGTCCATTCGTGCCAAAGCCAACGCAATCTGAGAGCCCTTGCAAACCTTACCAGGTTTAGGATGCCTAAGCCACCATTCTCTTTGGGACAGCTTCATCTTGTCCAGTTGACTTTGCATTTTTCTCCTGTGAGTGTTGAGTCACCTGCCTAGAGGAATTTCTTTCATAATTTGTCGATCTCTTCAAGAATCTCAATAGGCGCTTTAAGGATAGTTAGCAGGTAGACCGGCTGTGAGGAGAGCACCGATTTTGTCAGGCAGACTCGTCCAGCCTGCGTGAGGTGTCACCTTGCCATCCCGAAATCTTGGAAGTTGCTTTTTCCACCAGAGGTTGAAAGTCAATTTTCTGTAGTCTTCTCACCGTAAGTGGTAAACCCAGATATTTAATAAGAAAGCTGGAGCGCAGCACCGGGAAGCCCGAAAGGATGGCTTCAAGGTCGATCTCATTGCAGGTGATGGGTGTGACACTTGTTTTTAACAGGTTGGTCCTTAGGCCATTGACCTCACCAAAGGAAGTTAATAGGAGCGCCAAGTTGTTGAGGTCGTTGCGGTCTGGTTTTACAAAGATCGCTGCATAATCCGCGTACATGGAAATCCTAAAACGAGCCACTCGACCTTGCAGCTTGTGCAAAAGTTTGAGGTTTGTGGCCTTTGTGAGCAGCGATCCAGAGGGTCGAAGGCAAGGATGAATAGTAGAGGTGAAAGGGGATCACCCTGTCGTAGTCCTCGACCTGCAAGATGGGGTCGATCGGAAAACCATTGACCAGGATTCTGGAAGTGGAGGTGGAAAGGGTGGTGGCAATCCAGTTTATCTAGCGCTGGGGAAGCCTCTATGTTGCATCAAGGAGAGTAGATAGTCCCAGCGTACCGAATCGAAGGCCTTTAAGATGTCGAGCTTCACAAGTAGGGAGGGTGTCCCGTTTCGGTGGAAGCGCCTTGCGGTTTCTAACGTATAAAAAATTGTCATGGACGCTTCTTCCCTTAATGAAGGCACTTTGGCAAGGGGAAATTAGTTCGTGCATTTTCGGCGCAAGTCGTAGAGCTAGGATTTTGCTGATGATTTTTGCAAAGGAGTGTATTAGACTGATCGGCTTGTAGTCTGTGACCGAGTCTGCTCCATCTTTCTTGGGAATCAGGACTATGTTTGCTTTATTCAGCAGGTTGAGATTCGCACAGCGCCCCATGTGAAAGTAGTTGGCCCAACGAAAGATAATACGTGTGTGCAGGTGCAGCATTTTGCTCAATGAGTATGAAATAATACTTGCATTTTCTTATGAAAACTTTGCTATGCACCAAGACATGCATGCGTTATATCTAGGTACATAGCAAATACTATAAAAAATCTAGAAAAGTCAAAACTTTTTGAAATGCGGGGGCCGGGGTGGGGTGGTATTATATCCAGCCACCGTGCTTGGCAACAAGTCATCAAAAAATTTCACTATTTATCAGAAATTAAGGTTTCGTAATAACTCAGTCAACAGTGTCTGATGCAACATAAGGCTAGAACAGTATACATATGAACCACACATTTCATTGAGTTGAGCGGTGAAGGTTCGTAGCACATCTCGTGGCAACGAACTACCAATTCAAAACAACTTTTTAGTCCAAAAAGAACAAAGAAGAAACAGAAAAAAAAAGATTGTCTCACATCAAAATTAATAGGAAAGACTTACTGAAATTAGCAAGATCAGAAGAAGAAAATTGATGTGATTAATACAATTATCTCCTCATGCCACATTCGGCGTGGAATACCTTGTCCCAGGAGCCCTGATACAGCATCAGATTCTAGAAGCAACAATGCCTGGCGCGCCTCCTGCCTGATACAATAAAGAAGTGACAACCAGCCATTCATATCACGCTGGTAGCCTAGCAAGACTGCTAGACTGGGCCAATTGAGGGGACTGCCACACTTAGTATAGCTGGGGTCATGACGGCTCATTGTGGTCACTTCACTCCGATGCAGAGTACGTGAACCTGAGTGAACGTGTTGATGTCATGCCAAAGTTCAGACCAGCTACATACCAGGAGAGTTGAATTTCTATTGCCCCGTTTCCAATAACTGAAATCACTTCAATAAGAAGGTTACATGATATATTATATACTAATATGGCAAATATTAGTGTTGGGTCATGCCTAGACCCTGTACTAATAATGATTGGGCGATTGTTGAGCTCAGCACCGAATCCTTCCGCAATGGCCTATATCATCCAATTCCAAGGGCTACTTCTAGCAACGTTTCAAAAAAAAAAAAACTCGTATGGGATGCTCACATGGACCGTACAATCCATACCCAGGCTGTCCTCTATTTCTCTAATGTTTTCCTTGTCCCGGTTGCTTCTTGTGTTTCTGTGATCATGCTCACTATGTTCGTGTTGTCGTGTCAGGGCTAGCCCAGGTACGGTTTAATTTGGATGCTACTGGATCTCTACTACTGAAATTTTCTGATTCATCATTAGATCCATGTACGCTCAGATATGAGTTAATTACTTGTAGAAAGATGGCCATGATCACTCCTAACGAAGCACCTATTACGTAGTCAATGTAATAGAGATATATGCAAATTGTGACACGCTGACGCTAATATAATCGATATAGATAGTAGTTGCTGAGTGAAATTTCACACCCATTCATTGTAAGGTGCCAGCCATGTGATTATTTAAGCATCAAGTACCCATACATTCGAAGGCACAACACCTAACTCATACAACCATTTCCCCCGCCACTTGGGTTTATATACCAGATACCTTATATACAATGGGCCAACACTCCTATAATAATGTGTTGGCTCAACAATCTGAATTCTCTCAACCCATTCAGCCCAAAGGCAGCCTTACATATATATAGACTCCAACTGCAGCATATTCTATGAAATATGCTCCTAGACACTTAATAGACACATAAGCAGCCACAGGAGGCTAGAAAAACCTTCAAGTGATCCCATCGATGGTCGAGATCTCCTAGGGGGGGGGCTATACCTAGCCCTATCTAGTAGTATAGATAAATACAGGGACACACTATTGTGAGACTTATCTAACAATCTCCCCCTAAGTCTCACACAGTGGTCCGAGTTACGCGGTGGTCGCCGTGGACATTGGAGAACCCGCCAGAGCTGGTGAAGAACTCCACGGCATAGATGGCGACTCGGATGTTGGAGTAGGCCGGCTCAGTGGCTAGAACAAAGCCACCTCCTCCTCCTCCTCCTCCTCAGCCTACGCGATGTGGGCCAGGCCGCGCCTCGGCTGGGGGCACTTCCTAGCCCAGTGGCTGGTCCTGCTACAGTTGAAGCACTTATTGTCCAGTTTGTCATCACCCTCATCGGCGTTGGCGTCCTCGGTGCCTCCTCGCGCCTTGGACGACTTGCGCAGCTTGTGCTTGCGGTTGCCGGTCGAGGAAGAAGACTCCCCCCTTCTTCCACTCCTTCTGGCGGGCGAGCCACTCCTTCTCGGTGAGGTGGAGCTGCCCCCCGATGGTGACCTCCCCACCGGAAAGAGGCTCATCGCGGTTGTTGACTGCCTTGGGCCGCCCCGTCACCTCCTCGATCGTCAAGGCCTGGAGATCGACGAGCGTCTCGATGGAGATGGCCAGCTGTGTGTACTTCATCTTGGGGACGATGCGCAGTAGCTTCTCAATGGCTTTCTCCTTGTTGATGTTGTCATCGCCATACCTCACCACCCTGCGTCATCAGGATCGAGAGATGGAGGGCAAAGTCGTCGATGTCCTCGCCCGGCTTGAATGCCAGACGATCCCACTCTTGTCGAAGCTTCTGCAGTGTGGACCTGCGGGCGCGGTCGCTGCCGACGCGGGCCGCCGCGATGGCGTCCCAGGTGTCCTTGGCAGTCCTCTTCCCCGAGAGGACGGGGGCCATCTCCCCCAGGACCGCGGCAAGCAGCACCTCGAGCGCTCGCCGGTCCTCGTGGAAGTCAACGTCGCCGTTCCGCACCGCGGCCCACATCTGTGGCACCTGCAGCTTCACCTCAATGATCGAAGACCACTCCGTGTAGTTTGTCTTCATTAGCATCGGCCATTGCGTGGTGCCGACGAATGTCTGGATGACGGGGGAGCCGCGGGGCCGCTCCAGGGAAGAGGAGTCGTGGCGAACCCTTGAAGTGTCCCACGTCCTCATGCTCCGCACGTCGGTGCTCGAGCCAGGATCGGAGTCGATGACGGAGGTCGGAGTCCCTGGTCGACGGTGTAACGATCCGGGTTTCCGAGAGGAGAACCCGAATCCCTGTATCGTCGTGATAGTCTCTGGATCAGTAGCTATCACATACAAAACTCATTTCAAGCAGTAAATCAGTTCATACTCACTTAAAAAGGTTCAAACATGGATTTAAATATTACAAACTCTAGTGGATTTGCAGTACGAATCTTTTATTACAAGCCCATTGGGCTAACTAAAACAAACAGAAAGCGGTAGCGGTAGCTAGTCTTCGGGCCTTCCTTCATCTTAAACTCCATCTTCACAGGCAGCGCTTGAGCCTAGCCGGCTTCTAAGCTTCAGTCGTACCATCCGTCGATGTTGGCGTCGAACTCCAGATCGGATCCTGTGTCTTGCCAAACTATCTCCAAGGACGGGACAGGTTCACGTCACCATCCGTATGCAAGCTTTGAGTGGATGCAAAGGTGTAAAAAGTAGCCAATGGATAGGCTGATGTTTCCTAAGCAAGCAAATACATATATAACCATATCATATCTCTCACCCATCCCAGGTCGGTGCAGGAACTCTCTCTCCTCTACACCTCAACTGACTCCACAGGGGGAAGTGGACTAGAGGAAGGTAGAAATGAGGGTTTACTACTCTAGATAAAGCACCAAAAGAGTAGGAAATGTACATGACCGAGTACGCGGCTATACATATAGTTTTCACCCTGCAGGGGTTGTGCACCTATACCCACTCGCCCCTTCGTTAGTCAAGGATCAGCTGACTAACTCCGAAGCACCGGCCTACCGAAGCACTCCGAAGAGCGAGACTAACCGCTACGGTACCATCCTGTCCCCCCAGGTTGGGATGCAACCCCTCGTGGTTGGGGCGCCCTGAAGTTGTGTGGCCCACCCCCTGCCATCCGGAGTTCTACCAGGGCCCATGCTACTCCCGCATCGGCCCCCCTCCGCACAATACCCTATTGCTGGCAGGTCTAGTGACGCATATAGCTAGCTCGGACCGGATCCACCATCACAGTGGGTAAGTGGCGTGCACGATAAGTCCTACAAATCTTAGTTACCGCATATGTCCATAAGAGCCCGGGCAAGCTCTCCTCACGCAGTCCTCCGCAAAGGTCCGCCAAAGGCACCCATAATAGGTATTGCCTCTCTCCTGGGGCAACCACAACAGGTACGCCCCTCCTCCTCCTGCACCCGCCATAGGTGCTTCCTTAGGATGTGCCCAATTCACATCCCCGGCCAATTGCTCGTCACTGCTAAAAAGCCCTATCTCTGGCTCCTCACAAAGTGGGTCTCACGCATGCCAGGACTATCATATCATGATTCTCATACCCATTCTCTCATAGTAGCCAAAGCATACGTGAATCAATCAAGGATTCATAGGGGAGCAAGGAATACGGTAAACAATAGGCCATGCAGGCTTATCTCACACACACAAATAGAGCAATAGCAAATTCTAGCAAGCAATGCCTAATAGAAGTTCAAGTCATAGATGGACGTGAACCTGAGGTCTCCTCATAGAACTCCTGGTCGTCGGTCTTCTCTTCAGCAGCAGGACCTATTCCTAATTACAAATTACTATAGGGACCAAAGTGCAAGAATGCACAAAACTATCCAAATAAGATCCAAATCACAACAAAACCTACTCTAACGCGTAGAGCATGATTTTAGAAGAATTATGAAACTGGTTTCTTAATTTCGGAGCTCTAGTTAATTTATTATGAATTTTTGAAGCTTAAAACAATTTCTAGAATTAATAAATAATTTTTGGAAAAAGAAAAACACACAGACTGCCATGTGGCAGCACAAGAGAGTGCCACGTGTCCTGCTGATATCAGCACGGGTCCGCGGATGCTGACGTCAGCGTTGACTTGGTCAACATTGACCAAGTCAACGGTCAACGGGGTCCACGTCTAGGTGGGGTCCAACTATCAGCGACACTGGGTCACTGACCGGTGGACCCCGCATGTCAGCTCGGGTTAAAGGAAAAAAGAAAAGGGGCGGCTGGGTAACTGGGCTCAAAGAAGGATCGGGCCGGCTCGGCTTGACTTGGTGACTGGACTGAAAGGGAAAACAGGCTGGCTTCAAGGCCCAACTGCGGCTCGGCTCGTCTTGGCTTCTGGGCTCGACGGATTGGGCCGGCGGCCCGACTCCCCTTTCTTCCCTCTTCTTCTTTTCTTTTTCTTCTCCGCCTGCTGACAGCTCTGGCCCACCCGTCATCCTCCGCGGGATCCCGTGCGGCCCCTTCCGGTTCTGGTGTGGCTCGGTCTCGTGTGACCAGGCGTCCACGCACCTCCTCTGCATCGTGCCGAGGCAGAACAGGGCAAAGCTAGGAGGTGCGGCGGCGGGTCCGGGCGACGGCGAGCAGGGGCAGACCGCGGGCATGGCCGTGGCCTCCAGCGAGCACGACGACGGCATGGTCAGGGTGGCCATGGCCGCGGCGAGGGCGAGGCGGAGACAACAGCGAGGCAAGGCGGGTCAAGGCAGGGCGGCGGCACAAGCAGCGACACGGTCCGCTGCGGCAGCTCGGCGGCAGCGCGGACAGCGCAAGGGCAACGGCGAGGCGAGGGCGCGTCCAAAGGGCACGTCGCCAGGCCTGTGCGTGCCCGGCATGGCCGGAGTGGTGTGCGCGCAGCCGAACCGAAAAGCGTGGCCTTCGGCTGGCGTGGGCGCGTGCGTGCGAGGGTGCTGTGCATGAGTGCATGTGTGAAGTCCGGCGGCGGAGCGAGCAAAGGCCGTTCTCGGGCTCGCGCGTGTATGGGAGAGCCCAGAACACGGCAGCCGGCCGGTCGTGTGCGAGCGCGCGTGTGCGTGCGTGCTCATTGTGCGTGCGAGCGCCTAGGAAGCCATTGTCGCGGCGAGGTCAAGGTAGGGCGGTACCGGGGGCGCGCGCGCAGACCCTCAGCAAGGCCGAGGCTGCGGCGCGGCGGAACGACAGAGCACGTGGGCACTCGGGAAGCCGAGGCCCGGCATGGTCGCGGCGCACACATGGCGACACCATGGCGAGAACATGGTGGCGGCGATCGAAAACGGCGGGGAATAGGGAAAGGACGGCGTTGGGCATCCTGCAAGCAAGGTTGGGATAGAGGATCCTAGGGCCGGCTAGGGAGGTCTTATCGGCGGGCAAGGCCGGACAGCAAGGAGAGGTTGGACAGCGAGGGAGGGCGGCGTCCTATCGAGTGGGTTGGGGAAGAAGGAGGCGGCACTGTGACGAGGTGTTGCCATGGCTAGGCGTCGCTGTGAAGGCCACGCAGCTACGTAGTTGTCATTGTATGGGTCGCCGGCGTGATGAAGCTCTAGAGGTGGCGGTCCTTCTTCTCCTCTCCCTCCTTCTACTCCTTCACCAGGCGGCTGTGGCGCTCGATTGGGGGAAAAGGGGAAAGTGGCTAGGGTTCAAGGATGGAGGCCGGGGTTCTTATAGGGGAGGCATTATGGTTTGGCGTGGCTTGCCGATTGGGCGCGGACGCCGAGGATGGAAAGCTCGGCATGGAGGGGGCGTGCGGGGGGGGGGTAACGTGGCGCGCATCGGGGCCTCTGCGATGGGGACTTGGCACGCAAGTGAGGGGACAAGGCAACGCGATTTGTGGAGGGCATCGTGGCGCGGAGCCGAGGCCGTTTCCTCGCTTTGTCGTGGAGCGATGAGGGGCGCGCGAGCGTGGGCGAGGCGGAGCGGAGCAGGTGAGGAGGGCTGCGCGGCGTCGTCCGCATGAGGGAGAAGAACAGGGGAGAGGGGAAAGCTGCAGGTGGGGTCTTCCTGTCAGCGGGTGAGAGAGAGCGGTGAAGGGGTGCGACGGGAAGGTGGTGATGGCCTGGGCTGCGTGGGCTGGCTCGCGCGGGTCGAGCGCGTTAGCGGGCTAGGCGGAGGCAGGCCGTAACGGGTTGGCGTGGGAGGAGCGGATCGGGCTGGCGGCAGAGGAAAAGGAAAACAGGCCGAGGTCGAGGCAGGTCGGTTTGGGCCAGTTTGAACTGGGTTGGCTGGTTGGATAGGTGGGTTTGGTTAGTGGGCTGGTTAGTTGGGTTAGCATTTGAGTTTGAATTTGATTGGCTTAAACAAATTTAACTCCACTCAATTCAATCAATCGAACTCGAAATAATTTGGATAAGATCCAACAAACAATTTTAAAACAAGATAGATTCAATAACGCCAAATAAATCCGAATAATTCACACAAACAATATTGTCCTTGTATAAATTTTTTTATTTACTAGAAATTTAGAGAGAAAAAGAAGACAACCTTAAGTCATTCCAGCTATTTTCACATCCACACAAAAAGTTTTTGAAAATTAACATTTTTTGAGTTTATAATGTTTCGTAAAAATTACGGGATGTTACAGACGGCCACCGTCCTCCCTGGGAGCCTCCGGGGCGGCCAATGCCGCGCGTAAGGCCGCCACGGCATCGGCCACCTGGCGCCGCGCCTCGGCGATGCGTGCCTCGCGTGCCTCTACCGCCTCCGCATTGCTGCCGCCTGCTCCTCCCCCGCTTCCTCCTCCTTCGCAGCCTGCTGCGTGACCCGACGCAGCTCTGCCGCTGCCTCGGCCGCCGCTGCAGCAACCCGCTCCGCATCGCGCGCCTCGCGCTTACGCTCCCAGCTTGCCGCGCGTCGCTGCTCCGCCGCCTCCATCGCCCACTCCTCCTCGCACGCAGCTTCTGCACGCCACGCCCTGCGCCGCCGTGCTGCTGCCTCATCCTCGTCTGCCACCCTATAGCGCGACGCGCTCGAGCCGTGGCAGGAGGCATGCGTGGCACGCGAGCGGCCTAAAGCTTGAGAAGCCACACACGGTGGAGGGGCACCAGGTGTCGGTGGCGCGCCGGCCGCTGCATCCGTGCCACCCGCCAGGTCGGCACCGCCCGCGCCCTGCACATCCGCGCCGCCGGCAGACCTGCGTGAGCCGACCATGGGAAGTCGAGGAAGATCGGGGAAAAAGCTGCTGACACTCGGCGCCCGCGCTGCACCTCCGCACGCCTGAGCCGAGCTGCCCTACTCCCGCTCCTCTGCTCCGCCTCCTGCGATCGGGACACCGTGAACATAGCCTGCTCGCACGCTCGCTCACACCCTGCGCGAGTGTCCTGTGTGCTGCTACCGCTCCCGCGCCGCCACCTCGGGCCCACGCATCGCCGCCACCTCAGGCCCTCGTGCGAGGGTGCTATGCATGCCAGGACTATCATATCATGATTCACATACCTATTCTCTCATAGTAGCCAAAGCATACGTGAATCAATCAAGGATTCATAGGGGAGCAAGGAATACGGTAAACAATAGGCCATGCAGACTTATCTCACACACACAAATAGAGCAATAGCAAATTCTAGCAAGTAATGCCTAATAGAAGTTCAAGTCATAGATGGGCGTGAACCTGAGGTCTCCTCGGAGAACTCCTGGTCGTCGGTCTTCTCTTCAGCAGCAGGACCTATTCCTAATTACCTATTACTATAGGGGCCAAAGTGCAAGAATGCACAAAACTATCCAAATAAGATCCAAATCACAACAAAACCTACTCTAACGCGTGGAGCATGATTTTAGAAGAATTATGAAACTGGTTTCTTAATTTCGGAGCTCTAGTTAATTTATTATGAATTTTTGAAGCTTAAAACAATTTCTAGAATTAATAAATAATTTTTGGAAAAAGAAAAACACACATACTGACATGCGGCAGCACGGGAGAGTGCCACGTGTCCTGCTGACGTTAGCACAAGGTCAACGGATACTGACGTCATCATGACGTCAGCGTTGACTTGGTCAACATTGACCAAGTCGACGGTCAACAATCACCACGTCCAGGTGGGGTCCACCTCTCAGCGACACTGGGTCACTGACCGGCGGACCCCGCATGTCAGCTCGGGTTAAAGGAAAAAAGAAAAGCGGCGGCTGGGTAACTGGGCTCAAAGAAGGATCGGGCCGGCTCGGCAGCCCATTAACGACTCGGCTTGACTTGGTGACTGGGCTAAAAGGGAAAACAGGCTGGCTTCAAGGCCCAACTGCGGCTCGACTCGTCTTGCCTTCTGGGCTCGACGGATTAGGCCAGCGGCCCGACTCCCCTTTCTTCCCTCTTCTTCTTTTCTTTTTCTTCTCCGCCTGCTGACAGCTCTGACCTACCCGTCATCCTCCGCGGGATCCCATGGGCGCCTTCCGGTTCTGGAGTGGCTCGGTCTCGTGTGACCAGGTGTGTGCGCGTCTCCTCTGCACCGTGCCGAGGCAGAACAGGGCAAAGCCAGGAGGTGCGGCGGCGGGTCCGGGCGACAGCGAGCGGCGGCGAGGCAAGGCAAGGGCGCATGGCTCCAAAGGAATGGCGGCGAGCAAGGGCAGACCACGGGCATGGCCGTGGCCTCCTACGAGCGCAACGACGGCATGGTCAGGGTGGCCATGGCCGCGGCGAGGTCGTGGCGAAGTCAACAGCGAGGCAAGGCGGGTCAAGGCAGGGCGGCAGCACAAGCAGTGACACGGTCCGCTGCGGCAGCTCGGCGGCAGCGCGGTCAGCGCCAGGGCAACAGCGAGGCGAGGGCGCGGCCAAAGGGCACGTTGCCAGGCCTGCGCGTGCCCGGCATGGCCGGGGTGGTGTGCGCGCAGCCAAACCGAAAAGCGTGGCCTTCGGCCGGTGTGGACGCGTGCGTGCGAGGGTGCTGTTCATGAGTGCATGTGTGAAGTCCGCTCGCCGCGCTGCAGGACCTGCCTCCGCACGCCTGAGCCGAGCTGCCCTACTCCCGCTCCTCTGCTCAGCATCCTGCGACCGGGACACCGCGAACACAGCTAGCTCGCGCGCTCGCTCACACCCTACGCGAGTGTCCTGCATGTGCTGCCGCTCCTGCATCGCCACCTCAGGCTCGCGCATCGCCTGCCCCGCAACCGCTGCTGGGCCCCTGGCCCACGCCACGCGCAGCCACTGGACGAGCTCCTACGCCCCCTCCCCCCCTCCGCCGTGCTACTGCCTCCTTGGCCTAGATTCGCACCGTGCAACGCCTGCTGCTGCAGCGCCTGCCTCCGGGCCCTCCACGCCACCCGCCGGAAAAGCCGTGCACGCCTTGCGCGCGAAGCTCGCCCGGCCCCACGTGAGCCGCTGTCGCGCCCATCGCCGCTGCGCAGCCACGCCGCGCCGCACGAGTAGAGGGGCCGCGCGGAGGGAGGAGAAAACAGGGGCGTCGCCGGTGGGAGGAGAAAACAGGGGCGGCGCTTTGGATCTCGTGGGGAGCAGGGGTGGCGGCGGGGGCGGGGAACACGAGATGGGGGAGACAGGGATAGGTGGGGGAGAGAAAACCCTTGATACCAATTGTTGGCCCAACAATCTGAATTCTCTCAACCCATTCAGCCAAAAGGGCAAATTCCTTTCTACACTCGCTTGTAGCTACTTCCACATGTGTATCTCATGATATATGGCGTATCTGATCTAACGAAGAGTATTTATGAAGAGTATGTGTTCATACTAGAATATATATGATGATATATATATTGGGTATGTGACCATACATAGAGTATATGGACATACTTATTTTATATACTAATACTAAGGTATAATTATAGTATATTTAAAAAAACAGAGCTGCATTTGAATTTTTTCTTGTATATACCTTTGAAATATCTTAGAATAAGTATATGAACATACTCAAAGTGATAAATGAGTATGCGGACATACATATGATGGTATGAGAGTAGCTACACGCGAGTGTAGAAAAAACTCGTAATTGCTTGCACAAGTAGTAATTGAGTAGTAACGAGTAACAACTTTCACTAAGCTTTGCAACTAGATTGTAACTAGTTGCATTAGTAGCAAACTAGATTCTAAGTGGTTGCAATAAGCGCTAACTACGCTACAGCCAAGTTGCAATTGTGTTGTAGCTGTGATTGCAACTTATAGTAGAATGAAGTTGCAATTACATACTTGAAAAAATAAGTTCATCAAATATAGTCTTCATGGATCTCGGTTTGTTAAGCATAGTTTTTCCAACAACCTGGTGCAAACGGATCCGGAAGAGAAGCTATGGTTTAGGAGATATTGCATTTTTTTTCAAAACGAATCAAGAAAAGATTCTCTGCACACATGCTTCCTGGTGGGTGGCGGAGGAATGAGCTGTGACTGGTTGTCTGCATCTAATTTTGCATGCATGAGTCTGGACCAGCAGGTAGACGGACGGAGGGCCTATGCATTTGCTATAGCAAATACACCTTATTGCATTTTAGCTATATATATATATATAGACACACACTCCAACTGAAGCATATTCTATGAAATATGCTTCTAGACACTTAATAGACACCTAAGCAGCCACAGGAGGCTAGAAAAACCTCAGTGTGATCCCATCTATGGTCGAGATCACCTGGGGGGCTATACCTAGCCCTATCTAGTAGTATAGATAGATAAATACAGAAACTTATCTAACATAATGTAGTGGTAAGCTATTTCCTGTTGAGGAAGACACCAACTGAGGTTCAAATCTTGGTGGCAGCGAAAAAAAATCGCTTCGCTGGCAACCGAAAAATTGTGGCGGGGCGCTGGCCTATGACACCTATGGTTGGTTTGGGCCCTATGACACCTATGGTTGGTTTGGGCCCTCATGCCAGTGGTAGTTGCAGTGGTCACTAACCTAGTGATTGGCCTAGGTTGCGGTGCGGCCGTATAAGGTGAGCCAGGATTCAAGACTTTTCTCGGCTGGCTTGCTGGAATTTCTTGTTAGTATAATGTTGTGAGGGCAGTCTTTCCCTCACCGGTCAAGTTTTCTTTTTACCTTATTATACACCATGACCGCTAGGACTCGGAACGTGGCTCACTTAAAACCATGGATTTTTTTTTGCGGTTTTATAACCATAGAATTTGATTACTGTGGACGTATACAGGTGGGTTGTATTTAAACTCTTGATGAATAGACCATAGGGCTCCACATGTACGAGTGCTGCAAACTGTTGGATTTTAAAATCGAAACATTGCAGGCCTATAATTTTGTAGCGTAAGAGGGTTCCAGGAAGTAGAGTGTACTGATCTGCGGTCCACCGTGTGCGGCTTAAACAATTTGCTTGCATTGCTTTGTCCTTCAGTTGTGCGTTTCAGAAGAAGTATTAATTACTTTTATACAAAATGGACGCAAACCAATGTATTACCAAAGGTGCTGCTGGCATCATTAGGGGTCAGACCACAATGCCCTCGTTGTCATTGTAGCCCATGACGCACGGTTCTTAGAATGATTGATGTGCTAGAGCCTTTCGGCTTCCAGGTATACATCATTCCAAATCGTAGCGACCATGTCAAGTGACGACAGTAAATTTTGTTTGTATTCGGAGATCTTGACTTTGAATTTTCAAAGCCATTAAATTCGTGTTGATCCAAGCCTAAACACAGCTGCAATAGAGCACATGTAAGGATCCAGCACAAGCACACGTATTTAGAGACCTTGACTTTGACTTGGAATTTTGTAAGGATCCAGAACCACGAAATTATTAGATAGATTTGCAGCAACTCCATTGCAAAATCGAATAAAAAAGGGAGTAAATCATTGACCACGCGGCAAATGATGAACTTTATAATACATAATATCCATTGAATACGGTAATATCAGTTTAACATAGCTATCCAAAAAAAAATACTAGTACAGTACAGTCCTTGAGAACAAGTTATAACACGGAAAAGGCACAAATTTCCACTTAATCCAAACAAAATGGCAATGTGTTACAGTGGACGAGACAGTTTGCCCTCTTTGAGTGACACCACTACAATACATATCACCTCCCCCCAGAGAGAACTGTTATGGTCGAGGCTCCAGATGAGCACAGTACATGGTCAATCTCTTTATCCTCGTCTGGATCAATAATGCTCAGGGAAGCTGGAGACAACTCATTTAATCTTGCGCCTCTTTCCAGGTACAGCATGACGTGACGCATAGACGGCCGCAGCTTGGGTAGTGAGTGAGAACAAAGCAAGCCAAGCTTCAGCACGAGCTCAGCATCCTCTTGGTCGTAATCTTCCAACTTTGGGTCTACAGCTCCAGTGACCGAGCCGCTTTTCCACATGCTGAGGACCCAGTCTGCAAGCACCAAAGGCTCACCTCCAGCAACAGCCATGCCAATTGGCTGTCTTCCGCAGACCACCTCGATCATGAAAATACCGAATGCAAACACGTCAGTTGCCTTGGTGGCTTTGCCAAGCCGGGCCAACTCAGGTGCAATGTATCCCCAGGTTCCTGCCACACGTGTGGTGTGTGCATCAACTCCATGGTCATGGAACCTCGCAAGGCCGAAGTGACTGAGCCTCCCGTTCATGGAGTTGTCAAGAAGCACATTGCTAGCCTTGATGTCTCTATGGATGATGACACGCTCCCAGTCCTCATGGAGGTAACAGAGCCCAGAAGCTACACCTTTGATAATGTGAAGCCTCTGTGCCCAGTCAAGGACGGGCTTGCCCTTGCCATACAAGTACTTATCAAGGCTTCCATTTGGCATGCAATCGTAGACCAACAGCAGCTCCTTCTTGTACCGGCAGTAGCCAAGCAGCTGTACAAGGTTGCGGTGGCGAACACGGCCAAGGATGGCGATCTCGGCCATGAACTCCCTCTTTCCCTGCTTTGACTCTGGAGATACCCGCTTGATCGCAATGCTATGCGCAGAGTTAGACAGCACCCCTTCGTACACCCTTCCAAATCCTCCTTTCCCAAGTAGCATCCTGTCGTTGAATCCATCAGTTGCAGTGAATAGCTCTTTGTAAGTGAAAGATGGTGGCCCACACATTATTTCGAACTCCTTATCCTCCTTTCGGTTCCTCAGATAGTGGCAAATAAGAACAGCAAGTACAATTAGAACAACAGCTGGTATAATCGTTGGGGCTCCTAAAATGGTCATTCTGCCCAAGTATTGAAAGCGGGAATGGTGTTTAAGATCCTTAAGTAATCCTAATGGCAACTGAGAGTAGTCAAGTGGTTGTGCCTCTCCATCTAGCGTGAAACTCCACCCAAGAACGTAGTGGTCGGATGTCAATTTATCACTTGCTGCAGAAAAGCCAGCATACAATGAACTGAGTGACAACAGGGAGGAGAGATTCAAGGGGGTTGATAGCAAAGGTAGTTCAGGTTTAGGCATGGAATAAAGTGCTAAGGTGACATTCAGGCGGTAAGAATTGCTATCGTACTCCACCCACACTTGCACCGGCTTTCCGCTTCTGAGCTCAATACTTTTGAAGTCACCACTGGAGTCATAGAAGCCAGCAGTATGGGATTCGACTGAGAGCAAGCTGTCAACATTGATCCCAACATGGTTGTTGTCAATGTCCTTAAACTCTGGGTTTAGGACAGTGTCAAGTTCAACTGCGAAGAAAACATGATTATCTGAGCTAGAACTGGGAAGGCCTAGGAACTGACCAGCTGAGTTGTCAGATATATCATTTGTAGAAGAAAGCATGAAGGCAAGCCCATGGCCTTTATACCGCCGAAAGCCTATGGTGGCCACAAAGGTTGTAGAGAAAGAGGAGATAGAACCACCAGGGATTTTCTGAAAACTGAGAGGGTAGCTGCAAAAGGCATGGCCGCTTGTTCCATCTGGCATATTGGTTAAACTCAGCAGATCATCATTTATCAACAAAGCACGGCCATCAAGATTTAGATCAGCCTTGAAAAAACCATTGTAGACAAGTTCATCTGTACCAGGGATGACCTCAGAAGCATGGAGGTGTGCAGCAGTAAGGCAGAGGAAGACGAGGATGGGGAGGTAAGGTCGCCATGCGAAAGGAGCCATGCTGCCAAGCAACTAAGCAAGCAAGTTAATATTGCACCATCTATAAGAGGGCAGGTCGAAATAGAAGCCAAATAAGTGCCTATAGGGAAAGTCAGTCAACTCGTGCCAAACTAGTGGAAATATCTTCTAGACAAGATGGACAGTGACAGACCTGGAAATACTCTACCACTCACTGTTACATGGCTTGGATCCCACTTCGTTGTACCTGACCTCTTTCTTTTCTGTTAGATTGGAGCTGCACTTGTTAACTTTCCTACTCCAATATTCATTTAACTCAGCTGCAGATATGAGTAACCATATGCTTCTCCTCCTCGCCATTGTTGCTAATCACTATGCTTCCACACTGAGTGCCAACACAGACCAACAAATCTTCAACGGTTTCTCCACGGCCAATCTGAAGCTTGATGGCCAAGCATCTGTCACAGGCCAAGCTATACGGCTCACCCAAGGTATTTCCAGTGAACAAGGGAGTGCTTTCTACAGCAAGCCTCTCAATTTCAGCAGTGATAACGCCAGCACTGGTGATGGTGGAGCCTCCTTCTCAACAACCTTCGTGTTTGCCATCACTGATGCCACCATGGACCTTCTGGAAACTTCTGGCATGACCTTCCTGCTCTCCTCCACCATGGAGTTGCATCATATGTACAACTCATCAGGTCAGTATATAGGACCCCCTGGCAAAGTTGGTAACAACTCTAAGCCTGATGATCAATTCTTCTTTGCCGTCGAGTTCAGTGGTATTGGCGAGAACCATATCGATATAGAGGTCAAAAGCATGGTCTTTGTTGACTCCCTGATCAAAAACTTCTACAGGTCCAATACCAGGTTTGAAAGCAGTGAACTTAGCACTGGTAAACCAATGCAAGTGTGGGTGGAATACGATAGCCAGTTGCAAAAGCTAAACATCACCCTAGAGGAATTTGACGAGTTCCACTTGACCAAACCCCAATCTCTGCCACAGTTTTCATTCAGTGTCAATCTCTCATCTTTGATATCAGACTCTGACTTAGTATATGCTGGGTTTTCTGCAATTGGTCAAACCGATTGCAGTCTTTATGTTATTGGCTGGAGTTTCATGTTAAATGGAAAAGCTCCACTACTGAACAGAACTGCTCTGAATCAAGTACTGGCAGGTCTTCCTGTAGAAAACAAACAAAAACAGGATCGCATCAGCAACAATAAGCACATGGGCATGGGCATTCATTTGAGTGTACTCCTACCAACAGCCACTTTGGTTACCGTTGCATTAGTTGTTTCCATTGTTCTAGTTTCTTACAACGTCAAGTCTTGGATGAAGGGAAACTTTGGACATGGTATGTATGAAATTGAGTGTGGGTTGCCATCTTTCACATATAAAGAGCTAAGTTCTGCCACCATCAGGTTCAACAAAAAAATGATCCTTGGGGAAGGTGGATTTGGGAAAGTCTATAAGGGTGTGCTGGGTCTCTCTAAGCAGAGCATTGCAATCAAACGGGTCTCTCCAGAGTCGAAGCAGGGTATGAAGGAGTTCATGGCTGAGATTGAAATTCTTGGTCACCTTCGCCACCGTAACCTTGTCCAATTGATCGGCTACTGTCTTCATAAGCAGGAGCTCCTTTTAGTCTATGACTATATGCCTAATGGCAGCCTTGATTCACACTTGCATAATACAGACAAACCAATTCTAGTTTGGGCTCAAAGGCTTTGCATCATCAAAGGGGTAGCATCTGGCCTGTTGTACTTGCATGAGGACTGGGAGCAGGTAGTCATCCATCGAGATGTTAAGACAAGCAATATTCTCCTTGATGATGAAATGAATGGGAGGTTAGGTGACTTTGGCCTTGCAAGACTGCACAACCATGAATCTGATGCACATACCACACATGTGGCAGGCACCTGGGGTTACATTGCTCCAGAGCTGGGTAGACATGGGAAGGCGACCAAGGCGACTGATGTGTATGCATTTGGCATATTTTTATTGGAAGTGGTAAGTGGAAAGCGGCCAATAGAGGTGAAAGCCGATGGGGAGACATTGCTACTAGCAGATTGGGTCCTCAACGCCTGGCAAAGTGGTTCAATCATTGATGCTGTCGATACAAGGTTACCAGAAGAATATGAGCCTGAGGAGCTAGAGCTAGTCCTCAAACTTGGTCTCATATGCACCCACTCATTACCCAAGAAAAGACCTTGCATGCGATTAGTAATGCAGTACCTACTAAAGGATACACCCATCCCAGACTTCCTGCCAAGTTTCTTGACCACCGATGCAAATAAAGATGAAGACTTCAATGAGCAGGTACTGCCCTGTCCCTCAGTGGCAACATCTACAACAGGTCTTTCTGGAGGAAGGTGAAATAAGAATCAGGTCATGTATTGTAAATTTAGTTAAATTGGTCATGAGCTTGATATGCAAATGCAACTATTTTGTTAAGAAACAATGTTGTACCAAAATAAATATAATCAATTTCTTGCAACGTAGTAAACAATATGTAAGTTATAGTAATTTCCAGATACAGAAACTAGAAATACTGTATGCTAGGAATCTAGTAATTTGCACTATTTGAATACTTGTCATGTGGATCTTAAATCAGGCCTATGATATAACCGTAACAGAATATATATTCTTGTACATCCAAAGCATCTGAGCTCACTATCAGACTGCTCTACTACAGTTTTTTTTTTCATTAGAAAGGATGTCACCAAACTACAGTTTTTTTTCATTAGAAAGGATGTAACCAAACAGGGACTCATCAGGCTCCAGATGTAACATTGGTCGCATGCATACACTAATTTGACTCCACATGTGCCCTAAATCAATGTGTAAGGTAAGCTTTAGTGATCTCTGACATCTAGCTAAACCGTTTTTGTTATGTTGGATTCATGTGTCGGTTCTTATCAGGTTTCATATTTGTGGCACACTGCTGCAGCTTCTTTCTGTAGAAACATAACCTCGGTCGTACCAGTGAGTAACATTACAGCTAACTATATTTAGAGGATCAGTCAGGACTACGAAACTACTTGGCTAAATACATCATAAGCCTACAAGATAGAAAAATAAAAATTAATTGCCTACAAGCTAAAAAGTTACCAGCAAAACTCTGAGCCGAATTCAGGTTACCAGCAAATGAGTTGAAGTCCATATCTGGCACGCAGTCTAGAAGCATGTCATTGACACAATGCTGGTATACAATCTTCTTCGTAACTGTCTTGTTCGTTCATTTCGTATAACAACATCCAGCATTAAGAGGAAACCCCCTCTCTACTCCTTCACAGGAAAACCAATCTTAATTTAGTTACACTGACGAAAGCTCCAAGATAATGTAGGTCTCGATAAAATTGGAGTCAACACCTGTCATAAAGAACCCAAATACCGTTCACTTCCTTCAACCCAGCGGCAAGCCTGCAATCAGCTATTCCTTAATCCTCTTTGCTTTCATAGATCATCACAACTGCTCAAAAGCACCTGATCACCGACCATAGCTTGTTTGCAAGGAACATAGTTGCCACTTGCAAGGATTCCAAGGCCTGATCATAATGAGTTCTCTTGCTGCAAACTCATTAAACATGGCAATACTTCCAACAGAAGACGGTCAAGTCGTCTATGACCAATGACCATGAGCCTTTTATTCTCTTCCATTCATGAAAAATTAATGCAGCCTGATTCCATTTCTGTCCACTAGGCAGGACTTCCGCAAATCAACCATCGCAATCTGACACTGAATCCTCTAGGTATGTTTCTACAAACAAGAAACGAGGTTCACTGACAAGGCTGCACATGGCATACATAGCTAAACATGGACCAAAGAATTCTGCACACAACAGTTCACCTCAATGCAGCAATTAAAATGCGCTTGTTGAGCAAATGACAATGATCTGAGCTTTGAGCACGCAACCGTCAACACAGTCATTGTCAGAGCGTCAGGTTGGAAACTTGGAGTCCTGCTAGCACTCAGAAACCATCTTGTTCCAGCTGCTCACAATCCTGTCCGGGCAGACCGGCTTTTCTCCAGCATCCCCTCCAGCACCTGCCCTGCAGTCACCATGCTCTGCTCCCGCTACGGAGGTCCTTGCCCGCCACAGCAGTCCCAGTCCCTAGCATCGTGTTCCTTGCAGACATTTCATCGAACAGCCTCCTGGCATCTCCCTACCCTGCAAAGATCCCCATCCGCATCAAGCAATGCAGCAGCAGCACCCAGTACCAACCTTTCCCCATAGGAAGAGAGCGCGCCTGGATCCCTTCTTCGGAGTGTTCGCGGGGTCACGCCGGACCTGACCTGCGAGGACGCCGTGAAGGCGTTCGGGAGCGGGCCGGACGACGAGACGAGGATGCAGCGGCGAGGGCAACCGCGGTGAGCGGGGCCTACCAAGGAGAAGCAGCCCATGGAGCAGCCTGGCTGCCTCGCAGCGAGGGATGCCGGCGGTCAGGAGCGCGCGGCCTGGCGGCGGCGGCGGCATGGTGGCACCGCCGCCATGTTTCATTGCTGTCGAATGAGGCGCAGCCCCCTCTCGCAGAGGTGCCACGGATCGGATCGCAGTGGATTCGCTGTGAATTCCAGTGAATTCGGATCGTCTCTTTTACCCCTTGACGCAAAATTCAAAATTTCAAAATTATCACATCAAATGAAATCTCGGAGTATTAAATCTGGACGAAATAAAAAACTAATGGCATAGTTTATCTGTAAATTACAAGACGAATTTAATGACCCTAACTAAATCATAGTCTTAGTAAATCCGTCTCGTAGTTTACAGAGGAATTTTGTAATTAATTTAAATTTAATATTTTAAATGTGAAAAAATTCTATTTAAAAAAATTTACAGGCCGCAACTAAACAAGTCCTGTTTGACTAGCAATGACTCAGAGAACATCGACATTTTTGCCTTTAAAAAAAAACATTGACATTTTTCGAGTGAGCTTGCTGGAAACATTCCTGCTGACCGAATTGATGTCGGATTGAGATTCGAAGCACCACTGCACTGATGAGAGAGGGGTTGGATTCATCAGGTGGTGGTGGTGGAGGTACATTAGTTGTTCCAGCAGCAGCTGCATCTACGCTAAGACTCGACCGGACTCACTGACCGGCTCCGAGGAGCCTGCCCGGCATTTGCTCTCCTAATCTTAGAGCATCTTCAAGAGGTTAGCTAAAAATTCTAGCTAAATGAAGATCTAAAAGACTAGCTAAAACAATAAAAGCTTTTCAAAACGGTATAGAAACCAACAGCCTCTCCAAATAGGCTCTCCAAATCACCTCCCTCCTGTTCCTCCCTCTCGTCGAGCTCCTGCTTGTGCTGTCAGTCCACGGGCCGGCACCGCGCGGAAGCCACCGCCGCCGGGCGCGAGCTCTGCTGCCACGGCCCTCCATGGCGTCCCCGTAGGAGAACACGACAGCACCTTCCAGTTCTTGGCCACGACGTCGCGCGCCGCCTCGGCAGGCTTCGCGGCACCGTGGGGCTCCACGAGCTGCACCTCCACCGTCATCTCGCCCTCGCACACGGGGCTGGCGGCGTAGTCCTAGCACCGAGGGGAGCAGGGGCAGCCCTTGCACCTGAAGAGGCGCCTGTTCGGCGCCGGCGCGGCGGCCACCAGCTAAAGGACGGTCGGTTCGAGCAGAGCGTTGGTGACCTTGTGGCGAAAATTTGATGTGATGTGGCCGGCGACGGCATCCGGTTGCCCGCCGCCACCAGCTCCGCCGGGGAGGATGCCATTCACCCTTCTCCGTGAGCTTCGGGAGCTGCGCGGGAGGGCGCGTGGGACCACAGGAGGTGGATCGCGAGCGGCGTCTGTCCGGGAAAAAAAGCAGTGCGGGGGGCTGCATACCGAGTTGGATGGCAAGGAGATGATTTTGGAGAGGCTATTGGATCCAATTTTTTTCAGCATTTTGCTATCTTAAAATAGTCAAGTCATTATAGAGATGCTCTTAATAGTCAAGTCATTATAGAGATGCTCTTACTCCTACGAACACCATTAGGCTCTGGTACAAAGCTCCCCCCCCCCCCCCCCCCCCCCCCGCGCTTACCTCGCTGGCCTCACTCGGCCGCTCGCTGCTCCCTCCACGGCAGCCAGCTAGTTTGCCTTCCTCACGCGCCACCCAAAAATTTTCGCCAATCACATCAAATGTTCAGATACATGCATAGAGTATTAAATATAATAATAAAAAATAACTAGTTACATAGATTGTGATAACTTTACGAGACGAATTTTTTGAGCCTAATTAATTTATGATTAGTCATAAGTGGTACAATAATTCACATATACTAATGACGAATTAGTTAAGCTTAAAAGATTTGTCTTATCATTTTCAGACTAGTTATGAAATTAGTTTTTTTATTAGCGTCCAAAAATTCTTTCCGACGTCCGGTCAAACATCCGATGTGAACGGCAGAAAAGAAACGGCGATCCAACTGTAACCCGGGAAGTTGCAATTTGAGTGAATGGCATTTTCGTGTTCGGTAATTTGTGAATTTGGTTTAATGTTAAAGCCTCTGGAAAAAATCGTAGTATATGTTGTATACTTGATTAAGTTCCCCTGAAAAATTGTTCCTTAGCTATTCCAGCGTGATTCGAATCAACCAAAATCCATTACAATAATACCAGAAATTTCGATGCAGTTTATTTATCACAATTTGGGCTTAATCCTACTATATGCATCTCTTCCTGTTAATGGTTGAGGATTGGAGCTGGTTGCTAGCTACTCAGACAGTCAGGGAACAGCTCGTCCTTGACGGCGGGCGCGATCCACTGGATCTGGATGTGCGTGATCTCCCAGAGCTCGTCGCCTTCCCTCGGCACCAGCACCTCCTTGGCCTTCATCTCCATGATCATCCGCTTGAGCATCCTCGGCACGAGCTCCTGCATCACCCCGGCGCCGCCGCCCGCGGCGAGGTCGCACTTGACGCACGTGTCCATCCGCCGCAGCACGCCGAGCCAGAAGGTCCGGAACCCCGGCGCCTGCGCCAACGTCGGCAGCAGCAGCACGAAGACGTCGCCCAGCAGCTCGGCGGCGGCGGCCAGCGTGCCCTCCATGCTCCGCGTCTCCCGCTCCGCGCCCTCGCGCCGCGAGTACTCGAGCGTCTTCTCCGTCAGGTCGTCCACCATGGCGAAGATGACGAGGTTGAAGCAGGCCAGGCACCCCGCCGGGCCCAGGTCGAGGTCGCCCGCCGCCGCCAGGTTGAAGGCGCGCCCGAGCTCGAACACGGACTGGCACCGGACCTCCTCGCGCCGTACCAGGCTCGTCTTGCGCAGCGCCTCCGCGAGCTTGATGAACATGTTGGCCGCCAGGTTGCCCATCCGCGACGCGTCCTCCACCGACGCCGCCGACGGCGCTCTGCTGCTGCCGCCGCCGCTGAAGCCGGCGCTGTTCCCGGGGTCGGAGTAGCCGGACTTGTGCCACTGGATGAGCCAGTTGACGGACTCGGCCATGAGCTCGAGGATCCTGGTGCTCACGTCCAGCGTAGAGCTGGGACTCGGGCCGTGCCATTTTTGGGCGGGCTGCGGCACGATCATTTGGCACAACCCAAAGCACGGCACGATACGAAATATTTTGGGCCGTGCCGTGCCTATAATTTCAGCACGACGGGCTATATGGCACGACCCGCACGGCACGAAAACAGCCCATCGGCCATTACGTAGCCCCTTGTACTATTATGACAGTTAATCTTCCTTTCTAATTAACAATAATCATGAAATAAAATATTATTCATTCAAGAAAATCATATAATTTTCATACCATGGATAGTTTATGTGCTTTTTAATTGCAATAATAATATTTCTATATCGATGCATATAAATCCAATTGTAAGTATCCGGAGGGCCGGCACGACACGAAGGCGTGCCGGCGTGCCATGGGCCATGCTTAGGCTTGATAATAGACTTATCGTGCCAGCACGGTACGGTACGATGTGCCGATCGTGTCTTAAAAATCAAAACCCGACACGGCACGAGACACGAGAGGACGGGACGGGCCGGCACGGCACGGCCAAGTCTCAGCTCTAGTCCAGCGGGCTGATCTTAGAGCGCGGCGAACCCGAAGGCGGCCTCGATGACGGCGGCGTAATTGAAGCGCGTGACGTGCGCGCCGCCGTCGCTCATGAGCTTGACCATCGCCGCCACGGACTGGTCGAACGTTTCCGGGTGGCGCCCCGTGACGGTGAGCAGGTGGAGCAGCGTCTTCCAGCCCAGCGGCGTCTGCACGCCGCCGGCGTGCTCCGTCTGTGAGCAGCCTCACTATGCTCTCCGAGATGGCCTCGCAGCAGGTGTCCAGGATCTCCTTGTCCAGCTTCCACATCATGTTAATGGACTTGAAGATGAGCTCCTCGGAGACGCGGGTGTCGACGGCGCGCGGCGGCGCCGCCGCCGCCGTCGAGAGCAGGCGCACGGCGACACGGAAGAGCGCCACGATGGCCTTCTCGGCGAAGGGGCACGACGAGAAGAGCGGCAGCTGCGACACGGCGTTGAAGCAGTCGAGGAGCGGCGGCCAGAAGGTGGCGAAGCGGTGGAGATTGGCCGATGCGAGGAGCGCCAAGAGGTCCCAGCAGAAGCCGACGGTCTCCTACTCCTCGATGGGCGTGCTGAACTTATGACCCTTGCCGCCGCCGGCGAAGATGAGCGCCCGCCCGAGGTTCTGGAGCGCCTCGTCGGGCAGCTTGCCGCTCTCTTTGAAGATGGCCCCGACCTGGCACTGCTGGATGATCTTGAGGTTGTTCTCGAACTCGCTGCCGACGGAGAGCAGCGACTCGCCGCCGGAGTCGAGCGACAGGAACTGCGAGAAGCGGCCGATCATGCCCGACACGTGCCGGCTGGTCCCGGCGCCGCGGTGCGTGGGGGGGAAGATGACGCCGCCGCCGGCGTCCGAGGTCGACGCCCGGTGGCGGTGCCCCTGCCCCCCAGGGCGCTCAGAGGAGCCGCCGCCGCCGTCCGGGTCGATCACCGCCGGCGGCAGCAGCTTGAGCCGCTTGAGCTTCAGCAAGCAGTCCACGACGTTCTTCCAGGCGCCGCGCACCAACTCGCCGAAGCGGTTGGCGATGGTGAAGAGCGCGAGCGTGGCCATCCGCGGCTTGAGCTCGTTGCTGAAGGTGAAGAGCGTCTCCTCCGTGGTGGCGTAGGGGTTGAGGCGTTGAGCAGCGTGGTGAACTTGCAGAGGCAGCAGAGGAGCTCGTCCAACACGTCCTCCAGCCCGTACCGCGCGATGCTCGCCACGGGCACGAGCCCCTCGACGCACTGGTTGAGCGTCTCCTCGTCGTCGGCGCCGTCGAAGATGGCCGCGAGCGTGGCGACGTGGGGCCCGAGACGGCGACGAACACCTCCCGGCTGAGCTTGTGCTTGAAGTCGCAGGGCGTGATGGGCTCCATGGCGCGGGAGCGCTTGACCAGGTCGGCCCAGCGGCTGGGCGTCATCTCCGCCGCCGCCGCCGCCGAGGTGCTGAAGACGGTGATGGCGTTGGTGGAGATGGAGTGGAAGAGCTACTCCCGCGGCAGGTCCTTCTTGTCGTTGATGGCGCGGTTGTTCCGGATGAAGTCCTCCTCCGACATCTTCTTCTTCACCTGCGGGTTGTGGAGGTTGGTCTGCTGCTCGAAGAAGCGCTCCGAGAAGGCCTCGAGGATGCGCTGGATCTTCTGGGACTCGCCGGGCAGCCGGAACGTCTCCAGGTATGTGCGCAGCGCCGTGTCGAGGATGGCGCCGGTGAAGTCGAACGTCTCGGTGAACTCCTTGAGGACCTTGAGGTTGAACTCGTCGGGGTCGCCCAGGAACTCGCCGATCTTGTTCTTGTCCAGCCCCGGCGAGTAGCGGAGGAAGTAGGCCATGCTCCGGGCTCCGGCGGCGTCGGCACCAGGTGGCACAGCTTCAGGAACTCCACGCCCTTCTTCTGGTCCCGGTTGTAGCGATTCGCCGCGATGGCCACCTTCTTCTTCCGCAGCTTGCGCTTGCGCACGAAGTCCACCCACGTTTCTCTCTCGATGCCGGCGCCGCCGCCGGAGGAGTCCTAGCGCTCGGTCCAGAACAGGCGGAACTCGGACACGTCGACGGCGTACGCGTCGTGGTCGGGGGCCTTGTCCACCTCGACGTTGTCGGCGATGGTGGTGATCATGCTGACGAGGCCCTCGAACGCCTGCAGCTGCACCGGCGTCATCGGGCCCGGCGCCGCCGGGAACGCCGCCTTGCACAGCAGCTTGCCGACCTCCTCGAACACGTTGCGCAGCAGCGGGTCGCAGTCGTAGTTGACGTACATCTCGATCACGAACGTCGGCTGCCGGATGAAGCTGATGAGCCCCTCCACCGCCACCTCCTGCAGCTGCGGGCCGTTGGCGCCGCCGCACATGCGGAGCAGCACGAACATGAAGAAGGCCTCAAGCTGGAGCTTCAGGAACCTGGTGGTGGTGGCGGTGGGGATTGATTCTGATGTCAACGAATTTCGACCAAAATTTCACTAAATTTTGACCAAATTGAAGAGGATTTGAATAACGGAGCAGCCAGCAAGCATAAGGTGTCTCACCGGCGGAGGAAGTGGTAGAGGTTGAGCGCCGTGCTGCAGATAATGGAGAGGACCAGCGGGCTGTACTCGGTGGCGTAGTGGATGAGGTGGTAGAAGAGGTCGTCCTGGATGAGGCGCAGGAGCTTGGCGTGCTTGCCGATGGCCTCGCCGCCGAGCTCAACGGCGGAGTTGACGAGCACCAGCGCGAAGAGCACCACGTCCTCCTCGGAGGTGAAGGCGCCCTGTCCGTCCGTCATGACCACCATGTCCGACGCGTTGAGCAGCAGCGAGCAGAGGAAGCTGAAGACGTCCACCATGCACCGCGCGCCGAAGCCGGCGCCCGAGCCGCCGCCGAGTGCCGCGGGGTCGTCGCCGTGCGCTGGAGGAGCTCGCTGCCGCGGCTGCCGGCGGCGTGCTGCACGATCTGGAAGCACGTCTGCACGTGTAGACGGCGGTGCAGACGGAGCTGTCCGACAGCAGCGGCGCAGCGCGGGCGCGGAGGAGCGCGGCGAGCACCTGCAGCACGCGCAGGAGCACGGCCTCCTCGGCGCCGGTGTCGGCGAAGCGCTCCATGCGGCAGTTGGTGAGCGCGGCGAGGATGGCGTGCACGGCCCGGGGAGCACTCGTCGAACACGTCGATGCGGAGGATCTTGAGCACGGAGGAGAGCGCCACGCCGGTGGCCGCCGGGGGCGCCTCCTCGCTCTGGACCACGTCCAGGAACGGCGTCAGGTACGTGGACGGGTCGGAGCAGCGCCACGCGCCGTGCCGGGGCTGGAAGAGGAGGCCGCGGAGGGCCTTGAGGGAGCTGATCAGGCCAGCGAAGGTGGCCTCCTCGGCGGCGGCCACGGCCGGCGGGAGGTACGAGTAGGGGTCCGGCCGGCGCCGGATCACGGCCAGCAGCGCGGCGACCTCGGTGTTGAGCATGCAGGAGATGCCAAGGTCCTTGAGCCGCGGGTCGCGCCGGGGCCCGCGCTGCGCGGCGTAGGCTGGCGGCGGGCCGTCGTCGTCGTCGCCGCCGCCCGCCGTTCTGGCCATTGCTGCTGCTTGCTTGGATGGGAGGAGGAGGATCGATCTCGTTCAGTTCAGGTGGTCGGGAGGACGGAAGCCATCTTTCTGCCACGTGACAACGCTGTCCGGGATGATCGATGTCTTCCCAGTATCAGGCCACTCACTAAAAATAGCATGGCTCGGTGTTCTACGAAATTTTGGGGGAGCCCACAAGGTTCGGCTATTACGAATTTTGAGGAGCGCGACGTACGGGAGCTCCGCTAACTAGCGAGCCCGCGCTGAGGCCCTCCACAATGAGTCTCCAAAGTGATGCCTAAATAGAAGAGAGAGTTCGAGTATCACTCCCAACACTGCAGCATGCGATGCCAATTGCAAGTGATGCTAGAAAAAAACGAGAGCGGAGCAAGTATTGGCATTGATGCCAGGTTAATTAAACATTATTCTTGCACCAAGGAAACGAGAACCGTAGGGAACGGATGGCTAATAAAAGCTAGTTATTTTATTTGCTGTGGGCCCCAAGGTTTAGATAGCAGCAGTGTCGAGAAATTTACACACCGCAGCACAGAGAATTGATGCTTGGTTTTCTTTTTGTGGGACCCGATATTTTTGTGGAGGGCCTGAGAACTCAAATTCCGACATCCTATATATATAGTAGGTTTATGATCCCCACTAGCCCCAGTGGTCCCTACCTTTTCTATATTCATTCTGACGTTCCTATCTTTTTTCTTAGACTGACTTCAACAGAAATGCATTTTACCTCTCCAATCTCTACTGTTCACGCGAGGCATCTACTCCAACAGAGAAGGCATACTTGGGAGGCAAATTGCGTTGGAGGAGAGAGACAATGCAAAATTGCAATCCCTCTCTCCTCGAACACATATGCGGCCGGCGGGGCCAAGCGAGCCTGCGGGGAGGAGCGGGGGAGGAGGAGACCGCGGCGGGGAGCGGCCGGAGTGGGGCGGCGTACCCGGTCTCCACCTCGTCGGAGTGGGCAGTAGCTGCTGCTCTGGCACCCACGGCGGCACGGGGCGGCCGCGCGGGATGGAGGTGGAGGCGCGGCGCAGGCTAGAGGCGGAGGCGTGGTGCGGCGCGGGGTGGAGGGGCGTGACGGGCAGAAGGCCGTTGATAACCGGTGGAGGCTAGGGACGGGGCGGCGGGGCGTGGTAGACCGGCGGCTCGTGGCGAGCGGCGGTCCTCACGGCGGGGCTGCCTCGTGGGATCCACGAGCAGGCCGAGCGGGCGTGGCCCTCCCCTGCTGCGGCCGTGGGCGAGCTCGGTGCCTCCTCTCGAGCGCCGGCGCAGCCCTCCCCTGCTGCGGCCGTGAGCGCAGCGGCAGGGCGGAGCAGCAGTGGAGGAGGTGGAGGAGCAGGGGCGGAGCAGCAGCGGTCGAGCTCTCGCACTGCCTTGGCCTGCGGTCGAGCTGCCGCGCTGGCCGGCCGCGCATGGATCTCCTGTGCCGGCCCGCCCGCGGAGAGGAGGCGAGGCGCGGCGGCAGGAACAGTGAGGGGAGGCGTCGGCGGCAGGATCAAGGGAGGCGAGGGGAACCGGCGGCGGACGCTAGAGCAAGGAAGGGAGGGGAACTGGCATTTTGCCTCGCGTTGTTGGAGACGACCAATTTTGCGTGGACGACGTGTCCATTATGCGCAATGCAAATGAAGGAATGCATCCCGCATTTTGCCTCGTGTTGTTCGAGTCGTCTTAATCCAAGTGACTAGACGTGGAGCGTACGGCCCAGCAAAAACTTTCTAAATTTTTTCCTTTACATTATGTGATACCTAGTATTCTGTCTTTCTTTTTAGTCTTTGTTTACCATCTTCTATATTGTGTTTCCTACATGTTATTTTGACAAATATTCTGTATTAAGTATGCTAAAAAGTTATCTCAAGAATTTATATTTTTACAATCTGGCGAACTAATATATCAAAGTTATGTGACAAGTTTTTCTGATAACATTCACATAGAAGTTATGTTTAAAATTACCCTTAAGTAAGTAGACTGAAAAAGTTATCCCTAAGAATTATACGTGTCGTGAAAGTTGTGTTAAAAATTGTCCTATAAAAAGTTGTCTGGAAAAAAATATGGGTAAAAGTTATGCATATAAAAATTTGTGCTGAAAAATTATGATTTGATAGTTATACAACTAAAAATTTATGAACATGCATGAACAAATTTTCTCATAGATAAATTTTTAGCATACTTTATACAAAATTATATACAAAAGTTTATACAATTATATAAACTTATGTAAACAGAACCATGTACAAACTTTTGGAAACACAAATTCAACCAAAAAAATTAGGAACAAAAAAATTGGAAGCCAAACTTTTTAACAAAATCTGAAGAACCAAACTTGTCCACAAAATTTATGAATATGCACGAACATGTTTTTGAAACAAAATTAGAGAAAAAAACTAAATACAAAATTCGAAGCACAAGAATTGAAAAGCAAATGTAAGTGGAACAAAAGAAAATGTTATTTCTGGTAGAAACATATAGGAGGGGGAAACGTGAAAAGAACGGAATCTAGGAGGGGTACCGACTACATGTACACATCGCGCGTTGGTTTCTCTTTTAGCGAACGAGCTAATTTAGCTTCGCGTGACGTATGGCTGCATACGGTCCAAGATTTTTAACCAAAAAACGTGCTATTCCCAATTTTTAAGGAAAACTAGGAGACGGGTATCACGCCCGTCTCTAAAGATACAATTTTATGCGCCTCTAAGTAAAACCGTTTTCATAGTAGTGTATGATTTATCATTACCACTGCCCACAAACTGGTATCGAGTGAATATCACAACCCTACTAATTAATGCCTTGTGCTAACCGTCACTAACGTACCGTAGTTTGTCCCCATTTTACAAACCAACCACTATTTTTAGATTTTTTTCTCACAAAACTACAACTTTATATATATGGATGTTTCACTTTAATGACTAATTGACCACACATGTCAATGATAGTTCATCAATGATAGTTCATCAAATTTTACATATGGGCCTTGCTCACAAACATTAACGTGTTGCTCGCATGTGGATTCGGCTGACCATTAAAGGCGGATAATCACAACTTTTTAGTTTCACGAGAACATTGTCAGACCTGGGCAGCGGGATTGCCCGTAGGTGTAAAATATTCTAAAATAAGGGTGGCACGTGGATCATACATTATTTCTATTGTAACTACTCGATCAGAGTTAGAACTAGTCGTAATAGAAGGGTACTACACGACCGTGTTCAAGTAGGACTCCTAAGTTGGTATCTTGCTTGGAGTTCCATGTAATCATGTCCCCCAAGACTATATGAGAATGGGCAGGACCCCCTCCAAAGCAAACGTAGGGTATTACCCTTTTGGCGGTCAAAATCTGTCTAAAGTTTCATGTTTCCTGCACCATCGTGTTCCTGATCTCGACGATCCCTCACCTGAAACATACCACCTCGGGGGTATCCCTCGGTAGGTGCAGAATCGCACACGTGGAGGGAAAAAAACCGCTTGGAGGGCATGCTGCGTGTGGAGTGCATCGGATGGATGCATCGGGAGCTAGGCGCCAGATGGGTGTGCTCAGGTATGGAATAACTATTCCATACCTACGCTACTAAATAGTGCTAATGTTGCAAGTACCATAAATATCGCAGTAATTAATTTTCAATGTTGTAATGGAGCGTCTCATGAAAGATTCGCTAATAGCTTTGTTTGTGAATACAGCTGAAGGAGGTTTTTGGACAACGCAGTCTCACAAAATCTAAAGCGACGAATATGACCTTGCGAAGATCTTGTTGGTGCATGTCACAAATATCGCATGTGCTTGTTACTACAGCACTATTAATTATCTTGGGCACTCGGCACTCGGTAGGACGCGAGAACTTGTTGGACCGAACCACTAGATAGGTAAACGGATTGAATACTGACATATATTACTGATATTGTATTTGTTTTATATTTTTGTTTGAATATGAAGTCGGATATGGACAATGTTAGTTTTCGTCGGATAAAATTGTAATGGATATCGATATTATAAAAATATAACTTTTAGTATCAAATACGAATCGGTCATGGATATTGAATATTCGAAATTGGATACGGACGAATAAATATCCATTCAAACCGGATCAAATTGGAATACGTTGAAAAATATCGGTAGCATTTGCATCCCAACCACGTAGCACAATAGCATGGCCGGGGCCGGACAGTGACACGGGCCGTCAGCGTCAGCCATCAGGGTCTGGGAATAGTTAGAAGGAACCAGATATTTTACTATGATAGGACCTATCTTGGCACGTTAGCAAGATTTGTTCGCACAATTGCACTGGAGAAAAAACGTAAGGTTAGGAAAAAGTTGATGTGTCAGATTTAGCACCATATACGAGGTGCTATATAATGTGGATGCCCTGATTGGGCTGTCACCTGCAAGTCAGTCAACTTAGAGGCACCACACCAGTTAATCCATCCGGAAAAGCAATCCGCCTCGCCGCCGCCGGAGAAGATGAGCGAGCGGCGGTACACCGAGCAGGAGGAGGCCCTCGAGATCAAGTCCCTCCGCCGCACCATCGCCGCCTACGCTAAGTACGTGCACCACCGACCCAATCCCCGCACCGCTCCCCCTCTTCTACCCTGCTGGCCCGTACGAATCGGCCCCGTTCATTCCCGCGGTTGATTGGAAGTTCATAAGCAGCGGAGCCCGGAGCTGGAAGCGGTTCCGCGTGCAGGTCCGAGTCGTGGACTGATGGGATGGCCTGGAGTTGAGAAATTTCAATATTTGATATTAGATACGTAATGCGTTGCATATTTTAACATTAAATTCGTAAAGTCTTTTTAAATATAACACTAAGCATGCGAATTCTTTCGAAATAAGGGATTTTGACTCCCTTCCTCAATTTCGCGATTTTCTTTTTTGTTTTTCTTTTACTGGACACAACTACTACCCGTTTTGCCCCTGACCTAATCGCTTAGAATCGATTGGATTCAGTCGATGCGTCCCTTGTTCTCTCGCCCGTGTACCTCTTTCTCTCAGTCTCTCCTCTCTCGGCGTGGCGCAGAGCGCAGCCACCCCAGCCGCGGAAAAGAGCGTCGCCAGCCGCTGCGGCTCTAGGTCGGAACGGGAGCGCTAGCAGCCGCCGCAGCTCTAGGCCGGAACGTGAGTGCCGCCGTCGTCCGCCGCCGCTCCACAGCTACTGGAATGGCACCAGTCGTACTGCATGGTTAATGGCCATGCTTTGTGCGCCCGATGCTGTCATCGCCGCGGCAACTGCAGGAAGGAGGCTCGTCTTGCAGGTCGCGGGGCTCCTCTCCACCAGTTCAAGCTACTCGCCGCTAGCCCGCTCGGCATGGCCACACTACTACAAAAACAATTTGAAGGAATGCCCCAAATTTTTTTAGGGGTGGATCAAAGTTTAAACCGTTGCTAGAAATAGAACGAAGTTACTGTAGCAATCCACCCGCCCCTACAAATTTTGAATGCAGTGAGCGGGCATTAAAGAAGCGGTGGAGTGGGAGTCTCGGCATTAAAAGACTCTGCAGTGTCTCACCTGTCCACTCTCTCTCTCACCAACCCTCTATCTCTCTCACCTTCTCACTCCTCTCTCTTCTCCAGAGGCAGCGCTAGGGGCGGGCGCGCAGCCCCACCGGCCTGGCCCGCGAAGCCGGCCGCCTGGGGGCGGCGCAGCGCCGGCGTAGTGCGGCGGTGGTCGGCAGCGGCGCGGCCGGCGGCAGCACGGCGTGCGGCGGGCGGCCTCACGGCGGCGGTGCGCGGCGCGTGCGCGTGCGGCGGCGGCGGCGGGAGGGGCGGCGTGGGCGGCGGGGCGCCCGTAGCGGCATCGGCAGCCTTTTTTTATTTTTTTATTCGATATGTAGGGACGGGTGATGCCATGACCGGCCCCTAGAAATCGATTTCTAGAAACGGGTATAACATCTGCCCCTGCAAACATCTATTTCTAGCTGTGGAAAGCAGCAACGGGTGCAGTACCCGTTCTTAAAAATAGTTTTTTACCGGTCCCTAAAGACTCTTTTTTGCAGTAGTGCCACCATCACCGACGGCATGTTGCTCCCAGCGCTCCTCTCCACCCGTTCATGGACGTCGTGAAGGTGGAGGTCGAGAACCTGGCATCTGATTTGCTAGTCGATTGCAGGCTGCTCCCTCACGAAATGTACTAGTCGATCAGTTGGGAGCACGAATCTCAAAACAACTTCATCGACCGTCCTTTGCTATGGGTAGCTGCCCCATAGGATAGCATAACATTTGCGGCACACGGAGCAGCAGCGGGCTAGCATCAGTGGTGACCGGTTTGATAAAAATTCTTGGTAATTTTGAATTCGTACTCACCCTTTACATCTTAAGCTACATATCTTCTCATTTTCTAATCATTGTGATGTCTTATTTTCTAAATTAGATTATTTGGAGATAATCTAGATTATTTTGTGTACAGTTTGAGGATTATTTTGTAAATTTTGTTTGAAAGAGAAACATCAAATCCGATAAATTTATGAGAAATCCAATAAACGCGTTTATCAGCTACCTCCGGTTTTTTTCCTTAAAGATTAAGTTAACCCTGGTAGCGGCAGCAGCTAGCTAGCAAGCAAGCTAATATAAGCCAAGCCAAGCCAAGCAGAGACCGTGTCGGGATTCGGAGTTGGCTCTCTATTCTTGGCGGATTTTGCTTGGCGGTTGGCTGCCAAGGACAATTACCTTGACGGTTTTCCTATATTCCTTGGCGGTTTTTGGCCGCCAAGGCAATTCCGTTTTCTGGTAGTGTTTTTGGAATGGGGTGATGTAGCTGGTGGCGGCGAGCCGAAAGGCGCTGGTGTACATGCCGACGAATGAGGTGGTCCGATCGGTGGAGGTGCTGGAGCGGTGGCTGAGGATGTTGGGCTGGAGCGCTACTACGAGAACCGACGCATCGTGCCACTCCACAAGCGCGATGGCGGCGTGGACCTCATCACCATCCCGCGCGACTTCGCTAGTCTCTGCTCCACCCACATGTACAACGTCGGCGACAGGGGCGGTGGCGCTGTAGTTACCCCAGGCACGAGCACGAGAGAGGAAGAGGAGAGATAGAGAGAAGGGAGAAGAAGAACACGGGAGAGGAGGGAGGCATGGACAGATCGATTTGCATCCAATCAATTTGGGTCAGGGGCAAAACGGGTAGTTCGTGTGCCTAGTAAAGAGAAAGTAAAAAGAAAATCACCAAATTGAAAAAAGGAGTTGAAATCCTCTGTTTAGAAAGAATTCGCACGTCTAGTGTCATATTTTGAAAGGCTCGCGAATTTAATGTCAAAGTACGTGAGGCATCTGATGTCAAATATCGAAATTTCTCGAGAGTTTGGACTCAGTAGTGGAGTACAACGTGTTTTGATTGTTTCGAGCGAAGTGTAGGGTTCGTGGGAGTTCGCCAGTTCTAGGGAGTGAGATGCTAGCTCGAGTTGATTCAATGGTGGCCGGGAACCAGCAGGCGGGGAAGGCGGGGAGCTGCTCTGGTTTGCCCCCCAAGAGAATAAGAGACTACGCTGTTTGGGAGTTCTCGAGTAGCACAATCATGTTTTGCCCCCCAACATGTTTAGTTTTTGTCGGCTGTTGGCTCGGTTAGAATTTTTACCTATGCAACATCGGTCACTCGGAACATGACATGATATTTATGCAATATAACTAGATGAGAAAATTCTAGCCCTACCCTTTTATCATGATCAAAGTTTAAAAATTTGTTTTTATGGTTGTAATAGCTATCAAGATGCAGCGGAAAGGGATGTCAAGAGATACGAGAGATCATTCAAAATGCTTCCTCCTGCACACAAGGTTTATATTTGTATAATCATCACATGTTTCCTTTATTTTAAACCTAGTTGCTCTTTGCTAACTACATTAGAGTTCATTTTTTCTATTTTATTAGCTCATCTAATGCTGTGTGCTCTCCCTCACTTATGCCTTTTCTGTGTAGGAACTTCTTTTCCACCTTGGTCTGAAGTACCAAAGACTCAGATGGTAACATTTTGTGCTGCATGCTTGTAATCATATAATAGTACTGATCGATAAATAGTTCTCCTGCTTTGTATATGAGATTTTCCAACATGCTCTATCTTGATGGGGCTCTTCACTGAAACATTTGAGCCTATGCTCCTCTAGTATAGTTCTCCAGTTTTTGTTGATTAACTTGTCTTTGGTTTGGTATATACTGCTGTACAACATAGAAGTATGCGCATGTGGATGGCATATAATCATTTATGTAAAAAGGCCTTTATGCTTAGTGCTGATAGATTTGCTGCTTTTATTTGACGCTTTATTGCTTGACAGGTGCATATCCATGAATGCAGCTTTTATCATGAAAATGCTTGAGGTATGACCTTTTGAGACTGCTATCTCGTGATATCTGCAATGCACATGTTTTGTCGAAAACTGCAATGCACATGATGGCATTATTAAAAATGAAAAATTGCAGACATTTGAGCCTCCTTTTGACATGAGTCAGTATGCAAATGTCGGTGGTCATGACCATCCATCAAACATGCATGGCCACAGTCATGTGGATTATTGCACCCATTCCAGTGGGAGGGGTGATTGCTCGACAGTTTCTATCTCCAGAAGCAATTCGCAATTGGATGGGCAGCATGATAACCCCAAAGAGGATGCCAAGACTCATGAATCTTCAAGACAAACTGAAAATAAAAAGGCACGACCTGTTTGAATCCTTCTTTTATATATAGATGGGTGCTTTCGTGCAGAAGTCACTTTTAGATAATTTCACTGGTGATACGTTGTTGAAGATTCCATTGTGTTGCATGTAGAATTTGACTGATTAAATATATAAATATCTAACAGGACGAGGAAGAGCATATGGCAGGCTGTTCTCAGCCTGTTGGCAGCAACTTGGGAACATCCCAAGGTGTAGATGTATCATTTAACAGTGATACAGATGTGAGCACAGCTGCTTACTGTCAAGATAAAGATGTCTCTTCATCTTCTGCTTTTGATCATGTAAGCTCCATTCGCATGATGTAAGCTGTTGATAGTTCTCAATTGCATAATGCGGGATATTATTATGCGATCATATTTGAGTTTCATTATCATGAATCTCAAGGATATAGCATACTTTCTTAATGGGAAATATTCCACTTGCAACAACAATTGTTGGAAATATTCCACGTACAATTGAAATTGGGTTCACACGTCTAGATTTCAAATTTCAGTAAGTAATCAATTGTGACAAGATACCTGCACAGAACCAAAGTTCCAAACAATAGCAAATTATAGTCTCGTCAAATCTTGTTCTGGGAACAATTTAACATCAGGGAGAAACCACTAATCATATGGGTTGGAAATCCAACAGAACCGAAACATACTACATGACCGATTTGAAGTGATAGGGCTCCAGTTCCTTATCAGAATGTAGGGATCAGAGATAGGTAAATCCATGAATTTAAGGTAGGATAGGAAGTAAATCAGCACTCCTAGATTTAATTAAAAAAAGCCTAAAATCATCAGCTAACTAATCCTAAGGTTTTAGATAGGATATCACACATCATTTTGCAAACTACTTTTGGCCTATCGAGCAGATGAACACTGACCTTTTTCTGTGCATCATGTACTGATTCAGTGACTCATATTCTAAATCCTTCTGGTATCTTCTGCTCACAGATAATTTTTTCAAATATCTATGGAATATGAATTCCTATTTCATTGTTTTAGGTAACACCACGACATTGCGAAGGTTCATTGTTCAAGTTGAATGTTCCTCCAATAGATGTTGACATGGTAAGTGGTGTTATGATTCTATCCATTTTGCATATATATATATATATATATATATATATATATATATATATATATATTGTCTCGAACGTACAGGAGAGCTGCGCATTAATATATTAAGAAGAAGAAGGGGAAAAGAACCCCTGGTACAAAATGTTACAGGGTTAGAGGGTCTGTAACACACCCTTAAAACAAACCACCAAAAGAAACTCTCCAAGAGTAGTACGTGACCAACAACACTGGACCAACGATTAAGGTGCAGGAGGGGCAAGGGCGAGGAGATGAGATATTCCAGAGCCCCTGCCAGAGTCCACTATTTCGCTTCATCATCAAAGACCGAGATGGCTGTATTCAAGCTGGGAGCAGCACCATCAAAAAACGCAATGATAGCGATGGAGCCATAACGACCAAGCGCCTACGACTAAGCACCTAGAATGATGATGGAATTTAGCCCCTTCCTAACCTGACCAGTAACTCTGTCATTTGTGTTGGCCCTGTTAGGTTGATCTCCACCGGGCCAGTCCAACGACTGGGCCGAACCTTGACTCGCGTCCTAATCGGGGACGCCCAGCCCAAGATGAGGCTGGTGGGCCTCCGTCGCACAGCCCTATAAAGAGAAGGTGGGGACTAGCGACTCGTTTAGTGAGGTTCACCGCCGCCACTGTTCCCCACCTCATCCCTAGACCGATTGAGAGGGAGGCGTGAAGCGACAGGAAGCCGCCAGCACAGCTCCACGCTGCCATGCCTCTGCGACCTTGTCGTCCATGACTTCGTCTGCAGAGCCGCCACCGCCACTGCACGTCGCCGCCCCGTCAACCATGCCGCCGCCATGCACCACTGCGTCGGCAACCCCAACGGCGGCACTATGGAAGATAGCGGCAACTACTAGCAAGGTTTTTCCCTCTGTTAAAGTTTCTACCTAAATCAATCTACTGCTAGTTGATCCTGGAAGACTAACAATGGCATCAAGAGCCGATCTATCGAGTAGATCGATTTGGGGAAGAAAGAAAGAACAGAAAATGATTTGTTCACAAATCGAATGAAAGGAAGAAGCAAGATCGATCTAGAATCGAAGTTGAAAGAAGAAAAGCAAGATCCTTACCCTAACCCTACAGAATGAAAGGACCGGCGGGACCTAGAAGGTCCTCACACCGCCGGTCGCTCGACGCCGTGCGGAAAAGAACAGAGGCGCCGACGCACCGCTCCGTTCGGCCTCGTCAATGGCGCGGACTCGAGGACCGCAGCACGGCTGCTCGACGGTGGCACGCTCGCGCGAGGGCGAAGGCGCACGCTGGCGAGTGGGCTTGCGGCGGCGCCGGCCATCTTCCTCCGCCGCCATGGGCGGCCACAGCCCTGTGCTTGCCCTTGTGCGATGCTGGGTAAGAAGAGAACAGAAAGAAAAGCGAAAGGGGGCTCAGGTCGCCGGCCATGGAGCCGGTGGCAGGACCTGGAGGCGCGCCGGCGATTTGTAGCAAAAAACTTTATGAGATTAGAAAGACAAGAAAGATTAAAATTTAAAAGAAATTTCCCCTTAAAGTTAAATGCGATGCATTTTAAAGCAAGAGTGATCTATTAAAGAAGAATTTGACCATAAAGAGAGTACAACGGTCATAACATTAATACCCCTACCATAGAAATAAGAAGAGATTCCTGAAGGTTTTCAGGTTCAACAGAAAGAAAAAAATAGTTGAGCCTCAAAGCAACCGAAAAGAAAAGATGGTGCTTAAAACACCCTATGAGGCTTGGAAAGGCTAAACCCAAACAAAAGCTAGAAGATATTTCATCTTTACAATAGATGGGATAATCTGGGGGAGTAAAGTATGTCAAGAACTAAGGCTTGACTAGTAAGATACCCGTGCTAATGCCACGGATAAATTGCAGATTAAAAAAAACATGGGCCAACTATCACCACCCACGAGTCCACAACTCCACGACTGGTAGAAATGTTAGCATTGTTACAGTTGGAAGCAATACAATAAACAAAACTGCAATGTAAGTCAGTTAGTCTAGTCCCTTTCTATAAGTGAAAATACACAGGCCATGATCAACATCACCCACAATTATTCATAACTGGAGTTTATACAAGCATCATCAAACCAGGCCGTGCACAGAAATTCTGGACATGGAGGATAATACAATCCCATATATTCTGAACCCTGGCCCAAATGTTTCTGATGGTATACACTACATGTGTTTCATACTTGCAATGGGATCTTAAGTTTATAGAACCTTCTCCACTGATTTAGTGATAACATTTTCTTTCTTGCTAGCCTCACCGGAAGGCACTGATGCTACAGGTGATGGTTCCGTCTGCAACACCCATCTCCTGGAAAACAGGATTTGACTGAACATAGAGTTCTTTCCCAAAGAAAAAAAATGTACCAGTGACACCATCCACTATGGTTAAAATAGTAGCAGAGAACAACAGCTAACAACAAAAAAGAGTGCAATTAATCTCATAACATTGCTGATCTCCCATTCCAAATGTTCACTCAAATTCTGTAGAACCTGTAGTTTTCTGTTTCAAAATTTTGTTAAACAGGCATACCTTCTCCATTTGAGCATCATCTGTACTCACTTTTCTAACTCAATCAGCTCATGCCTCAACTGTTCAAAGCGGAGTATGTCATTTGACTCCATGTCTTTCTTCTCCACATTGGCAACAGTGCCCTTTAGGAAAAAAATGGATCATCATGTCAGATTAGGAGTATGCTGCAACATCTTATGAGATAAAATTTAATGGCATTCTTCTGACGATCGATAATCCAGTCAGCAAAATCACAAATCAAGACATTACTAAATCACCTGCCAATTCCAATGAACAGTAGGAAAAATGAATCCTATCGATAGCAGGGATAAGCTCATGGTGAGGCTGTGGAGGTCTAATATAATCGTCGTTTGATATTGACCCTTTGCATTAGGCGGCTGATCTCTTCGTACTTCCTGCAAGCACCCCAACCAAACTCAATCCCCAAATCTCCAAATAGCAGAGTAGCAAAAAGACGCAATGTGGGGGCGGCACACTTATGCGGCAATGAGCATGGCAGCGACCAAATCAGAGAGAGAGAGCCTCGCAAGATGGCGGCGGAGCAGGCCACGGAGGCCACCCCCGCGGAGGGTGCGCTGCACGCCGGAGTCCCTTCCCCCGCCCCAGACGGTGGCGTGTCTGTGCCGCATGCCGCACGCCGGCCGCGTAGCCCCTTTCCCCGCCCTTGATGGCGGCGTGGGCCAATGCTGCGTGGCACGCCGGCCGCGGAGGGCGCGCCGCACGCCGTAGCCTCTTCACCCGCCCCTGCCGTAGCCCCTTCCGCCGCTCGTGCCGCGCGTCCTCGGCGTAGCTACTTGAGCCGCCCACCGGGCGCGGAGGCCGTTTTCCCGCCCCTGAGTGCGCAGCGGGCCGGACACCGGCCTCCGAGGCCGTTTTCCCGCTCCTGAGGGTAGCCGCCCGCGGCTGACAGCGGCCAGGCCGCACGCCTAGTGCGGAGTCCGTTGCCTCACCGACGCCTCGTTTCGCACCTCCTTCGCGCCTCCCCGGCGCTCGTGTCGCCATCCCCCTCCTTCGGCGATGCGGCCTCCGGCCGGCAACGGATCTGCTGCGGCCTCCCCTCCAGTGGTGGCCGCGCTGGTGGCCGAGGACCCTTCTCTGCCTGCGGGGATGGGTGGCACCTGGTCGTCCCCCGCCGGATCTGGCGTCGCCTCGACTAGGGCCCCTCGCCGCCCACCCGGCGCCAGGAGCCTGCCCGGCGTCGTGAGCCCTGGCCGGTCCCGACGGACCTCGTCGGCCATGCCACAGAGCAGCAGGTGGCGGCAGAGGCGCCTGTGGCGGCGGCGGTAGAGGGATGCGGAGGGCGCGAGGGGGAGGTGGGGAGAGGAGGCGGCAGCACGGGGAGAGGAGAGTGTCGTGGTTTTTTTACTCGACTCGAGGAGAGGAAAGGGGAGAGGTGCGGAGCATGATTCGAACGCTGGTCGCGGGGACGCGGGCTGCGGGGGCTGCAGGCTGCGAAACGGTACGCGTTGAAGCCGGCGGATATGAATCATTGGATCACGTTGAAGCTCAGTAGGTAGTGTTATGAGCCATTGATTTTGATGGAATCGTCTTTTTGGGTACAATTTCTTGGGTAGAGGTGGGCATAGCTAAATTTGTTTGGTGCTTTAGAGGGTAGAAGAGAAGTGGAACCTTACATTCACTCCAATATTTCAAGCACTACAATATGATAGAAGTTGAGGTGACAATTGTCTTTTGTCATTAAAGAGCGGCAATAGCCCCAGAAAGAAAGCATTATGTCTAGCCATCTATTGTTAAAAGATAAGAAATGTACGTGAGTGAAGAAGTGCAAATGAAGGTGATTCCACCTCATTTGGAGAAGTCATGAGAGGCGCTCATTCATCGAAGTGGCAAGAAGCCATGAAAGATTTCATGAGGCAAGTTCCAAAATTATTTTGGAACATAGAATAAGTTCCTAACGGAGCCAATACAGTAGCCTATAATGGGTCTACAAGGTTAGAATGTGACTCCAGAGGGAATTGGAAAGTTGCTGAGCACGATTTGTAGCAAAAGACTTTATGCAAAGAAAAAGAATAAGTTATGATGAGACATTCTTGTAGTCTCATGAAAGTATTCTTTTAGAATCATAATGACAATGGTAGTATACCACTCTTAGAATTGTATCAGATGGATATTGGAGCAATATCTCCCAACGGAGATTTGTACAAGAAAGTATATTCATGACATAACCAAATGGTTTTTTGTTGTGGAAAGAAAATAACATTAGGATACTACCTGATGACATCAGATCACAGAATAGTGGTATTTAAAGTTTTGTGAGAACAAAGAAAAGTTTTGGGTTTAAGTAAAGGTCAATGCAAAATGACAAATTGCAAATATGCAAACTTCAAAAAAGAAGGGCAATTCCTTTCACGCAAAGTTCAGAGAAAAAGGTTATTATGACCTTTATTTTTTATAAGAAAAATCTCGGTGAAGATCCATTCGCCCTAGGAATGGAAATTCACTGGGATAAAAGAAAAGGGGTATTAGAACTATCGCAGAGAGCATACCTAGAAAAGGGTTCTAAAGAAATATGGTATGCATGCGAGCAAAGCCTATGCCTGTCCTATTGTCTGTCAAGGGTAACAATTTTGGAATTTTCAGTATTCCAGGAACCGTTATATGATCGATCAAAAGAGAGTGAAAAAGTGGTTCCATATGCTTCAGCTATTGGAAGCAAGATTAATGCTCAAAAGAATTTACCCTGACATAGGTCAAGTATCCGGGATATGTTGGCAGAAGTTCAGTCCAGCAATAGATCACTGGAATGGAGTTATAGAGTGTTTTGCAATTTTGCAAAGTATTGTCAGCCTCATGCTAAGTAAGAAAGGAACTTGTCTCTCAAAAGATTGTGAGTATAAAAAAGTTAAGTTTTGGCGAGAAGTTTAGTGAAGCCCACAGTAGTAGCTAACACTCGCATTTGGAGTTTTATTGTGGAAAAGCTCCAAAGCAAAATAGTTGTGATATCGTGGGTCATGTATACCCAAAGTTTAGCATGATATGAGGCTACAGGACAGGCAAAATGGTTGAAGAAACCTTTGCCCGAAATTGATAATAGTAGACAACAGCAATATACCATTCGAATATTTTCACTCCTATGGCAACATAGTGTGCTGCCAAATACTTTAACGGTGATTTATATGTTGCAAAGGAGAAAATCCAGAATCATATGAAAGCATTGAGCATCAAAGTATCAAGCAAGTGCTTGCGGATCCGCTTACTAAAGGTCTACCGCCCAAGTCGACATGGGTATTACGAGAGGCCTATGATTTCTGGATTACTAAAGGGCCCAAAAAAAGATTAAGGTCTTTGTTTCAATACATAATGGTACATTGTGACTGTTAATGTGACAGTAACTAATAACTGTCATGACGAAGCACGCCCTACGTACTGATTTGCAATGAGATGAGGACCAAGAGCAAAGAAAGATAGAGAAAGTAAAAAGGTTTACGTCAAAGTATAAAGTTTTAAAAGTAAAGGTGAGATCAAGGGGGAGAATATTAGGTTGATCTCCACCGGGCCAGTCCAACGACTGGGCCGAACCTGAACTCGCGTCCTAATCGGGGACGCCCAGGCCAAGATGAGGCTGGTGGCCCCCCGTCGCGCAGCTCTATAAAGAGAAGGTGGGGACTAGCGACTCGTTTAACGAGGTTCACCGCCGCCACTGTTCCCCACCTCATCCCTAGACCGATTGAGAGGGACGCGCTGAAGCGACAGGAAGCCGCCGGCACAGCTCCACGCTGCCATGCCTCTGCGACCTTGTCGTCCACGACTTCGTCTGCAGAGCCACCACCGCCACTGCATGTCGCCGCCCCGTCGACCACGCCGCCGCCATGCACCGCTGCGTCGGCAACCCCAACGACGGCACTATGGAAGATAGCGGCAACTACTAGCAAGGTTTTTCCCTCTGTTAAAGTTTCTACCTAAATCGATCTACTGCTAGTTGATCCTGGAAGACTAACAGGCCCACCAATCTTCAAAACACAAGTCATTCAGCTGAGGGGCAAGGCCCTCCAAGCCAAAGATATGCAAGACGGTGTACCAAAATTGGCGAGAAAAAATGCATGAGACCAGCAGGTGGTTGATTGTTTCATCAGCCTGGTCACAAAGAGGGCAAGTTGTAGGGTGAGGGAGGTTTCTCCTTGCAAGACGGTCGGCAGTCCAGCATCTGTTGTGAGCCGCAGTCCACATAAAGAATTTACATTTCCCAGGGGCCCAACTCTTTCAGATTCTTTCCCATGGCTTACATTCTATGGATCCTATGAAAAGTGCTTCATATGCAGATTTTGTTGTATACTGACCAGATGCTGAAAATTGCCAAATGTGCTTGTCCTCCACCTCAGGCTGCAATTGAATTGATGAAAGAAGCTCCCATAGTTGGAGGTATTCAACCAAGACCTGTAGTGTTAATGCTCCTTTTATATCAGAAATCCAACTTCCATCCGTGAGTGCACTGTCTTCTTTCTTGCTCTGACTGCCACTGCTCTGAACAGATGTGGTAGGGACTGCTCAAAGCTTTGGCCAAGCAGACACCTATCAGTCCAGAATATAGTATTTTTTCCATTTCCAACTTCTGAGATAACCGCCATAGCAAAGAATCCATTTTGCATATAGAGTGATAATACAATGCTATAAGTGGAAGTTAGGCAAGTGTATATCATTTTGAACTGATTTACATTTTATGCCCATGACATTTTAATCGCTGAAACTGCTGTATTTTTGTGATTTCTGTGTGCACTTGTGTGTGAACTTGATGGTTTCCCCATATATGCAATTGCTCACCAGTTTTCTTGTTGTTTTGGACATATTCTATTGTTTGCTGCTTCTATTAGTCATCTTGTTATGTTTCATGCAGGTAAGATGCATCGTAAGAAATATTGTGAGAGATTGGGCTGAGGAGGTAATATTCTGTTCTACTGTAAATAACTTGAAGCAGAGTTCTTTTTCCACTGCACTGATATGAAAATACTACTGTTTTTTTTTTACAATTTATGTTGTTCCAGGGTCAAAAGGAACGTGATGAGTGCTACAAGCTCATTCTTGAGGAGCTTAATCATCTTTTTCCTAACCGGAGCAATCAGAGGTAAACCTTCCCCTTGTTGCTTCAATAATTGGTTCCCTGATCTTTCAGCAGTGGAAACTAATTAACAATGACATTTTTGTGGCATTATTTTTTTAATGTTTGTGTACATGTTGCTGTTCATTCTTTTACTTGTGGGTGTGCTAGTTTGTTATCAGTAATGAAAAAAAAAGCTGTTTTTGCTTTCAATCAGGGCCCAAAACCCTGTGAGGTTGTAACTTTGTTGTTTTCAAATTGTCCACTTAATCTAAGCATTATAAGAACAAAAATTTAGCAAAATTCTCCTCACGGGTTGCCTTAATATGTGTTTAATTATTTAGCATATCACCTATACTTATACCTTCTGCTCCCTATGGATGGTCATTGCAAGCCTCTCGACCTAAGAAATAAACAGAAGATACTTTGGTGTTCACTGTTACTCTTGTGTTGTTGATATTTATATCTGTCGAACTTCATAGGCCTCCTTCATGTCTAGTCCCTGGTGCCGGGCTTGGGAGATTGGCTCTGGAGATATCTTCTCTGGGTACGGAAATAAAATTCTCGATAAAAAATTGAGCTAAAGTTCTCTGGGAATTGTTGAGATATTTCTTGATGTTTGTTTTTTTTTGACCTTGAACAGGTTTTGCAAGCCAGGGGAATGAGTTCTCATATTACATGCTGATTTGTTCAAGTTTCATCCTGAACCAGTATGACAATATATTAAATATAAGCTACACACCAGCTATTCATTGTTCATACTTCATAATGCCAATATTTCTATTCTTACCAGCACCAAAGAGGCTAATGAATGGACTATATATCCTTGGATACACAGTAACTGCAATTCTCTTTCAGACAATGATCAACTTCGGGCTGTTTCATTTCCTGATATTCATCCCTCAAGGTACCTATTATCCCATTCCCATGTGTATCATATCAGCGTAGCTATTGACTACGAAAGATAGGTGTAGAGTACCTTTGCAATATAACGTGCTTCCTACTTTCCCTACAGAAATATGGCCTTTGGATGTTGAAATATTTGTATTTCGTAGTCAAATGTGCTTTCACATTTTGGATATCTAATTGAACTTCATTTTATCTAGAGTTTGGGTTGAACATTGGGCATGTTTCAGTCATTGGCATTATAAATAATGTATGTAAAAACTGAGTATTTGCTTGGATTGTTGCCCATATGTCTTGCAAAAAAAGAGATATGTTGATTTATTTTTTCTTTTATTTGCTTTGATACTCAGCTTACATATGTCTGAGTGCCCTTTTCTATCAATAGTGCAGGTATCACGGAGGGATTTTCAATGCGTACTGGGGATTTTGTAGAGGTCTACAGTGAGGAAAGCCAAGAATGTGAGATGACCCAATGATACGTTCATTCTTTATGAATATAGATAGTAGACAGCTTAAGCTCGTTCAAAATGTTTTTTAATTTAACATACTTTTAAATAATCTAACATTCTTTTAATAAAAGGGGTATGTTTCAGAATCAGCATAGCTCTCTGTAATGTAATACCATTTGCTACAGCTTTACAACCCTGATTCCAGGATGTACTTCAATGGTTTCACCTTTATTTCTCACTTTTGTCACTTTTATGTTTTGAATCTGTATGATGGGGCAATGCAACTTTAACATTCTTTGCAATACTGTCTATTGTTCCAGCTGCATGGGATGCTGTTGTAACTTGCTTCTTCCTGGATACGGCACACAATATTGTTGAATATATTGAGATAATATCAAAAGTTCTCAAGGATGGTGGGGTGAGTTCTTCCGCTCTAGGAATCATCACAAACTATTTATTTTTTGTAAACCAATTGCAGAGAAGTTCATAGTTCAGTGATTTTTGTAAACTTACCATTGTTAAAGCTGTTCTTCGGCTCATATTTATACTTTGTGTTAATTTCAATCAACAGGTCTGGATAAACTTGGGCCCTCTTCTATACGACTTTTCTGATATGACGCCAGATGATGTAATTAACTAACTTCCATTATGCACAATATAATTAAGCTGTATCTTTTCTTTGAAGTTGCCTGATTTATCTCCTTGAACTCAGGATATGTCTATCGAACTAAGTTTGGAAGATGTGAAAAAGGTTGCCTACCATTATGGATTTGTGATGGAGGTGAGGGTTTATGCATTAGATTTATATTTGATTGATTATGAAAAACTGTTATTGTTCTCATGGGTTACTTCGGTATATGATTTGCAGGTGGAGAAAATGATAGAAACTACTTTCAGTGCAAATATGAGAGCAATGATGCAGGTAACCTTCTAATCTTTAAGGTGATGTTTTTTTTTTCCCAATTCAGTATCTCCAAATAGCTAGGGGGTTGTTTAATTTTTGAGGTGCATTCTATGATTTCGTATTTCTGTGCTTTGATTTTAACCTCATTTCACATAATCAGCTGCTGGGCTGTGTAAGTTTTAATGACTGAAGTATTGTTATTCACATGATCAGTTGCTGGTCTTGGTGTGGATATGTTAATCTAACTTTTGAAAGCTCTAGTTCTGAAAAGTTTGGGTTATAGCTATGCTGAATTCTGTTAATTGACATCTGACATTCCAGCCGCTGCCAAATTATTGTGAATGTTTGTGAGCCTCTTGTATTTTTTTTCGAGCAATTGAGCCTCTTGTATTATCACAGTATGATAATCAAAGTCTTATTTGTACGTCAATTGAGTTGCAGAATCAATACCGTGCAGCATTCTGGACCATGAGGAAGAATGCATCTCGGGCAAAGGCTGAGAAGCGTTGTTGAAGCGAAGATCAACATCCATGCAGCTTGCAGCGTGCGTGATCTGTGGTACACGAGCTAATAGGCTGAACTTGGATCTGTCCAGTGCGTGTTTATCCAGGCTGGGGCAACTGGGATGATCAGTTAGTGCGATCATTTTTTCGCCATTGTATTCGAACTTTACACACACCGGACGACGACAAATCTAGATACTCATATCAGATTAGCTGCCTGATTCACTTAGAATATAATTGGCATCACAAAGGATAGGGCATGTCTCCGCTCGCACTGTCTTAAGTTGCATAGGAGAAAAGGATGAGCTAGCTAGCATACAAGGTGTCTGTTAATTGGTTTGGATGGAGATGCATTAATAGCACAAGACTTGTGATCTATAAGCAATGACTCCAGAGGTGTCTAATTTGTGAATTGAATACCGTCTGTTAATAGTATAATTTGTAGAGCACAGCCAGATAGACGACCCTCAATTGAGTTGTAGTGTAAAGACTTGGGAACTATATTTGTGAAAATATGTTAATATGTGTGAAAATTAATGTGTCTATATAAAAGTGTGAGATGAATTTCAGATTACCTGTTATGGATGACACGTTTTTAAGGTTTAAAGTACATACTCAGCATATAAGCTGAGAGGTTTTTGTTGTTTATAATTACAAATAATATATTGGTTGTTTGTGTTGTATTATCAAATTAAGCCATAGTGTTATCACGAGCATTCTACAATTGTGAATGATACCCTGTAAACAGTGGCAACTAAAAACTTAATCATAGTTAGAACTTAATTAGTAATAAATTCATATGAAACCTCTATGTCACACTCATGACCGCCGGCGATCGTCGTCGATGTGAGAGAACGAGAGGAATCGACTCAACTCCGGGCAGGCGAGGACCCTGACCTGGAGGTTTTTCTATTTCAGTTTTTTTTTTCAGATGTGGAATAGTGTTCCCGGTTCCTCCCGCGAGTGTATATCCCCGGTGCGGGTTACAGAACAGCTGGACCCACCGGCCAGCGAGACGGATACAAAAATACGTAAACGAAGTCTAGACACGTAAACACAGCCGACGCCATCATCTCCATCCCCCCCCCCCCCCCCCCCCCCCCCCGCCTAAGAACTTGCTGAACCACCAGGAAGCACGCCTGGACAACGCTCTTGGAGAACATACCAATCCTCGCATGTAGCCATGTGTGGAGGTAACTTTGCCCACTGGACCAATGCTTGTGGAACCGCTTTGTTGCCCTTCTTGACCAAGCGACGCTCTAGAACAGCTTCTGGGTAAAGATCCTGGCCATCAAGCTCTGCAACTTTGGGAAGGTCAGAGAAAACTGGAGTATAGTTAGGTAAAAATGACTTCAACTATGAAACATGGAAAACCGGATGGAGTTGACTGCTGGTCGGCAAATCCAATTGGTATGCTGCATGACCGATCTTGTGTGTCACTTTGTAAGGCCCAAAGTATTTGAAGGAGAGCTTAGGGAATGGTCGGTTCACCAAGGAAGATTGAGCATAGGGTTGCAACTTCAAGAGAACCATATCCCCTACTTGGTACTCTTTGTCAACTCTTTTCTTGTCAGCAGTCATCTTCATCTTGTTCTGAGCCTTGGCCAAGTGCTCTCTTAACACCTTGGCCTGAGTCTATAGAGTCTGCACCATCTCGTGCACTAAGTCACTAGAAGGATTAGTAGACTGCAAATAACCATTACTTGGGTCATACCCATACAGAGCATGAAAAGGTGAACAGTCCATTGACGAATGAAAAGAGGTGTTGTACCAATATTCAGCTTGGGACAGCATAAGTTTCCACTGCTTAGGGTCATCATAAACCACACAGCGTGAGTACATTTCTAAGCATTGGTTAACCCTCTCGGTTTGACCATCTATTTGGGGATGATAGGCTTAACTAAAAACCAATTGTGTACCCATGAGCTTGAACAACTCTTTCCAAAATGCACTTGTGAAAATCTTATCTCTATCTAAAACAATAGTCTGAGGCAAGCCATGTAACTTGATCACATTGTCAAACACACCTCTTGCAACTGTGGCAGCATTGTAAGGGGCATTGTAAGGGTGCTTGAGAGGAATGAAATGAGCATATTTGGTAAATCTATCAACCATGACTAATATGACATTATAGCCTTCAGACTTTGGTAGCCCTTCCACAAAGTCCATAGAGAGATCTTGCCAAGCACCTTGAGGAATGGGAAGGGGCTGGAGCAAACCTGCTGGATGGGTGTTCAAGTGTTTGGCTTGTTGATAGATCTGACATTGCTTAACAAAATCATCCACAGCTTGTTTCAAACCTTTTCAGTGAAACAGTCTCTTAATGCGGTGGTATGTTGCTTGGACCCCTGAGTGGCCCCCCAATAGCACTAGAATGAAAAGCAGCAATTATCTTTTTCTGCATTGCTGAATTGTGGGTGACCTATAACTTGCCTTTGTATCTGATCAACCCTTTATCCAAGCTAAACCCCAAAATGTTGGGACTGTGGATAGGCAGCTTGGCCAACAAGTATTGAGCATGAACATTAGTAGCATAGGAGTTTAGCAGCTCTTGCACCCAAATGGGTTGGAGTGTGGACACAGCCTGCAGAGCAAGAAGGTGGCCCACTCAAGACAGGGCATCATCAGCTGTATTGTCTGTGCCTTTCTTGTACACCACCTTGAATTGTAGGCCCATCAATCTATTCATGGCTTTTGTTTGCATATCTGAATGCAAGTTTTGTTCAGTCAAATAGGTGAGGCTTTTGTTATTAGTACGAATGATGAACTCTTGGTGCTGTAGATATGGTCTCCACCTCTCCACTGCCATAATAAGAGCCAAAAAAATCTTTTTCATAAATGGACAAAGTTTTGTATTGCTAAGCTAGAGCCTTATTGCTAAGCTAGAGCCTTATTCAGATATGCCACAGGCTGACCATGCTGCATGAGGACAGCCCCAGTACCTATGTTAGAGGCATCTATCTCTATGACGAATGGTTCTGCAAAAATTGGGCAAAGCAAGAACAGGTGTGGTAGTCATAGCTTGCTTGAGCTTGTCAAAAGAAAGTTGTGCTCCTTCTGACCAATGGAATTGTTTCTTCCTCAGCAACTATATCAATGGTTGGGCTATCAGGCCCTAATGCTGCACAAACTTCCTGTAATACCCAGTGAGTCCTAAGAAACCCCTCAACTCTGTAACAGTAGTAGGTACTGGCCATTTTACCATGGCTTCAATCTTGGTAGGGTCTGTGGCCAGCCTAGCATCAGAAATTATATGACCCAAGTATTCAAGTTGAGTCTGAGCAAATGAACATTTGTTAGCTTTCATATATAATTTGTGTGCTCTCAGCTTGTCCAACACCAATTGCAAGTGTTGGAGATGTGTGTCAAAATCAGGGCTATAAATCAAGTTGTCATCTAAGAAAACCTTGAAAAACTTCCTCAATAAAGGGGCGAAAACCTCATTCATGATACACTGGAATATGGTTGGTGCATTGGTCAGACCAAACGGCATCACTTTGAACTGATAATGCCCTTGATGGGTCTTAAAGGCAGTTTTATATTCATCCTCTGGCTTCATACATACTTGGTGATAGCCTGATCTCATATCCAGCTTGGTGAAATACCTAGTCCCAGCTAATTCATCCAAATCTCATCAATGACTAGTATTGGAAATCGGTTCTTCACAGTAATGGCATTCAGTTTCCTGTAATCGACATAGAAACGCCAGGAACCATCCTTTTTGAGCAACAACAGGACATGACTAGCAAAAGGACTACAACTCTGAGTAATTAATCTAGCAGTCAACAATTGTTGCACTTGCTTTCAATATCGTCTTAATGATGAGGAGAGTACTTATAGGGTTTGGAATTAACTGGTGCAGCACCTGGAAGGAGAGGTATTTGATGGTCATAAAAGCGAGAAGGAGGTAACTATTGGGGATCCTGAAAGACATCTTGATATCGGTGGAGCACATGTGAACAGCTGCTTGTGTAGGGATTGGTGGGGAGCACAGCGAGAAGGAGCCTCTACCACTGCCACTGCCCAAATATCATTTCTAGTGGCCCATTTCCTCACTTGTTGAGCTGATATTTCTTGGATATGATTAGTAGGTGACTGGACCCCTTGGAGAATAACAGACTTGCCATTTAGCTGGAATTGCATGGTCTTGGTAGCCCAATTACATTGCATAGGACTATTTTGCTGCAGCCAATCATAGCCCAGGATGGCATCATAGGCTGGCATGTCTAACACTTTCATGTCTGTGGAGACTGTGTGACCATTGCACCACCATTCAAATATGGGTATCCACTTTTTTGTGACCAATTAAACACCATTGGCCAATCTGACTTGCTGTGGAGGCATGGGGACAGTGGGAATCCCCAACATAGTGACAAAAGATCTGCTAATGAAACTATGGGAGCTGCCACTATCAACTAAAGCTCTAATCTTCATGGCACCACCTTGTTCTGTACCAGCCAAAGCATTGAGGGATAATTGACAGAAGTCAGAAGCTAAAGCATCTTCCACAGCTAGTTGGTTGAGCACTTCCTCAGTCAGTATCACATCACATCCATCATTCAAGGCCAAAGCATTGAGCTGTTGTTGAGGGCGTTTTGTGTAGGACTTGATATGATTAGCATCAAATGGTTCTCTGCAATAGAAACATAAGCCATTGGCTTTTAAATAATCTCTAGTTTGCCTTTTCTTCCACAAAGGACTGTTGTGGACTCCTCCCTTTTGTTCTTGTTTCATAGGTGGTGCACTAGGTTTAACCTTGCCTTTGTTGGTATATGTTAATGCAAACAGATAAATCCACAAGCGCACGAATACCGCTGTACCTTTCACCTGGAGTATTCCTAGGTATCGATTTCCGCAGGGAACGAGAAGTGAACTAGAGAGGGGCCAAGGTCATCCAAAGAGAAGGGAGAAAAAATGTTTTTTGTAGGAAGAGAGGGTCTCCTAAGGTACTCCTAAGATTACCAGATGCTAAAGGGTCAGGCTCACTAAACTTCACTTACTTCGGAGCGACGGTACCTTTCCGATCCTCAAAAAGACTGGGAAACGGTGATTGGGGTCAGGCAGCCAACAGCCCTATGAAAACACCAACCCGAACATGGTGGAATACAAAGGCCTGGTCGGAGCTGTCACCTCTGGGGCTACCACAACTATCCATGGGGTTGGGCGCAAACTCAGGTAATCACAAGCCTAGACACCACGTCTATGCTAGTGGTTACTACTCCAACCCGGTACTTGGACTAGAGCACTTGGTCGAGCGGAATTCCCATAAGTGAAATAAAGCAAGAACTGAATTTAGTCAAATAATAGTCTCAGAAATACCGAATGATAACCTGGATGCAAGTCGAGTTGAAGCGGATCCGTAGAGGTACAAAAGCTGGGGAGGTTCCGACAAACCCGGCTCCTCCTCCCCTCTTCTCCTCTCACTCTCCTTCTCTTTTCTAAATATTCAACTAGGTGGAGAACACCTAGAGTGACACTACTACAAGGATAGGATGGAGAAGTTGAAGCTCAAGTGTAGGAGTGTCTTTTGGGAGGAGGGAATGGCCTCTATTTATATGGGAGAGGAGGGGAGAGGTGCTAGGAATATTCCTAATTGCCATAAAAGAGTTGCCGACCTCTGCATGCAAACCGACCTCCCTGGCGTCGGTAATTTGCTCCTCCACCGACTTGTAGCAGAAACCCGAGAAGAACCGTGCTCTAGGGGCGAGAACCGGAGCTGAACCGAGAGAAATCTGCGCTGTTATGTGTTTCTAGGAAGAAAATTGGACTTATGGGCGACTGAACTGGCCGAACCGGTGGGCGAACCGCGCCTCGGGCGCCTGGAACGGCAACCGCCTCCAGCGCCCCAATTGCAGGCCGCCACGTGCCCCCTGCGGGCCGGTCGGCGGGGCAGCAGCGCGCCAGCACCTCCCGCGCGGGAGTGCCTGCCAGCTGGGCCCGCCTAGCCAGCGAGGGTGCGGCGCGCTTCGCCCGCGTGCGCGCGTTTGTAAACGTGTCGCCACGCGTCCCGCGGGGAGCGGCCGGCTCGATTTTGTGCGCGCGCTGGCGTTGCGTTAGCGATGACATCAGCACTCGTTTTTAATTTGCGAAATTCATCTCTTTTTATTGGGAGCTCCAAAAATAGTAAATTATATGTCCATTTTGATCAGCGTGACGAGCTCTTCGCAATGGTGAACTTTATTTTCCCATTTGAGATAAGTTTTACCTGTGAAAATTAGAAATTCCTGCAAAACACTTGGGAGCATGGCAACTCATAGAACTCGTTAGATAAATAATATTTTGTTATGATGTGATGAGGAATGTTGTCATTTTAGTTCACTTTGGCAGTCAAATTTTTATGTGATAATGACCATCAACAGCCTTCAGCCCTACTCCATTTGGATTTGCCTTTGTCCACTACTTGCTGCTGAATCTTGGCTAATAACATAGCCCTTTCCACTGTTTTAGGCACTTGTGATTGGACCACATTGCCCAATTCAGACTTCAATCCCTTCAGAAACTGTGTAGTAAAGAACATCTCCCCCAAGGCACTGTTGTGCATGGTTAATAAGAACATCTCCCCCAAGGCACTGTTGTGCATGGTTAATTGATATTGGAGATCCTCAAATATGTGATATGTAGTCATCTAGGGTAGAGCTTTGCTGTAAGTCCAGCATCTGATTCAGTGAATCCCTGTAATCACTGGAGCCAAATTTTTGTTCTATTTGCAGTAATAAAAGTTGTCCAATCTCCCAAACCATACTGCAGCTTGTACACCTTGAGCCATTTAGCAGCTTTCTCTTCCATGTGCATAGCAGCAATGTTGGACCACATAGTCTCAGACAGATTAAAAAGCTTGAAATAATCCTCACACTTATCTTTCCAAATACCAGGATTTGCACATTCAAAGCTAGGAAACGGCATCTTAGGCATAAAAGTTCTATGGCTACCGTGCTCTATGGGTCCTCCCCTGTCTCTATGATATGCCCTATGTGGTGGAACACCAGCACGACCTGGTCCCTGGCCTGATCTTCCTGCCACATGCTGTCTGTTCTGTGTGAACCCCAAATCGTTAGTGCCATCACCGGATGCAGGACTAGGTGGCCTCTCTTGACGAGTTCGCATCTGCTGAAGTGTCCATTGGGCCACTACATTGCCAGTAATCTCCATCTGCTTGGCGAGGGTTTGCTGATCCAGTAACATCTGCTCCATCAATTTAGTAGACACCTCAAACTGTGTTTCCATTCTCTGTTGGCGATTCTCTACAGCTCCAACCTTAGCAAACAAGACATCCAGACTTTCCATGACACTATCCCAATGGTCATCCTCTGTTCTAGCACGCTCCTCCATATGGGTGAGAAGGATTTGGGTCTGTGCGGATGGCTTAGGGGGCGCCGTGATGACTACTCCAGAAGTAAGAGACGACGATTCAAATTAACGTTACCTCCATAGGCTCAAATCACGTTAGCAAACCGATGGAATGGCGTAGTCCTTCACCGGAGCCCATGAACAGACGCCGAATGGCTCAACGTCACGCACAAAATGCAGCAGATCCCCTTCGCTCCACATGCTAACGAAAGTCCCCGAGCAAGGAAACCCACAGCGGAACACTGGATCCCGAATCTGCCGACCTAAGTGGCGCGGAAAAGGGATGTGGTTGACGGCGCCGAACAGCTAACTGTCGATTTGCGGTGGCCGCCACCGACTGGGAGTCGGTGGGTGGGGCGGGGATGCCAGAATCCGAGTGATTCACGGCGGAGCGGGTCGAATTCGCCGGAATGATGAACCGGACCAAAACGGGATCACACGACGACGTCGTAGCGGTAGCGTGCCGGGGATACTGAATCTGGTACCACTTGTCACACTTGTGACCGCCGGCGATCACCGCCGATGTGAGAGAACGAGAGGAATCGACTCAACTCCGGCCAGGCGAGGACCCTGACCCTGGAGGTTTTTCTATTTCAGTTTTTTTTCAGATGCAGAATAGTGTTCCCAGTTCCTCCCACGAGTGTACATCCCCAGTGCGGATTACATAACAGCTGGACCCACCGGCCAGCAAGACGGACACAAAAATACATAAACGAAGTCTAGACACGTAAACACAGCTGATGCCATCATCTCTTGTCTTGACGATGCAATTAGTCATGACACTCTAGCCTAGAGTAGATCATCTTATTCCATTCCATGTAGGACCAAGTTCTGCAACTAGCTGCACGGGGAAATGCAGTTTTGTTATGGCTACTCTTTTAGGTCATTAGGGTCATAAGCATTCAAGGGATGGCATCACAATTGCAGTAACAGTATTTTGCTTCATTGAAGCAAAAATCACTTCTGGGAATGCTCGGAATTGTACCTTCTATTAAGTGTCTCTGATGCCTCCCATGTCCTACATACATTTGGTCGGTGCATGGAGTTTTGCCAAACAGCAATGGAGGCATGGGGAAGGCTGCTTCTTGGTTCTTGTCTCAATCTTCCACTACTATTTGCTTCTGATGCAACATTGGAAAGGTTCCATAGCACTTTATTTATACACTTGGCCAATTTGATAGGTTATATGGCATATGGCCTGATTTTTAGAAGCAGTTCACTTCACATGGATTTTTAGAAGCAGTTAACTTCACATGGATTGGCACTAGGATCTTCAGACTGCACAGGCATTCGTGCCCTGCTATTAGAAGCAGTTACTGCATTGCGAAGGTCAGATTGCCGAGCGGCCAACCTACGCTGTTGGCGGTAGCCTCTGGCCCTGTGCCTGCTAGCGACAGGCAATGGTGCCGACGCATGAGCTGCCTCCCGTTGATCGGTTGCGGCTCGCCGGTTCGGGATTTGGAAGATTTGATTTTGATTTCACTGATTGAGGAGAATGCATGGGTAACGAACGATCGAACGAGGGCGACGGGACTTGGAGACCGAGTCACACCTATGGCCAGCGTGCAGCGAGACAGAGAGGTGACTCGGTGGAACATAGTCTGTGTGGACTTTGGACTGGCCTGCCTGTTAGGGGGACTTTGGAGTTTGGACTGCGCATGCCTCGGCTGCCTGAGAACTCAAGAATCGAACATTTATTTGCTCAAAATAGAACCCAGATTTATGCTTATGTTCCATTCGAAGAAGCTACACATTTTTCTACCAATACCCATATGAAAGACTTGACATCAATCTCAGCTGTGTGATCTGGTATCTCTCCAGTTCCTTTGGATTTTTAAAATTTCAGACTTCATAGGCATGTTCCGAGTACCTCCCAAGCCTACATATGAGTACAGGAGTAACACATCCACATCACTCTCTATGTAGACACTTCACAAAAATGGCTTCTTCACGAAAATAGATTTAAACATATCCATGTGTAGCAGTGTCTTCTCTTTTCAACGTGCATTGGGACTAGCATGTATCCATGTAGCAACTATTTAAGTATTCAAGTAAAAGTAAACTTCCGTCTCCGTATATATTTTTCATAAGTCATTTAATATTGTCAATTGGCACATGGTTTCTGTACGAAACTTTAAACCAACAACTTCATATCAATTGTACAATTTTACCAACCAATATGATCCAGTGAATAAAATCCCACTACAACACAAAAGTGGTTTGTAGGAACGCCCCGATTTTTTCTAGGGACAGGTCAAAACGTGGCCCGTTGCTACAAATGGAGCGGGGTTACTATAAAAACCGACCCGCTCCTGAAAATGCATTTTTAGGGGCAGGTCATCCCCTCACCCGCCCCTAAAGATGATTTCCAAATTTATTCGGGAAATTTGTTTAATTCAAAAACATAGCAAAACACATAAAAAAAGTTAAATTCATACCATAAGCCTATTGTGATCTATAGTTCTGGAAAAAATATTAAAAGTATATTTTATGAGTACGGAAACCACAAAGTGCGCCTTAAGTTGTATGAGATAGTAGAGTGAGTGATACATTATGGTTTTACGCTGTTAATTATTATATATGCTGAAATATGGTTTTGATATTTTTTTAGTTCCACATGCTCTGTTTGCCTAAACGGATATTTATTCCGTTTAACCAGTAAACAGAGGTCACCCGTGTCATTTAGGCCCTAAACGGTAAATTAAACAATTGGACCCATCTTAAACCGTTAAAAACCATCTAAACCATCTAAATAGAGTTGAGTTAAACATGGTTAGATGAGCTAAATGATCATTTAATTTATAATTTAATCAATAGGAGGATTACAACTACCACAATCAATATCAAACTAATTAGCATCGTAAGTACATGAAGTGTTGTGGGATTTAGATTTCTTCCAAAAAAAATTATTTGGTAGAATACTTACTTTTTACCTATGCAAATATATAGACTTTCTAGCATATTTGACATTTACGTACATAAAATTTTAGTGTTACAATGCCAAATCGTTTAGGTCGTTTAACTCTGTTTAAACACCGTTTAAATGGCCTAAACGCTAAACAAAGGGTGACTGACTGTTTATCATTTAGCGTTTAGGATAACATTGTCACAATAGGCTTATGGTAAAAATTTCACATTTTTTGGTGTGTTCCTATATATTTTTATTTATACAAAATTTTAGAATAAAAAATTATTTGTAGGGGCAGGTGGGGTGTCACCTTGAAAGGACCTTGATGTTGCCTAAGCGGGTGAATAGACGATTCTGAAATTTTTTACACAAAAACTTGCAGCGGAATTAGTCTACCGGAAATTTACGATGGTTACTGGAAATTCCACCGCAGACAGCCTCAAAAACAAATTTAGATCTAGGTACGCCTATGCACTTAGTCAAAACTATGAGTTGCAAGATGTTACTTGATATTTGTATAAGCATTCTAACTAACCATCTGCACTTAAAAGCTCACAAGAAGATAGATATGGTAAGTGCACAAAGTAGAGCAAGAACTCAAGAACAAGCAAACCAAGAACTTCAACAAACCACAAGAAATAAGCACACAGAGATTTGTTTACCAATGTTCAGATTCACCACCGTGTGAATCCTAATCTCTGTTGAGGCACCCAGGAAGAACACTTATTTCTTGAGCTATCTTGCCTCACCTTAGTAACCCGAGTTACTAGGGTTCTTACTCGATCTAGAGGTGGTACAAACTTTCCGGGGGCACACCACAATCCTTGGGTGCTCACCGGGAAACTCCTTGCCATCTAGGGGATTGAATCCCCAAGAGTAACAAATGCTTCGATGATTTCTCGCTATGAACTCGAGTGCTCAAGAATGGATTGCTCACTTTCACTCAATCTTCCTTCCCAATCTCTCTCTCAACCCCAACTCACTTCTCTTCTGAAATCTCTTGCAAATGTAGGGTGGGGAGAGCAATTTGTGGCTGTGTTCCTTTGGATTTTTAAAATTTCAGACTTCATAGGCATGTTCCGAGTACCTCCCAAGCCTACATATGAGTACAGGAGTAACACATCCACATCACTCTCTATGTAGACACTTCACAAAAATGGCTTCTTCACGAAAATAGATTTAAACATATCCATGTGTAGCAGTGTCTTCTCTTTTCAACGTGCATTGGGACTAGCATGTATCCATGTAGCAACTATTTAAGTATTCAAGTAAAAGTAAACTTCCGTCTCCGTATATATTTTTCATAAGTCATTTAATATTGTCAATTGGCACATGGTTTCTGTACGAAACTTTAAACCAACAACTTCATATCAATTGTACAATTTTACCAACCAATATGATCCAGTGAATAAAATCCCACTACAACACAAAAGTGGTTTGTAGGAACGCCCCGATTTTTTCTAGGGACAGGTCAAAACGTGGCCCGTTGCTACAAATGGAGCGGGGTTACTATAAAAACCGACCCGCTCCTGAAAATGCATTTTTAGGGGCAGGTCATCCCCTCACCCGCCCCTAAAGATGATTTCCAAATTTATTCGGGAAATTTGTTTAATTCAAAAACATAGCAAAACACATAAAAAAAGTTAAATTCATACCATAAGCCTATTGTGATCTATAGTTCTGGAAAAAATATTAAAAGTATATTTTATGAGTACGGAAACCACAAAGTGCGCCTTAAGTTGTATGAGATAGTAGAGTGAGTGATACATTATGGTTTTACGCTGTTAATTATTATATATGCTGAAATATGGTTTTGATATTTTTTTAGTTCCACATGCTCTGTTTGCCTAAACGGATATTTATTCCGTTTAACCAGTAAACAGAGGTCACCCGTGTCATTTAGGCCCTAAACGGTAAATTAAACAATTGGACCCATCTTAAACCGTTAAAAACCATCTAAACCATCTAAATAGAGTTGAGTTAAACATGGTTAGATGAGCTAAATGATCATTTAATTTATAATTTAATCAATAGGAGGATTACAACTACCACAATCAATATCAAACTAATTAGCATCGTAAGTACATGAAGTGTTGTGGGATTTAGATTTCTTCCAAAAAAAATTATTTGGTAGAATACTTACTTTTTACCTATGCAAATATATAGACTTTCTAGCATATTTGACATTTACGTACATAAAATTTTAGTGTTACAATGCCAAATCGTTTAGGTCGTTTAACTCTGTTTAAACACCGTTTAAATGGCCTAAACGCTAAACAAAGGGTGACTGACTGTTTATCATTTAGCGTTTAGGATAACATTGTCACAATAGGCTTATGGTAAAAATTTCACATTTTTTGGTGTGTTCCTATATATTTTTATTTATACAAAATTTTAGAATAAAAAATTATTTGTAGGGGCAGGTGGGGTGTCACCTTGAAAGGACCTTGATGTTGCCTAAGCGGGTGAATAGACGATTCTGAAATTTTTTACACAAAAACTTGCAGCGGAATTAGTCTACCGGAAATTTACGATGGTTACTGGAAATTCCACCGCAGACAGCCTCAAAAACAAATTTAGATCTAGGTACGCCTATGCACTTAGTCAAAACTATGAGTTGCAAGATGTTACTTGATATTTGTATAAGCATTCTAACTAACCATCTGCACTTAAAAGCTCACAAGAAGATAGATATGGTAAGTGCACAAAGTAGAGCAAGAACTCAAGAACAAGCAAACCAAGAACTTCAACAAACCACAAGAAATAAGCACACAGAGATTTGTTTACCAATGTTCAGATTCACCACCGTGTGAATCCTAATCTCTGTTGAGGCACCCAGGAAGAACACTTATTTCTTGAGCTATCTTGCCTCACCTTAGTAACCCGAGTTACTAGGGTTCTTACTCGATCTAGAGGTGGTACAAACTTTCCGGGGGCACACCACAATCCTTGGGTGCTCACCGGGAAACTCCTTGCCATCTAGGGGATTGAATCCCCAAGAGTAACAAATGCTTCGATGATTTCTCGCTATGAACTCGAGTGCTCAAGAATGGATTGCTCACTTTCACTCAATCTTCCTTCCCAATCTCTCTCTCAACCCCAACTCACTTCTCTTCTGAAATCTCTTGCAAATGTAGGGTGGGGAGAGCAATTTGTGGCTGTGGAATGTGTTCTTTGTGAGAGGAATCAGCAGCCCCAACCGAAAGGGATGTGGGGGTATACATGGAGGACCCCCCAAAACTAGCCATTGTGCCCAAAGTTAGCTTGGGTCGGAAATTTCCGCTCCGACCAGAAATTTTCCGCTCCGACCGGAAATTTTCGTCGCATGGGCCTAAAATATCCACCCCAGGTCGGAGATTTCTGCCCACACCGGAAATTTCCATCGCTCAGAGTTCGGAAATTTCCGACAGCCTCCAAAATTCCAGACAGCGACCAACTAAAACGTCCATAACTTTTTACTCCAGACTCCGAATTTGATGATCTTGGACTCTATGGAAAGCTTATTCAGAGAGCTATCCAACCCAACTAAAAACCATTCCCAAGTCCACCTAGTGCAAGTTTGGTGACAAGTGTTTCTCTCACGTTAGCACTTGAAAGGTTAAGTTTGAGCATCGAGACATAAGCAAAGCTATCAACGTCGCATCTACTCAAGATTAAATAATAAACCCAATATCATCCCCTTGAGCTTGAATACTTTCATCATGCCACTTTGCTTCAATATCACACTTGGGGGTTTGCAAACATTTCATTTGCCTCTTTCTTGAGCATTATCCTTCTTGAGCTAGTGCCTTGAGGTTCCTCATCGTATATGATCAATAATCAACTTGACATCCTCAAGTCACCTAAATCCATATGATTCAAAAATGATTGATGTTTAGCAACTTGTGACTAATCATGGCCTCGATTGGTCCACAAATGCTAGCACTAACTTGCTTCTTCACCCTAGCATCGGTTCATCGGCACCAAGCCCCTTGCTTGCCCTTCTCCCTCGCTTAGTACCTCATAACCAAGTTCTTGCTAACCATTAACAATCTTGTCATCTTAAATCACTCGTAGCCTTGCACCACAGTATGCACTCATTGAATTCCTTTTCCTCAACAAATTGATCCGTATTCCAACTTTGTGATCAAGCAACCAAGAATCTTCACTTCTATTGAAACATTAAGCTCTTGACCACATTTCTTCCTTCTTGATCAATATACCAATGCATTATCAATCTTTTACTCATCGAATTCCATTTGTTCAACAAATTAGTCCATATATCAATTTTGTGACCAAGCAACCAAGAATCTTCATTTCTATTGAAATATTAAGCTCTTGGTCATATTTCTTGCTTCTTGATCAATGTACTAATGCATTATCAGTATTCACTCATGCGTACAAGAAAGTCATCATTGAGACCAAATAATAGCCCTTGCAACTTTGTCTCTTTTGCCTTTTCAATCTGCTTGTCATTTCTTCATTTTGTAATATTATAGTTTTGGTACACTTATTTGCAATAAGGCCTATCCAAAACTCATCAAACTCATTAGTTCTTTAATTGTGTTGTCATTCAACCACCAAAACCCACATGGGGCCTTAAAATCCTTTTGTAGGGGTGGGTGCTAGCGTTACCCGCCCCTAAAAATGGAGGCTTGTTCGGCAAGTGGTTGCGATCCGTGTGATGGGTAAAATTGCAAGGCCATTGGCTGAAGAAAGTGCGTGAGCCCATCCCGCCGCTTCCCTCCGGCCCGCTGCTTCATCTACTCCCCGCCTCCCTCTCTCTCTCTCTCTCTCCCTCTCTCTCTCTCTCTCTCTCTCTCTCTCTCTCTCTCTCTCCCCCTTCCTTTGCCCCATCTTCTCCCCACCTCTCTCTCTCTCTCTCTTCTTTCACTCCATCTGCTCCCCACCTCTCTCTTTCTTCCATGGCCACGGCTGTGGGGTCCGAGATGGCGTGAGGCTGAGGCTGCGGTGGCACAGGATTGCGATAGCGAGAGGCTGCGGCGCACGGCGGCGATGCAGGGCTGCGACACCCAAGGCCCGGAGGCTCGGTGCATCAGCTCCTAACGACGCATGAGAGGAGCGATTGCCGGCGCATGGGAGCTGCGGCGGTTTTGGTGATTTTTTTATTTTTTTTATTTGATCTGTAGAGGCGAGTCATGCCCTCACCCGTCCCTGGAAAAGCATTTTTAGGGGCGGGTGAGGGCATGACCTGCCCTAGAAATGGATTTTCAGGTGCGTGCACGTTACCTGCCTATGTAAATAGCATTATTAGCTGCGAAAAGCAGAGGTGGGTATGGTACCCGCCTCTAAAAATGGGTTTTTACCTGCCTATAGAACCCCTTTTTTTGTAGTAGTGTCCTGCTAACTGTTTAAATCTTCCAAGAAGAATCATTTTGACTAGCTAGTTCATGGTTTTCTACATCAGCACCTTAAATGGATTATAACCTTTTTTGTCTATCAACTTTTTATTACTCATACACAAAAATAAAAGTTATTTTTTACCTCGTCAAGTGGCTGTTTTGATCCAAAATCTTGTATCATCACAAAAATTCAAGATATTAAATTTATAACTGTATTTTTATCTTCACATGGACCCATGCAATAGCTAACCCAAGTAGTTTTAACAACAATTTCGCATTTACTAGAAAATGGATAATGATCCGGCCTATAAAAAAACTCAACAAATTCATTAGTTCCTTAATTGTATTATCATTCAACCAACAAAAACCACAAGGGGGCCTAGATGCACTTTGACACCTGCCCCTGGAAATCCATTTGTAGGGGCTGGTGATGGAATCACACAACCCTAAAAATAGAATTTCTAGGGGCGGGTGCTAGCGTCACCCACCCCTAAAAATGGAAGCTTATTCGGCAGGTGCTTGCGATTCGCGTGATGGACAAAACTACGTGGCCATTGGCTAAAGCAAGTGCGCGAGGACTGATGGGCCCACCCCACCCCTTCCCTTCGGCCCGCTGCTTCATCTACTCCCCGCCTCTCTCTCTCTCTTCTATCTCATCCTTCGCCCCATCTTCTCCCCACCTCTCTCTCTCTCTCTCTCCTTTTGCCCCATCTGCTCCCCAACTCTCTCTATGTCTTCCATGACCGTGGCTGTGGGGTCCATGATGGCGTGAGGCTGAGGCTGCGGTGGCACAGGATTGTGATAACGAGAGGCTGCGGCGCACGGTGGCGATGCAGGGCTGCGACACCCAAGACCCGGAGGCTCGGTGCATCAGTTCCTAACGACGCGTGGGAGGAGCGATTGCCGGCGCATGGGAGCTGCGGCGGCTTTGGTGATTTTTTTTATTTTTTTATTTGATCTGTAGAGGCGAGTCATGCCCTCATTCGTCCCTGGAAAAGCATTTCTAGGGGTAGGTGAGGGCATGACCCCTAGAAATGGATTTTCAGGTGCGTGCATGTTACCTGCCTATGTAAATAGCATTTTTAGCTGCGAAAAGCAGAGGAGGGTATGGTACCCGCCTCTAAAAATTGGTTTTTACCCGCAATAGAACCCCTTTTTTGTAGTAGTGTCCTGCTAACTGTTTAAATCTTCCAAGAAGAATCATTTTGACTAGCTAGTTCATGGTTTTCTACATCAGCACCTTAAATAGATTATAAACTTTTTTTGTCTGACAACTTTTTATTACTCATACACAAAAATAAAAGTTATTTTTGACCTCGTAAAGTGGCTGTTTTGATCCAAAATCTTGTATCATCACAAAAATTCAAGATATTAAATTTATAACTATATTTTTATCTTCACATGGACCCATGCAATAGCTAACCCAAGTACTTTTAACAACAATTTCGCATTTACTAGAAAATGGATAATTATCCGGCCTATAAAAATCTCAACAAATTCATTAGTTCCTTAATTGTATTGTCATTCAACCACCAAAAACCACAAGGGGGCCTAGATGCACTTTCACATCTGCCCCTGGAAATCCATTTGTAGGGACTGGTGATGGAATCACCCAACCCAAAAAATAGAATTTCTAGGGGCGGGTGCTAGCGCCACCCACCCCTAAAAATGGAAGCTTGTTCAGCAGTGCTTGCGATTCGCGTGATGGACAAAACTGCGAGGCCATGGGCTGAAGCAAGTTTACGAGGACCGATGGGCCCACCCCACCCCTTCCCTTCGGCCCGCTGCTTCATCTACTCCCCGCCTCTCTCTCTCTCTCCTATCTCTTCCTTCGGCCCATCTTCTCCCCACCTCTCTCTCTCTCCTTTTGCCCCATCTGCTCCCCACCTCTCTCTATCTCTTCCATGGCCACGGTTGTGGGGGCAGCGGTGGCGCAGGACTGTGTTAGAGAGAGGCTACTGCACACGGCGGCGACGCGGGTCTGCGGCACCCGAGCAACGGAGGCTCGGCGCGGGAGCAGCAATGGCTCGATGCATCAGCTGCTGCCGACGCGTGGGAGGAGCGACTGTCAGACCGGGGGCAGCGGGGCTGCTTATAGGCATAAAATCTTCTAAAGTAACGGATAGCTCATGGATTGTCACACCCGGTTTTAAGAACAAAACCGAATGCATAACTATATGTATGCCAGGATCAAGTTTCATACATATAGAGACATCATAAGTGAATAATCAGTACAGTATCACGAAAAAGAGAACTAAAACAAATAAAAGACTATCAGAGTTATACAGCTTATCCTGGAAACGAAGGCTCCAAACTTCACAGGCAATCGACTGGGGTTGCGTACGCCTAGAACTCAGCAACATCTTCAACAGACTCCATACATCTTTCCTTCTGAGCAGCAGTAAGCAAGGGTGAGTACACTTATGGTTGGTACTCAGCAAGGCCACAAGAAATAACCAGAATGTGATTTAAGTCCATCTTTAAGTTTATTAATCATGTGAGGGTCCAAGCCGCTCTTGACCGTGAGCACGGCTAACCGGTTAGTTTTAACTCTGCAGAGGTTGTACACTTTCACCACAATTCGCGTAAAAGTTCCGAAGAACTTTGAACCCAACCACGCATATGTGCTGATCAGGCACAATACCACACTTCCGAGGTGTGATTGCATAGGGACGCTACGAGGCCTTTACAAAGATTCCCTAACCCATGACAATCCGCTAAGGTTTCAAGCCAAAGCGGTCATAACACTGTCCTAATGAGGTGGTACCTTGCCAAAGGACCATTAAATAATACCAATTGCCCCAAGAGGACCGAGCTATACCCCGTCGATGCATCCCCTCTTGCCCTTTCGGTAAGATTGTCACAAGCTAGAGTCTCTAATTAATCAGCCAAGACCAGAGCCATATAGTATTGTGGTTGTACTGTTTTCTTGGGTGGTTCTCCATGTTCCAATTAAATCATAATACTCTTGTAAATAAAGCATAGATAGAAAGATGGTTAGGGTCACTTGCCTTTCTCCAACGAAAAGCTACTCTTACTGCTCTTCAGCTTTTTCTCACTTGGAACTCTTGATTCTTCAATCTTCGAACAGCAATTCTTCTACTCGAAACAATCACCGGGCAAACATACAAAGCAAACAACAAGATACCTCTAAGAACAATACACCAAAACAAAGAAAGGCTTTAAAAGAACGTACTAAAGGATAGGGCTCACTGCTATGGTTATGGGAGCGCAAGAAACGCGGAAAACAGAACTAAAACGGCGATTCTATGGGATAAACGATGCTTCAGGGATCTAGTCGCGATTAACTATAGAGTTAAGAGCTAACAGAAAAGATTTGTAAGACACAACAAAGTATGCTCACAGAGGATAAAAAGGTTACAAAGCTATTGCACACGTCACAAGGATCACGTGAGCGCAAGAATCGCTGAAAATGGAGTTGAAACGTGAAAGATATGGTTAAAACAAGATTCTAGGGGCTTATTTGTGAAGAAACAGGGCTTCCAGGGGCTAGATCTGAAGAAACCAGGACCTAAACATAATTAAACCTAAACTTCAGGGGCTAGCTTGCAAAACTACGCACTAAGGATGGCGGGTTCTATTTTGGAAAAACTCAGGGTGTTTTCCGTAAAGATTTGGACTAAAACAGAAATAGTTTTGAACTGCGATGGACGGAGGGTTGATTTTGGAAAAACGGAGGGGTTTATTTGCAAAAATGACCACGGTTGAACGGTATTTGGTTTAGTTGACTCGGGTCATATTAGATCTGGGCCGCTGGATCTAAATCGGACGGCGGGAGTGGATTGGGGTGGGCTGGCGGCGGCGCAGAGCTAGAGCGGGCGGAGCGGAGCTCGCGGCGACGCATGGCGGATGGCGGCGACGGCGAACAAGACCGAGCGGAGCAGAGCGAGAGAGAGGGAAGAAAAGACGGAGGAAGTTGCTCACCGGAGAAGAAGGAAATTGTCGGAGTCGAGGAAGAAGGCATGGGGTCGACGACGAAATGGCGATGACTCACGAGAAGGAAGACACCACGACGAAGAGGACAACGAGCTGAGCACTGGGGTGGCGTCGGATTTCACCGGAGATGCACGGATGCGGAGGATGGTGGGATTCTGGGGAAAAGATTATTTTAGGGATTCCCAAACAAGGAGCCTCCCTACGGGTAGTCTATATTTTTGTGTGGAGTTGTCATGAGAGGTTGGTTTATTATATAGGGAGAAAGGTCTCACCATCCCACATCAACTAGCAATGTGGTACTAAACCTCCCTCCCATGCTAATGGGCTTTACGTGCCTTTAGCCCATTAGAGAACACATGAATGGGCCCTTGAGGTCCATTAGAGATTTATGTACTTTTGATAGATGTAGCCCATTTAAAATTCGGAATTAATTATTTTCGAAATTAAAATAATTCTAGAAAATCTAGAATTCATATTTAAAGTCCAAAAAATATTCCAAATGGCCCGAAAATTCTAGGAAAAATCCTAGAAATATATTGGGACCTAACGAACTCAAATAAAATATTTGGAGCTCATGAGAAGATTTGGAAGAGCCTCTAAAAATTAGAGTTTGCTCTAGGGAAAATGGGAAAAGAATCCAGAAAAATCCGGAAAATTCCCGGGAAGAATTTTTGATGATAGAACACGTTTTGAAAGGTTGTTACACTCAACAACACTATGCATGTGACATGAATGCATCACCAGAAGAACAACATCATTTAATTTGTAAAACAACCAATATTTATTTTCTTTTACACTAAATTCTCTGTGAAGAAAAAAATAAATGTTGAGAAAATTTTAAAATTTTGAGAAAATTGTTGTTTTATTTTTAATTTTAATCACATCCTGAAATTCAAAAATTTCAGGGTGTGACAGAACTACCCCCCTTAAAAGAAATCTCGTCCCGAGATTCACAAAGCTAGCAAGAGACAGAGGTTTAGGTGGGTAGCATCCAACACACATTAACTGTCTTCCTGGTCATTCATTCTTACAATGTCTCCTCAAACATAATCCTGGATTCATGGTAACTCACAAATCACTTTATGGATACTCAGTCTAACTCCATTTGTAACTACCCATTCTTTTCTCGACTTCGTTGACCCATCTGTCGAAGAGGTTCCTTCGCACCTTGATAAAGTGATTTGAATAGAGCTTGATTGCTTCTTTCTGGCTTGAGTATATGGTATCACTTCTCAAGTCCACAAACACATCTCATAACCTTCAAGTAAAGTGACGAAGATAAGCCAACCATACAGTTCAGATCTTTTCATACATCCTCAGGCAGCCACTGCGTTGTAGAAACATGATTTTCTTGGTTTAGTATCTTGGCGACACGTGGTGGCATGAGAATTGGAGACTAACGACATTCTCATTTGGTAGAGATATCCTGATCATCCGTCTTGGCAAGGGGATCAACTGATGATGTCTGACCGAGTGTATGGCTATTGGAGCTTCGGTTCTTGGGTTGATCATCATCCTCCTTTTCACCAACTCTTGGTGGTCACAACTTAAATAAATCAAGGTAGAGGGGGGGAAAGACATGGGGGTAACAAAAAGGGAAAGAGAGCATTCTTGTCTTCAGTTTCTTTCATTTGTTGATCATTGTAGACGAGTGTTGCCATGAACTTCTTTCTTGACATCCTCTAAATGATTAAGTAGAAAGATAGAAGGTAACAAGGAGGTGGGAGGTACATAAGAACCCATCTAGGCAACCGATGTTATTGTAGGTAGAAGACCCACAATACACCGACAATCATTACAAAGAAACGAAACAGACAAGGTCATAAAGACAACATCATCATGCAAACACTGAATTCCACCAGTCAACATAGTCAAAACGATGCTAAATGTTGTTAATAGAGTTAGAAGGAGTACTCCTAAACTTGATTATATCTTCCAGCTTCATCATGGATGACACGTGCCTCCTTCAACTTGTCCAGCGTTGGCTTCACCATCGTGATTGCAGTAGTAGTGATAGTGTCACCATGTGGCTCAAGCTTGATTCTTTGGTAGTGTTTTGAATTTTCCATCCAACATGAGTAGGAAGGTGAGCAGGTGGTATTATTTCCAATTCAACTTGACTCCTTATGATGAACTAGCAGCTCTATTCTTCAGATGACTTGGACAGGCATTAGTATACATGGCACAGATCATCTAATTTTTCTTGAATCAGGAAAGATACTTTGGAATCAAAAATCAAGGGATGATTCCAGAGCGGTATTGTTGTTATTATTATTATTTTGGAAAGAAGAGGCACAATGTGAAAACTGAGCACATTGTAAAAAAATTAAAGAAAATAGGCTCAAAAAAGATAAGTTAAAAGAAATTTAAGGATGGAATTTGTATAATCATACATCAAGGAGGAATTAAAATCAAGGAGTGATCCAGAAGGGGAAATTAGACCGACCAGAATTGAGGGTCTAACATTTGCGAAATAATAAAGTGCAAATGAGAAGGGGTCAGACGAGAAAGGTTAGTTATCAAAGCGGATTGAGAGAAGAAAAAGCTAAGGAGTGAGAGTATTTAATGGAGGGGGTCAAGGACTAAGTATGAATGGATTTTATATCAAAACAAATCTTAGAAAATGACCATTGCTACCTAGGCTTACGTCCTACAGTCGATACAGCTCTGATACCACTTCTGTCACACCCGGTTTTAAGAACAAAACCGAATGCATAACTATATGTATGCCAGGATCAAGTTTCATACATATAGAGACATCATAAGTGAATAATCAGTACAGTATCACGAAAAAGAGAACTAAAACAAATAAAAGACTATCAGAGTTATACAGCTTATCCTGGAAACGAAGGCTCCAAACTTCACAGGCAATCGACTGGGGTTGCGTACGCCTAGAACTCAGCAACATCTTCAACAGACTCCATACATCTTTCCTTCTGAGCAGCAGTAAGCAAGGGTGAGTACACTTATGGTTGGTACTCAGCAAGGCCACAAGAAATAACCAGAATGTGATTTAAGTCCATCTTTAAGTTTATTAATCATGTGAGGGTCCAAGCCGCTCTTGACCGTGAGCACGGCTAACCGGTTAGTTTTAACTCTGCAGAGGTTGTACACTTTCACCACAATTCGCGTAAAAGTTCCGAAGAACTTTGAACCCAACCACGCATATGTGCTGATCAGGCACAATACCACACTTCCGAGGTGTGATTGCATAGGGACGCTACGAGGCCTTTACAAAGATTCCCTAACCCATGACAATCCGCTAAGGTTTCAAGCCAAAGCGGTCATAACACTGTCCTAATGAGGTGGTACCTTGCCAAAGGACCATTAAATAATACCAATTGCCCCAAGAGGACCGAGCTATACCCCGTCGATGCATCCCCTCTTGCCCTTTCGGTAAGATTGTCACAAGCTAGAGTCTCTAATTAATCAGCCAAGACCAGAGCCATATAGTATTGTGGTTGTACTGTTTTCTTGGGTGGTTCTCCATGTTCCAATTAAATCATAATACTCTTGTAAATAAAGCATAGATAGAAAGATGGTTAGGGTCACTTGCCTTTCTCCAACGAAAAGCTACTCTTACTGCTCTTCAGCTTTTTCTCACTTGGAACTCTTGATTCTTCAATCTTCGAACAGCAATTCTTCTACTCGAAACAATCACCGGGCAAACATACAAAGCAAACAACAAGATACCTCTAAGAACAATACACCAAAACAAAGAAAGGCTTTAAAAGAACGTACTAAAGGATAGGGCTCACTGCTATGGTTATGGGAGCGCAAGAAACGCGGAAAACAGAACTAAAACGGCGATTCTATGGGATAAACGATGCTTCAGGGATCTAGTCGCGATTAACTATAGAGTTAAGAGCTAACAGAAAAGATTTGTAAGACACAACAAAGTATGCTCACAGAGGATAAAAAGGTTACAAAGCTATTGCACACGTCACAAGGATCACGTGAGCGCAAGAATCGCTGAAAATGGAGTTGAAACGTGAAAGATATGGTTAAAACAAGATTCTAGGGGCTTATTTGTGAAGAAACAGGGCTTCCAGGGGCTAGATCTGAAGAAACCAGGACCTAAACATAATTAAACCTAAACTTCAGGGGCTAGCTTGCAAAACTACGCACTAAGGATGGCGGGTTCTATTTTGGAAAAACTCAGGGTGTTTTCCGTAAAGATTTGGACTAAAACAGAAATAGTTTTGAACTGCGATGGACGGAGGGTTGATTTTGGAAAAACGGAGGGGTTTATTTGCAAAAATGACCACGGTTGAACGGTATTTGGTTTAGTTGACTCGGGTCATATTAGATCTGGGCCGCTGGATCTAAATCGGACGGCGGGAGTGGATTGGGGTGGGCTGGCGGCGGCGCAGAGCTAGAGCGGGCGGAGCGGAGCTCGCGGCGACGCATGGCGGATGGCGGCGACGGCGAACAAGACCGAGCGGAGCAGAGCGAGAGAGAGGGAAGAAAAGACGGAGGAAGTTGCTCACCGGAGAAGAAGGAAATTGTCGGAGTCGAGGAAGAAGGCATGGGGTCGACGACGAAATGGCGATGACTCACGAGAAGGAAGACACCACGACGAAGAGGACAACGAGCTGAGCACTGGGGTGGCGTCGGATTTCACCGGAGATGCACGGATGCGGAGGATGGTGGGATTCTGGGGAAAAGATTATTTTAGGGATTCCCAAACAAGGAGCCTCCCTACGGGTAGTCTATATTTTTGTGTGGAGTTGTCATGAGAGGTTGGTTTATTATATAGGGAGAAAGGTCTCACCATCCCACATCAACTAGCAATGTGGTACTAAACCTCCCTCCCATACTAATGGGCTTTACGTGCCTTTAGCCCATTAGAGAACACATGAATGGGCCCTTGAGGTCCATTAGAGATTTATGTACTTTTGATAGATGTAGCCCATTTAAAATTCGGAATTAATTATTTTCGAAATTAAAATAATTCTAGAAAAATCTAGAATTCATATTTAAAGTCCAAAAAATATTCCAAATGGCCCGAAAATTCTAGGAAAAATCCTAGAAATATATTGGGACCTAACGAACTCAAATAAAATATTTGGAGCTCATGAGAAGATTTGGAAGAGCCTCTAAAAATTAGAGTTTGCTCTAGGGAAAATGGGAAAAGAATCCAGAAAAATCCGGAAAATTCCCGGGAAGAATTTTTGATGATAGAACACGTTTTGAAAGGTTGTTACACTCAACAACACTATGCATGTGACATGAATGCATCACCAGAAGAACAACATCATTTAATTTGTAAAACAACCAATATTTATTTTCTTTTACACTAAATTCTCTGTGAAGAAAAAAATAAATGTTGAGAAAATTTTAAAATTTTGAGAAAATTGTTGTTTTATTTTTAATTTTAATCACATCCTGAAATTCAAAAATTTCAGGGTGTGACATGGATGTTCCTTACCTCTCTTGTAACTACCCGAATAGGCGTAGAACTAGCTGCAATACAAAAGAAACTACCCGATTGTGTTGTAGTAGGACTCCAACTGTACTCGGCTAGGACTTTTCATATAACCCTGTGTTGTCGGTCAAAACCCACCGGCGAGTAGCAACAGGCAACACGAAGAGCCGGGAGGCTGCCGGGGCGTTGGCTGGCACCGGTCCCTCGGTCAACGGCCCAGATCCTGGCACACGCCGACGCTTCCGAAGATGCAGGGCGTGCCACCTGACCTATAACCGATCAGGAAGGTGCAAACGTGCTTTCGATGGTTTGCATGCATGCACAAACACATGTAAACATTAGCACGAGCCGTGGTCGGCTCCCCGGGACGACTCTTGCATCAGCTTTAAAGAGCCGATCGAGTCCTGATGTCAGATCTGATCTGCATATCTGGATGTTAATAGATAAAGCAAATAACTGCAAAAAACTGCTTCAATTAGATCTAGTTAATCCAATCCACACACTACAAGAAAAGTGAATATTAGTGACGAAAATTATTATGACAGACGTTAGAATTGTCATAGAATACCGGCTATTCTGTGATGATTTCAGTATTTTCGTCAATAAGTTGAGGTCATCGGTTATTTGTGACGAACATAAATTTTTCGGCATAAAATATTCATCAATTTGTGACGCTTTCATATATTTGTCATGGAACATCTAATCATTTATGACAATTATTTTATGACCAGTGTGTTTTTGTCACAAAAAGATTACAAAACCGATTTGCTATATTTTATTTCAGATGGACCTATGTTTGTGGTTACATTGGTAGTTATATGGTAGTTCTGAATGTATCAGTGCTAAAATCATTCGTGATGAGATACTAGCATAGTGCCCAGCCGCGCACGTGTATCCGCAGGAGGTCGAGGCGGAGCGAACGTGCGGTGGCCGGGTCCCGCCATTGAGCATGCATAGAGTTCAACACTGAAATGGTTCCATGTAAGTAGAGCATAAAACCATACAGGCAACCAGTCCGTAGAAAATTTGGTCAGTTCGGTCACTTCGGTTAACTGAGCTCAAAGACCGAACTAACCGAAGAAAGTTCGGTTACCTGGAGGCCAGGACCGAACTGCTGACCGAACATTTCGGTCTCGGTCCCAATCTTTTCAGTTCGGTCTTCGGTGGTCTTCCGTTCTCGATTGATTATGCCCAATCCTAGCAGGAGCGGAGGCAGAACCACGAATGGGGCAGATCCACAGAAAAGGTTGACTCACTTTGTTCTTTTTATGTAGTAGTAGATTAGAGTTCGTTTGAGAAAAAAAAAGATGAGACACAGACATACACGCTCTAATGTGCTTGGATCGAGTACAACCTGTAGGACAGCTATACATCAAGCACTTGCTCTTGACTTTTCCCTCTATTTATTCATGAAAAATTCGTTGTTGTGACCTTTCCCTCTGTTTTTTCACGAAAATTTTGTTACCGCGGCATGCCCCGCCAAATTACTAGCGCCAGGCGCACCCTTTTCATTCCAAAAGACACCCCTTCCCCATCTCCCGCAGCGCCAAACCAATCCCTCACCGTCGCCCCCGCCCCACTCCCTCCCTTCGCCGTCGCTCCCAATCCCTCCTTCCGTCGTCCCCTCAGATCCATCCTGCCCCGGCCACCTCCACCAATCACCATCCTTAAATCACCTGCAGCTGTAGCACCGTCGAGCTGCCCACACCTCCATGGGTCGATTTCACTACAAGAAATATGGTGATCTATGACGAAAGTTTTATGACATTTTAATGGAGCGTCACAATTGCACACAATCTATGACGAATTTGAAGGTATGGATCCTAGGCCCAGAACTTTATGACGTTTTATTGAATTCGTCATAATTGAGCCCACAAAATATGACATTTTATTGAATTCGTCATAACTGAGCCCACAAAACATGACGTTTTAACATTAATGTCATAAAAAGGTTTTGAGTATTATTATCATTATTTTATATATACAATAATATTTTTGAGCACATATTCTTTTATAATGTGATCAAATATTCTATTGATGTTAGTTTATCGATTTCTACCAGATCTTGATAAAAAATAACATGTAAGTAAAATTCATATAAACTATATAGCCTATATAGATGACACCTACTAAAGCCATTAACTTTATTTCTCTTAACATGCAAGTTACCCGCATCATATAGGAACCTATTATATCAAATGCCACATCAATGTCCACTAGGACCATCGATTTATATTTTCCATCATTTTTTGTGAATTTTGCCATGCAATCATCTTATTTTTTATACTTTCAAATATCACGTTAAAATTTAAGAATTCCCGCAGCAACGCGCGGGGTATCACCTAGTTTTTTTAGTTAGTGTGGCTTAAAAAGTCTTATTCATGGGATGCTAGGCATTATTTTTTTTAGTTAATATGGCTTAAAAAGTTTTTAGTTAGTGTGGCTTAAAAAGTCTCATTCATGGGATGCTAGGCATTATTTTTTTAGTTAATATGGCTTAAAAAGGGGGGGGGGGGAAGTAGCGCAGGGGTGGAGGGATTCGAACACTGGTCATCAGCATAAGAGGCACCCACCATTCCATTACACTACAACAATGTTTGCATCTATATGTCAGGTATTAAGTATTTTATACACATGTATCCCATGTTTTAATTCGAACAAAAAGGAGGCTCAATTGAAGATTCGAACCGGGGTCACCAAAACAAGAGCCAACCGCCTTACCAGTGCGCCAAACCTTGGTTTGTGAAGGCCATGGGCAATAAATATTTTTATATATTGTTGTTCCTGACCTAGGTGTTTGCTCATATTTTGGATCACAATTAGATATTATGGTGAATATATTATATGGTACTTTGGAAAAACAATTTTGAATTGTCCCTAGAAGGTAATGAAAATTTTTTGGGCCCACTCCAACATTTTTTGGGACGAGCCCACTTTCTCCCACAACCTATAATCAACCAAAAAGCTAGAGAAAAAAAGAACACAGGTAAGCCGGATGCAGGAATCGAACCTGGAACTTTCCTCTTCAAATGAAGGCAATTACCACTGCACCAGCGTTCCTTTTGTGACAGGCATCCGTTTCTAGTCTAATTGTTTTATATCGAGTGAGATGAAGAACACATATAGAGTTCATTTTCTCTTTTTGATCCTGAATTAAAATTTGTAACTAGTATTTCTTCCTCGTATGAACTCCAAATTTGATTTTTCTTTTTTCTAAATTTTTCTAGAGTCACAATTTTTCATTTAATAGTGTTTGTTTGCATGTTAATTGCTATTTTCGGAACTTTTTCATATGGCTTGCTTTCTTCCACCTAAATGGAGAATTGAAAAAACATGTTTTTACATAATAATTGCTAATGTAGCTTAATATTTTCTTATATTATAGCCAATGTAAGGTTGTATCCAAATTTGAGGTGCATACGTGTTCGAAAATGTTAAGATGTATTCAAATTTCAAAGTTTGACTTGAGTTTTATGAAACAATGTGAGAGATCTATCCATTTTGTGAACAATGTATACTCCAATTATCATAAATCTTATGAAACTTTTTTGTCAAGCTTATACATCCATAAAATGATTCTATGCCAATTTCAAGAAATTTTAGAGAAATTTTATGTATTATCAATATTATTTTATAATACAATTGTAAATAGAAGTTTGAATTGTCCATCACAAACGTTTGAAATTTATACCTACTTTTCGGATATAATATATAGTATAACATATATAACTAAAAATATTTTTGCAAAATTTTTGAAGCATTTTTTGAGATACATGTAGTTCAACTATAATTAATTCAAGTAAACTCGTAGAAATTCATTTAAACTCTTAAAAATAGTAACTGAGTTATGAAATTCTTGAAATTCCTAGAATACAATTTAGATGTTGTCTATTAAATATAAAAAAATATTAAAGTATATAGGATAATATTTTTATAAATTATTTAACAAATATATCTTAATTATTTATTTGAAAAATAAGTTAGGAAGGAAAGAAGGCCCATCTCGGCTAAAATGGCCCAACAAATCCAGTCCTTCTATACTCTAATCGCGCTCCATTGATATAAAAACACGAAACCCTAGCTCCTCCATTCCCTGGGACCCCGCCTGGCCGCCTCCTTTCTCCTGTGCGGCCGCACTCCACACCCTTCTCTCTCTCTCGTCCCTCCCCAACCCCTCAGATCCACCTCCACCACTGGAGCCGCGCGTGAGCCGGCGTCCTCCTCCACCGCCGGCTCTCTCTCTCCCCACCCCCTCAGATCCCCCAATGTCCCCCGCGCAGCACGCGCCGCCGCTTGTCGCCGGCTTCCTCACGCCGGCACCGGTGCCAGCGCTCGTTCGTGAGCTGGCGTCGACGCCGCCGCCCGTGCCTGACGACGGCCTGTGGTGGTAGCTGTGCGTGGAGGATGGATCCGGCGACGGCCTCCTCACCCTCAAGGACTCGCTCATCGATGGATCTGCGTCAATCTACATCTCCTACCTCGGGTTCTGCATCCGACATCTCCGGCGGCTCCCCGCTTCTCTGTCCAAGATCCATGCCCTGCATCCTCGTCCCCCTCTTCCCACCGTCATCTCCACTCTTCGCAATCCTCTCCTCTGTCTGCTTCTCGTCGATTTCGTGCAGACCCTAATCCCCTTCCTCTTTCTTGTTTTTTGATTTGTTCTTAGGGTTAGGGTACTGAACCATGCTCGCGTGCGCAGCTGCAGGATCTCGATGAGGTGAAGCGCTACCTCAAGGAGATGGAGGAGCCCGCCACGCTCCGCGAGATGCAGGCCATGGTCGCCTAGGAGATGCAAGGTTCGGAATCCCTTCCCTCCCGTGCTTATTTTTGTTGATGTGGGGACATGGTGCCGTGTGATTGGGAAATCAACTTGCATATGCTTATGGGTAGATAGGCTTTCGCTGATTGAGTTAGAAACTAATAGGAGTTGGTTCGGATTCTTTAATTAAATTGCATCCGCTTGTGAGTAGTTCAGGATTGACTGATGGCTTGCATTCGCTGATTGACTGATTGTAGATCCTACTGTCAAGATATAGTGTTTGTTGTCAGAAACTGGGTATAAAGAAATGAATTGGCGAAGCACGGGCCTGGGGGCGCTGGGACACTGGGTTGACTACAGATTATCATGAATTCCATTAGCTTGTTTGCTAAACTGATCTACTAAATGCCTGACTGACTTCTGTGGTTAATCTGAAAACCAATCTGTTAGTCAGGTGAACTGCGGACGCTTACATACTGCTTGCTTGTTTTTAGCTGCAAAATGCTACTGGTTGTGGTTAATCTGAATACCAATGTGTTAGTCCGGCTACTGCATAAGCTTGCATGCTTTCTTGCTTGTCATTAGCACTTGGGTTAGCTACTTCTGTTCAACTTGCAGTGGCTGCTGGTGAGGGGTTTCTGCTACCTGTAGAGCCGAAAGTATTAGCGAGTTACAGGAGTCGGTGCTGATTACACTGCTGAGGTAAGTAGCCTTTTTGGTGCTCTTATCCTTGTACAGTTTTTTAAAGTAGTAACATTGTATCTTGAGATATTAGTTCTTTTCATTTTCATTAGCACTGGTTGTACTGCAGCTTTGTTATGGAGTAGAACATTCTAAATTTACCTTTGTACTGCAGCTATTTGGTAACAAGCTTTCCAATACATTGTATATGCATTTGCATTGTCAAATATTGAGTCCATTTTACTGCAACCTTGCTATATGTAAACTGCACTCTAATTTTCAGAAAGATTAAGTTCTTTGCATGCTTGCAATTTTCAGGGAGAGAAGTACAAAGATCAAGAACAAGTGCATCGAATTTGTTTGAGTGCCTCTACAGGAAAAAGAGAAATGATGCACGTTATGTACATATTGCCATTGCATATTAGCTTTCAAATATAGCTTATAGCAATTCTGGATGAATTTTTTTATGTGATTTAATGTTGTATGTGATTAAATGCTCGATCAAAATTTATTTATGTGATGAGATGTTAATTTCTTGTTGATATATCTTGGGTTGGGCTGAAATGATCATGCAGTTTATATGGGCTGTGTAAATGAGGCTCAAATGGGCTGTGTAAATGAGGCCCAAATTGGCTCACGTGCCTGCTGCCACATCACTGTCTATGTCAGCATCCATGTGGTGCCATGTCATCACTACTTTCCACATCACTGCTACGTCATTGATCATGTTAAATTACACGTCATCATTGCTATCCATGTCATTGCCATGTCAGCAGCCACGTCATCGCCCATGTCATTATTGTGTGACATGGCAATTGAATCTGTGACGAAAATTATACTATTCGTGCCGTTAATTTTCGTCATAGAAAACGGGCTTGGGTTGGGCTTCGGGGGCCTGGGGACATTCCATGACGGTTTTAAAACGTCATGGATCAAGCAATCTATGACGAAAATTTAAGAAACGTCACGAGGTGTGATCTGTGACGCTCAATACATGACGTTATTTGAGATCGTCATAGATACTGTTTTATGACGGTTTTTCAGTGATCTGTGACGAAATCCAAACGTCATGGATCAACAGATTTTTTGTAGTGTTTGCCCCAGATCTGTTGCCTCCGTGAGGGTCACACCCACCCAGGCATCCCTCCCTCTATGCCTCCACCGGCCTCGACTGCCTCGCTGCGCCGTCCTCGACAGCCCAGCTGCGCCGACCTCGACGGCCCGGCTGCACCGACCTCGACGGCCCCGCTGCGCAGACCTCGACGACACCGCTGCTCAGACCCCGACGGTCCCGCTGCACCGACCTCGAGCTCGTGACGGCAAGGTCGGAGGAGCATGCATCACCTACTCAGGAGGAACCAACTGCATCAACCCAAGACTTGTTCCGTTGCATCAACCATAGAAGAGGTTCTTGTTCGCCCAAAATTTTCTATTGTGTTGTGTCTCTTAAGGTTGAGGATGCTGATTGGTTATTGGGCTGTTATTGGTTAGAGGAGTTTGATTTATAAGCTAAATCACATTTTTACCTATAGATAGAATTAATTAGTGCCAAGAACTTAATTAACTATATCCTGTCTAGTTCATGTAAGCAATGCAAATCGATGCATATGGGAGGCGAGGGATAGAAATATCAGGAGTAACATTGAAAAATTGAAATCTTCTGGCATATATGATACAAAACACCTTCTCAACCAGTTGTCTACAAGAAAGAAAAATGATTACAGAATAGTTGCAAGGAAGAAAAAAATCAGTGAAGAATCTGCATTGGACTATGAACCCTCTGCTGATGAGAACAACAAATCTGAAGAAAGTGAAACCAATTTAGAAGAGGAAGAGGAAATGACAGTGATGAACAAATCATCTAGGTCCAAGGTTGAGCCACTTATCATTTTCAACTTTAGTGTATGTACTGTGTGTTCTTAAATGTATTTTTTTATAGACTACACCCTACTTTAATATTGTTACTAATTAACAAATGTACAATACATCTATTTTTTTTTATGTTATGCAGGTTTCAAGGGTTATACTGATGTTGTACAAGTAATTGGAAGTATATTAACTGCCAAAAATGTGCATGTGTGATCTTAGTTGAATGCATATTCTGAACTGAAATATAAACATGAAACATGCTACTTGCCTTGTCAAAATATGAACTGAAAACATGTTGAATATGGTTCACTGCTTTTTTGTGGCTGCCATGCTTGTTTCTTTCTATTGGATCTGAATAAGCTCAAAACATCAATATGATGAAAAATTTGACCTAGTATATAAATTTGTAGTGCTTTGTTATGTTCTTTCCATCAAATGGTTGGTTCTATCCTTTCAATCAAATCTGAATGTATTGATCACAGTGAAATGGTTGCTTATGTTTTTTCTATCAAATTTGAGCAATGGAATAGATTCATATTGGCTTTATTCAATCTTAGGATGCCATGAAAACTGCAAGGGATGAAACACCAGAAGAAGGTGAAGAACCTAAACCTATAGATGAGATTGTGGGTAGAGTTCTATCCGAGTACAGTTCATCAAGCAAATTTCTAGAAAACATGGGTATTCGTTTAGCCGAAAGCCAACCAATCAGCACTAACACTTCTAGTGCACGCATAAGAGAGCTTGAAGAAATAGTTCAAGTCCAAGCTTTGCAGATCGAGAAATCTGAAAGAAATGAACAAGATCTGCATGCTACTATTATTTCTCAACAGGAAGAAATGACGGATATGAAGCAGAAAATGGAAGAGACAAATGAGTCAAATAAAAGAAATGAAGAGCAGATGGTCATTCTCAAGCAAAAGCAAGAAACTACTAATTCTCTTCTTTTACGTCTGATTAGCCAATCACCAATCAGTTAAATTCAGGTTGACCATCCTTCATTCTAGTGGTAGTATATGGTAGATGTTCAAAGCCATGCTAATGTTTTGTACTTGTGTTGCTGGTGACCGCTAGGCCTAGTGTTGCCCTTTGTTTTTGTAACCACTATATAGCTACCCTTTGCTTTTGTAACCATATATAGTTGGATGGTGAACAATCATGGATGAAACAATGACATGGTTGTAATGAAATCTATTGGAAAAATGTCAGTTCATGTGTCATGACCAATTATTTTATCATATCAAAAATATTTTTTATGACTATTGAGCCTATTTCATCCTAGATTAGTCATGTCGGTTCATGTTTTTGTGATGTTACAGCACACATTGCATGATGAAAAAAACATCATAGAATGTGCAAACTTGACAATATGTTGATCGTCATTATACGTATTCTATGACGATATAGAAATCATCATGGAATATACTTTTATGACGATATGAGAATCGTCATAAATGTGTTTCATTCTATGATGTTTTTGAGAAAAACATCACTGGTCACATTTTGTGACGGTCGTTCTATGACGATCCTTGTGACGCAGCGTAAATGTCACCATTGCAATTCAGTGACGAAAAACCATGTTTTCAGTGACGATAACCGATCATCATGGATAGTGAAATCTCTTGTAGTGACAACAGTAAAAGTTTCACTGCTAGATCGGAACATCCAACACGTAATTAGGCCTAACGAGCGTAATAGATAATCAAACTTTAACCAGAAAAGAGGCCTAAGAATAAGCGAAAGCCGATTCCCGGATCAATCCCTATTAAGATCAGAGCAAAGCATCTAATACGTCGTCGGATCATTCAACCCGTTTGCAAGGCCTAACCTACCAGATATTAAGCCGATTCTTAAGTATAAGAACAAACCATAACAGATTAGATCTACTAGATAAAAAAGAAGCAGGGTGTTATCTCTATGCGACTAATTCCTATGCAACGATGAATAGCATAAGATTAATACATGATCACACAGAAATAACATGATATTCGTAGATGATAAACAACAAGAGCATGATAGATCTACTAAAGGTCATGCTACGAACATCGGGATAACTATCATTACTCGCCATAAAAAACGCTTCAGTACGAGTAATACCAAGGTAAAAGCAAGAACAATGCTGCCCTGATCACAAGAAGTGATTAGGGCAGCATGGCGCTTACTTGGATGAAACCCTAGGATTAGGGGTGGCGGTGCGCCGAGAATTGTTGTTGCGAGACGTGATGACGTTCTCTCTCTTTTACAAATATCATAGGGTACATATTTATAGTCCGGAGACTTGGAAAACAATCTAAACTAACGCATCCAAATCGGACTCTATCCCTAACCCAAACTGAACTAAATCTAAAGATACATGGCCCACACGGCCCAAACACTCACGCAAAAGCCGATTCACAAGCCTTCTTTAGTTCCTGCCTTAAGCCCAACTTGCTCGCGGCCCATTAATTAACCCTGTTAATTTATGGCGATAACACATGCCCCCTGGTTTTGGTAATAATAATTCCAAAACCATCTCATTGCTTCATCTTCCTGTTGATGCTCATTAAAAACGCACTACAACCACCACGGAAGGCGCAACGTCTCTACAGCCGGCTCCTCGCAGAATGTGAAAATGCCGATCCATCGTCCATTCTTTATTATTTAATCTCACCCTGAATCGACTGCTTTCACCACAAACTCACCTTCCTCCCATATCCCACATCAGCCATGGCGATGTCCTCGTCCTTTGGCTCCAACTCCATTGGCTCCCCTCTCTCCCCCTCTTCCTTGAGTTCCTCCGGCTCCTCCCTCGTCTCCATCTCCGAAAGCCAAGAGCCGACGCCGGAGTACGACCCGACGGCAGCGCACGAGGCGCTCGCTCCTCCGCATTGGGATGCAGAAGAGTTCGACTTCGGGGTTGTCTCTGAGGACGACGAGCCCAAGACCGAGGGCGAGGACCTCCGGCTCCTGTCCCAGGAGGAGCTGGAGAGCGACAGCGACGATGACTTCTCCTGGGATGGAGCCAATTCCTCCTCAGAAGAGGAGATCGACTCCTCCTCCAGCGGCGATGACCCGATGGCCGGAAATGCCTTCCGGTTCCTCGGGTCCCTCGAGGGGGACAGCGAAGAAGAAAACAACAGCGGCGGTGGCCGCTGGAGCAGCAACGACGAGGCCAGCGACGGCAGCAGCACCGACGAGAGCGGCAGTAGCGACGACGACAGTGATGACGACAGCGACGACGGCGACGATGGAGACGTGCCAGCGTGAAGCCCCAAGCGCCGTAGGTACCCAGGTACCTACGGGTGGTAGATGTAGGTAGTACTGTAAGGTAGACTGGGCCGAAGGATTCGCACCTTTGTCAAATCGGCTCTTCCTCTTGTAAAAACTTTATCTTTAATGAATAAAGCTTCCTATCACTTAATTGGTTGCTCGGACAACCTGTCAAAAGCCGATGGCAGCGCATCAGGCTTTACCAATATTCAAGAGCCGACGAAATTCAAAATTGGAAGCAACCAGCATAAGAATAGAACATCACCTCCACTCTGAATCCAACTCGAAATATTCCAAATTCGAGCACAATTCGAGAATCCCGCTCCATAAGTTCGAGCGAAAACTCACAAAGTATCCAAAACTTGAACCAGAACCCGCAAAACAACCAAACCCTAAGTTAGCAGATCTGAACCATGGCGGACTCCAAAGCTCAAACAGCGAGATCTCCAATCACCGATACGGCAATCTATGGCCTGAAGGTAATATTCAGCCTATCCTTTTAACTTTCTTCAGCTCACCAAACCTCCAAATGAATTAAACTCTGAAATATGACACCATATATAAATTTCTGAATTTTTAAACTCCAGGTGTCAGACATCCTTTTGCCGCATCTTTCCAATCCCAAATCCTCTTGTCTTGGCCCACGAGTTTATGAAAATCCCACAGATTTAATCTCCTGTGAAGCGAATAGAATCACTTACGTAAGTGAAGACATTAATTTAAATTCCTGGGCCGACTGCTTAAGAGCCTGGCCTAATCCACCCGAGAGCTGGATTGCATGGTATAGCAGAGTAGCAAAAACATATATGCCCTTGTGGCAAGAATTGAACATAGCTGATGCACTTAGTTTATCATTATCCCCCCTTGATAAAGATGAAAACCATCGGCTATTTCTAGTCCGACGCTCTGAACTGTTTCCTCTTTGGTCATGGACCCATGACCCCTACTCTGCTAGATGTTACCATGATTACTGGCCTAGACATTAGTTCCCCTGATCCTGCAGCCCACAGAATGGTAGAAGCCCCCTTCAAACTTTCATCCAAGGCAGACTGCACAAACTGGAGTACTTACATGAACCAGCACATGAAGACAAAAGGTCCAGTAACTAAAAAGGAACACACAACCTTTTTAAATTTTTGGTTAGAACATTTTATTTTCTGTGGTCCTTCCTTAGCTCCAACTAAGAATTACCTTCCTTTGGCTTACCATCTGGCCCATGGCAACCGCACTAGCCTAGGCAAACTTTTTCTCGGAGAAACATACAGATGTCTCCATCTGATGACAACTAATTTGCTCAACCAAAGGAAACTCAGAACTGGAGGCCCTTGGTGGTTTATTCAGTTATAGGCACAACTCTACTTCCAGCATCAGATTCCAAACTTTCAAAGCCTAGCCAAGAATTCCTTCCCCAACGAGAATGGCAAGCCAATTAGATGCACTAGCTATGGCCAAGCCCTATTCAGCCTCCCTGGTAGCAAACTGAACACGACAGATGCAGCAAACTGGTTTAGAGTCTTCTACAAAGGTCTAGACAATCCCCTCCACTTTCCATTCACTGAATCTGAAGCCTTTGAGAACCCAACTACCTTCAGGCTAGATAGCTTTGCCGATGACGACAACACTCGGCATCTATATTCTCTGATGATCCGACCTGGCTTCCTCCCTGTTTGCATAAGTACTTGCAACAGAATCATCAAACCAGGTTATGAAACCTATCAACCAGTCATAGCAGCTCGGCAATTTGGCTTAGGACAAGTCCCTCCCCACTTCCATATTCACCACTTGGTGGAGAGTAGAGCCGATTTACCCGATGGTCTTACCAGCTCAAGATGCTACAACATGTTTGACAACCTCCACATTCCAATACCAGCCGATCTGTCCTTTACTCCCTCGTCAATCGACTTTAACACATGGTGGGGAATGTGGAAAACTCATGTATTAAGAAAAGCTTTAGGCCTTCTACAGCAGCAAATTGATCCTGAATACGCAATCCCCGAGGAAGAGGTACTAAATCCATGCACCTATTTTTTCTATGTCCTCCACCACTTTACTTGGCTAACCCTGCTCACCTTGCTTACAGCAACAAGATGATCCAGAACCCATGACCAGTGATGGGGAGCCATTCTACCTCCTTCCAACCACCCCTGATGTTCTTTTTTGCAAGGAGTCACCGCCAATGAAGAAAGTAATAATGACTGCTCAGCCAGACTCACCCCAGTCGGCTTCTAAGCGGAGACAAACCTCTGGAAGTGCTGCCCCCCGAGTCCCGACTATGAAAAGGAAGATCATCGCAAGACGAGTCATCAAGAAAACAGTACAACCTTCCCCGAATCTATCAGAATCCAACACCAACCAGGTAATTCATCTCTCCAAAACTTCTTTCTTACGCATATATATTCTGGTTGACTGTAATCCTATTTTCAAGACGCAGCTGGAGACACCCTCAGTACTGGAAGCCCAGCACGACAAGGAACCACCGTTCATGAAGCCGACACTGGAACAACTGAAGTCCAAGAGCAGCAAGGATCAACCATCATCTCAGCAGAAATTCGCAGCGAAGGAACTGCAATAGCTGATGTACTAATGGAAGCTCAACCCGGAACTCCCGATGCTCCGATGGAGGTGCCTGACGAACAGGCTGACATATCCGATGCCCCTGTTGTTGCCTCAAACCCAACTGAGCCGATCACACCCGGACCGACCATCGCTTCTTCCTCAGAACAGGTAACACTACATGAGCCGATTATAAATCAGCCGATAATTCCATTGATGCACCTTGTTCCCAAAACTAACTCCACTATCTCCACAGGGCTTCAATATTTTAGCTTTGCTCTCCTTTGACCCAGCATCAATGGGACTGATCGCCCCTGGAGCGAAAGTACCATCATCACGGCAGCCGATTGACCTCGCGGATCAGCTACAACATATCAAAGGTCTGCTATCTGCTCCAATCAGTACCCTGGTTGATGATTCCAGCGAAATAAAGAAAATCCTCGAGCAGATAGAATCCCAACTCCCAGAGTCACTTCAAGTCAAGCTCTGGACAGCCGGCCATCTTCCCTTCTTTCGGGCAGAGGTGAAAGCAGCACAACAGAGAATAGAACTACGTCATTCTCAAATTCCTCTGAAAGCCGACATCGCTCAAAGGTGCAAGATGCTCAACCAGAAGAAAGCAACTCTGGACGCCAAAGCCGATATGTCTGTGAGTACAAGGTGACTCAATCTCTTGGAGAAAGAACTGGTGGAGCTCGAAGAAAAGGTCCGCACCACCCAGAGACTGATCCAAGAGGAGAAAGCCTCGATTGCAAACTCCAAGCAAGAAGCCCAAGAAATGACCAAGCAGATACAGGCAGAGTTTGCAAAGATAAGCATCTTGAGTCAACAGATAGTAACAGGCGATGACAAAGATGACGAAGCGATCATAGCAAGAGCCGACGCCATACACGCAGAAGCCATCCATGCCATAGAAGGGTTCCTGAACTAATAGAACAATTCAGAGAACTTTTAATGTTGCCTGTTGAATCTGAAACTCATACCTATTAATAACATCTTAAGTCGATGGTTACACATCAGCTGCCTTGCTTCTCATCTATATATTTTTTTACTGGCCAACTCAACGTGTTGGCCTCTCTGACTTTTTATTATTTTTTTTACTGGTCAACTCAACGCGTTGGCCTTTTATAATACAGCCAGATGGATTTCATCGGCTCTTGTTATTTGCCTTCCCACATGCTCGGGAAATATTTCTTGAGGTGTTGGCCATTGACGGCTATAGGAAACTTGACACCGTCCAATTCTTCAAGCATGTACGCATTTCCAGGCAGGACCTGATCAACCTTGTACGGCCCATGCCAAGTTGGAGAACATTTACCATACTTCCTATCTTTAGTTCCCAATGGTAGCACTGCCTCCCAAACCAAGTCTCCAACCTGGAAATCTTTTAGCTTAACCTTTTTGTTGTATGCACGAGCAACTTTGGCATTGTTTTTCTTGATCTTCTCAAGTGACCAAAGTCTTAGCTCTGTGAGATCCTCCACATTATCGCTTATCAAGGCTGCATACTCCTCAGCCGACAGATCATTCTGGAACTCAACACGCCTCGATCCGGCCGTGATTTCCCATGGCAACACAGCGTCTTGACCGTAGACCAGATGGTATGGTGACGTCTTGATGGATCCGTGAAACGAAATACGATATGCCCACAAAGCCTCTGACAACACCTCATCCCAGCGCCTAGGATATTCATCGATCTTCCTTCTGATCAGCTTGATAAGGCTCTGGTTGGATGCTTCAGCCTGTCCATTAGCCTGGGCATAATATGGGGATGATCTGATCAGCTTGAACCACGTGTCATCGGCGAACTTCCTAAATTCCTCCGATATAAAGACTGATCCTCCATCGGTCGTAATGGTCTGGGGAATCCCGAACCTATGAATGATGTGCTCTTTAACGAAACTGATCACATCTTTTGATGCCACCGACCTCATGGGTACCGCCTCCACCCATTTCATGAAATAATCCGTGACAGCCAACACCCATTGGTGACCCTTGCTGGATGGCGGGTTGATCTGGCCAATCATATCCATGGCCCAACCCTTGAATGGCCATGGCTTAATGATAGGATTCATTACTGATGCCGGCACCGTCTGAATCTTGCCGAATCTCTGACATGCCTGACATCCCTTGTAATATTTAAAGTAGTCCTCAAGCATGGTAGGCCAGTAATATCCCGATCGCCTAATCAGCCACTTCATCTTATGGGCCGATCGATGAGTACCGCAGGCTTCCTCATGAACCTCATGCAAAAGCCGATTCAACTCCGAAGGCCCCAGACATTTAAGCAGCAGTCCTTCCAAAGTCCTGTAGAACATATCGTCCCCTATCAGAACATACTTCATAGCTTTGAGTCTTATCCTTCTGGGTGCCCCCCGAGCCGAATCCTTCAAATAATTGAAGATATCGGCTCTTCAATCTCCAGGTTCTAGAAACTGAACCTCTACATCGACCCCATCGGCTGTTTCCTTGTATCCGGAAGCCATCTGTGCCAAGTCATTGGCTTCATTGTTCAAAGTCCTGCGTATCCAGTGGAAATTAATATACCTGAATTGTGACATCAACTCATGGCACTGCATCCATATCGGAAAAAGAGCCTCACTCTCACATCTATATTCTTCTGTGAGCTGAGAAATCACTAGTTTCGAATCCCCAAATATTTCCACCGCTTTTGTGCCAGCTTCCAGGAGTAATTCCATCCCCTTGCGAACGGCCCCATACTTTACTAAATTATTGGTGCATGGAGTAGTCACCCTGATGGAAAAGGAATAAGTCGTCCCTCGAGGCGATACCAAAAGAATTCCCACGCCGCACCCATCATCACACGCCGATCCGTCGAAAAACATGGCCCAAGCACGTATGAAAAGTACGGCCACGTCAGTGTTGACCCTGTCTACGATGAGATCTGCCAGTGCCTGTCCCTTGACTGCCTTTGCAGGTTGATATCGGATATCGAAGTCCGACAACACAAACATCCATTTTCCTAGTCGGCCTTTTAGAAAAGGAGCCGACAGCATGTGCCTTATGACATCCGACTTGCAGATAACGATTGTTTCCGCCGAGAGCAAAATATGATGAAGCTTTGTGCATGTAAAGAACAAACAAACGCAAAGCTTCTCAATTTCAGGATACCTAGTCTCAGCGTCCAACATACGTCTGCTGAGGTAGAAAACAACCCTCTCCTGATAGTCATGCTTCTGAACCAGCACGAGGCGATGGAAGTGTCTCCCACAGATAGGTACACGAAGAAAGGCCTGTCTTGCTGAGGAGTAGACAATACTGGGGGCTTCGACAAGTATCCCTTGATTTCGTTGAAAGCGTGCTGCTATTCTGCCCCCCAGTGAAATTCATCCTCAGACTTGATCTTCACCAGACTCATGAACGGCTCGATACGCCCAGATAGATTGGAGATAAATCGTCTGACAAAGTTGATTTTGCCGATGAGTTTCTGCAACTCCTTCTTCGAAGTAGGCGGCCTCATCGTCCTTACAGCTTCTTGACTTTTTAAGCCGATCTCGATCCCTAGCTCATGTACCAGGAATCCTAAGAACTGACCGGCCGATACACTAAAGGCGCATTTCTTTGGGTTCATTCTGAGCCCAAACCTCCGAGTCCACTCCAAGACCTGACGCAAATCTTCCAGACGTCCCCCAGCCGATGTGGACTTGACCACGACATCATCAATGTAGATTTCTACCAGTTTGCTGATGAGATCATGAAAAATGTAATTCATGGCGCGTTGATATGTTGCACTGGCATTTTTCAATCCAAAGGTCATAACCAAGTACTCGAACAAGCCAACCGCGCCTGGTACTCTGAACGCGGTCTTACTTATATCCTCTGGGTCCATGAAGATCTGGTTGTAGCCAGCATTACCATCCATAAAGCTCAGCATTTTGTGACCGGCAGCTGCGTTGATCAATGTTTCCGCGATGGGCATCGGATATTCGTCTTTTGGCGTTGCTCTGTTGAGGTCTCTGAAATCGACACAGACTCGCCATCGGCCATCCTTCTTTTGTACAGGGACCACGCTGGAGATCCATTCTGCATACCGACATGGCCTGATGAACCCTGCATCCAACATCTTTTGCACCTCTTTCTTGACCTCCTCTAGGATTTCGGCCTTCATCTGTCGTGCTTGTTGTTGAAACGGCCGAAATCCTTTCTTAAGCGGGAGCCGATGTTCAACGATGCTTCTATCCAGACTGGACATTTTAGTATAATCCCACGCGAAACAGTCCCAGTATTCTCTCAATAGTGCTATCATCGGCTCACGCAGGCTTGGGTCTAACATTTTGCTGATAAATGTTGGTCGCGGCTTATCTCCGGGACCGATATCAACTTCCTCCAACTCGTCAGCTGATGTAAACCCACACCCCAACTTGCCGTCGCCTGTAAAATCAACTGTGGACGCAGGCAACTCGTCGTCACCTGCCACGTCGACAGCAAATATGGAGAGATAACAAAAGAAAATTTTCGGCCGACCGCACGGGCTGGCCGTTTCTGTATTACCATTCGAAACTGAATACTCATTGACTAACCAAATGCCAGAGCAGGCTATTCTTTGTTCATAATGTAGCAGTTTCAACTCCAAATAAGAATTATCTACTTTTTGGGGCCGGTCGCTAGGACCGGCCTCTCTAAACCTGCTGAACTCGGTAGCGTGCCAGGATGTATTTATTCTGTGAGGCCAGTGGATAATACCAGCCTCAATCCATTTTTTGTCTCTTTGATCCGATCACAGTCTTCTAGCGCAATCCCTAAGATCGGCTCTTGTCCTTCCGCGTCCTAGGCGTTCATGTCTGCGAGCGAAACCTCGCTGGAGTCATCTTCACGGACCACCTCCACTTCGTCGCCATCCCATTGAACCAAACACTGGTGCATTGTGGAAGGAACACAACAATTAGCGTGAATCCAATCCCTCCCAAGCAGCACTGTGTACGTACTCTTACTGTTGACGATGAAGAATGAGGTTGGGACGGTCTTGCGGCCGACTGTCAACTCCACATTGAGGACGCCCTTTGCCTCCGATGGCTGCCCGTTGAAATCATTGAGCACTACGTTGGTCTTGATAAGGTCAGCAGCAGAACGACCCAATCTGCGCATCACTGAATACGACATCAAATTAACTGCGGCACCGATGTCGACCAACATCCTGTTCACAGGTTTGCCGTCGATGAGACCCTTGAGATATAACCCCTTCAGGTGCTTGTAGCTTTTCTCCTTGGGCTTCTCAAAGATGATCGGCTATGGGCCAAGATCCAGCTGTGCGACGGCCAGCTCCTCCGGATGAGGCGCTCGAAATTCCGACGGGACCACAAATACCATATTCACATCAACCGATGGTTTCTCATCGGCTTTCAAATGTTTGGGATGCCACTCCCTCCTTGGAGGGTGCCTTGCCACTCTTTGCGGGCGTCTGACTTGCCCCGCGAGATCCGGGCGTGCCTTCCTCAACACGTCGAGGTACCTTGCTTCCGCTTCCTCGAGATTGCGTAAGCGCTGCACTCTGCGCTTCTGCGAGCGACTGAGTCCGTCAGGACACCATCATGGACGATGATACTTATCCTCCCCTTCGACCTCAAGATCATCCCTGGGTGGCCGCTCAACATGGTCATCGTGACGTGCTTTGGGCCCCAAGTGTCGGAACACCGACATCTCGCCTAGCTGGCATCCCCGACGCCTGCACTCCAGGCAATCATCGATAGTAGGCAATCGGCTCATGCCGGAATTCCAATAGTACCTGAAGAACGGGCAATGCCAGTGGTCGCGTACAGCCTGGCGCCTCCCCAGTGTTCGAGCTCCTTAAGTACCCGTTTTATCCATTGTTTATCCTTGATAATGGCATGAATTCAATATCAAAATCACTAACCGTCCTAACACCGGCCTAATTATTGGTCATTTTCACATATGCACATATACTTTGGAGGAACTTCGTTTTTGCAGGTTTTTGGCCTATTTTGGAGCATGAAATGACGAGGCCCATGATCGAGCGCTAACACGGAGGAAGACGAAGGCCAAAGCCCAAAGGAAGGACCAAAGCCCATGTTGATTCGAAGCACATTCATGCACATCCATCCTCCAAGAGAGCCCAAAGGACCAAGCCCATGAAGATGAGATCAAAATACTTGGGATTAAGCAAAGCAAATGAAGATTTAAGGAAGGATTCCCTATCCTATCCTTTCCTCGAAGATATCTCCAAGATAACAACGTCCAAAGGGGTGCAATCGTGAAGGACAGAAACTCTAGAAGATGCGAGGAGTCTACACGCCAAAAATGAGACCGAGGCGAGCCCGAAAAAAAGGTAGGCCGGCCGGCCTAGGCCCATGGGGCCGGCCGGCCCAGCCCTTTTCTGAGGCGGTTTGCCTTCCCCTTCGACCGGTGGCTTCCTCGGCTTATAAATAGCTCGCACCTTATTCAACTCGAAGCATCCATCCAACCAGAACTCGACGAAAACCTAGGACCAAGACCGGAGGGAGACGACGGCCGCCGCAAGTCTTCGAAGTTGTTTAGGAGATGGCTTAGGCCATCCCTAGCCGCCATGGCCTCCCTGCGTGGTTGTGTCATGGTGGAGTTCATGAGCTAGTTGGAGTCGTCAATGGTGTATACGCGGTGGTGGCGATCCAAACGAATCTATTATGTGAGTAATGTCTTCATGTCATCCGATCTATTTAGCGATCATGTCTCTCCTCTTTTGATTTCGTTCTTGCTTTGGGTGCGCTTATTCCTAGATCTATTCTCGAGATAGATTGCATGGGGTGTTCTTGTAGCTATGGTGGCTAGGAGTTCATACCGGATCTACCCAAAGGGGGTTCGACTTGCTTCAGGGTATCCCGTTGAAAGGGGTGGCGTCGTGATAGGCCGTTGCCACTAAGTAGGTTGGGTATCGAGGGATCGGATTGGAGGTTTTGATTTAAAGAGGCTTTGGATGAGATGCTTGTTGAGCTTACTCGTTTAGCTAGAACTACAACTAGAATGCATGTGATAGGTTTAGTCATGCCTTCGGTCATGCTTTATCCTTACCGATGTTCATGGATGAGATCAACCTTCGTACATCATTCATATCTATCAAAGGTTCACCTTTTATATGCAATTAATGCTTCATGTTAGGATAGATCTGTTAGATTAGATGGAAAACCCTAGTAAGTTCATTGTCGATCCACGGATTGATAAACCTTGGGGGAATACTCTAAGGGAAAAGCTACGCGAACCGTGCGCTTGCGGTATACAAATCGGGGGCGTTAGTGAACGTCAACAAGCTTTTCTGGCGCCGTTGCCGGGGATCGGCAACTCGAACCCTAGGGCGATCTATCTAGTTTTTTGGACTAACCCTAATTTTTATTATTGCATATATCTTTGTTTTCTTGTTTGTGTCCTTGAAAGCAGGTGGAAAAAGCTAGACACCAAACTTGGATTTCGAGAAGTCCATAATCCACTTCGACAAATTTCAACAATCGGCAACAAGATGATCGAGGAGCCTCGACATGGAACATCGACAACATCCACATCGACAAGATGGCAACAACATCAAGATTCACTCTTTAGTGGTAGGTGCTAACTTTTGTTAGTGGCCCAGCATCCGCTATCGAGTCCCCACTCCCTAAAGAAAAATATGATAAATAAGGTATGCCGCTGTGTCAATTAATTTTAAAGACTGATGTTTTTGGGAAGAATTGTTTGTTCAAGCAAATAGGTATGAAGCATGCCGGCGAAGAAAATCGTGCGAACATCATCATCTATGAAGTGTTACTGATGTGATGAGTTTTTCGTCCAAGATCAGAGAAGTACCATGAGCAAATAATAGATTATTTTGAATCTCCATCAAGTCTTCTTTCCAACGGATCAAGAACCATCAGCTTTGGAGATCGGTGTGAAGAGTTATGGTAAAATCTTTCAATGCTGCGCGTTCTGAAATCCCTCTGGACAGATTGCAGCGCCGTAATAAAACGAGCATAACTTCTTTATCCGGAGTCTAATTGGGGTGAATAACCACTTGTTGGAAAGATAATTTAATGCACCTTGCAATGGAGCAGAAGTTTAGTACATGTTCTGCATTGGATGAAGGGGAATTCAACGAGGACAGAGGCAGTAGCAACCGATGAAGAAGGTGATGACGATGATGATTGGAAGGCCGAGTGCACAAAAGATGATGATTTGAAGTTGACCAAAGCTGGAGGCAACAAGATTAGAAGAATCATGACACCACCTATCTTCTCCAGTGGGATGCTCGATATACTTCTAGTCGAGTGATGCTATCAAGGAAGAAAACCGCTCAGATCATCAACACAAAGCACGGGAGCCTCCACTAATCCCGATACCTTGGGTAAAGCAAGAATCATGGAGAAGACACATCATTGAAGCCATGCTATGTGCTGGTAAATCAATGGTGATGACCTTGAAGCCAAGGACGCACGACAAGACGCTCCAAAGACCACATGATTGAGATCATTGACATCTTCGGATGAATTCACAAGAAGATACTATTCTCATCAATATTCTGCTCGAACTCAGAAGAAAATTGCAGTATATTTTTGGATATTCAAAAGATCCACGAAGTTCCGATTCCAACGAATCAAGAATGAAGTCAATCGAAGTTTCCCACAAGAAGTTATGACCAAAACATCAAAAGTCGTGCACTCTGAAATTTTCTAGACAGCACGCAGCGCTAAAGTAAAACGGTCATAACTCTCTCGTTTGGACACCGTTTAAAGCGAGTGACCACTCGTTGGAAAGATAATTTCATAAAATTTTCAATAGATCTATATTTTGGTATATGTTCTGTTGAGTGTACAGGAGAGATTCTACGAAGAAGAGGCAGGAGCAACGCGATGAGAACAAGATAGAAAAGATGACGATGACAACAATGAAGAGGAGCTTGGGCGATGTTTTCATCAAGTGTACATGATAAAATTCAGAGCCTTGGAGCAGAGGAAGAACCCCAATGACATTGGCAAATGAAGGCACAAGCGGTCGACCTTAGACAAATGAAGATGTTGCAAACAAACCACGACGGATTACAAGAGCGCAACATTCAACACATGGAGACGTGAGAAGCAAATCACGACGGACCACGAAGAGTGCATCAAGATGACACCTCGCACAAAGCACCACAACTCCATTCTGTATGAAAAAGCTCCGAGGCTAAGGTATACACTGAATTCTCAAGCTTCTATTGGTTTTGTTGATAATCTTTAAAAATCTCATGCTCGAACCGATAGTTGGAATGAAAGTTTAAATTCTATGCCTTGTTCTTTTCATGATGATAGGCTAGAGTTTCTTGAGAAGGTTGATTTCATGCTTAAAGAACCTTTGCCTAATAATGAGCTCGCGCTATGCAAGAAACACATGCTGCATTTAATTACACCATGTCTTGTTGATGAAAATTAATTGAGGATGTGATTATGTTGCATATGTTTACAAATAATTGCAAATCTCGATCTTGCTTTGCGCTTGGTCAAGCTCATGACCCTAAAAGAGCACATGTCGGGAGAAGCCCCGAATTTCACTAACCATGCAGGACATGAAACTCAAATGATGAGGAGGGAAACTGTGCCCAAAATTTTGAACACCATCATCAACATCTTCAAGTTTCAAGAACGGAGGTCGCTAAGCCTCATCAATTTTGTGCACAAATCTAGAGATTTGCAATGCAAGAAAGTTGAATATTTAGGATCTCCATCAAGTCCTCGGTTCAACGCATCCATGATCGATACAATTGAAAACCCACGGGAGGAGCTATGTCTCAAACATCGGAGATGCACGTGCTGAAATCAGCACAAGGCAGATTGCAGTAACGGGGAAAAAGGGGCATAACTCCCTCAATTGGAATGCGTTTTGGGTAAATGAAGACTTGTTGGAAACAAGATTTCGTGCACCTTGCATTGGATCAATTGGTTGGTGCAACTTCCAATCTGGACAGAGAGGAAAATCTGTGAAAAGAAAGGTAGCGATGAAGGACAACAAAGAAGGAGGTGACCATGATGTGAGAGACGATTGTGCAAGTTTTCCATTAAGCGTGATTGATCATGTCCAACATGGGAAGTGGAATAAGAGCTGCATGGAACACCTTCACCTCTTGCATGAAGGACCATGGCTTCGCATCGATGAGAAGGTATGTAAGAAAGTCGAGCTCTATGACTTTAAATGAAGCGCTTTGCGGGAGGCAACCCGATCTTTTATTTTATATATTAATATGACCGTCTACATTGCACTCTTTAATCGGGATATCAAGTAACATTGTACCATTGCTCTAACAAAAACTACAATTTCATGTTGTTCATTCTAAATGTTATTGAGGGAGCACTTTGTTATTTGATTTTGGGAAACTTGTAGACCTTTTTGTGTGCCTATTAGTGTTTAGAGTCTTTTTCTTTGTGTCCCTTTTAGAGAGATTTATGAAGCATTGCACCACCCTTTGATTCTAAACTTGTGGCTAGTTAACTTAGGCTAACTTTTTGTTTTGTTTTAGACCACCTCATCATGTCATATCATTTTATTCACTCACCCCATGTTGCATTGCATACCATGTTGTTCGTCTCACCCTTGCATTGCATTGCATATTGCATTTTAAAAAAAACCTTTTTTAAAAAAACATTGACTAGTCTCGCTTTTGAGATCCTAAAACCCTTAGGAAAATCACTCATAGAGCAATCCTAAAACCATAGGTTATGTTTTTCATTAAAAAAAATCTAACTTTTGTTTCTCTCTAGTTTTTTTGAAACCACCTTAGATAGAATTTCTATACCCAACTCTCTCTCTTCAAAATTTTAGTTTTAAGCCAAAAAATATAGAAAACCCATAAACCTACTTCTAAAACCTTGTTAGCTCGGTTGCTTGACCCTTTTTCGATAAATAACCTTTTTCATTGGCAAAAGCCTCACTTCTTATGAAGTGCCGCGAAGGCTTTTTGTCACTCTTAGCAATTGTTTTTGAATAAACTAGCTGCAGAACAACATCGAAAGGTCCTTTCAACCTTGCTAACACTTGTTTTTGCTAACATTGCATTTGCACTTTGCGTCCATTCCATTGTTCATGCACTCATTTTGCTAGCTTGGTCTCAACTTTATTGATGAAAGCTTTCATATCCATGTTAATGCTTCACGTGAGCATTTTCCTTTTTACAATCTTGTGTAAACATGGTGTTTAGACATGATTGAAAACCATCATCATTTAGTTACCAAGCTATGAGGTTGCATTTGGTTGGTTTATAAGCTTTGCAATGCGCTTTTTTTTTCTTGTGCTATGAAGGCCTATTGATCTTGGGATAGACATGGTGTTTTGACCTTTGTTAAATAAGTCTTTGTGGCTATGGAGAAGTTCAGCAACCTAGTTGTAAACATGGTGTTTAGAACTAGGTGTAAACATTATCTTTATTTATATACCTTTCTCTCATTTGTATTTACACTAGCACACACGTACACTCGCTAGTTTCGCTAAGCTAACTTTGCCACAATTTGAGATTTTAGGAATGGTAGGTTTATTGGCATTTGTTTCTACTCCCGAGCGTCACCCCGGGGTAGTGTGTGTTTAAAGTGTTTTGCAGGCATGAAGAAGCGCTCCCATGAGTTCAAGACCAAAAGAATTTCAATCAAGATCATCAACATCGTCGAAACCCGAGAAGGACGCAGCTGTTTTCATCAATTTGAGAACATGTTCAGAGCTGTACAAGAAGCAAAAAGTTGATATTCAGAAGCTCCATCAAATTTCCATTCCAACGCATTCAAGATCAATGAATTTGAAGACCCGTACAAGGAGATGTAGCAAGAACATTGGACGTTGCGCGTTCTGAAATTCGTCGGGACAGATTGCAGCGTTGGGATAAAATGGACACAACTCTCTTGTTCGGAATCAATTTTGGGCAAATAAGGACTCGTTGGAAAGGAAAATTCGTGCACTTCGCAATGGAGCAATGTTTCAGTACAGGTTCTGTTCTGGAAATTGAAAGAAAAATTCATGAAGATGAGGCAGCAATGAGACAACGAGGAATTGAAGGAGGCGACGACAATGAGAAGCAAAGATTGGGACCATGACTTAGTACAAGAAGAAGTTGAAGGAAATTGAGGCAACAAAGGTGAAGACACATTGAAGATGATATTCATACACATGAGGGGAGGACTTCAAGAATTTCAAGATGGTCCATCTTCTCCTTCCACGCCTAGCATCATGCTAAGCATGGGGGAGGATTTCGTGGACAAGGAAGAAAGATCTCATGGAGTAAGATAATCACGGTTGCCACAAGATGCTTATGATTCTTCTTCCATGCTTAGCACAATGCTTAAGTATGGGGGAGGCCGCGCTACACTTCATTACAAGCATCTAGAAGGACGGTAATTCTTCCTCAACTCTCTCTTTTTCTAAATGCTTGTACATATATGCCTTCAACCATAGATGCAACCTTTGTATATATCTCTCAACCTATCACATGGCTTCTAGGAGGACAACCTAGTTTCGTTTTTGTTTTCAATAAGTGTAGGATCGCCATCACTTTAAGCTCACCACAATGATACATTTTGGCAATGCCTTATGCTTATGGAAAAATGATGAAAGTTGCTGCTTTGTTTTACCTACGCTATGTTGTATATGACTTGACCATTTGCTCTCAATTAAATGGAATTAAAATGATTAAATACCGGCTCTTTTATTTGTGGAGGTTAAATGACTAAATTCTAAACCCACATATTCTATGTTGCTCTTTGATTTAAGTCTACCGATGACCTTACACCTTGTGATTGCTTAATTTGAAAACTTAATTCCTATGCTATCTACATTTGTGAATCTCTTGCAAAGTTCTACCTACCAAAGCCTATAGAAGCATATTCTTTCATGATGAAACCTTTAGATTGCAAACTTATATTTTGATGAGTTGGATTAAAATTGATTTCTTTGGTATGAGACTAAGAAGCTGGTCATTCTGTTTTTTTGTGTAACCTCCTTTCTGCTAGCCTATCTATCCATGCATTGTGAGTTTCCACTTCGGGAATTTTGCAAACCTCGCTGGATATCCACCCTAAACCAAAAATATCTTTTTGTGATTACCTCCTTGACCACAACCCAATTTGAGTATGGATTATCATTTCGAGGAATCAAAAGAATCAAGGGCACCATATAAAGAAAAGTTTTGGGAGACAAGGCTCCCCGGAGATACTTTGATGCCCAATAGAATCGCGACTTGGCTTTGGGTTTGCTTTGCTCTTGCATGGTTTACCTAGAGTACATCAACTATCGTGTTCTTGTTGTTCGTTACCGATTATCCTCGTGTAGTGACAGTATGCGGGAGGAAAAGGTTTTGATCCTGGAACACACCTTCAAGCGGTTTTACGAAGAAGAAGGTGAATTTGAGATACTTACCCTAGCTAGTTGGTTCTCCCACTATTCATACTCGTGGACGAGCATTCGTTCAAGCATGGGGGTGGCTGGGTAAGTATTCTATGTTATCAAAAGTTCTAAGGAGCAAAAAGAAAGAAAAAAATGAAAAATGAAAAAAAGGGAGAAAAAAAAAGAAAAAAAAGAGAAGAATAAAATGCTCCTTAGTTCTTTTTGGTTTCATTAATTTTCCAAGTTACTTTGAAGAATTATTCCATACTCAAATCTTCCAACCATGTGCAATCCGATAACGAGAACTTCATTTGTGTCTCGGGATCATCCATTTGCCACTTGCACATGTCCACCTATCTAAATGTGTGTGTTTCATCTTTCCCCCTCTCCAACATTATTTTCCAATGGCCTTTTTGACTAGTCTCGGTAATCCCATTAGATCTCTCTCTTAGTTTGATAATATTTCAAGTATAATGTTTTGCTAGGATTGTTTTTACCTACCAAGCTCCACATAAGCATTCCACTTTTATATATGAGTAGAATAGGTTGAAAACAATCTAATGTAGGCTTGAGCGACTTGATGAGATGAGTATTTCCATGATCTTTTGCAAGAGAACCTCACTTATGTTTGAAATGCATTCTTTTGAAAACTCTTCACGATGAAACAAGGTAAAGGTTTGAAGTTCGCTTAAATTTGAGAGCATTGCATTTATTTATTATTGTGGCTTGTTCTTTAATTGCTAGTCTATCTTCCATAATGAAAAAGTAGCCGGTCACAACATGAACTTAAATGCTAAATACTTGAGAGAGCAATATGTCTTGTTATATATGACTAAGTGCAGAGAGGACATTGAGGGGCAACGCTGATTTCTTTATAAGCAAAGCTCCTAGACTTACTCGAGGACGAGCAAGGTTTAAGCATGGGGGGAATGTTGGCGCTCCTTAAGTACCCGTTTTATCCCTTGTTTATCCTTGATAATGGCATGAATTCAATATCAAAATCACTAACCGTCCTAACCCCGGCCTAATTATTGGTCATTTTCACATATGCACATATATTTTGGAGGAACTTCGTTTTTGCAGGTTTTTGGCCTATTTTGGAGCAGGAAATGACGAGGCCCGTGATCGAGCGCTAACACGGAGAAAGACGAAGGCCAAAGCCCAAAGGAAGGACCAAAGCCCATGTTGATTCGAAGCACATTCATGCACATCCATCCTCCAAGAGAGCCCAAAGGACCAAGCCCACGAAGATGAGATCAAGATACTTCGGGATTAAGCAAAGCAAATGAAGATTTAAGGAAGGATTCCCTATCCTATCCTTTCCTCGAAGATATCTCCAAGATAACAACGTCCAAAGGGGTGCAATCGTGAAGGACAGAAACTCTAGAAGATGCGAGGAGTCTACACGCCAAAAATGAGACCGAGGCGAGCCCAAAAAGGGGTAGGCCGGCCGGCCTAGGCCCATGGGGCCGGCCGGCCCAGCCCTTTTCTGAGGCGGTTTGCCTTCCCCTTCGACCGGTGGCTTCCTCGGCTTATAAATAGCTCGCACCTTATTCAACTCGAAGCATCCATCCAACCAGAACTCGACGAAAACCTAGGACCAAGACCGGAGGGAGACGACGGCCGCCGCAAGTTTTCGAAGTTATTTAGGAGATGGCTTAGGCCATCCCTAGCCGCCATGACCTCCCTGCGTGGTTGTGTCATGGTGGAGTTCATGAGCTAGTTGGAGTCGTCAATGGTGTATACGCGGTGGTGGCGATCCAAACGAATCTATTATGTGAGTAATGTCTTCATGTCATCCGATCTATTTAGCGATCATGTCTCTCCTCTTTCAATTTCGTTCTTGCTTTGGGTGCGTTTATTCCTAGATCTATTCTCGAGATAGATTGCATGGGGTGTTCTTGTAGCTATGGTGGCTAGGAGTTCATACCGGAACTACCCAAAGGGGGTTCGACTTGCTTCAGGGTATCCCGTTGAAAGGGGTGGCGTCGTGACAGGCCGTTGCCACTAAGTAGGTTGGGTATCGAGGGATCGGATTGGAGGTTTTGATTTAAAGAGGCTTTGGATGAGATGCATGTTGAGCTTACTCGTTTAGCTAGAACTACAACTAGAATGCGTGTGATAGGTTTAGTCATGCCTTCGGTCATGCTTTATCCTTACCGATGTTCATGGATGAGATCAACCTTCGTACATCATTCATATCTATCAAAGGTTCACCTTTTATATGCAATTAATGCTTCATGTTAGGATAGATCCATTAGATTAGATGGAAAACCCTAGTAAGTTCATTGTCGATCCACGGATTGATAAACCTTGGGGGAATACTCTAAGGGAAAAGCTACGCGAACCGTGCGCTTGCGGTATACAAATCGGGGGCGTTAGTGAACGTCAACACCTAGCGTTCTCCCCGTGCGGTGCTCGTACTCCTCCTCTTCTGATTCATACCGGCGACACAGCTTGTACTGATACTCGTATTTTTTAAGAAGCCGATTGGAAGCTGGGAGTTGATTGCAGATGTGATGCACTTGTTATTCAGTAATATGTTGCTGCTCCGACTCGTCTTCATCCTAGGGCCGTTTTGCCAGAATCGGCCTCTTTCCTTATCTCGTCACGGCGGCATACGGATCCCACCATGTTAATCCGGAACGCAAAATTCTGGCCCTCAGATCTAAGATCTGACAGCCCCACCATGTTAGCATGTGGGAACGGTTGACTGTCAACCTTCATCGTGTGTTGGGCCAGAATTAATCGGCCTTGCTCAATAGCCGATTGGATCTGCCGACATAGCTCCTTGCAGTCATTCGTGGCATTGGTGAACGAGTGGTGCCACTTGCAGTACGGCCTCCCCTGCAGCTCTTGCGCCGTTGGCAGCTTGTGATTCTCTGGGAGCTTCAACTGCTTTTCCTTGAGCAGTAGATCGAATATCTGCTCTGCCATGGCCACATCAAAGTCAAAGCCCTTCACAAGCCCCTTCTGTTTGACCCACTCGCACGGGACGGGGTTTGCCCCCCGGGTCCACTCTGCCACAGCCACTTCTTGCTCCCTGCTAGAATCATCAGAATCATCTGCTTGGGCCATATTCACATGGCGCTTAAATTTTTCCTGGTGCAGCTCAGGGTGATAGTGTTCATACGTCGTGAGCTTCTGCACCATGTGCGCCAGAGAGGTGAAATCCAACTGAAAAACCAGATCCTTGATCGGCTTAGCGAGTCCCAGAACTGCAAAATCGACGGCCTCCTTTTTTGTGATGCACGATGAGTAGCATTGATTCTTAACTTCTCTGAAGCACTGCACGTACTCCGACACACTTTCCCCTCGTTTCTGCTTGACTTGGGCGAGGTTGGCAATCCCAGCTTCAGCAGCCTCTGAGTGATACTGGGTGTGGAACTGATCTTCCAGCTGCCTCCAAGTGTGGATCGAATCTGGGGCCAATGACGTGTACCATCCAAAGGCTGAGCCCGTGAGGGACTGGCAGAAGAACCGGACCCTCAGAGGATCTGATACTGAAATCATCATGAGCTGCGTTAGTTATCGGCTCACATGCTCGATGGAGCTGGCCCCTTCTGACCCGCTGAACTTAGTGAACTCCGGGAGCCGATACTTGGGTGGCAACGGGATAAAGTCGTAGTCGCTTGGGTACGGCTTGGAATAGCCGATCGCCTTTCTCTTGGGCAGAATGCCGAACTGGTCCCTTAGTATTGCGCTGATCTGTTCCACACTACGAACTCTTGGGGCCGAGGGTTCAGTACTCGGCCCGGTAGCGTGCTTCGCTAGCCATGCTTGTTTCTCCGCATCTATCCCTGAAGCTCCTGTACTCACCAACTATCCCGCGCGTGTTGGGTTGATGTTGTCAGGTATGTACACGCACGTGTAGCCATGTGGGATCTCCTTAGGCGGCTCGCTCAGGAACTGGCCCTCCCCGGGATCTCCGCCAATCTTGTAGACGATGTAGATCGGCAAACTCTGCGGGCCTGGAGTTGTGAGCGAGTATGGCAATGGCGGCTTAGACTGAAGTGGGGCTTCTCCCCTGTGACTCCCCAGGATTGGTCCCGATGGGGAGTACTGGTTCTTGATCGCCTCCTGGACGACGCGATGTGCCACACGCTCGAGTACGTTCACCAGGCTCTCCGAGTGCCGATGAAGCGAGTGAGCCACCATGTAGTTCATCTCCTGGCGCAGGGCCCTGGTGTGCTCCTCTGATGGTACGGATAGGTCGACGTTGTCGAGAGCGCCTTCGGGTGAGAACCCCTTCCACCTGATGCCGTGGCTGCGGGTCCTCTCGAAAGAGCCGATGAGATCGGCTTCGAACTGAGCTTTGACCTCATCATACTTCTGCTGGTGTTCGGGGGTCAGCTCTTCATACGTGACAGGGTTGGTGACTGGTGGAACCGGTGCTTGGTTCTGAGGTCTAGTCATCCCGGCGGTGGACGTTGTTGCTGATGAAGGTCCCACTGGGTGTGCCAAAATGTGTTCTCGGTCAAAACCCACCGGTGAGTAGCGACAGGCAACACGAAGAGCCAGGAGGCTGCCGGGGCGCTGGCTGGCACCGGTCCCACGGTCAACGGCCCAGACCCTGGCACACGCCAACGCTTTCGGAGATGCAGGGCGTGCCACCTGACCTATACCCGATCAGGAAGGTGCAAACGTGCTTTCGATGGTTTGCCTGCATGCACAAACACATGTAAACATTAGCCCGAGCCGTGGTCGGCTCCCCGGGACGACTCTTGCATCGGTTTAAAGAGCCGATCGAGTCCCGGTGTCAGATCAGATCTGCATATCTGGATGTTAATAGATAAAGCAAATAACTGCAAAAAATTGTTTCAATTAGATCTAGTTAATCCAATCCACAACAGTAAAAGCTTCATTGCTAGATCGGAACATCCTACACGTAATTAGGCCTAACGAGCGTGATAGATAACCAAACTTTAACCAGAAAAGAGACCTAAGAATAAGCGAAAGCCGATTCCCGGATCAATCCCTATTAAGATCAGAGCAAAACATCTAATACGTCGCCGGTTCATCCAACCCATTTGCATGGCCTAGCCTAGCAGATATTAAGCCGATTCTTAAGTATAAGAACAAACCATAACAGATTAGATCTACTAGATAAAAAAGAAGCAGGATGTTATCTCTACGCGATTAATTCCTATACAACGAGGAATAGCATAAGATTAATACATGATCACGTAGAAATAACATGATATTCGTAGATGATAAACAACAAGAGCATGATAGATCTACTAAAGGTCATGCTACGAACATCGGGATAACTAGCATTACTCGCCATAAAAAACGCTTCAGTACAAGTAATACCAAGGTAAAAGCAAGAACAATGCTGCCCTGATCACAAGAAGTGATCAGGGCAGCATGGCACTTACTTGGATGAAACCCTAGGATTAGGGGTGGCGGTGCGCTGAGAATTGTTGTTGCGAGACGTGATGACGTTCTCTCTCTTTTACGAATATCATAGGGTACATATTTATAGTCCGGAGACTTAGAAAACAATCTAAACTAACGCGTCCAAATCGGACTCTATCCCTAACCCAAACTGAACTAAATCTAAAGATACATGGCCCACACGGCCCAAACACTCACGCAAAAGCCGATTCACAAGCCTTCTTTAGTTCCTGCTTTAAGCCCAACTTGCTCGCGGCCCATTAATTAACCCTATTAATTTATGGCGATAACACCCTGTCCCCCCGGATATATAAGGGCGGGCAGGGACCCCCTCAAAAAACATCAACACCTAAGGCAATACAAACCACCACACAGGACGTAGGATATTACGCAACTCGCGGCCCGAACCTATCTAAATCTTTGTGTTCGTTGTACCATTGAGTTCCAAAGCAGTCGATCCCTACCTACAAACCTTACTGCTAAGGGTATCCCTGAGCAGGCTTGGCGGTAAACACCGACAGCGACCGCTGGTGCGTGGGAGTGGCGGCGGCTTTGGTTATTTTTTATTTTCTTATTCGATTTGTAGGGGTGAGTCATGCCCTCACCTGCCCCTGGAAATGCATTTCGAGGTGTGGGTGAGGGCACGAACCGCCCTAGAAATGGATTTTCAGGTGTGTGCACATTACGCGCCCATGTAAATAGCATTTTTAGTTGCGAAAAGTTGGGGTGGGTGTGGTACCCGCCTCTAAAAATGGGCTTTTACCCGCCTCACCAAACCCTTTTTGTAGTAGTATCCTACTAACTGTTTGAATCTTCCAAGAAGAATCATTTTGACTAGCTAGTTCATGGTTTTCTACATCAGCACCTTAAACAGATTATAAACTTTTTTGTCTGTCAACTTTTTATTACTCATACACAAACATAAAAGTTATTTTTGACCTTGTAAAGTGGCTGTTTTGATCCAAAATCTTGTCTCATCACAAAAATTCAAGATATTAAATTTATAACTGTATTTTTATCTTCACATTGACCCATGCAATAGCTAACCCAAGTAGTTTTAACAACAATTTCGCATTTACTAGAAAATGGATAATGATCCGAGCTTTTGTACCATCGAATGCATACGACCATTGTTGATTATTACATCGTCATGCCAATGACATATTTGGAAAACTGTAAAAGTAAATTGCTCTAGATTATATGATAACTCATATCATTCACATAATCAAGCGAAATCACCCGCCATTCTTTGCATATACCGCCATTCTTTGCATATACCTCCTTCACCACCACTTTCCACAGCGTGGCAGGCTGATCTCTGCATATTGTCCCTTCCTTACAATAGCTTCCAAAATCTGAACCAATACATTCCACGGAATATTGCCTAAAATTTAACATAAGTAGGTTACATGTATAAAATAGTGACTAACTTTATGCCCTGGCTGTACTATGGCTAGTGTAAGGTGGCACAGAATTAAGGTCTAGCTCCTATGATTAATGCTTCCGCATTCACCAACCGGATTACATGTTACTTGCGAATTAGTGCTCTATGATTAATCTTCTAATCATTTTTTGCTGAATGCTTTGGGCCCGGGTTGCTCGTATTGGTACAGTACTAGCTTATATAGTAGTAGAGGTTAAATTATCCAACATAGTTGAAAATAAACCGTAGTACATGCATATAAGCCTAAGTTTTATCATTTACCCAACTGGTAAATGGCTACAGATGGCCTCAACTTGAGTCATGGCATGAATGAGAGAGAGCGCCATGGGACGGAAGCTAAAGCATGCGTGGACGGATCTCCACTTTTGCAATACATAGGACTAGCGGGGGTCATGCAAGTCTAGTTGCCAATTCAATTGACTGAACCCTGTGCCACGTAATCTCCAAGTTCAGCACATACTCAATGCATCCCTTTCCCATATACCATGCAGATCTTGCCATACTACTGCTTGTCTGTATTTGATATTCATGAATGCTCACTTCGGAGTATTTGGCCTTTCTAGCATGAACTCTCAGCAAGCTCCAATAATCCTATATATATTACAGGTTACATGTGGAAACTACTTTATTTATGGGCTGGGATTTGAACCACTATAAATATCTTGCCTGCAAATATAAGATGACTTTGGTTGCATAGCATAAACAGATAAAAGGAAAAAAACAGAAAAGCTACAACGTGGCGACTCAATCCAGTACAAATTGAACGGTCCCATTGCATGGATATGATATGGTTTAAGGTTGCAAGTAGATTTTGTTTTTACAATAAATACCAAAGGGCTATGTTTTCCAGTGGATGAGAACATTTCTTTTCTGTTTCAAAACTTTCTACGTAGAATGGAACCTGCTTACAGCATCTTTGTTTGATACCCATGAAATTCTTACCATTTTTTTCTTCTCAAGATTTGGCCACAATTGGCATCGTTAACAGATTTTATGGTCACTACAAAAGTTTACGACAACACAGTAACAAGCCAGTGCAGGTATAGAGGTTTAGCGCCATCCGGAAGAGCTGACAAGGAAGCAGTTCATTAGCTCCATGTAGTGCAAGATTTTGAAAGTCTGTATATTCATTCGACAATATCCGAGACTATGCATGCAGCTGTTTGCGAACTCTTTGAATCAAAATAATTCTAAGCTATCAAATTTGCACGACGTACAGTGTATCCCTGGGTATAAATTTCTGACAAAATATTTGGTGACATGTGAGCCCATGTCAAATTCGGAGCATTGGCACGGCTACAACTCCCTCCCATGTTTTTACTTTATGTGGTTTGGGACTAAACAGTATTCGGTCTCGCTACAAGCCAAACAGCAGATTTTCCCCACATTTTAGCGTTGACCAGTTTTCTTTTGTGATCATACATGCACGCAGAATTTATCCCCATGAAAATGTTTTTGAGGAACTATGATCTAGAGATTGATGAAGCCATGTACAGCCATCACATATCGGTATATCATTACTTCCAGGTTCAGTTAATTAGTTTTAGGGCTCCAGGTGTTTCTCTAGTTCAAACTGTATAATTTGGGTGCCTAGTACGTAGATAGACCGAGGATACCTAAAATTTTTGTAGACCTTGAGGATACCTAAAATTTTGTAGTTGATAACTTTTCATTCAAGGTTATTTAATAGACCCAAAAAATTACTACAAGTTCTCTAATTTCAAATCCAGAAGTTTTATTTTTTTCAAACAACCTCAGAGGTAGAGTAGTTCGATATCAAAGTTGTAGTGGTAAGACCTGAAATTTATAGTTTATACATTAGTCATTTAATATTGTTTAGGATCACAAGACATCTAGTAGCTATGTCCTACATATGACTATGACTATATATAGTATCTCATTCAACTCAAATCATACTTTGGGGTTTCTAGAATCTATATCTCTATATACATTGAAATATACTTGGCATATTTGTTTCTATATCTATAGTTTAAAATAACCATATTGTAGAAGTTTCAATTTTTTATTTATTCTACTATATTTAAAATTTTTTATAATTTTTTGAAATAAAATAGAAAAATATTTTCCACTGGGTCATAGCATCATCCGCAAGCCAGAAGAATTTCTTGGGGCAGGAGATGGCGACAACCGCTCCTAAAAATTAAATCTAGAGTTAATATAAAATAATAATATACCCCATAGAGCCACAAGTTACTATGTAGTATGGTAGAGAGGAGGGTACGCGCGAAACTTAAGGTAAGCGGTTCGAACCCCGGTTGATACAAGTGTGCATATTTCATTAAAAAATTGTACATCTATAATAGATGTGTTTGTGAGTTGTGGCTGGCTGGAATTTTTATTTTTATTTTTCTGTTTTTAATTTTTTCTGATTTATTTTATTTTTTAGCATGATCGGTCCTTACAAATTAATTTTGAGGGATGGACCACGCCGTCACTTGTCCCACGGATGACGAGGTGATCCATCCCTGGAAATCAATTTCTAGAGGCGAGTATTTCCAGCGGTGAGAAGTAGTGGCGGGTACCGCACCCTGCTCCTTAAAATACGTTTTCACCCTTCCCTATAAACCATTTTCGTAGTAGCACCTGTAGCCGTAAGTTGTTATAATTTATAGGAGGGTGGATAATGTGATATTGTCCTATTAAGTATGAAATTAAAATATAGCCTTGATAAATTTTTCACGTATTATAATGGATATAATCATTGCTTTTAATCATATCATGGTAACAAACTATAATATTATGGAATATTTGTTTACGAGGAAAGGATCAAGAGTTTAAATACCTATAATATTATGGTTTATTTGTTTTTATATTTATTTATTCGTATAATAAAATTGAGAAATATTTATAAAATGGAATATCATAAGTTGGGTTGAAAGGTCATTGTTACTGATAAGATTTGTTCTAGTTTCTATTTCTAATTGATAATACCAACTCTTGGAGATGCTCTCACACATCTAACCCGACACCTTCTAACAGAAAGACATGACAATTTGATAATTAAGTGGCGGATCAAGGGTTTAATGGAAGAGGGGGCTTTACCTCCACCGCAAGATCTGCCACCGAAGTGGTAGGACTTAGGATTAATCACTTAGGCTAGTCTCGGTGCACAGTTTCATGGTACCGTTACCTGAACTGAGAACTAGGTAACTGTGTCAGAAGAGTTTTATGGTGATGAAACTCTCCTCACATCTCATGAAACTCCAACTTTCTCTCTTACGGTTCTAATTAGGATACCTAATTAGGATTAGAATTAAGCTCTCTTACGGTGCACAGTTAGACCACGGTAGTACCTTCGTTGAGGAGGACGACGCCATGAGTGATCACCCGTACCTGCATGATGCAGGTGTCGACTCCTTCCATCAGGCTTCCACTGCACTACTTTCCACTTTGATTCCCCTCGACCTTGTCGAGGAAAGGCGGCCTTAGCTTTACTCGAGCGCTAAGTTAGGGCGTGTTTAGTTCCCAAAAAATTTTGGCCAAAAATTTTTGGAAACTTTTACAATACTAATTAGGAGTATTAAACATAGACCAATTATAAAATTAATTACATGGATGGATAGAAAATCGTGAAACGAATCTATTAAACCTAATTAATTTGTCATTAGAGGTTGTTTACTGTATTTCGATATTGTCTAATCATTGCATAATTAGGTTCAGTACATTCGTCTCGTGATTTCACCGGAGAGTTATAGAATGGGTTTTGTCAGTTATCCATATTTAATACTCCTAATCAGTGATCAAACATTTAAAGTAACTGTAGCGCATGAAATATTTTAGAAACTAAATAGTCCCTTAGATCGGTTAGTCGGTTTCACTGAATAGACTTGTCTGTTTCTGAGATCAACCCAACAAGAGGGGCTTGAACCACACATGCCCTCTACTAATAGGGTGTTTGGGAGCACTCCACTCCACAAAAGAATACCCAAACAGGTCTAATTGCTCTACTTCACTCCACTAAAAACTAGCTCCACTCTATCTTTTTTGTGGAGCTCCTCAAGAGGTGCTCCACCAAAAACTGGAGCTGGTGGAGTTGGGTAAAATTACCCACCATGCGACTGGTTACACATTCATGTACCCCTTCGCGAAGGAAAAAAAGAAAAAGTTGTTGCTCGCTGTTTCGCTCCTCCCGCGGGCTATCTCCGCCGGTAGTTGCACCTCAACCGCGGGCCGCAGCTCCACCGCCAGCCGTCGCGCCTCTCCGCCGCGGCCCACACCTCCACCACCAGTCGTGACCTCGATCTCGAGCTCCCCAGCACCGAGCAGGTCCCGCAGCCGATCTCCTCCGCGCACAGCGCCGCCCCTCTCCTCGTGCGAGTCTGCGAGAGCCCTACCACGCCTGCCAGCTCCTCCAGCGACAAGTTCCTCCGGTGCGGCTGCCACCCACTGCCCCGGAGTCCCGCCGCGAGCGCGGCGGCGGCGGGCATGGCGTGCGCGGCGGCCGCGGCGAGCAAGCGGGCGAGGCGAGTGCAGCGGGCAGGGCGGGCGCGGCAAGCGCGGCGGGCGAGACGGCCGAGGTGCGTGCCGCGACCGCAGCGGCGGCGGCGGGCATGGCGGGCAAGACGGCCGTGGCATGCATAGCGAGCGCGGCGGGCGGGGCGGGCGAGACGGCCGAGGCACGCGCCGCGAGTGTGGCGACGGCGGCGGGCATGGAGGCCGTGGAGCGCGCGGCGGCCCTGGCGGTAGCAGCGGGTGTACTTGTGCGTTGGTCGGACTGAAGGAGGGGAAAGGGTGGAGGTGGTGGGACCCATATGGAAGTGCGTGTGGAATTATGGGCCTAACTGGGCCACTACTTTGCGGTAGGGCTAGTGGGGTGAAAAAAACTAGGCTGGCCTTTTATAGTTGTGGAGTGGAGCCACATAATACCCAAACGAGACTAAAAAAAATATAATACCCAAACAGAATGGACTACTAGTGGTGGAGTGGAGTGGAATTGGTGAAGTGGAGTTGGTGGAGTAGAGTTGATGTTTTGGGAGTGGAGTGCTCCTAAACAGGCTCTAAGTTATAATATAATAATTAATTAACTAAACGGAAATATTGGTAGTCACTCATAAATAGAAATAGCGGTTTTTCATAGGGATGCAAGTTAGATAATTTTTTGATTATTGGGTCGATCCAAAAAATAATAAAATAAACTAGAATGGCATTATATGTAAATAATTTGGAAGGAGAGATGAACTAGAATGGTATGCCATCATAATTAGGTCTTGTTTAAATGCGAAAAGTTTTGAGTGTAAAGTACTGTACCACTTTTGTTTGTATTTGGTAATTATTGTGCCGCCATGGGTTAACTAGGCTCAAAAGATTCGTGTCGCAAATTATAGTCAAATTGTATAATTAGTTATTTTGTTTAACTACATTTAATACTTCATGCATGCGTTCGAAGATTCGATGTGATGGAGAATCTTGTAAAATTTTGAAATTTTGGGTGCATCTAAACAAGACCTTAATTAGCTGACTCAAAAAACATCATTGGTACCTACTTCATACCTAGGTTTACACTATCAATGATTATTTTTAATCTTCACGTACACAGTTGCATACGTTTTTTTATTCCTTTTCTTTATAAAACCACAGTGCAAAGTTTTGGCACTCTAGCATGTGCAACGTTACACTGAGACTTTGATGGCATGTCCATTACTCGAAGCGTCACCTCACCTCGAAGTCACCATATTGACGGTGGAAACAAAACGTTAGCTCTCGATTCTCGCTCTCAGAATAAATGGGGATATTTGACGCGTCCCGTGAAGCTTTCAGACTTCAGTTTAAAAAGCACAGAACGTCAGATCACATTCAGTCACCACGCGGTTCAGTTGTCAGTTCAACTGGTATACTACTTTTCGTCATCTTTCTAGTTCAGTTTTAGCAAATACTCTCTAAGATTTCAACCTGCTTATTAACACTAGATGAAGGACTGCAGGTCTACAATGGCGTTTGGATCAACAAAACGTAAGCACACCGTTGGTGATGATGCCTTTGAAGAAGTAGACAGGGAGGTCGCAGAAGACGCTGCCGGCGGCAATCATAGCAATGATGATGGCCACGAGGATGATGATGCCCAGAACGGTACTAAAAATCCTATCTTTGCGGAAGTCATCTTACTTAACAAACCAAAAGGAAAGAACGATAGTGGATCAAGACATAGGCAATGCTACTATTGCAATAATTCATACAAAAGTAGCTCAACTAGAATCAGGCAGCATTTTTTTGGTACTCAAAATGGCACAAAGTCGCTAATAGCTCGCTGTGACGTGCTGCGTAATAATCACGTCAAGTATCAAGAATTGTACGATAAGTTATTTAGTCTTTACTCGAACCACCTTCAGTGCTGGATATGTCATTTATTCTATCTGGATTTTGATTAAACTTATGCATTTGAATAGTTCAACAAAGCAAAAGAAAAGGGAGATTCTTCGAAGTCCAACACATCTGCCCATAAGAGGTTGTTGCAAGAAGCATTTGGCCTCTTGGAAGGATGCTGTTGATTTGAGCATACTAAAGTGCATGGTCTCAAATGGCGTTCCGTTCAATATATTCTGCAGTTCTTTATTTATAATAATGGTTACAGCTATATCAAAAATGCACTAAAAGGATAAAAAGCTCCTTCGGGTAAGAAGGCAAGAATAACTCTCTTGGATGCGCAAGAGAAAAGTTGAGAACGATCTATCAGGTGTGAGATATACTTGGTACGTTTTATTTGTTAATTATTTCTTGCCTTTTTTGCATTGCATTGCAGATTTGTAGTCCCAATAACTCCACTATATTTCAACTAGGCTAACGCAGGGTGTCTCCATCGTTTCTATGGGTTGACTAATATTAAAAACCAGGTACTTCTCAGTGTGAATGTGTCAAATAGCAGTGGCTCATGCTTACTGTATGCAGAAGATGGGATGGAGAAAACTGGCGATGCAATTGCTCTGTTTTTATTAAAAGCACTGATGATATAAGACCTGCGAATGTTTCTTCAGGTAGTGACCGGCAATGCATGTAATTGCAAAGCGGCTGGCAAGGAAATTGAAAAAGTAAGCTCGAAACGAGATTTTTTTCTGAACATAGCTAAATAGTTCAAATGGCTTAATAAAAAAATATAACAATAGCTTTCCCCGTATCGTATGTTTCTTGCATCCACTAAAACTTTTTTAGCCATGTCCTTGAATATTAGGTTCAATGTGTGAGCCGCACATGGGCTCCAAAATATGTAAGAACATACATGTCAAAAATGGATAATCTGAGTATCTTACTGATCATAGATTAAATAAATCATGGTAAAGTAATAAGTAGCAAGTAAAGCTTGAACTTACTTTTTCAATTGCCTTGTCAGTCGCGTTGCAATTAGATGCATTGTCGGCCACTACCTGAAGAAACATTCGCAGGTCCTATATCATTAATTGCTTTCAGTAAAAACAGAGCAATTGCATCACTAGTTCTCTCCACCTTAGAATAATCTTCTACGTACAGTAAGCATGAGACACTGCTATTTGACGCAATCACATTGAGAGGTGCCTTGTTTTTAATATTAGTCCACCCATCAGAAACAATGGAGACATCCTGCATCAGCCTAATTGAAATATAATGGAGTTATTGGTATTGCAAATCTGCAATGCAATGCAAAAAAGGCAAGAAATAATTAACAAACGTACCAAGTATCTCTCACTCCTGATAGATTGTTCTCAACTTTTCTCTTGCATGCATCCCAAAGAGTTGTTCTTGCCTTCTAAACCGAAGGGGCTTTATATCCTTTCGGTGCATTGTTGATATAGTTGTAACCATTTTTGTAAAGAAATGACTGCAGAATATATTGAACGGAATGCATTAGCGGCCATGCACTCTAGTATGCTCAAATCAACAGCATCGTTCCATGAGGCCAAATGCTTCTTGCAACGACCTCTTATGGGCACCTATGTTGGACTTCAAAGACTCTCATTTACTTTTGCTTTGTTGAACTATTCAAATGCACAAATTTGATCAAAATTTAGATAAAACAAATGACAAATCTAGCACTCGAGGTGGTTGGAATAAATGCTAAGTACCTTATCGTACAATTCTTGATACTTGACGCGATTATTACGCAGCACATCACAGCGAATAATTGGCGACTTCATGCCATTTTGAGTACCAAAGAAATGCTGCCTGATTCTAGTTAAGGTACTTTTGTATGAATGCTTTCAATGGTTGCATTGCCAATGTCTTGATCCACCATTGTTCTTTCCTTTTGGTTTGTTATTAAGGATGACTTCCGCAAAAATAAGATTTTTAGTACCATTCTAGGCAACATCTTCCTCACGACCATCATCGTTGCTACGATAACCGCCGGCAGCGCCATCAGCGTCTTCTGTGTCTACTTCTTCAACGTCATCGTCACCAACGGGGTGCTTGCATTGCATTCTGTAGCGGTGGAGCTAAAGCCCCCTCTTCCATTAAACCCTTGATCTACCACTGAATTATCAATTGTCACGTCTTTCTGTTAGAAGATGTCAAGATTTTGTCAAGATTAGATGTGTGAGAGCATCTCCAAGAGTTGGTGTTATCAAATAGAAATAGATATTAGAACAAATCTTATCAATTACAATGACCTTTCAGCCCAACTTATGATATTCCATTTTATAAATATTTCTCGGTTTTCTTACTTGAATAAATAAATAAACCATAATATTATAGGTATGACCCATGATCCTCCTATAAACAAAAATTGCATAACTGAAGAATCTAATTCAGTCGATGGTCCAACTAATCTAACCGTAAATTGAAATCTTTCTTTAATTAGCAGTTTGTTATCATGGTATGCTTAAAAGCGTAAAGTGAAATTTTGTTTGTTGCCATTATTTCACACTGGGCTCGAGGCCCATTTACATTAGAGTGCTCTTCACGGTGTGTCCGTGACTCCGTTGTGCTCGCTTGCCGCTTGCTCACTCTAGTCGAAGCATCGTCCACTCAAGAAAAAGTCAGAGCGATACTCCAATGGTCATCACACACCCAGGTGCCAGCGCCGCCGCCATTTGACGCTGCTGTCTTGAGACGCCACGCTGCTCGACCCAGCGCCACCGCCACCCTCCGACGCGGAGAGGACTCGCCGCCACCATCCGAAGTGGGCAGGCCGCGCCACTCCACCTCAGCGCCGCCGCTACCGTGAGTACTCGCCGCCACCGCCATCCGACGCGACGAGGACTCACCGTCGCAGCCATCTGACGCGGAGAGGACTCGCCGCCGCCATCTCCCCACGTGGCCACCTTTGCCTGACGCTACTGCTGGTATGTCGTCCCCTTCTCTCATCTTGATCCGGTTCATTTTGGTACGCCATCGTCCCCATTACGATCCAGGCACGTTCCTGCCACCGTACTGTTTGTGATATGCCCAAGAGCCCATTATCACAATATGATTTAAAGGCCCAAGACGATATTGATCCAAGAGGGATTAAAATTACTAATGGACCTATGAGATAGAAGCACATTAGTACACCCTATATATACGAGGGAGGGGCTAGGGGGCGACAACCCTGTGAGCTGCGCCACCTCCTAGCCGCCGCCCCTCCCTCTCTCTCTCGGCCGCCGCCCATGCCGTGCGTGCGGTGCTAGCACACCGACGCCCGGCGTTTCATCCCCGTACGTGTGGACTCCGTGGAGGCGCTGCTACGACTGCTGCGCTGATCGGCTACTGGGATCAAGTACAAGGAGCTCGGTTCGTGGGACGTGATCGACTACTTCCTCTACATCGACGCGCGACTTCTTCCGCTGCGCTGCGCGTCTAGTGGTAACGATCTATGATCTTCTACTCGCAAGCATCTTGGGTATATGCGGTAGTGATGCTAGCGTAGCCTACCCGTTTACCTACAGTGGTACCAGAGCCATCTTGCGTAGTTTTTGGTTTGGATCACTAGCATATAGGTGATATGTTGTTGTAGTAGATTGGATCTATTACTTTTGCACGGTTTAATTAGATCAATTGATCATAAAGGGTTAAAACTGGAGCAAGTTGATTGCGCGGCATGTGACAAAAGATTAGTTCGTGTTCTTTCTCTGTTATGCATACGACATGTCCCTACCGGCTGGAATCACCATCAGGGACTAACTGTGTGCATAGTCAGCAGATTGAACCAACAGATCGAGGTCATGTATAGATGCAGTCTTCTCAAGTGCAAAGTTTGCACGGTCAATGTGATTGACCTAGTGAAAATTGAGGCATTATGAATGGCTCGGATTTGAGGTGATGCGATCACTCTGATGAGATTTTCATAGGGATTCCATAGATGCGATCTGTGTAATTCCGTGAGGTTTTCAGGGCGCTGCCCTGAGACCCGCGGGGGGCGGCTCCCCCCTCGACCCCCCGATGGGGGACCGCCGTTGCTTTCTCGCTATAGCGGCTTCCTAAGCGCTACTTTGGTAGAACACGTCGTACGCCTAACTTGTTTTTGCAGGGTGTGATGTGAATGGTATGACCTCAATGTCATGTGATGATGTATGTGATGATTTGTGCGGCATGCGTGTCGCAAATTAACACAACCGGGTTGAGGTTGTACCATTATTATATAACGACCTGCGTGTCGACTTGTGATGTTTGAATCCTCATGTAATTATTTCACTAGCTATTAGATGTAGTAGTTTAGTATCTTTTCATGGAGGCTTCAATCATGATGGCGATGATGATCACCACAAGACAGGATGGATGGCAATGGAGGTCACCTTGGAGCCATGGCGATGCAGCCCATTGTGATGCAAGAGGCCATACTATTCACAATATAATATGATTATATGACTGTGATGTTTATTTTCCTGTCATACTATTCTTTCATGCTTTTACATATGGTGGATGCTTTAATCATGATAGAATAGCTTCCCTCAGAAAAAATTGAGTTTTTGATGCCTTTTACCAATAGCTGCACCTATAAATTTTGATCGTTGTGTGGTAGGTTTACCAAAGTAGAGTACCCTCAGCTATCACTTTTGTATAGGGTGGATGTCGGACATTCACAAACATAGTATTGGTTTACTCAACAAAGCATAGTGTTGAAATCTTGCTTTACTTTAATGTTGTAGATCATGTCTGCCAGTAACAATTCCGCTTTCCATTTGTGTTCTGTTCTTGAGAAAGAAAAGTTGAATGGAACAAACTTTATTGATTGGTACCGCAACCTGAGAATTGTTCTCAGGCAAGAGAAAAAAGAGTATGTTCTTGAGCAGCCATATCCTGATGATCTCCCTGACAATGCAACTGCTGCTGATCGCAGAGCTTATGAGAAGCACTGCAATGACTCACTTGATGTCAGCTGTCTGATGCTCGCCACCATGTCCCCTGATCTGCAGAAGCAGTATGAGCATGCGGATGCTCAAACCATGATCGAGGGGCTGCGTGGGATGTTTCAGATGAATGGCTTGGATAAAATATTGAGTGAGTTGCATGGGATGCTAAAGACAACAGAGGAGAGCATTAAGAAGAATCCCAATCATGTGATGATGATTCAGAAGGGGAACAAAAAGAGGAAGCGTTGGACGCCTCCTAATCCCAAAGGTAAAGGCAAGGAAAAGAGTTCCAGTGGTGAGTCCTCGGGCTCTAAGCTAAAGCCAGCACCTAAGGCCAAATCTGGCCCTACTTCTGAGGATGAATGCTTCCACTGTCTGAAAAGGGACATTGGTCTAGGAACTGCAAGAAGTACTTGGAAGAAAAGAAGAAGAAGAAGGGAAGTGAGACTTCCACTTCAGGTATAAATGTTATAGAAATTAATATTGCACTATCTTCCAATGAATCATGGGTATTTGATACTGGATCGATGATTCACACATGCAAATCGTTGCAGGGTCTAAGTGAGACTAGAAGATTTGCAAGAGGCGAGTTGGACGTTCATGTCGGCAATGGCGCAAAGGTTACGGTGTTGGCGGTCGGCACCTACCACTTGTCTCTACCCTCCGAATTAGTTTTGGAATTAAATAATTGTTATTGCATTCCTGCTTTGAGCAAGAACATTATCTCTTCTTCATGTTTGGAAGAAGTTGATGATTTTAAGATTGTAATAGAGAACAAACGTTGTTCTATTTTTTGAAATGGTATTTTTTATGCTCATTGTCCATTGGTGAATGGATTATATGTTCTTGATCTTGAGGATAAATTTGTCTGTAACATTAATACTAAGAGGCTTAAACCAAATGATTTGAATCTCACTTTTATTTGGCATTGTCGATTAGGTCATATAAATGAGAAGCACATTGAACAACTCCATAAAGATGGATTGTTAACTCCATAAAGATGAATTGTTAAGCTCATTTGATTTTGAATCATTTGACACATGTGAGTCTTGTTTGCTTGGAAAGATGACCAAAGCGTCTTTCACTGGTCATAGTGAGAGGGCGAGTGACTTGTTGGGACTTGTACATACCGATGTATGTGGACCAATGAGCTCAATAGCCAAATGTGGTTTTCAGTACTTCATTATTTTCACTGATGACTTTAGTAGATATGGTTATATCTACTTAATGAGGCACAAGTTTGAATCGTTTGAAAAGTTCAAATAATTTCAGAATGAAGTACGAAATCAATTAGGCAAGACAATTAAATTTCTGCGATCTGATCATGGACGAGAATATTTGAGCCTTGAATTTGGTGATCATTTGAAGCAATGTGGAATTATTCCGCAGCTAACTCCGCCCGGAACGCCTCAATGGAATGGGGTATCCGAACGGAGGAACCGAACCTTGTTGGACATGGTTAGGTCCATGATGAGCCAAGCTGATCTTCCATTGTCATTTTGGGGTTATGCTCTTGAAACTGCTGCGTTCACACTGAATAGGGTTACAAGTAAGTCTGTTGAGAAGACATCATATGAGTTATGGACTGGTAAGCGTCCCGAATTATCTTTTCTCAAAGTTTGGGGATGTGAGGCTTATGTCAAACGTTTGATGTCAGATAAGCTCACTCCAAAGTCAGACAAATGCTTCTTTGTGGGGTATCCTAGGGAAACCAAAGGATATTGTTTTTACAATAAGGCGGAAGGCAAAGTGTTTGTCGCTCGCAATGGTGTTTTCTTAGAAAAGGAGTTTCTCTCAAAAGAATTTAGTGGGAGCAAGGTGCAACTTGAAGAAATTCAGAAAACACCCGAAACTGTTTCAGCAACCACTGAACATCCATGGGATGTGCAAGATGTTGCACAACCCGTGGTTGAGGCACCAGCCCCACGAAAGTCTATAAGGGCACGTCGCGCTACTGACAAGCTCAACCTCCTTATTACGGAGGAGCACCACGTATTATTGATGGAAAATGATGAGCCCTTGACCTACAAAGAAGCAATGATGAGACCCGACTCCGACAAATGGCTTGAAGCCATGGAATCCGAGTTAAAATCCATGCATAATAATTAAGTTTGGAACTTGGTCGATCAAATTGACAGTGTAAGACATGTCGACTGTAAGTGGATTTTTAAGAAAAAAATAGACATGGATGGAAATGTTTACATTTATAAGGCACGATTGGTGGTGAAAGGTTTCCGACAAATTCAAGGTGTTGGCTATGAGGAAACCTTTTCGCCCGTCGCAATGCTAAAGTCTGTTCGGATTCTCCTAGCAATTGCCGCATATTATGACTATGAGATATGGCAAATGGATGTCAAAACCACTTTCCTTAATGGACATCTAAGTGAGGATGTGTATATGACACAGCCTGAAGGTTTTGTCAATCCTAAAAATACTGGGAAAATATGTAAGCTTCAGAGGTCCATCTATGGATTGAAGCAAGCATCTCGGAGTTGGAATATTCATTTTGATGAAGTACTCAAAGGGTTTGGCTTCATCAAGAATGAAGATGAACCTTGTGTTTACAAAAAGGCTAGTGGGAGCGCACTTGTGTTTCTGGTCCTATATGTGGATGACATATTACTGATCGGAAATGATATTCCAATGCTTGAAGCCGTTAAAACCTCATTGAAAAGAATTTTTCGATGAAGGATTTAAGAGATGCGGCTTATATTCTGGGTATTAGGATCTATAGAGATAGATCAAAAAGGCTAATTGGATTAAGCCAAGACACGTACATTGACAAAATATTGAATCGGTTCAATATGCAAGATTCCAAGAAAGGTTTCTTGCCAATGTCACATGGCATTACTCTAAGCAAGAGTCAGTGTGCTACGACACCTGATGAGCAAAAGAGGATGAGTACGATTTCTTATGCTTCAGCCATAGGGAGAATCATGTATGCTATGCTTTGCACGTGCCCAGATGTTTTCTTTGCTCTAAGTGTTACGAGCAGGTATCAGTCAGATTTTGGTGAAGCTCACTGGACAATTGTAAAGAGTATCCTTAAGTACTTTAGAAGAACTAAGGATATGTTCCTAACATTTGGAGGCGAAGATGAGCTCCTTGTAAAGGGTTACACCGATGCTAGTTTTCAAACAGACAAAGATGACTCCAAATCACAATCCGGTTTTGTTTTCTGCCTCAATGGTGGGGCAGTGAGCTGGAAGAGTTTCAAGCAAGATACGGTGGCTGATTCGACGACAGAGGCCGAGTATATTGAGAAGCTGTTTGGATCAGAAAGTTTGTTTCTAACTTGGGTGTGGTTCCTAGTGCGTCCAGTCCAGTGGACCTTTATTGTGATAATAGTGGTGCCGTTGCACTAGCAAAGGAGCCTAGAGCAACTAAAATGTCCAGACATATACTGCGGAAGTATCATCTCATCCGTAACTTTGTTGAGAGAGGTGATGTGAAGGTTTGCAAGGTGCACACGGATTCAAACGTTGATGATCCGTTGACGAAGCCTCTCCCAGAACCAAAGCATGAGGCGCACATGAGATCTATGGGTATTAGATACTTACATCAGTGATTCTAGTGTGCGTGGGAGATTTTTGTGTCATGAGTATGTTTATGTAATGATAAATATGCCCAAGAGCCCATCATCACAATACGATTTAAAGGCCCAAGAGGATATTGAACCAAGAGGGATTAGGGTTACTAATGGGCCTATGAGATAGAAGCCCATTAGTACGCCCTATATATACGAGGGAGGGGCTACGGGGGCGACAACCCTGTGAGCCGCGCCACCTCCTAGCCGCCGCCCCTCCCTCTCTCTCTCGGCCGCCGCCCATGCCGTGCGTGCGGTGCTAGCACACCGACGCCCGACATTTCATCCCCGTACGTGTGGACTCCGTGGAGGCGCTGCTACGACAGCTGCGCTGCCCGACGTTTCATCCCCGTACGTGTGGACTCCGTGGAGGCGCTGCTACGACAGCTGCGCTAATCAGCTACTGGGATCAAGTACGAGGAGCTCGGTTCGTGGGACGTGATCGACTACTTCCTCTACACCGACGCGCGACTTCTTCCGCTGCGCTGCGTGTCTAGTGGTAACGATCTATGATCTTCTACTCGCAAACATCTTGAGTATATGCGGTAGTAATGCTAATATAGCCTACCCGTTTACCTACACGTACTGCATCATCCCCCGTTCCGCATCGTCTCCGTTCCACATTGTGGAACGAAAGTTACATGAATGGGGAACCCGGCACCGTACCGTTATCCCTGTGACTCTATTTACCTATTGAGAACTAGGAATTTAAAATTGTTGATCCGTGTCCCATGTACCATGTTCCTTGATTCCTGTGACTCTATATACTTATTGAGAATCGGGAACTTAAAATTATTGATCCACACGTCTCATGTACCATGTTCCTTATACCTACGTGCAGGGAACTTTCGTGATTGTGGTCCTCACCACAATGCTGACCATTTCCAATTCACATAAAACAAACTTTTGCCCATCATAATTGATAAATCAAACTAGATCCTGAAGAACATATTTGTGATCAGCGCGCTTTTTAGCTGATGTTACTGTAAAACTTTGGCTGTGTGGAAGATAAAACATTTCCCTTTTCTTAAAAAAGTATTGGTGTAGCTACGTGCAGCAGTCTACTGTGGAAAAACAGAGCAATCAAAGGTTGCGACAATCTGTCTCTGTTCTACTGGTTCAAAACAGAGTCAAATATGATACATATACTGGTCATCATCCGTGTGAAGAATGTGACCATTTATTTATCAATCAAGCACACTACAATTATACATGCATTACACTATAAATGACAGAGAATTACTAGGCAAACTAAGATCAGTCTCAATGCATAGTTTCATTGCACGGTTACCTAGAGGAATAACTAGGAAACTGAGCATATGAGTTTCACGAGGATGAAATTCTTCTCATATCCCATGAAACTCTTCCTTCTCTCTCATAAATATTCTACTACATCACCAAAATTAAATATCCATGAAACTCTACTGAGCCTAAATGGCTAGCTTCATAAGTTCCTCAAGATTTGTCAGACAATTTGCTCAGGAAGTTCCCTTCAATGGATTCAGTGATTGGTCAAGAATTCTTAAAGGATCTTTATTCAGAAAAGGGTCATGTCTTGTTCGTGCATACCCATTGCCAGGACACAAATGGCTAGAAATTGTAGCGCACCAAATTACAATATATGTACTAATTCAAAAAAAATTGTACTATTTAGCTTTCTAAATATGCACACATATTCCTCATAATTCCCTTTGTTGACAGGCTGACAGGGACATGCAAAAATCTTTACCAGATAATTGTGAAACCACTACTACTGCAACTGCTAGATGGTACGGTTTTGAGGGAATAGTTATAACGCCAGTGCAGATGATGGCTGTTTTCACGACCGGCGTGAATGTTTCCCCGAAGTAGAAGCCGTCTCGCTAAGAAAATCCACGGAACCACTTGTTGGGCCTTGTTACGTTTGAGAGAACCGCGTCAGGGTTCAACTTATGCTTGAACACCCAGTTGCCGGTGACCACGTGCACGCCGGGGGGCTCGCGAAACAGGATGCCAAGTACATCTCATTTGAATTGCGTTGAATTGCGCCGCATCACTTCGCGCCAGTGAAGATCACACATAGCGCGGCACGTGTCGAAGACGGTACGGGAGATAAGCAGTGGAGGTGATGTAGAAGCCACCATGGCGTAGCGCGGGTTCGGCCCAGAACACGTTGGCCTTGCCCCGGGTGGTCATCTGATGGCGCTGGGGAGCCGTAGGAGGCGGGGTGATGGAGCCGTAGGAAGTTGACGCAGGCGCCGGCGTGGGTGTGCCATCAAAGACTAGTGGTCATGAGGGCGATTCAGCCATTGAGACGGGACTTGTTGCGGCAGATGTGTGATAGAACTGCAAAATTAAAACTCTGAATTAAGTGTAATGGCCGTCATTTGAACACATCAGGCATATTTTTGTTTAGGGAAAAGTCATATTTTCAACCCTAAACTATCCCGAGAGTCCGATTTTCAACCTCGAACTCCAAAACCAGACATAATGCATCCTTGAACTAACGAAACCGGACAAATTTCCCCCCTGAGCCGAATCCACCCCGGTTTTTGCCTCGTCACCCGTCCGACGTGGACTTCGTCGCCCAGTCAGCCACTTCAATGGGCTTTTGTCTCCGCGCGGCCACTGTGGTCCCTCCCCACTCATTTCCCCACCCGCTCCAGAACCTTAACCCTAGAGGCGGCGGCGACCACCACGGCGGCGGCGCCTCCGGCGGCGAGCACGGCGACGGCGGCCCTGATCTTCATCGAATCCGCGATTGGCTGGTGATGCTGCTCGAGATCTGAGGGCTGCACCAAACCGGTGAGTGCTGCAAACCGATTCCAGTGTAGGAGATGGGCTAGATCTTAGGGATTAGAGTTATACAAGGTCGGGATTGCCGGTTTTTATGGGTTTTTGCTTCTCCTGTGCACAGCAGCGACATGGATGTGTTCGGAACTCTCCCAGTTAGGTTTCATTTCAACGGGGAGTTCATAAAGTCTGGGTCTGATCTGCAGTATTGTGGTGGAAATGTTGCAATGGCATACATAGATCGAGATAAAGTTTCACTTCCAGAGCTTGTAGGTCATTTGAAAGATCATTGTGTAGTACTCGATGGAACCCTTTTGCACTGGCTTGTACCTGGGAAGGAGCTTAAGTCTGGTCTGCGAGCTATTGTGGATGGCAATACTTGCATTGAGATGGCAAATAGCACAGAAGAATGTTGCGTTGCAGATGTATTTGTTGAGGCCCCAGCTACACATGATAAATCTGAATCAGGCTCAGAAGAAGATAGTGATTATGAAGCTGAGTTAGGCTGTGATACAGGCTCAGAAGAAGAAGGCAGCATGGAGGAAGAGGCAGTGCCTGAAGATGTTGACATGGGAGCTGGTTCAGCAGCTGTGAAGCGATTAAATACTGAAAGCAGAGAGAAAATTGATAAGCAGATTCAGTTTGTCAAGGAGTTTTATAGCCCTAGCAAGGGTAAGGCAAAAGTTTGTGATAGTGGACCTAAGAATGGTGACAAGTCTAGCTCTGACAATGAGTACTTGCCTGGAGATAGCTGCACATCAGGTGAGGATAATGAGGCCAAAGAGATTCTCAGCAATTTTAAGGTGTTCAAGAAGAAGGTTAGATCAGGTAGAGCTGCACAGTTAGATGATGTGTTTGTTGATGGACCCAAGATTCAAGTTGGTGACTGCAGTGTGATAGAAGATGATGGTCATGCCACTCCTTATGCTGATAGTAGTGATGATGACAATGAGTCATTTGAAGATGGCAGTGATGCAGAGGGGGAAAGAAGAGCTAGCCAGTACCAAAGGTTTAGCAAAAAGGATGCAGTACCTAAATTTGCTTTGGGGATGAAGTTCAATGGCAAGAAACAATTCAAGAAAGCCATAATCAAATATGGGTTACCTGAGAGGAAGGTGATTAAGTTTGTCAAAGATGAAGGTGACAGGGTTAGGGTAAAGTGTGATTGGCCCACATGCAGTTGGCATTGTTTGTTGTCAACACACTCAAACACTAATAGCTGGCAGATAGCAACCTTAAAAAATGAGCACATCTGCCCACCTAGAAGGGACAACCGTCTGGTAACTGCAAGAAGAATAGCAGAAAAGTATGAGAAGATGATCATGGCTAACCCAAGTTGGAGGCTTGATAGTATGAAGAGTACTGTGCAGGAAGAAATGTTTGCAGATGTGACTATACCAAAATTGAAGAGGGCCAAAGGAATGGTTATGCAGAAGTTGTTCGATGCCACAAAGGGGCAATATCAGAGGTTGTTTGACTACCAACTTGAGCTGCTTAGGAGTAACCCGGGGAGCACAGTTATAGTTCAGTTAACTGATGAGGTTTCCTGCATATTCAATAGGATGTATATATGTCTTGATGCATGCAAAAGAGGATTTGTTAATGGCTGTAGGAGAGTTGTTGGTCTGGATGGATGTTTCTTCAAAGGATCAACAACTGGTGAACTTCTTTGTGCTGTGGGCAGGGATGCCAACAACTACATGTATCCCCTTGCTTGGGCAGTGGTTGAGAAAGAGAACAATGACACATGGGATTGGTTCTGTGACATATTATTTAGAGATATACATGTTGGTTTAGGAGATGGATGGGTTTTCATCAGTGATCAACAGAAGGGCATTATAAATGCTGTTGAGAAATAGGCACCAAATGCTGAGCATAGAAACTGTGCTAGACACATATATGCCAACTGGAAGAAAAAGTTTAAAAAGGAGTGGCAGAAGAAATGGTGGAGATGTGCCAAGGCCCCATGCCCAATGCTGTTCAACTTGGCTAGGGCAAAACTTGCACAGTCAACTAGAGAGGGAGCACAAGCAGTACTTAATACAGACCCAAGTCACTGGAGCAGGGCATGGTTCAAAATAGGGTCCAACTGTGACTCTGTGGATAATAATTTATGTGAGTCTTTCAACAAATGGATTGTGGAAGCCAAGTTCTTTCCAATTATTACCATGCTTGAGACCATAAGGAGGAAGGTAATTGTTAGGATCCAAGAAAATAGTACCAAGGTGGAAAGGTGGGGTACTATGATCTGTCCCAATATCTTGAAGAAAGTCAATGCATATATCACTCAGTCTGGATTTTGTCATGCAGTTTGCAATGGTGCTGAGTGCTTTGAAGTGGTGCACTGGGACCACAGATTCACAGTGAATCTGTTGGAGAAAACCTGTTCTTGTAGGTACTGGCAATTATCAGGTCTCCCATGTCCTCATGCAATCAGTTGCATCTATTTTAGGACAAATTCACTTGAAGAATACATTGCATCATGCTATTCAGTATCAGAGTTCAAGAAAACATACAGTCACTACCTTCAACCATTAGAGGGAATGCATAGCTGGCCCATCTCAGATAGACCGAAGCCTATAGCTCCACCATATGTCAGGATGCCAGGAAGGCCAAAGAAAGAAAGGAGAAGGGACTCAACCGAAAAACCAAAGAGTACAAGAATGTGCAAGGCTGGGACAGTCATAAGATGCAGGACTTGCAAAGGTGTTGGCCACAACAGAGCAACTTGTAGTAAGAGAAATGGTCCACCATCAGCTTCAGGACCAGCAGCTTCAGGTGCAGCAGCAGCATCAGGACCAGCAGCTTCAGGTGCACCTCCAGCATCAGGTCCAAGTGCCAAGCTCATCATGTCAAGTACCAAGTACAGCTCTTCTAGTGCAGCAGGTGGTACAAGCAAAAGGAAAAGGAGTAAGGCTCCATCAAAGTCAAAGGTATGAAAATTGTTTATTTACTTAACAATTTATTTCACTTAACATTTTATTTCAGCCAGTTTACTTAAAAATTGTTGCCTTGCATCAGAAGGCAAAGGTAGATGTTACTAAGACATCAGCCATGGCCAAGGTGTCCACAGCAAGAGGTGGTGATGCTTCTATCAAGCTCCATGCACAAGTTCCCCTATCTCAAGCCAGCTCCAGTGTAATTGTTAATGTATCCTCAGGATCAGCATTTACTAAGGCCAAAGCCCAAGAACCATCAGGGAGGAGAAAGACAACAAAACCTGCCAAGTTCAGTGAATATTTGATGCTACCTCCTGCTGGTACTAAGTAATGCAAGAGTGCAAGCTTATTTATGTGTCTCAACTTAGTTCTGTATGAACTTTATGTAATGCCAAAACTGCTGGCTTATTTGTGTTATGTGTGAACTTCATGTAATGCCAAGACTGCTGGCTTATTTGTGTTATGTGTGAACTTCATGTAATGCCAAGACTGCTGGCTTATTTGTGTTATGTGTGAACTTCATGTAATGCCAAGACTATTGGCTTATTTGTGTTGTGTGTGAATTTGATGTACTGCCAAGACTGTTGGCTTACTTATGTTATCTCTGAACTTGATTACTTTGAACAATGCCTTGCATACCATTACTCCACTACATTACATAGAGTCGACACAGACATTACATAGCAATCACTTCCTACAGATTAGAGCTACCACGACAGCAATGCAAACACCAATTACAAGCCTAAGCACAACTCTCTCCTTCTGTAACATTTCCACAGTTGTCTTCAGTTCAGCATTTGCAGCTTCTTTTTCAGCTAGCAGCCTGTTCAGATGGCCAATCTGTTCGTATTGACCCTGCAGAGCATTCTCAGCAGCATTCTGAGCAGTTGCAAACCCTTCTTCCATCTCCTTCTTCTCCTTCTTCAGTGATCTGACAGCATCGCGCAAATCTCTGAGAAGCTGGGCTATGAATGGAGTCGTCATATTGTTCTCATACCACCTCCAGAAATCACATCCACCAGCCTAAAATCATAGAACAAATTGAAGCAAAACAACTACAAATAGACACTGAAACTACTGGTATATCAACTCACCCGTGCAAAGAAGCACTTTAGGTACCTTCGTCCTGGATTCTCGTCACTCCATGAAATCCACCTTGCCGCCTTGGCTCCGCACTTGCAGTTCACCGCCGGCTCATACTCCAGAGGTCGCTCGCGGTAAGGGATGGGCGAGGAGTAATCCTCGATGTTGTAGCCGCTCCATGCTCGGGAGGAGGTGCTTGAGTTCCTCGAGCTCCTGGATGTCGCCATCAAGGCCGCCGTCGCCCCGTGCTCGCCGCCGAGGGCGCCGCCGCCGTAGTGGTCGCCGCCGCCTCTAGGGTTAGGGTTCTGGAGTGGGTGGGCAAATTCTGAGTGGGCCGCGCGGGGTTAAGGAGCCCATTCAAGTGGCTGACTGGGCAACGAAGTCCACGTCGGACGGTGACTGGGCGACGAAGTCCACGTCGGACGGGTGACGAGGCAAAAACCGGGGTGGATTCGGCTCAGGGGGGCAATTTGCCCAGTTTCGTTAGTTCAAGGATGCATTATGTCTGGTTTTGGAGTTCGAGGTTGAAAATCGGACTCTCGGGATAGTTTAGGGTTGAAAATAGGACTTTTCCCTTTTGTTTAATGGTTTAATTTGACGGTCCTTTCTCAACTCACGGCCCGATCGAAATAACACCGGTAGTCCCACGTGAAGATGGGCGCAGATGGTACAAGCACGAAAAATACTTGAATATGTAAATACAATACGATTACGAAACATTAGGTTTTACAAACCAAGTTTGAAGTGCATACATAATTTACAAATTTTACAACTAGAACTTGAACAAAAACAGCTATACACGACTGGTCAGTCCAAAATGAGAAAAGATTGCACCGCCCGCCCACAGCGTGCAATCCATCAACTCCTAGCTAAGCGTCCGGTCCAACCACTTCCCAACCCTCTGCTCCCCGGCGAACGAACTTGACGCAGCAAGGACAGAAGTCGATATTCGTAGATCCTGAAAGCAATTGTTGACAACAGCCCTGAGCAACTAATACTCAGCAAGACTTACCCAACTAATGGGTATACTTAGCCCACATATTAAGACATGCAAAGTTTTTTGGCTAGTGGTTGTTTTTGCAGAAAAGCGACTAAATGTGGATCCTTATTCTCAAACTTTTAGCCCAAAGTTCTATATAAATTAACCATAATCTACTATTTGCCTAGACAACTATAACAAACATGGTAGAGATCAATTAATAAATTCAGGGTCATCCTCAGAATAGAGCATTAATATTCCATCTAATCACTACGAGGCGATAAAGAGATCAAGGCCCTCATATCCGCGAGACACGGAGAATCGATTTGATTTAATCTTGCAAGGTGTACCTAACAAACACGGCACGCATAGGCCCCGTCGGACCACATGCACCAACCATTCCCCTCCCCACCTCGAACTACAGAACCGCCCCACCTACATATAGTCAGCCGGGCTCAACGATAGACCACCAAAAGTAAATACATGCATCCCAATTCTCCGCGACTACCCGACTCGCCCTAAGGGGTGGTGATGAAGTTCTGTACTTTCGAAACGAGACAGTACTAGGCTTTACCGGTTTCGACTACCCCCTACTCCCGGCATACGGTTAGTACAGTTCAATCCCCGATCAACACTGCCGACAACAACCGGTCCTTAATCGACATAGACAGGGCTAAGACACCCTAGGAACCCTGTCCTGCTGCCATAACTATATTTCATCATCATTCCCCATCCGGTCTCAATTTCCATCATTTCAGCATTTCATTCATTTCTCAAATACTAAAATATAAAGGTAATTATACATCTCGAGAGTAACCGGCAATTACTCGACTTCTATAATATCCTACATCTCGCGAGTGACAAGAAATCACCCGTCTTCTACCGAGACCTATTAAGCATGGCATCGCTATCGACCTATACATACTAGTATAAACTCAAGAAAATCTAGGGATCATGTAACTAAGGTTCCAAACAATTTCTGAAATGTAATGCACAAGTAATAAATATATATATATAGTGAGTCATAATTTAAAATAGTAGGTCATGCACCGGGGCTTGCCTTCGGGCTGCTGCTCAGAGCTAGGGTCAACTGGGCCTTGGGCCGAGTCCTTGTGAACCTCCTTCTGGGCTTCCTCCGGCTACTCCTGAGGCTCCGCAATCACCTCGTACACAACCTCCTCGGCTGCGGTTTCTACATGTATGCATTTGCCATGAGAAATACATAAATGGGTTGCAACCTTAAAATAGCCAATGACCAGATGCAACTACTAGTAATTTACACAAAAATTGCACTCCCTTGCCAAAAACATCCCCCAAAATCCGGAGTATCTGGACGAATACCCGAAGTCTCTGGGTTGCCAGCATATTCTAATCAACCAGCAATCAACGCTCAAATCCGGAGTATCCGGACTACTGACCGGAGTATCCGGACTCCCAAGTTCGGAGTTTCCGGGCCTATACCCGGAGTTTCCGGGCAAACCTAACAAAAGGGAAAAAACACCATGCATGTCATGGGGTGCAGCGGCGCACGCGACATTCCCAATGCGCCAGCAAGGAAAAAGGGGCCGGAAGAGGCCGGAAAGGTCGAGAAGGATGCGGTGAAGATTACCCCGTGCTCGATTCATGCGGAGGAAGGCCAAACGATGGAGCTCGACGCGTGAGGCGGAGCTTCAAGCGGCCAACAATGGAGGACGGCCGTGGGGAGCAATTCTGACCAAGGAATGGATCAAACGGGCTTGGAGAAAGGTGGAGAACGAGGAGAGAAAGATGCTCGTGGAAGGAATCGACGATCCGGTGGCCGAAGGTGGAGATCGATGGTGGGGCGGTGGGGCAATGAGCCCAGCTCGGGAAAGAAGAAGAGAGAAAGAAAAGAGAGCTGAGTGAGAGTGGAGAGGCTAAGACTTGGATTTAAAGACGCCTCAACCGCTTTGTCCAGAGTTTCTAGGCCTACGGCCGGAGTATCCGGACGGGGTGTTACAAGCTGGCATTGTTGCGCAGATGGGCATCGCTGCGGGTGCTGGAAGCATCGGGCACACGATTGTGGTCAGCGATGCAGGAGTTGTGGGAGTGAGCGGGGTTGCCGGACTGGCGATAAGAGTCAGCCCGCCAACGAGTGGTGATGTAGGCCATTTGTGATGGAGGACGTCGGTGTGGGCAATGCGTAGCCACTTGGCAGCATGAGCCGGTGGGCTAAGCCACTCGTGGTTGACGTCGGGCGTGGCTGATGCTGCAGTAAGTGGTGCCGGTGCAGAGCAAGCGAAGAGGAAGCCGTTTAGTACCGGGTGTTTGGGCTGGTACTAATTAAATGCATGGTATGCTAAATAGGTGATATGCATTTAGTACTGATCAATAGCTGCCTATCAGCTGTCCGGTAAGGAGGGTTGCTGACCGGTACAAAAGATGAGTTCTCTATTGTGACCAATCAAATCAAGAGGATAGTTCTAGTCCTTGGATTGTGCTAGCTTTTCAAAATCAAAACCAATAGAATACCCATTAGGTATTATAATACGACAATGCTATTCGAACTATGTTTAGTGGGGTACATTAATGATTCAAGTCAAAAGAGTCCGAGGCGAATCCTTGAAGAAAAGAAAACGAGTTGAAAATGAAGTTTATAGCAAGAAGACTTGAAACAGCTGACTCGCCGAATCTTAGAAACCTTGCACCTCCACGCTGACAATGCTAGCTAGCATGGGCTGTACTTACAAAACTCATCGCCGGGATTTCCGCCTCAAGCAGTTGCATCGTGGACGCACCGGACTACCTTGTTCCCCAACAGCGTTCACGGCAGCCTGAGTAATCCGGTCCAATCGCACCATGCGTATTCCCAACACATTGTTGTTGCGTTATGGCTCAAGGTGCGTCAGCTGTCGAGGTTTCCGTGTTCCCAATACCTCCCAAGTCTAATGCACTAGCCAGGTACTATGCATGCTCCCTAGTGGCCTACTGATACACATTCCAAAATGGTTCCAGATACATGGCCTCGTTTCGCAATATCTGAAGGATGGTGGCAAACGCATCAGAAGCATGTATAAGAATACTCGGTCACGCATCAGTACTGGTCCATAATTATGATGACCGAGAAACTTTTTTCGATGCTTCATCGCATTGAAATACTGCTACACGATTTAATCCTTTTGATCCTCCAAAGCAGAGTATCTATATATACTTGCAAAGGGCGCATGTTTTTTGTTTAAAAGTACGAAGAGATTTGCCTGTAGGAAGGTTGGGCCAAGTTGAGGGTTGAGCCAGGCTAACTTGAGCCTGCATCATGCAGTGCAATATTCTCTGAACAATTTTCTTTGAAATCACTTACGCACTAATATATATAATTCTTGTACGATACGGCCACCCAGTGAGTTTTATTTTGACAGATTTCCATTGTGAATTCACAATAATGCTTCTCCCAGTCCCTTCACTAAATCAGGTTTTGGCAGTTTAATGCCAGGGTTTTAAGTACAGCACTAATTGCCTATCTTTGCTTCATCTGAGTGGGCATGTATTTATGCAAATGAATGTATTCCGTTTTTCCACTCGGGCATATCGAAAGATGATGTTGTTGCTGATCCATGGTGGACTTAATTTCCACACTAACTGAGTAGCCTAATCCACGATTCAGTCTCCATGCACACAGAATCTAGTAGTTATCATGTTAAACTTCCCTTTCAAAAAAAGGATACCATACCTTAAACTGAAGGTCTGAAGGGTTGCGTTTTGCGTTATTACAAATTCTCCTCCATGCTCGATCATCTCCAAAGTTTTGGTGCTTCGACTTGTCCATGCTTTTGGTGCTTGGGCCTGCGTCATTCCAGAGCAGAGCCAGGGAATAGATCACTTGTGTTTGATTTAACAGTAATGGATTCATTAGTTTCTCAAATCATGTAATTAATTTTGGATGGTTTAGGCCTCCAAACCATAACGTAGGCAGGTTTTTTGGTTTGGGCCTCAAAACCGGGGATGCCTATAGTGCAGCCGGATTGTGGACATAGAGGGCACGTGACGCAATCGCGAAACTTCGAGGCGAAACAAAGTCATTTAGGCAGTATGTTCGTCCGATGGTTCTACAAAAAGTGGGATCATTTTACCCCTGTGTGGGCATGTGTTGTAGTTATTAGCATAGGGGTATTTTCATCTTTCATCAAAGACTTTATATGGATAGGCATGAATAGTTGGAGGGTGACATCTCTCTAACCCAAGTTTCAATTTTCCTCTCTTAATTTGATTTTCAGATTAGGATTAGTTTGGAGAGTTTGTTTGTAGTGAAAGCCCTTAACTTCTCTTATCCTTCGGGCTTGAAGATTCAAATTTTTGCTATGTGATTTTTGTGTGTTCCCTTGCCTAATTCTATGCATTTTTTCTATTTTCGGATTATTTTTTGTGTAATTTTCAATTCGCGAATTTTACTTGATCTTGTCACGAATTTTCTTATGGATCTGCTAGAACGTCGCGCATCTATGGTTCGAGTTTCGTTTCGATTGTTATGATTTGAGCGATTAATTTTAGTTTGAAGATTTGGAGTTCCTCTTGCTCTCTCTATCCCCTTTTCGTCTTGTTCTTAGATTACAGGAGCTCGAGTGTACGGGGGACGCGCCGCGGGCGTGAGGAGCTAGCTGCGCAGCGGGCGGCGGCGGCCGGGACGCGCGGCGAGCGGCGGCGCTGGCTGCTGCGCACGGCGGGCGGTGGCAGCTCCAGGCGCTTGCTGGGCACCTGCTCGTGCAGCAGGGCGCCGGAGCAGGCCCAGCAGGCCGGCGCAAGACGCACGCGGCCCAGGAGGCGACACGCGCAGCCAAGCTCGGCAGCCAGCGCACCACGGAGTCGCCCAGGAGCGCGCCAATGCGCAGCCCAGCATTTCGGCAAGCGTGGTCGCGGGCCAGGCTGATTCGGCCCAGGTTAAGGCGTGATGTTCGGCTCGCCTCACAGGCCAGCCACGCAAGGCTCAGGCGGCTGTTGCAGCCCAGAAGGGCGCTCACGGAGTCCAGCTGGTAGCTCATGTGCATCAAGTGAGCAGCTTAGCTTCTTTTTTTTTCTTTTCTATAAACTCTAGCTATTTAATTCCTATTTTTTAGTTTGTGTTAATTAGTATTAATTAGTTTATATTATTGCTAATTTCAGCTCACCCTAGCATGCTTAGTTAGCTAAATTTTAATAGTTATTATTCTTGCTAATTTTAGTTAATTCTCGCATGCTTAGTCAGGATGCTTTAGAGGTAATTTCAGCTTCTCTTTCCGTGAAAGCTTTTCTTTGCCATGCTTTCTATGTTGCTTCGGCTTTGTGTTAAGGATTTTCTAATCGTTCCTAGGATGAGCATGTCACCAATTCACTCATGTTACTTTGACGATTTGAAAAGAGGTGTTTTGGACAGTGAATTGGAGTCAACTTTTTCGAGATTTTTTATTGACTCCCATTCACTCTCCCCCCTCTAGTCCCTTGTTCCGATCCCACAGCAGCATCTGGACGCGAGGCAGTAGTGCTGTTCATCCTCCCGACTGGTTGGTTCCCAAGTCCCAACCACGTTCATGGCAGCCTCAGTGGTCCGATGCTATTGGTCTCTATGTGCATTCCCAGTACATCCCTGGAGGACTCCGGGTTCATCATCTGTCGAGATTTGCGTATTCCCAATACCTCCCAAGTCTAAATGCACACCGCTAAAAACACACTAACCGCATACTGTCATCGGAATAGGGAGTCTGAGACGCACCACAAAAATGGCTTCAGATCCATACTTGAGTTGGATTCACAATATCACTATATCTCAAGACTGACTTCTCCATAATTATGATAACCAACTCACTTGAGCCCAAATTATATGGTGGTCCATACATACAATTCTTGTACAAAAGACCAAATTGGACTATTGGAGGCAACCGCCCATGTACGACAGCTCAAAGAGACGTACACATTTTTCACACACCACGCACACACAAACAATCCCAGGCAGGATCAGGTGGCCGCCACCGCCGCTGTCAGATAGCGGCGGCAGCAGCCCGTGGCTCAGCCAAGTTTGGCTTAGATCAGCTCGTCTTCTCACCTCTCCCCCCTCCCCTCCTGCCCTTCAAACTTTCACTGTGTTCGATGCTTCGCCAGCCTACTCCTCGCTGAAATCTGGCCGCTCGGCAGGTCGCCGCCTTCCCACCCCTAGCCGGCCATGAACTCGTGTCACGGCCTCACGGGTGTGCTATGCCTACAGTGGCTTGGGTGGGCGCGACTTCGTGGCCTCCAGTGGCTCGGTGGTTGCACCGTGCCTCTGGTGGCTTGGAGGGCTGCCTCCTTCACACGTGCCTCGGGGCGGGCTGTTCTAGCTCGCGCCACCCCCGAATGGGAGCGCCATCTTGGACAGAGTTGCCGCTCCTTCGCCTCGGGCTGCCAGGGGGCCATCACTCCCTCTGCTAGTTGCCAGTCACTGATCTCTAGCATAGGGTGTCACCTCCGATCGCCATCCCCACCCCTCCCTTGTCTGCTTACGTCTAGGCGATCGGCATCTGCCCCTCTCTGACCGTCCCTTCTAGTAGCTTTCTGCGGTGAGGAGCAGGCCGATGGGCTCTCCCTATGTTGTGGTGGTGCTTTCGTGGTGCCCTCTAGTTTCTTCAGCTCTAGGAGCGAACAGGGTGAAGGTGAAAGCCTGGGGTCTCCTTGTAGGCTAATGATGGTGATGCCCTCGTGTCGTTGTTTAGTCGCCAAGCCTGCTCAGAGATACCCTTAGCAGTAGGATTGTAGGCAAGAGATCAACTAGCTCTGGAACTTGGTGGTGCAAGGAACACAAGGAGTTAGACAGTTTTTGGCCGCGAGGTGTGTAATACCCTACGTCCTGTGTAGTTGTGCTTGTATTGCCTTAGAGGTTGATGTGATGTTGTATGTTTCGAGGGGGTCTCTGCCCGCCCTTATATAGGCTGGGGGACAGGGTTACATGGAAAGTCCTAGCGAGTACTGTTGGAGTCCTATCTCAACTGGGTCGGGTAGTTTTCTTGCACTACAACTACTTCTACGCCTCTTCGGGTAGTTACAAAAGAGGTAAGGTAAATCCATGCGTTATCCCTTACTCTAGAACATTCTACGTCTATGAGCAGTCCCACTGCGCCGGATCTGACACCTCAGGCGCCGTTTACTTTCTTGAACATGTCATTTTTTCCCTCTTCCCTTCTCATCGGTGAGCTTTCTAGGTGAAAACCTTGACAACCCCCCCCCCCCCCCCCCCCCGGCCGCCCCGGTCCGCTGGTGTCTAGCCGATCAGCATATGCGCTCTTCGACCCTTCTAGCGGCTTTCTACGGCGAGGAGTAGGCCGACAGGCTCCCCTATGTTGTGGCTGTGCTTTCGTGGTGCCCTCCGGTTTCTTCGACTCTAGGAGGTAACTGGGTGAAGGTGTAAGCCTGGGTCTCCTTGCGGGCTAATGATGGTGACACCCTCGGGCTCCGTTTACTTTCTTGAATGTGACTCTTTTTTTTACCTCTTCCCTCCTCTTCAGTGAGCTTTCCAAGTGAAAACTTTGCCGCTCGTGTCTGGGCGATTGGCATCTGCCCCTCTGGTTGTCCCTTCTAGCGGCTTTCTACGACGAGGAACAGGCCGACGGGATCCACCCTTGCTTTGGCGGCACTTTCATGATGCCCTTTGGTTTCTTCAGCTCTGGGAGGGAACAGGGTGAAGGTGAAAGCCTGGGGTATCCTTGTGGGATAATGATGGTGATGCCCTCAGGCGTCGTTTACTTTCTTGAATGTGTCATTTTTCCCTCTTGCCTCTTCTTCAGTGAGCTTTCCATGTGAAAGCTTTGGCCATGTTGGTCGGATGACAACGATGTCTGTGGCATCAACCCCTCCCTTGAGGCGTCACCTTGGAAGCTCTGGTGGTTGTCGATGCCATTATTGGGATCCTTCTCATGCACCATCCTCTTCGCCAGGTCCTGGCGGTTGTCTTCTGCTCTCCTCGCGGAGTTCCCGCTTCTGCACTTATATTGCTCTGTTTCGTTCGCATTGTCCAAGTTGCATAGGTCATCATCTAGCGGATGCTTTGCCGCCCCTCTCTTCGCTGACGGATACTTTGCCGCCATTCTGTTCTGGTAGATGCTTTGCCCCGCCGTCGTGTTGGTTGGTGATCGCTTCAGGCGAATGCTTTACATGGTCGTGTCTTCTAGCAGGTTCAGATGTGTGGTCGTGTCTAGTTTGGTGGGTTTGTGTGAGTCTCCTCCCTCATTGTTTTTGTTATTCTTGTTTGGTGTTGGGGTCGCTTGCCACTTTCTTGGTGGTGCCCTATATCCAAATTAACACCCTCTTCCTATTAAGATTTGTGATGGCCATATTTCTTTCCTCTTAATAAAATACGTGCTCAGACACGTTCGTAAAAAAAATACGTGCTCAGGCACGTTCGTAAAAAAGGAGACAACCGCCCACAGAGTTTTTATTTTAACTCATACCTTAACACATGGCCGATCGGATTTGCATTGTGAAGGCACATTGCTTATCCCACTACCCTTCATTAGATCAGATTTTGACAGTTGATACCCTAGATTATTTGAAGGATGGCTCAAATTACTCTCTTTGTTTCATCTAGATAGGAAATATATTTTGTTGTGGCAGCTGGCGTTGTTGCGCATATGGATATCGCAGTGGGCGCTTTTAAGATAATGAAAATGGGTTCTAGCCTCTACAACATGTACAGAACCAAATGATTATTATAAAACATAGTGGTCCATTGGCTAACTAGGGGAATGAACAAAGGAAAAAATGATCAAAACCAATCATGAGGTTATGGTTCCACCAGTGATTGGATAACTCCAAGGCGACGGACTCCAATGCAAGACTCACCCTTCGAAACAGCACCTTTGTCATATCTTTATGCTACATCTGTGTCCATAAGCGCAACCAGTATGTCCCCCTAACAATAGCATGCATAAATGATGAATACCGGAAGCACCAGGCACACGACCGTGGTGGATGATGTAGTAGGAGTCTTGGGCACGAGCGGGGTTGCTGAACTGGCGATAGGAGTCAGCCTGCCAACGAGTGGTGATGTAGGCAGTCTATGATGGATGATGTCGGTGTGGGCAATGTGTAGCCTCTTGGTGGCATGAGCCGGTGGGCTAAGCCACTCGTGGTTGATGTCAGGCGTGCCCGATGCTGCAGTAAGTGGTACCGGTGCATAGCAAGCGAAGAGGAACATTGACTCGTCAAAGGTGACATGCGTGGAGGTGATCACGCGCTGCAGGGAAAGGTCGAAGCATCTGTATGCTTTATGATCTGCAGAGTAACCTAAAGAAAACGCAAGCCGATGAACGTGCACTGAGCCATTTTTTTCTTGGTGCGACCGCTAGTACGATCCGATCCTAATAACTGTGCTGGTAGGCCGCGGCCAAGCAGGGGGAAACATGCGCGGAAGAGTGAGGGATAGAAAGGACGGGGAAGCAGGAGCTGGCTTGGGCGATAGAGAGGGACGGAGGGAGAAGATGACCCAAGGAGAGGGACGGCTCATGAGAAAAAAGAAGGGGGGGAAGAAAAGGAAAAAACAAAAAGAGAGAAAGAAAGAAATGAGAAAAAGATCGATCTTCACCTGAAAAAGAATTAAAGCTCTATAAAAAAATTAATCCCAAATTAATTTTAGAAAATTCCGGGTACCCAAGACAACACAAACCAAATAAAATGCATCAGCATAAATGTAACAAACAATGTATAACCTATGGGTCATTCATTAGTTTAGAAAATAAATCAATCTTAAGCCTTAAACTAGATGAATTAAAGTCAAACAAACTAAGTAAATTTTAAACTTATGAAAATTTGAAACTTAGGGTGTTTACATATACATTATTCTTCCATTTTCCTTTTCTTGTTACATACATAAATTTAGGGTTTTTTCTTGTATGTACTACATTTAGAAAGGGAGAAATAAATAGGCAAGTACAGAGTGACAAGGCCCCGGTGTCCTGAATCTGAATGCGCCATAAAGTTGGTAATCGTATGGACAGGGACATTTCAAAGTGCACGGAATTAATACCGTTGCGCTTGTCCAGCCAAAAATGGCTTTTGCGGCCGCTGGCACCGACGGGAAAGTGATGGCGACCGAGCGAGAGAGGAGACGGTCCCCCCGGATCAATGGTAGCCAATAGTCGTAGCTACTACTTGCATGGCATCCACGGACGACCAAGAAACGTGCGCTTTTCTTGTTGGTCCGATTAGACAGAGAAAGAAAAAAGAGCGCTTAGCTTTCCAGGTGTGATTCTCCTTTGTATCTCTCGGCGGTGAGCTCACTTTTGCCCTGTATTGAGAATGCGATGTGTGGTGTTATGTGCCTTTCAATTGAATGCTCTCTGGCCAAATTTGTCCTGGTGTTGGGGCAGATTGCTCCTGTCACCAATAAGAAAGGAGGTGAAAAATTCCATATGAAAAAAGGAGATCTTTGGTACTTTCCCTGGGGCGTCGTGGCTTTTTGGTCAGCATGACCAACCGAACTTTGATGAAATTTCTTTTTTTTTAATGTAATTTCGTTACAAACAGTAATGAAATCAGGGCAAAGTCCCGGTTCGGAACGTGCCTTCAAATTGTTCGTCCAAATAGTCGTTTGGTCCATTTAAATTGCGGGTTTAAAGATGCATCATCTTAACATCGCAACTACACCACAAGCGAAAGATCGAACGAGCAATCAGTACTAGCTAATTAAGCAGTTAGGTCGCATATATAAATATATGCAACGGCCAACTTTCCGGCCATTACTCTTGTAACGCGACCAGTAGACAATCGTGCTCCTCGATCGGTCACAAATCCACTTGATTGACAAAACGACGAATGGTGGTGGTGTCAACTATAGCGGCAGCAGTCTAGTGCAAGGGGAAGCACGTACGTCTTCAGACGCTGTTACGTGACCTGTCTCTCCGCCACAAACGGCGATCTCCTCCACTTATGTGTGGTAACGGTCATAGCCTTAATATTTTCTTCACAATTCAGTTTAGCTTTTAATATTTTTAGTTTAAAATTGTATAAAATTAAAATCCGACCTTAAAAAGATCTGATCTTTAGATAATTCTTAGATTATCTAGGTAAAAAAATTAAGACTCTTTACCACTCATCCACTCCGAAGCGACTTCGCACTACTGCATCACCGAGTACAATGGCAGATGATTGATGGGTAAGCAGATATCCGTGGATTGAAGAACAGTAAGTCTCTTTGCCAATCGATGTCAAAAAGTCTAAGAAATATGTGTGGGGGAAATAATTGCGTGCACCTTGCTTGTCGTTATTCTTGATAGCCAACGTCTCCTGCCGCGCGCGAGATCTTGTGATCGCGTCGTCTCACCGCACTCACCTAGTATAGTATTAAAATAGGCGTGGAGGAGCCTTGCACACGACGACGACTCCACCACTTTACTCGCAGGCTTCACATTCAATACCGAGGCCCTATTTGGATACGATTATATGCCGCTTATTATGGATAGAAATAACTTAAGATCTCACCCAAACGTTTTAATTATTTCTTGATTATTTGGAATCCTGCTAGGTAAGAATCAGCAAAAACAATGTGAGGGTCGATTTTCTAGTACTTGTTCCGCTGCCGGAGCCACCCTCTTGCCCTCTCCCTGTGCCGGCCACCCTTGAGACGCGCCATTGCTGGGATCATGCCCACTCCCCTGCCCCGGAATCACGCCGCCACCGCCCTTGTTGTCGCCTACACCGTGCTCCTCCCCTGCCGTGTTTCTCCACCACTGCTGCCGCCCCAGCCCCTTCCCGCCGCCGACGCCCCTGCCCTCTCCCGCTGCTGTTGACGTCCATTCCTGTCCATTCCTCTCCCTTCTATGCGCAATTAGTGTTGGTCTGAATCATTAACATTTGTGACATATATTTCCTATTACTGTACTTGGAATTTACAAATTATTGTTGGTCTATCTTTTGGTATATTTGATTTGATATTATTATAATATAATTATGTAGTAAAAGTGTTGGCGCAAGATTGGCCAACACACAAGCGCTAGAACGCGCAGGATCGCAATGATCAGAACCGGACCAAGTACCCCGGCGACCGGTCAGACCGGTCACGCCAATCGGTCAGACCGGTTGGGCGCAGAGAGCTTCGCGAAGACCTAGAACCTCAAGCTCGGGAGGGATCCCGTCGGAGCTCGAAGATCTAGGGTTGTCTTAAGGTCGGCAGGCCACTCAAGACGTCCTTGAACGCCATCGAGACGAGCAAAGAACAGCACGAGGTTGGAAAAGCTAGGGTTTGGAGAAAAATATGAAAATAGTAGATTGATTGATTCGATTGGGTAGAATGATCTCAATCGGCCGTGGCCTTTATATTTATAGGCCAGGGAGGACGTACCCCTTCCAAATCGGATTACAAACGGACTCTACAACTCAGATCTAACCTGATTCGGATTACACAGGACCCGACCGGTCAGACCTGTCGGCCTTCGGCAGTGCCAATTTTGGCTGCCAACATATGTCCCCCTACTTTTTAGTGACCTTTTGGAAACTAAAAAGCAAGTACCAGTACATAGATTTATACAGAATATACAAGGCTAAACATAATACTAAGGACGATACTCTATACCGGCCGTCTTCGTTCTTCAAGCATCTTGCCACACGCTGGGATAGTATTTCTTCAATTATCTTCCATTAAGGGCCCTTGGAAGACACTCTCCTTGCATCGTCTCCACCATATAAGAATTCCCGAAGATAACCTTGATGATCCTGTATGGCCCCTCCCAACTTGATGACCACTTGCCGAACTTATTGCTCTTTGTCCCAAGAGGCAATATTGTCTTCCGAACCAGCTCACCAACCTGAAAAGATTTAGCTCTTACCTTCTTGTTGTAAACTCTAGCCATCCGAAGCTTGTCCTTTTCAATTTCCTGCAAAGCTTGCATCCGCTTGTCGCTTACTTCATCAATATTGTCCATCATCAAGTCATAATAATCAACAGCAGAAAGGTCATTTTATTTAGCCAATCTATAAGCTTCCAGATTCACCTCAACGGGCAAAACGGCCTCTTGACCATAAACAAGCTCAAAAGGAGTAACTTTAGTAGCACCATGTCTAGATATACGATAAGCCCACAATGCCTCAGATAGAACCTCATGCCACCTCTTGGGATTCTCCTCTATCTTCTTCTTGATGAGCTTTATCAAGATCTTATTACTAGACTCGGCCTGACCATTGGCCTGAGCATAATATGGAGATAAATTGAGTATCTTAATCTTGTATGATTCGGCAAAATCACATACCTCCTTTGAAGTAAAAGAAGAACCTTGATCCGTTGTTAAAGTTTGAGGAATACCGAATCTATGAATAATATGCTCTATAATGAACTCAATTACCTCCCGGTGTGTCATATTCTTCAAAGGAACCGCTTCAGTCCACTTAGTAAAGTAATCCGTAGCAACCAACACAAAGCGATGTCCCTTTGAAGAAGGGGGATTAATCTGACCAATAAAATCCAGCCCCCAACCTTTGAACGGCCATGGCTTAATAATAGGATGCAACAACGCAGCAGGCACTAACTGAACATTACCAAATCTCTGACATTCTTCACATTCTTTATAATATCTGAAACAATCCGCCATCATAGTTGGCCAATAAAAACCGGCTCTCCTAAGTAACCACTTCATTTTAGGAGCCGATTGATGTGTACCACAGATGCCTTCATGAACTTCCCCCATAGCAACACAGGCCTGATCAGAATCCAAGCACTTAAGAAGTACTTCTTCGGCGGTTCGACGGTAAAGCTCAGCGTCGATCAAAATGTATTTAAATGCCAAACGCTGAATATTCCTCTCCGCACCATAACCAGGGTTCTTTAAATATGTCACAATAGGCACTCTCAAATCAGTAACCTCGGCCTTCCCATTAGAATTGAAAGTGGCAGCCGACTTGCTGTTTTCAGCAGGGCGACCGGTCCGACCGGTGGTCGGACCGGTCTGGGCAATCAGACCGGTCGGGGCGTCCGGTCTGACCGGTTCATCCAGAACCAGTAACTCGGCTGTTGCTCGCATCGGCTTTCTCATGTTAAAATATATTTTAGTGACATCATAGCCAGATGCTTATTGAGCCAGAGCATTTGCCTTCTTATTACTATCTCTTGGAATATGTCGGATTACAAATTCATCAAAGCAAGAGATAATATCAAGACATCTATCAAGATATGCATTTAAAGAACCATTATAGCATTGGCATACCTTGGATACTTGCTGCACCACCAGAAGCGAATAACCATAAGCTTCCACATGTTTAACACCCGTTGATTTCAAGAATTCCAAGCCAAATAGAAGTGCTTCAGACTCAACTTGGTTATTCGTGCGCTCTTTTTCTAACTGGTTTGAGAACTCAAAAATAGTACCATTCGGAGAGATTAGAACGGCACCAATCCCTTGTCCATCATCACAAGCCGATCCAACAAAGAACAACTTCCATGGTGTGCAAGTAACATAGCCGACTTCCAAATCATGCTCATCACTAATCCGATGTTCAACAATGAAATCCGCTACAATTTAGCCTCTAATAGCTCTCAAAGACTCATAGACCAAATCATATTCAACAAGCGCATAAGCCCACTTTCTGATTCTTCCACTCAAAATCGGCTTTTGTAGCATATGCTTAATAACATCGGCTTGACAAGTAACTATGCAAGTACTTGATAAAAGATAATGCCTCAACTTGGTACAAGCATAATATAATGATAAGCACAATTTCTCAATAAATGTATATCTTGTTTCCGCATCAATAAGTCGTCGGCCAACATATGTGATAACATGCTCCTTTCCTTCGGTTTCTTGAGTCAAAACAGCACCAATAACTTTGTCTTCCGCAGCCACATAAAGCCTAAAAGGAATACTTCTCTTAGGCGCCTTGAGAACCGTTGGTGAAGACAAATACTTCTTGATCTTCTCAAAAACCTCTGGGTGTTCTGCCCCCCAAGTGAATTCAGCCTCATTCTTCAACCGAAGAATAGGAGTAAAAGCATCTACTTTCCGGACAAATTAGATATAAACCTTCTCAAGTAATTCACCTTGTCCAGAAACTTTTGCAAGTCTTTCTTGCAAGTAGGAGCCTCTACTTTCTTCATGGCTTCAATTCTTTTTGGATCAATCTCTATGCCCTTCTCATGAATAATGAAGCCCAAGAACTATCCAGCCGATACACCAAAAGCACACTTGAGCGGGTTCAACTTCAACCCATATTGACGCATCCTCTCAAGAGCAAGCCTAAAATCAGCCAAATGATGATTCAAGCCGGCCGATTTGATCACAATATCATCAATATAAATTTCCAATATAATGCCAATTAAATCATAGAAGATCAAATTCATAGCCCTTTGATAAGTAGCCCCAGCATTTTTCAAACCAAAAGTCATGACAACCCACTCAAATAAACCAACGAAACCAGGACATCTGAAGGCCGTTTAAGACTTATCTTCTTCGGCCATGAATATTTGATTATAACCCGCATTACCATCAAGAAAACTAATAACACGATGTCCAGAAGCTTCATTGATCAACATATTGGCTATAGGCATAGGGTATTCATCTTTAGGAGTAGCTTTATTAAGATCTCTAAAATCAATGCAAACTCTAATCTTGCCCGAATCCTTCTTTTCAACGGGCACAATATTAGAGATCCACTCCGCATAACGACAAGACTGAATAAATCATGCATCTAATAAGCGATTAATTTCTTCTTTTATTCGGTCATACATAACAGGATTAAAACGCCTAGAAGGTTACTTATAAGGTCTAAAACCGGCCTTAATCGGCAGCCGATGCTCAACCAAATCGCGACTTAAACCAGGCATTTCAGAATATTCCCATGCAAAACAATCGACATATTCTTTTAATAACTTTATTAAATCGGCTTTACAATCATCTGATAAGTTTGCATTTTCAAAAGTCGGCCTAGGAATAGAACCATCTCCAATATCTACCTTTTCTAAAGGATCCGCCGACATAAAACCTTGGCCAAACTTGTCTAAGTCATCCAAGTCTTCAATAGCCTCTCACATATCGTTCGCCTTGTCCCGATAGTGCTCAATGCGCTGCTGCAGCCAGTCTGCGTTGGACCGGTCTGACCGGTCTGGGGCACCGGTCTGACCGGTCGGCTTAGGCTGGTCTGATCGGTCAGAGGAAGCGGTATGACCAGTCGGCTCTATGTCGTTGCCCTGTTGCATCATAGAAGTAAGTGTAGCCGATTCTCCATCGGCTTTAGGACTGTAGAGACAAAACCCTCCTTGGTGCAACTGATCAAGTCGTAATCGGTCAAGTCCAGGCCCGATAATCACTTGATGTGATTGTGCGCACCAATGAGCTCGGAATCGGCGGTCCCAATGAAAGAAGAGGTATCACCATGCACAACTTCGACTTCATCACCGATCCACTGAATAAGATATTGATGCAAGGAAGATGGTACACATTATATTGATGCAAGGAAGATGGTACACATTGATTGGCATGAATCCAATCACGTCCAAGTATGAGGTTGAAGTTACCTTGCACCTCAGAGACGAAGAACACCGTAGCAACTGTCTTGCTCCCAATGGTCAATTCCATTGAAGCAACCCCCTTGGCACCAATGGGGTCACCTCCTCCAACGCCACTGACCGTCATGTTCATCTTGATCAGCTCTTCGTCCATCCCGCCGAGTTTCTTATAGAGTGAATAGGGCATCAAGTTTACAATTGCCCCACTATCCACAAGCATACGAGAATACTGGCTTCCCGTTGATATGTCCCCTCACGTAGAGAGCCTTCAAGTGATTATCTAAATCCTTGGGCTTCTGAAATACAGCTTCGCGGGGGCCAAAATCCAGATGTGCCGTCTCCTCCTCCGGAATCGTCCAGTAGTCATCAGAAAAGCGCACAACATTGATTTCCATGTTTGTGTGTTCCGGAGAAGCCTCGTACTCCACCAACTCCTCGTCCTCTACTGCTGGGGGAGCTGCTGGAACCTTTGATACGCCGATAGCCGAAGTGGAGATAACATTTTTGGCCTTCTGCTCAGGCTCAGGGTCGACCGGTCTGACCGGTCGACTAGGGCGGTCCGACCGGTTCTGTGGGCTGGTCAGCTGCCTTTACCTGCCACACCTTATCTTGAGGGATCCTTGGTCTGTACTTGCCGAACTACTCATCCCTCAACTTCTCCGCCTCCTTTTCCTTCTATTCTTGGCGGCAAAGACGCTGCAACCTCCTCTTCTGAGTATGTGATAACCCCGGTGGACACCACCTGGGCTGGAAGTACTTCTCCTTGTCTTGGTCCTTGAGGTTGCTGCTGCTGGCCTCATGATCATTGGCCAACACAAGCTTCTGAGAAACATTGGCCGGTTTCTCAACGATCACCGGTCCCTCTTGTGCATCATGAGCTTTGCCCTTTCTGTCTTCAATTTGCACAACCTTTGTAGCTGGAACCTTCTCAGAGTCAACTTGCATTGGCACTGGTTCGTCCTTTTCTTTAACACGGTATTCTTGGTGCACGGGACGAGATTGGGCCGGCCTCTGCTGAGACCGGTCTGACCGGTTGGGGTAGACCGGTCTGACCAGTCCGGGGTTCTGCCCCTGACTAGATTGGTGCTGACCCAATCGGTCGTGAACCGGCTGCTTCAACCTGTCAAACACAGGTCCTCTAGAGCTTCCCTCCCCCTGAAAGTGTGGTCGATACGGCATTGGATAGCATTGCATCCAAAATCCTCCGTTCTCCCATGTGGGAAATTGAGAATCTGACGTCGGTGGAGCCCATGGCATTGTTGCATACATCGGCTGTGTCTGCTGAGGAGGGAACAAGATAACCACAGCACCCCTGCGCTTGCTTGATTCTCCCCTAGGAGATGAAGGTGCGCCTTGTCGCAGAGGTGACCTCGGTCTCTTTTTTAGGGGCCGATCGTTTCGAGCGGCCTTTGAGTACTTGTTCAACAGTTGGCCAAAGGTAGGCTTCTGATTTGCAAGCTTGCCTTGCACCTTTGGCTGATTAGTCTTCCATGTACCCACTTCCGAACGCTTCGGCTTGAATGTCCGGGGCTGACCACCAGAGTGGCATGGCCGGCCGTCAGGACTGGTCTGACCGGTCTGACCGGTCTCGGCTGAACTGCAGACCGGTCACCCGAAGAAGAATCCTCTTGCCCCCCGAGTGTGCGAGGCTTCAGTATGATTCTCATATTCTTCTTCCCATCAGGAGTCTTCTCCTGAATCACTTCCCTAGCCAGAATCTTGTTATCAACAGTCAACGGCCTATCATCACCAATGATCATATTTTTGCCTTTTGCTCCTTCGGCTTGATCCGGCCGAATCAGCACCTTTGCATTGTTAAGATCAATGGTATGAACTTGGAACGGAACTTTTTCTATCTTCATCTCCGAAAAGGCCAATCGTACTTCATTTATGGCTGATTGTACCTGTTGATGAAATACATTACAATCATTAGTCGCATGAGATGAAGAATTATGAAATTTGCAATAAGCGCGCCGCTTTAGCTCCTCAAGCGGCGGTATAACATGTGTAATTTTCAAATGCCCAAGTCGTAATAATTCATCAAAAATGCGATCGCACTTGGACACATCGAAAGTAAACTTCATCTCCTCTTGCCGATTCCTTTGACTCGGCTTAAGAGATGTACAAGTAGATGGTGTTTGAACGATGGGACTTATAGGTATATACCTCTTTGTCCTCATCGTCCGATGAATCGGAATCATATTAAAAAATGTGAGTGTTTGAACGATGGGACTTATAGGTATCCTTTTCTTTTTTTAAAGTTGGTTTCTTGACTCAAAGTTTTAGCCTGAAGCTGATTTATTGAATAAAAACTCGAATCATCGAGCTTCTCTCTATAGCTAGAACGTAAACCCGCAAGAGCGAAATCAACCAAATCTTTTTCAGAAAGTGACAAATTAAAACATCGATTCTTAATATCTTTAAACTTTTTAAAGCATTCCTGAATAGATTCATCTCTATCCTGTCTAACCGATGTCAAGTCTGTCAACTTAGTGTAAGGATCACCGGGGTGTCCGACCCTAGAGGGGGAGGGGTGAATAGGGTTGCTAATCACCTTCTATCCTAGGGCTCAATCTATTTGCATAAGATAAACCTAACACATCCTACACATGCTAGTTATGTCTAAGGTTTATCTATGCTACTCTCTACTTACCCCTAAAAGACTTGCAACCTATAGCCAATCATAATCAAACTAAGTAGGAAAGTAAAGGTACGCAAGATAGAGTAAATGCGGAAACGTAATACGGTAAGTAAAGAGGTAAGGGAGAGAATATGCAAACTCCCGTGAAGACACCAAGACACACGATTGAACGTGGTTCGGTTAGGACACCAAGTCCCTCCCTACGTCCACGGCCACTTGTCCAACACGAACAAGTGTGATGCTGAGTCTCTTCGCTTGATCACCGTCTTGCGTTCGCCACCAATGCTCCCGGCAAGCAAAGGCTAAGTGACCCCAAGTCACCAAGACAAGGCCACCGCCACCGTCTCTCTCGAAGCGTCACCAACGGCACCGTCTTCACTATCGGAGCTTCTCACCAAGAGGGGTCTCCTTCCCCGCACAAAGTGTTGTTGCCTCTCCACACCAAGTCGGAGGGTCACACGACGAGTACACAAGATGCTTGCCTTAGCAAGACTTTCACTCAAGCTAGTTCTCTCAAGAACTAAGCCTAATCAAGCACTAAGCACTCTCACAAGTGTGCTTAAGCCTATATGATATACAATGAAGCTCTATGGTGGTTGGAGATGTTCTTCAAGTGTAGTAAGCTTTCAGCAACTCCAGCAACCTCAAATGACCCGGCCTTGGGGGTATATATAGGCAGCACAAGCAAATATAGCCATTGGAGAAAAGCTGCCAGAAAACTACTTAACGCCGGTTAATCCGACGCACCTCCAATAGCCATCGTCGGTTTAACCGGTGAGTGTAGTTGTCCTGTGAACTCTGAAAAACAAACTCTCTGGACAACTGCACCGACGTTTATCAAAACCCAATCGTCGGTTCATCCGGTGTATAGACCTTGCCTCAGCTTCTGGGTCCATTGCACCGACGTATTCAACTTTCCTAACGCCGGTTCAACCGGTGAAACCAAACTTCCTGGTGTGCTCCAAGTCAATGCACCGACGTATGTGATTTTCTCAACGTCGGTTTAACCGGTGATACTAAAGTATCTCTGTCTTGATTTCTTTGACTTGGTTTTCTTCACGGTCTCTTCAATTCTTGTCCTTTGGACCGAAGAGGTTTCAGGGCTCTCCCTCGACCCCCGTCCGCTAATCGGTTAGCGGAACCACCGTAGGTGCGGCCCTTCGGGCCTAGCTATGCCTATCTTCTCTTTGTCATCACTTGAACCTAAAAGCCTGAAAATGGTCATCTTAACAATCATATTAGTCCAAGTGTTGTGTTGTCTATATCAATCACCAAAACATTATATTGAAATATGGCATGAGAGGTCATTTTCGCTACACTTAGTTTCGTTATCCCCATTATAAAAGTGATCATGAAACTTTTGTTCTAATTCATCCCAAGAACAAATCGAAGTAGGAGCTAACGAAGAAAACCAAGAAAAACCCATTCCAGTCAAAGATAAAGAAAACATGCGAACACGCAAAGACTTGCTAGAACCGACTTCTCCAAGTTGAGCAATATATTGGCCAATATGCTCCCAAGTGGATCGGTTATCATCACCGCTAAACTTGACAAAATCGGGAACACGCCAACCAGTGGGGTAAGGAATCAAATCAAAAGCATCAACGTACGGCCTACGATATAGTCGACTCCTACCCGCAACAAAACCAAGTTTTTCTTTAAACATATCGGCCAGATCTTCTCTCATTCTAGCAAGATCGGCCTTATAGTTACTCGTAGATGTTTGGCCAAAATGATGTGTCGCAGGATCAGTAGTGGACATCGTTTGTGCGGCATACTGTGGATTGGCCCTAAGAAAATCATCCCAAACATCTTTGGGCAACGGTGGAGGAAAAGGTGGTTCATCGTATGACTTCGTCGTATACGGCGGCACAAAATCTGCCAATTCTCGCTCCAGGCTATAATCAGCCGAAGCAGGACGAGGCATGACTTGTGGTTGTGATACAGAACCGAGTACCATGGCACCGGTCTGATCGGTTGGGGCGACCGATCTGACCGGTTCGGCCCTGGACGGCCGAACTGAGCCCGGCGGGGGCGTCTGTCCTACGAAGTAATTCAGCAGCATACCATACTGATAATTCTCTGACGGTGCGACCAAAAGACTAGGGTTAAGGGAAAAATTGGAATATTCATTGACAGGCTTTTTACCCTTGTTTTGTACACTCAAGTCCAAAAGTATATCTTGTGTAAGCTTTTGGGATTGTTTGAATCTACTCAAGAAGGCATCGGCAAACTGCTTAATAGAATCGAAGGTAAAACTTACCTCGCTTGGAGTGGAAGCAGATGAAGCAGCAGCTGTAGCCGTAGTAGATGGGTTCGGCGGTGGCGGTGCAAATGTGGGCATGCTGAATTCCTCCTTCTTGAACACGCCTTGCCGAGTCTTCCCGAAGCATGCAAGCAATCTATTCTTGGCATCCTCCTGTTCCTTCTGGAATGTAGCCTCGAATTGCTTGCGCGTCTCCTTAGGTATGTCTTCGTACTTGATGTCGATGGGAGTCGCATCTACCTTGGGATCAACCTTATGACCGGCCATTGCGCCCGATGAACTCAAATCTTTCCCCAGCGGAGTCGCTAAAAAGTATGTTGACGCAAGATTGGCCAACACATAAGTGCTAGAACGCGCAGGATCGCAACGATCAGAACCGAACGAAGTACCCCGACGACCGGTCAGACCGGTTGGGCACAGAGAGCTTCGCGAAGACCTAGAACCTCAAGCTCGGGAGGGACCCCGTCGGAGCTCGAAGATCTAGGGTTGTCTTAAGGTCGGCAGGCCACTCAAGATGTCCTTGAATGCCATCGAGATGAGCAAAGAACAGCACGAGGTTGGAAAAGCTAGGGTTTTGAGAAAAATATGAAAATAGTAGATTGATTGATTCAATTGGGTAGAAGGACCTCAATCGGCCGTGGTCTTTATATTTATAAGCCGGAGAGGACGTACCCCTTCCAAATCGGGTTACAAACGGACTCTACAACTCAGATCTAACCTGATTCGGATTACACAGGACCAGACCTGTCGGACCGGTCGACCCGACCGGTCGGCCTTAGGCAGTGCCAATTTTGGCTGCCAACACAAGGTACATAAACAAACATAAGAATTACTGACTTATGCTTGTATTAAGTGAAAAAATGAGACATCAGCCTTAAGGGCACTTCAGACATTTTACCACTCAACTCAGACAGTCGACTCAAAATAATCATGATCACCGAATACCTAGCTTATTTAGATACCCGATTCTCCAAATAGCTAGCTTATCTCAGAATCTTGCTTCTCAGAAAAGCAAGATCTAGGTAAGCGGAAACAATAAAAGGCCCTAATACACCCAAAGATTAGAACTTTTAGTACTTCACTCTCATGTCATAATAAACCTGGCACCTCTCGTTATTGTTGCAATAATAGTAAAAAAAACTATATCATTTTATTAGTTCTACCCTTGTTACGCAAACCCACAAAGGTTATTCCTATTCAAAGTTTTCCTAAACATTAAACGGTAAATAGTCGGTCACCCTTTGTTTAGTATTTAGGCGGTTTAAACGGTATTTAAATGGAGTTAAATGGCCTAAACGGTTTGGCATAATAACATTAAAATATGCATATTTATGTACGTAAATATCAAATATGCTAGAAAGTCTACATATTTGCACATGGAAAAAGTAATTATTCCGCCAAATAATATTTTTGGAAGAAATCTAAATCCCACAATATTTCATATACTTACGGTGCTACTTGGTTCGGTATTGATTGTGGTAGTTGTAATCCCCCTATTGACTAAGTTATGAAATAAATAATTATTTAGCTCATTTAATCATGATTATCTTGACTCTATTTAGACGATTTAGACGGATTTTAACAGTTTAAACGGTTCAACCGTTTAATTCACCGTTTAGGGCCTAAACGACACGGATGACCTCTGTTTACCGTTTAAATGCTATTTAAACGGACTAAATGGCCGTTTACGCGAACAGAGTTCCTATTGCAGGATTTTATTGCATGATTTTATAGAATGCCATGTCATCTAAGTATATTTGAGTTAGCGAATGAAACAAGATCCCCCAATGCAAAGTTTCATTTCATGATTTCATAGACTAGCCGTAACATTTAATTGTGTCGTGGGATTTCTAGGGGACCCACTGCCGGGTGGCGGAGCGCACCCGCCTATTACCAGAGAGGGAGTACTCGGGAAGGTACTAGGCGATTGGGCTGATCTTGCTTTGAGATAAGCACACAAGAACACACGATCTAGAGTGGTTCGGGCCGCCGGAGCGTAATACCCTACATCCACTGGGAGAGGTATTGATCTCGGTTGTGTATGAATCTATCCTCTGCCGGGTCTTGGCTTTTACCCAGCCTGAGCCCTTCTTCTAGCGGGCGCCCCCCTTTTATAGACCAAGGGGTGCGGATACATAGGACGTTGGGGCCCCGACAACTCCCAACGTGACTGTGCAGCATACTGCGCAGAGTATCTAAATGGCTACAGTGGTTACGAATCTTTTCTCCGATATGCTTCCATGCCTTGCTGACCCTCTGACGAAGAGTGGTCTTCTCTTGTCCCGTCAGCAAGGTGCCCGTTGGGGGAACGTAGCTTGCGGCGTGACCTATTGAGGCTATTATGTAGGCGTCATAATGGGTGAAGCCGAGCTGTCGTATCCATATGTTATGGCATACTGACAGGCGCGGCATGGGCGGCGCCAGCAGCTCCACTATGCATCTTGGTAATACGCGATCAATAGTGCCCCCTGGTCAAAGAATCGCCTCGGCTTCTGCTACATCAATGCGGACGTCCTCCTACCGTAATGAATACAGCGGTAGGTGAACCTTAATATGGAGACCGCGCGGCTTTATATACGTGTCTGCGCTTGCAGACACGTGGCAGCTCCGGACCACCCCGAGGCGGGGTGTCGATTCCTTCCCTTGGCGAGGGGTCCGATTACTATACATGGGGTCCGAGACCCCAAAAGGCGGATCCGGGATTCCGCGGGGATCCGGACCTCCACAAGAGGTCCGGAGCCTCCGGCTGTTCGGGCTGAGCGCCTGCTTCTTCCGGAACACGTGGTGGTCCCGGACCTTTCCCAACCAGAGGACGGGTCCGGTACCGTTATCGGGTGAACAGGGCTTCCGGACCGCAGGGGTCCGGCTGCTGGACGTAGTTAAGGATAACTACAAAGCACTTCTTGCCTAGACACAGCAAGAGGGGTACCCCAGTCCCCCACTTTCCTAGACACAGCAAGAGGGGTACCCCAGTCCTGGGGTACCGACAGTGGCCCCCGGGCCCACCTCGGGAGAGGCACGAACCCGCGGGTGGGGCCTACTATCATGATGTGTTTCCACGCAAACTTGATTGCGTCGGTGTGCTCATGCTAAGAGCGGGTGCCCCGGACCCCTGAGGCCGGTACACCGGTTGCCTAGTTCAGGTTCTAGAGCGTTCTCCGCAGGGCGACGAAGGTGTAGGCTTAGGGTGCGGAACCAAGCTAAGCGGCTACACGGACCTCGGATTGCTCAGGGAGCAAGCACCACTTCCCGGACCCGACTCTTGGCCACTGGAGTGGACTTGAGTCGACCGTGGCGAGCGGTCTCCGCCGGAGCGGGCCGCCGGAGTGGACTTGAGTCGACCGTGGCGAGCGGTCTCCGCCGGAGCGGGCCACCGGAGTGGACTTGAGTCGACCGTGGCGAGCGGTCTCCGCCGGAGCAGGCCACCGGAGTGGACTTGAGTCGACTGTGGCGAGCGGTCTCCGCCGGAGCGGGCCACCGGAGTGGACTTGAGTCGTTGCTGACGATCCGATGAAATATATCACCGGACCTGAGAGTAAGGTGCGAGAAACCAAGCCTTATACTAGAAGGGAGCTCGGGACCTCTAAAGACAGCAGTCTCGGATACTAGAGTACTTGTAACAGGGTAGTGAAGTACGTAAACTTAGGATACATTACCAGGCTAAGCTATGCGGAGCTTCTCTACCCCAGGATACGAGTACTACTTCTCCGGAGCAGGTCCTTAGGGGTCCGAACTGCCTTCCAGCTTGAAGGGGTGTCCCCACCTGGCCACAAGCCAGCAACTTAACTTGGATTGTTAGCAATAAAAGGAAGATTCCGCTTAAGAGGAAAGAATAGTTAAACCAAGGTGAATAAATGTAATCAAGGTGGAGCCGAGATAAAACTGAGAAAGAAAATCTCCTTTATTATTGTGGTTGTCATGGTATACATCAGAGGTCGGGATTACGAGGTCGGACCTCTACCGCTCCAGACCATTGCTTGCCTGTTTGTGCGATAGGGCCAGAGGTCGGGTTTACAAGGTCGGGCTTTGACCGCTCTGGACTCACACGTAGGCGCCACGTTATTACAAAGGAGGAATTTTCTCAGTCCTATTTTAGGAGTAACATTTGGCTGCATTCTATACAGCATGTCCTTCTCTGATTGGAAGTGGTACCACTACTCCTGGGTTCTTCATGGTCGTCGGAGGTGAAGGCGCCCTGGATGTGCCTGAACTGCATCATCCAGCATCACCTCGGGAGCTTGGGGGGCTACTCCTTGCCTAAGAGCTGTCATATGCTTAGGTAGCATGAGACAAATTCTTTGGCTTTGAATGGAAGAGGCCCCCTGCCGCCGCCGTCCGCCACCGGGAGCCATCCCGCCCGCCACTCGCTGCGGCAGGAACTGGCTTTCCGGCCTGGCGCAGCGGGAGAATGTGTGCTCGTATGGATGAGCACGGAGTGTGGAGAAGGGCGGTCGTTCGCCGGCTTGTCCTTGGTGCTCGCGCCAGGGGCCCCCGTACCTGGCGGGGCCCTGTCTGCAGCAGCACCAAACACCCCGGGTGGTGCCGGAGACGATACGACGACACGGCCAACTTCCTCCGGGATGGCCGTCGGCTCCAGGCTCCATGTTGAGAGAAAGACTTGAGCCGACGCCATGCCGCCGCAGAGGAAGCATGGTCGTTACTTGAGAGAAAACCTTGAGCTGACGTAGGGGCGGCAGCGCCCAGCGGCACCTCCGCTGTGCGCTGCCGCGCCGGCTCTGAGGTGTCGCAGTGGCGACGCACAACAAACGCCGCTGCCGTGCGCCGCCGCACCATGGGCGTTGGCGCCCTAGGGCCACGGCATGTGGCGTGGGTGACGCCCTGCCTTCCTTCATCTTCTCATTCGCCGTTGCAGAGGATGAACACAGCCCCAGAAGCCTGAAGATCCAGCCAGCGCCTGACCTCCCCACGGACGGCGCCAAATGTCGTGGGATTTCTAGGGGACCCACTGCCGGGTGGCGGAGCGCACCCGCCTATTCCCAGAGAGGGAGTACTCGGGAAGGTACTAGGCGATTGGGCTGATCTTGCTCTGAGACAAGCACACAAGAACACACGATCTAGAGTGGTTCGGGCCGCCGGAGCGTAATACCCTACATCAACTGGGAGAGGTATTGATCTCGGTTGTGTATGAATCTATCCTCTGCCGGGTCTTGGCTTTTACCCAGCCTGAGCCCTTCTTCTAGCGGGCGCCCCCCTTTTATAGACCAAGGGGTGCGGATACATAGGACGTTGGGGCCCCGACAAGTGGGCCCAACGTGATTGTGCAGCATACTGCGCAGAGTATCTAAATGGCTATAGTGGTTACGAATCTTTCCTCCGATATGCTTCCATGCCTTGCTGGCCCTCTGACGAAGAGTGGTCTTCTCTTGTCCCGTCAGCAAGGTGCCCGTTGGGGGAACGTAGCTTGCGGCGTGACATGTTGAGGCTATTATGTACGTGTCATAATGGGTGAAGCCGAGCTGTCGTATCCATCTGTTATGGCAGACTGACAGGCGCGGCGTGGGCGGCGCCAGCAGCTCCACTATGCATCTTGGTAATACGCGATCAATAGTGCCCCCTGGTCAAAGAATCGCCTCGGCTTCTGCTACATCAATGCGGACGTCCTCCTACCGTAATGAATACAGTGGTAGGTGAACCTTAATATGGAGACCAAGCGGCTTTATATACGTGTCTGCGCTTGCAGACACGTGGCGGCTCCGGACCACCCCGAGGCGGGGTGTCGATTCCTTCCCTTGGCGAGGGGCCCGGTTACTATACAGGGGGTCCGAGACCCCAAAAGGGGGGTCCGGGATTCCGCGGGGATCCGGACCTCCACAAGAGGTCCGGAGCCTCCGGCTGTTCGGGCTGAGCGCCTGCTTCTTCCGGAACACGTGGTGGTCCCGGATCTTTCCCAACCAGAGGACGGGTCCGGTACCGTTATCGGGTGAACAGGGCTTCCGGACCGCAGGGGTCCGGCTGCTGGACGTAGTTAAGGATAACTACAAAGCACTTATTGCCTAGACACAGCAAGAGGGGGTACCCCAGTCCTGGGGTACCGACAAATTGTGAGTCATGTGATTGGACGCAACTGCATGAAATGAAATTCTATAGCGCCCAATTCAAGTTTCAACAAAGTTTTATTGTCTTGCAAATAGTGTATACACAGTTTCATCCTGATTCCCTCTCTTTCTTTATAATTACCTTGTCATGTAATCACAAATTCTGACATGTCACTATATTTAGTGTGCATAAAATCTCTATAAAACTTGCACTAGGATTAGCCTAATAAGATATGCCTAATTGATCAATAAGATAATGAATTTTGCCAGATTTGTTTTACCCATACTTCAAAAAGTATGAATACAAATCAAATATTGTACAGATACGGACACACAAAAATATCAACTCCGTTCTTTCAATATTGGTATATCCTTCTAATTATTGTTGTTTTTGAACTAAATTTTTTGACACATTTCAATAGTTAAACATTTTATTTTATTTATTTACATGATAGTAGACTCCCCAAATATTATAGGTACATTATTAGGAGAAATATAGTTATGGTTTGCAACTGTTAACATGAATAATTCAGTCAAGTAGAACAATGGCCATATCGAATAACACCATATTTGCTTCCATATTTATACATTAATCTAAATATAAATCATATATTGGTATCATAGAAATTGTAAAGCAAATATGAAGTTTATAGTAAATTGACATTACCTCGGATCCATATCAAATATGGCCAGACCCCTTGCTAGACATAATATTTCTTAAGATGATGTATCCATTTATCTATCAATACGGGATTCGGGTTCTTTGCCGTTTCCGGTAGTGTATACATGGGAATGCTCATGTGGCAACTTTTGGTGTTCATGGCAATACCAACCGACTGTCACCGGCCGGCCTGTGATGCGAATGTATGATTGATTGGGGCATTAATACACCACCAAAAAAAGTCATGGGCCTAGCCCCTTCCATATGCCCTTCCAAAAAAAACATTTATATTGTAATCTTTAACGCATGCGTCACTATCTTGCATGGCCACTTGGGGTTCTATAGATCTTGATTTCAAGATTCATGGAATATAATATGCATTAATGCAGAGTATATATAGTAGTGCTCCATCGTTCTCTCGGACAGTGTACTGGCACGTGTGTTTTTCTCTCCGGGAGCTCTTGGCTTGGTCTATGCTGATTGGGTAAGCTGGGCAACATTTCCTTGATCTTACCCTTGTGTGATCTTCCATTTTCATGAGAAATCTGATCAGATCACCAAGCAGACTATTAATTAAAACCATATACAATTCTTGCTGCTGCACGAAGCGAAGCGAAAGAGTACGGCGATGGCGCTATCAGCTTCTCCAGTTCAGGAAGAACCACAGCCAGGGAACGAGCAGTTCAGGAACCACCTTGCTGCAGCAGTGAGGAGCATCAACTGGAGTTACGCCATCTTTTGGTCAGTTTCAAGCACTGGCCCTGCAGGGTAAGGGATCCTACATATATATTGTATATTTATCGAATCCTTGGAAGAAGATAGATTGCCTAAGAATAACTTTGTGGTGATGTACAGGATTACACTCATTTATTAGTGATAGAAATTTCATTTACCTTTCAGTGACGTGTTTTCTGTGAATCTTACTAAAGTAGCTAGGTCTCACATATGTGGAATTGTAACTTAAGACTCATTTTAGGTCATTAGAGGTAAGAAATTTTTTTAGGTCGATAAAAATCCTAAATATTTTTGCGATCTCATTTTTCCGGTCGAAATATTTTCTTTAAGTTTCTCTAATACCTCCCATGCATCTAAAGCAGCTAGAAAAGCTGCTTGGTGATTGGGCCACGTCAATAAAAAAAGACATTCCTGTCTACGTTATATCCATTGCTCAAGAGATGCTCAAAGACCATGCTAAATAGGCTCCATGTGGTAATGTGTGTACACTATATATGCTGAGTAATTAACCTCTAAGGGAAGTAAAGGAGCGTAGAAAAATCTAGGGTTAATGTCTAATAGTGTGAAAGAATATGACCCCTAGGTGGGCCATGTATTGTTAATTGGTTTTGGACTTTTTTTATCCCAGTAGTTTGTATTGGAACTAACAGAGGATCCAAATGATGCCAGAGTATGAATAAACAAATTTAGTACGAATAGTAACAGATAATGTAGGATAAAGATGTAGCTGCTGATATATTTTGAGCTAAGGAACTAGCAACATTTCTACTAAAGTAATAAATTCCTGATAATATGTCAACAGGCTAGCTAACAAAGACAGGTACTATAAACCAGAAAGGACAGTTCAGTACCAAAATCTTCCCGTTTTTTCCAACAGTCCAACACTCTTCTAATTGCTAATTCTATATCGTTTTTAGTTAAATACTCCCTCCAGATGTTTTGCACATCGACGTGGTTTCCAAAGTAAAGCTTTGGTCACTAATTCATTTTACAATAATGTATTTGTAACACAAAGCAAAACTGTGCTATATATATTGAATCCATAATTTCTCATTTCTTGTGAGGAGCTCAAACTTGCCTAGTTAATGCCACGCTAGCTAACACATCCTGCCATCCTCTATGCACCAGATTATATAAGCATTTCTAGCTATGCACCAGACTCATAGCATTTTCTATGTATAGAGATGTTATGAATCTGAACATCTAGAAACATAGCTAGGAATGCTTATATTGTGAGATAGAGGGATAAGGAGCTCAAATTAACTTGTGCGCACAGGGTCCTGACATGGAAGGATGGGTTCTACAACGGCGAGGTGAAGACGAGGAAGGTAACCAGCTCGACCTCGGAGATGACGGCCGACCAGCTCGCCCTGCAGCGAAGCCAGCAGCTCCGGGAGCTCTACGAGTCCCTGCAGCTGTCCGGCGGCGACCGCCACCGCGCGAGGCCGCCACGGCCCGTCGCGGCGCTGTCGCCGGAGGACCTCGGCGACACCGAGTGGTTCTACGTGGTCTGCATGACCTACGCCTTCCGGCCTGGCCAAGGGTACTGTACTTCTTCTGTGTGTCGAATCTGTCGATCGGCAGCATGATCGAACCAACTGCACCTGCACTGGATGATCGTCGATCGTCTGCAGGTTGCCGGGCAATAGCTTGGCGAGGAATGAGCACGTCTGGCTGCGCAACGCCCACCTCGCCGACACCAAAACCTTCCCCCGAGCGCTGCTGGCCAAGGTATACGTTGTGTGTGTGTGTGTTACAATTTTTAGATCACTAAATTGATTCTTGGTTATCTGAGCTACGAACCACTGTATGTGATTGTGGATCATGGGTTTGTGGCACGCAGAGTGCGTCCATTCAGGTATGTAAGCTCTTCATTATCACTTCATGGATGAACTGATTTGCATTTGCAGATTTCTGACTACTCCATGTACGTCTTGATTCTTCCCTTTTTCACAGACAATCGTCTGCATCCCCCTTATGGATGGCGTGCTTGAGCTGGGGACCACTGACTCTGTAAGTTCGTTCATTCACCGTATCCAAACTTAGGGTGCGTTTAGTTCCCAAAAAATAGAAACTTTTACAACACTAATTAATTAGGAGTATTAAACATAGACTAAGTATAAAACTAAGAAAAAAGTTCATTTTTGGCCATCCAACTCTTGCATCGGTTTGGTTTTGGCCATTAAACTCTAAAACTAGTATCTTTGACCATCCAATTATCAAAACCGTTCACATTTGGCCATTCGGTGGTTTTGCTGAGTTGTTTCGCTGATGTGGACGCCATGTGGCAGTGGGGCCTATTTGTCAGTTTATTTTTTACATCTCTCCTTTTTCTCTCTTTCTTCCCCTCTCGCTCTCCTCTCTCCCAGTCCCTCTGCTCGGCGGCCATATTGCGGCTCCGGCCGCGGTGCCGTTCCCGGCGGAGCAAGGTGGGGCGGTGGGGAGGCAGGGCTGGCCCGCGGCCAAGGCAACCCGGCAGGGTTGGCGCACGCTGCTGCCATTGTCTGCTCGATGTGTGCGCTGGCTGCTGGCGCCGCCACCCCTACTGTCTGCTGCCACCGCCGCCCCCTATTGCAGCAAGCGCAGCCGCCACGTACTGCAGTCGCGCTGCTAGAGAGGAAGGAGGGAGCAGCAATGGCGGCCGTCGGGGCAGGGGAGGAAGGAGGGAGCCGCGGTGGCGGCCGCCGGGGCAGGGGAGGAAGGAGGGAGCGTTGGTGGGGAGGAAGGAGGAAGCGGCAGGAGGGGGCCGCCAGGCCAAGGGAGGTGCGGCGGCGGCGGCGGGTTTGGTCTGTGCGAGGATGAGCACTGCTGCTAGCTCGCCTGCATGCCGCAGCCGGAGCCGCCATGGCCGCCGAGCAGAGGGACCGGGAGAGAGGAGAGCGAGAGGGGAAGAAAGAGAGAAAGATGAGAGAGATTAAAAAAATAAGCTGACAAGTGGGTCCCACTACCACATGGCATTCACGTCAGCGAAACCATCCAGCAAAACCACCGGATGGCCAAATGTGAACGGTTTTGATAATTGGATGGTCAAGGATATCTGTTTTTGGAGTTCAATGGCCAAAACTAAACTGAGGCAAGAGTTGGATGACCAAAAACGGTCTTTTTTTCTAAAACTAATTATACGGATGGACAGGAAATCGCGAGACGAATCTATTAAGCATGTATAATTAATTCATTATTAGAGGCCGTTTACTGTAGCACAACATTATCTAATCATTGCATAATTAGGTTCATTAGATTCGTCTCGCGATTTTGCTCGGAGGTTATGGAACGGGTTTTGTCAGTTACCGCATTTAATACTCCTAATTAGTGATCAAATGTTTAAAGTTACTGTAGTGCGTGAAAAATTTTGGGAACTAAACAGAACCTTATACGAACTAGATGAAGTTTTTATGTGCGTTAATTATGCGTTCATGACCAGGTCCTGGAGAACCCTGATCTGGTCAACCGCGCCACCACGCCTTTCAGTGAGCTGCAGTTCCCGTCGAGCACGGAGGAGCCAAACTCCTGCCCATCTACCGACGATGACACGGGAGAAGCCACTGACATCATTGTGTTCGAGGACGTCGATCACAATGCATCATCCATGGAACCAATGATGATCTCCGATGCCAACTTGGAGAAAGTCAGCTGCTTGGAGATCGACGAGCTCTACAACTTGTGCGAGGGACTGGACGTGCAGGCTCTCGAGGATGATTGGATCGGCATGGACGACGAAGCGCCCCCTTCTCCGGAGCCGGCCCTAGCTACCGACGATGGTGATCACGCTTTGATCAGCACCAATGGCTCTCGCTTCTCGTCAAGTTTCAAAGCGTGGACGAGACCGGAATCCAACAGCCGAGCGGCGGCGGCGGCAGCAGGAGCCCCACAGAAGATGCTCAAGAAAGTGGTGTCCGGCGGAGCTTGGGCGAGCGGCGATGGCGGTGACGGGAGCAGGGCGAGGGGGCCAGCAACGACCCAGGAGGAAAGTGGCGTCGTCAAGAGCCACGTCATGTCGGAGAGGCGGCGCCGGGAGAAGCTCAACGAGATGTTCATCGTTCTCAAGTCATTGATCCCATCCACTCGTAAGGTGAGTAAATAATGCGAGTGCAAGGTTTTCGTTATTGGAATTTAAAATTTATCGGAGGTCATAGAGAAATAGAATAAACAAGATATATCAGAATTATCGGACCAAATTCAAAATGAAATTCTTGAAAAATTTTGTAGAATTTGACTTGAAACTATTTCTAAGCTATTAAACATCACTTGTTCACAGATAAAACAAGAATAGAATACAATGAGTACATGATTATCGCGTGGGTGGATTTGAGCTGTCTGTGTAAAAGCAGAATAAATAGGAGATATCAAATTTTATCGGACTCTAGGGATAAAAGGAAAATATCGGAATTTTCGGCCAATATCGGCCGATAAAGAGAACCATGTGCGAGTGTTTAGCCGCCATTGCGTGGTTTCTTTCTTCAGACAAAAAAAAATGCTCCATTGGGAGTTCAGAGTTCACAAACGTTAGTTGCTGCAGGTGGACAAAGCATCCATCCTTGCCGAAACCATAGCCCACCTCAAAGAGCTCGAGCGGAGGGTACAAGAGCTGGAATCCAGCAAGGAGCTCATCAGCATCCCACGCCCTGCGGCAGAAAGGCGTCATGACGATGAGGTCGTCGTCGTCGGAGCTAGGAAGGCCGCCACCCCTGGTCGTGGCGCCAAGAGGAAGAAGAAGGGCTCGGACTCGGAGCTCGACGCCGCCGGCGATGGGCAGATGGCCGAGCAGCACTGGGTCCGCCCCAATGATGGCCGGAGCAACGTCATCAGCATCGCAGTTGGGGACAAGGAGGTGCTCCTGGACGTGCAGTGCCGGTGGGAGGAGCGGCTGATGGCGCGAGTGTTCGACGCCGTCAAGAGCCTCCGTCTCGACATTGTCTCGGTTCAGTCGTCCACGCTGGATGGCCTTATGGGACTCAAGGTACGAGCTCAGGTATGCATATAGGCGTCGTTGTAGCTAGGGCCTAGGGATGGTAGTTGTAGACTTGTAGCTAGGGATGGATGCAGCATTATTGTTCAGTTTGTACTGATATTGCACTCAGCACGATCGACTTTGATTTACTGATGATCATCGCTGCTGTTGGCGAATAATTGTTGCAGTTTGCCAGTTCTGCTGCAGTTGCGCCTGGGATGATCACTGAAGCTCTTCAGGAAGCTATAAGCAGCAGGACTTGATGATGCATGGGACGTCACAAAATGCTGTAGTCGTCTCATAGATATGTACCACTGCACCAGTGATGATATATATATCATGATCCTCGATCCGTTTGATTGTACATACATACATACATACATACATACATACATACATACATACATACATACATACATACATACATACATACAGCTTCATTTACAAAGATGTAAGAGTGAAGCACCTTTTTAGAATCAGATATCCGACTAGTAGGGACAAAGTCTTTATTTACCGTACGTCTTCCGTTCATATTGCACTATCACTTTCAATCACCACATAATTCTACATTATCCTAATGGCATCCCTTATTATATAACTATATAAGCCATGCCTTTTCCAAAATCCAATTTTCGTCATGCTAGTCGATCTCGAATCGAGCCTATAGCGAGGCATATAGATAGATAAAGTCGATCGTTAAGCCTCGTATGATCAGCTACTGTCATATAAAGCAGAAGCAGCTTCATATATATGAGCTCAGTGAAAAATATATATATATATATGCATGCATGCGTCAAAAGAGTCAAATAACTAAATAAGCATCATATTATTGATCCTTAAAGCAGCAAGATCCTCAAACCTGACCCACAAAAACCCATCTCAACAAGCTTCTCCCACCTTAAGCTACATGGATAAGCTACAAGGATAAAAAAAAACTAATGGCTTTTATTGGCCGACAATTCACTACCGGATACGGCATGCACGGCAAATCTTTTGTCATGTGTCCTCCATGGCCCACAACAAAAAAATGAGAAATAAAAAAACAGTTGCCGCCGCCGCGACCACCACTGGCCGTCGCCAATGCCCCGCACTGCCGGCCTAGCTTGCCCACCACAACCGGCCGAGCTCGCCCAACACCACCGTCGGCCGAGCTCGCCCACCACCACCGCCGGCCAAGCCACCCCTCTAGACTTCTACCCTCGCCGGATGTGGAGGGGAGGACCCGGGAGTCCACTGTTGGTGTTTACCGCCAAGCCTGCTCAGTGATACCCTTAGCATTAGGATTGTTGGTAGGGATCGACTTCTCTGGAACTCGATGGTGCAAGGAACACAAGGATTTAGACAGGTTCGGGCCGCGAGGTGCGTAATACCCTACGTCCTGTGTGGTTGCTTGTATTGCCTTAGGTGTTGATATTTTGAGGGGGTCCCTGTCCGCCCTTATATATCAGGGGAATAGGGTTACATGGAAAGTCCTAGCCGAGTACAGTTGAAGTCCTACTATAACACAATCGGGTAGTTTTCTTGTACTGCAGTTAGTTCTACGCCTATTCGGGTAGTGACAAGAGAAGTAAGGTACATCCATGTGATATCCCTTACTCTAGAATGTTCTATGTCTATAAGCAGTCCCGCTGCCCCGGGTCTGACAAGCCCCCGAGCTCTTCGTAGCCGAGTCCAGCAGGCGTCGAGTACTTGGCGTGGCATCTTCGAGTACTTCAAGTAGTCAGAACGTCCTTCTGGTTGCTTCTGGACACTCCTTCAGGTACGCCGAGTAGTCTTCAAAGCACTTTCGGTTGCTCCGAGGCTGTGAGGTGCTCCCTGTTTTAAAAAACGTTTTAAAACTACGTTTAATCTTGATTAAACTCTAAACTTTGGCCTAGCGTTGCGTTTAATCACAGTGTCGTTTAATTAGAAAAGACGTTTAATCTACGTTTAATCACAAAAACCTCTAAACCATAGGCTAGCGTTCACCTAGCGTCTAGTGTTTTTTAAAACCTTGGAGGTGCTCAAGCCCAGAAATCTTGAAAGTATATGGTGCGCGAAGTACTCGCGCTCCATATGGAGTAGCCCCCGAGCCTTAGGTTGAATCACAGAATCAGGCTGAGGGTCACTTCAGTCCTTTTCTTTCACTATTTTCTAAAAAATTTAAAAAATAAATCATAATGCCACATATCCCGCAGCCCCCGTGCCTTAAATCAAAATCTCGTATCTTGTGGGTAGCCCCCGAGCCAAGATTTGGAATTAAAGATCTAATTCGTGGCGTCAAATTCTATTCAAAAAAATATCTGCAGATTTAATCAGATCCGATATCCGAAAAGATCCCTTTTTCAGGTAATATCCCAGAAAAATGATACGATTGGACATGTCACACTGACTGCACCCGTAATATCCTCAAAAATAAAACTCAGGATACTTTATCTCTTTACTATTGATCCACGTGAGGATTCACTGTGCAGGGAATCTGCATTATTATGCTCGTGATCGCTATAACTGTAGCATCACGGGTTGTCCTCCAGTGAAGCTCACGCGGCTATAAAAGGTGGGTAAGAGGCCTTGCCAGAAGCACCATCTTTCTGAAGCCATGGCTTGTATTTGATGTTCTTGCTCTCGCCCTCTTGAAAGTTGTGTAGTGTTTTCCAGCAAAAGATGCTAGAAGAGTGCTTGCGAGTTGCAAGAGAAGTCTCTGCTACCAAATCCTGCAACCCTGCTTCTCTCAGCGGATCCATGCTGGAAATCATTTCCTTGCATATTCCAATGAGACAGGTTCTCTTTGGACTGGTTGCATCTAGTTGTGTCATACTCTTGGGGTTCCCGGGTTAGGAGTACCCAAGAACTGACATCTCTGGTGGAGAGACTTGATCTTGTCACAATGTATTCAGGGAGAAGGAGAAATTCCTTTGCAAGATGCAAGAAGAGGTCTTATGAGGCGCTTACTGTAATCTGTCTCGTTGCTCTTGAAACTTTTCTCCCAGAATACAAATATCATTATTCCCTTAGTGGGGATAACAAGTTTGTACTTTGTAACGGCCTTGGGCCGATCTAGCTATAGCAGGCCTCGCCCAGGAGATCCAGGAGGTGTGCGTGTAGGCCCAAGTTGTTGTAAAGCTTTAGAAGAAGTACTCGAGTTGTATTATCAAGCAGTTTACTATGTTCGAGTATTTTTCTCTTTTCTGGAATATAATCCTAGAAGAAGAAAAGTTATGTCGAGTAGTTTGTTAAGGGATGTGAGTGTTTTCTTTTCTGGAATGTAATCTCAGAAAAAAAAATGTCTCAAAAAAATCCAGTTTTTACCGCAAACGGTAAATAACTCTTAAATTTCTGGATATTTACCGTTTTGCCACCGCTACTATTATTTGATAGAACGGTAAACTAGGTTTTACCCCTCCGGCCGTCATTCCCCACTTTCACTGTTTAGATCTGTTCTTGCGCTCCTTGCTTTTCCAGATCTAAACCTTCTCCTTGCCCTCTCTAGATTTCATTTCCTTGATTAGGGTTTAGCCATTTATGCGCGTTAAGCGACCGGTGAACTTCCGGATGGCACCCAAGAAGTCGAGCAAGGGCAAGGGTGTGGAGGCGGAGCCGACCCGCGACGAAGGGTGTATGCCAAGTAAGTGCTCCAAATCTGACTTGGAAACCCTTGTTTCTGCTGGTCTTTTGCTGGCGAAATCCTTAATCCAATGGCGTTCTGCCTTGGGTCATGATCGTCCGTATGAAAATATAGGCGAAATCGTAGCTTTTGCCCCTTATTTTGAACGGGGATTGGGGCTCCCATGTTCTGGTTTCTTCTCTGGGCTCCTGTCTTAATACAGGATCCAACTTCACCACTCGATCTCAAATTCTTTTGTTCATATTTCCATCTTCGTACATTTGTGCGAAGCTTTTCTGGGCATCGAGCCCCATTTCAAACTTTTTTGATTCTTATTCCATCTTAAGCCCTAGCCAGATTCCTACAAATTAGATGTAGTTGGTGGTGCGGGCCTGCAGCTTAGACAAGGGAAAGATAAAGTGTATATCCCCTATAAGCTTTCTGGTAAAGTAATCGACTAGAAGCCAAAGTGGTTGTACATAGAAAACCAATAGGAGACCCTTCCAGCCATTACCCCAGGCCCCCCGATTCAGAGACTTGAATGGAATAAGAAACCAGTCGATGACAGTCAGGTCCCCGAGCTACTTAATAGGATTGCCAAGTTAAGGCAAAAGCACATAAACGGGGAAGCTGTTGTATTTGACTAGTTGAAGAGAAGGATCCAGCCACTGCAGGCTCGGGAAACATTCGGTTTCCAGTATCAGGGAACAACTGACCTGTCACATGGTACTCGGAGGAAGAGATCTCGAATGGAGAAGTCTTTAGTCGAGTACAGCGACTGCTTAGGAATGTGAAGGATGTACCTATTGTCCTTGATACTTTCTCGGCTGCAAATCCTCCGAAACAGGTAAGCGTCAAAGTAGTCGACTTATGTTTATCGAGTACCTTGTCTTAGCAAGATTCTAATAGAATTTGTTTTTGTGCAGGAGGACGTAGCTTTATATAAGAGCAGCCCTCCCTTGCCAGACACTTATCATCCTTTTTTTTCTCTTCTTCCAAATGCTCGTGCACTACCAGAACCAAATCCAGAAAGGTATGGTAAGTGACGTAAACAATTCTGATATTTGAATTTGCTTGTGCAGAGGATGGGAACGCGGCTAGTGACGATGAGGGTGGGGAGCGTAACCCCAGCCCTAGTGCAGGTGCTCGGGGGGATCACCCAAAGGGCGCCCGATCAGTTGCTCGGAAGCATCGGAGCTCTGCGCGGATTACCAGTGACATGTAAGAAGCTATTTTTATTGTAGTTGAGTACTTTTTTGCAAAGTTTTCCATCGACTTGCCTTTTTTCATCTGTATTTTGCTTTTTAAGTCCGCCGGCCAAGATGTTGTGGACTTCAGCATCTGGGGATGATGCTGTGGTGGGAACGAAGGTCCCTTCCACCACAGCGGACTCGTCAAAGGGGGCAGGAACTACTCTGTCGCAAAAATCTGCACTGGCGAGTAGTTCCAACGCCAGTGACACTGGGAACGCCGGGAACAACGGCAGTAGTGCTTTAATCAATAAGCCTCTCCCCAAGTTCGCCGTGAAGAAACTCTCAATGATAAGAGCATATGCGTAAGTCTCTTGGTACTTGTTTGCATATTTATCTTTGTATCGAGTGCTTTTTAACTCTGGTATGTATTTGCAGTAATGCGCTCCTATAGGCTAGGGGTCAGCAGAGGTCACATCCTCGCCCCCTAAGCCTTTGGCACAGAAGCCCCAAGCACTCCTGATGCGGACGCTCGAGAGGTGGAGATGGTGAGGTCCATTCTGCGGGATTCACCAACTCCGGATGTGGAGGAGGGAGGCGAGAAGCGCCCGGAGGAGGCCCCCATAGGTAAGCTTGTTGTGCCCATTTTTCGCTTTGCATCTGCTGCATTGGTTTTTGTAACCCAAGAATTTTTCTCTAGATCCCCAAAATCAAGGGGATTATGTGGAGAACATTGAAGAAGCGCCGCGTATAGAGGCGGGCCTTGTGGTGGGGGCCAGTACTTCCCTTGCTTCACCAGGAAGTGCCCTACCACAAGAAGAAAAGTTGAAGCTTGCGCACAAGTTCTTGACAGTAAGTAGTCGAACAATTCGAGTACTTGTGTTTGTATGATCAAGTAGTAGGTACTGATCTTTTGCCTTTGCACTTTGTCAGGAGTTGTTAGAGCAAGGGAGCAGCCAGCCCCAGGACGACTCAGAGCTACTTGCTCTAAGAGAGCAGGTGAAGAAGCTCTCGTCCGAGAAGGCTGTTATCCATGAGAAGAACAAGAAGATCTCCAAGGCCAAGAGATGTTAGTCTTTGCCTTTGATGTTGCAGTCGACTAGTTTGCTTCATTTGGTATTTATAAGAGTTTTTCTTTTAATCGAGTACACAACCCTCGCAAAATCGTTAAAGATTGAGGAAAGTTTGGTACTTGATCTAAAGATTCTTATGTACCGAAACACAGATGAAATTGAGAAACTCAAGAAGATCAAGGCGGACTCTGATAAGGAGATGCTGGAATCTTTGCAAAAGCTGAAGGAATTGTCAGAGTCCAGGGACGCGCTGCAGCATGAGCTTGAGGAGCTCAAAGTTGCGGCTCAAGCTATGGTGGACATCGTGGAGATCCCAGAGGACAACACAGACGAGCCGCTTACTCTAGCGGGGAAGCTACAAAAGGTTCCCCAATGCTTCCAGCGGTGTGTCTCGGAGACCACCCGACAGTATGTGGGACACATGCTCGGGTTGGTAAAGTCCTACTGGCCAAATACACCACTTGATCCGCTGGGTGAGGGTGCAAAAGCAGATTGTACTGAAGATCAATTTGATCGATATCTTACAGAGACCTCAACCGTTGCGGACAAGATAGTGGACAGCTTGAACAGGTTCTAATTTTCTTGGAGTTTTTGTATAAGAATGATGTAATGGGCTGCTGGAGCCTTAAATACTCTTTATTTTTGTACAAATGCTTGGATTTGTTTTGAGTACTTGGTGATGTTCGGCTGGATCTGCAAATCCATTAATTGTCGAGTAGTATTTACTGAAAAAGTATCACAATGAGTACTTTTGTAAGTTTGGCCGCAAAGCGCCTACTCTATCTTTAGTGGTAGATACAAAGTATCTTACCTTATAGAATACTCAGGGTGTTTGCCTTAAGAGGCAGGGTTTACTCGAAATTATAGTGAGTAGATATGTTCTACTCCAGAACATGGTGATGTTCGGTTAGGATTGAATCCCGTAGGATTAACCAAGTGGGAAAAGCACTAGAAGTAGGCAATCAAGCCGTAGTCTGAAGGGTATTTTCCTTTTGGAGGAAAATGAGTGTTGGAGCAGTGTCCTATGAACCCGGTTGTCCAAGCAAGTAGGAGACTCATGTCAACTACTCGGAGTACCAAGAACTGTAGGCAATAACTTATGAACTTAGTAGTCCCAGGAAGCGGGAGACTCTCGTCAACTACTCGGGGTACCAAGAAAACATGAGACACCCTATGAACTTGGTGGCCCGAGTAAGCGGGAGACTCCCGTTAACTACTCGGGGAAGCAAGCCCTTAGTGTAACACTCTCGGTGGTCCAAGCAAGCGGGAGACTCGCGTCAACTACTCGGAGTACTAAGAACTTTAAGTTATGTTCTGCCCTTTGTCTTTTTGGAGTAATTTCCAAAGTTGACCGGTTAGGATAGACCTCGTCAGGTCACCCAAGTGGGAAAAACTTCAAAAATATCCATAAATCTACTCGATCTAGCAAGTAGGGTGTCTTCTTTGAAGACTGGAGTCATCTTTAAAGTTGATCGATTAGGATGAACCTCGTCAGGTTAACCAAGTGGGAAAAACTTTAAAGATATCCAAAATCTACTCAAGCGAGCAAGTAGGGTGTCCTCTTTGAGGACTGGAGTCATCTTTAGAGTTGACCGGTTAGGATCGACCTCGTCAGGTCACCCAAGTGGGGAAAAACTTTAAAGATATCCAAAACCTACTCGAGCAAGCGAGTAGGGTGTCCTACACAAGGACTAGAGTAACTTCTAAGGTTGACCGATTAGGATTAACCCCGTCAGGTTACCCAAAAAGGAAAAACTTTAGAAGTATCCAAAACCTACTTGAGCGAGTGAGTAGGGTGTCCTACACAAGGACTGGAGTATCCTCGAAGGCCGACCAGTTAGGATGAACCCCGTCGGGTTACCCAAGTGGGACAGACTTTGGAGGTACTCCTGAACTAGGTCGTAGCCTAAAAAACTACTCAATGGTTGCTCCTTGATAAGCAGACAGGTTTTCGAGTAGTGTAGAAGGGGTGTGTAGGTCGTATGAGTGAGAGCAAAGTAGTCGACTTATGAGGAAATCAACTTTATTGAGAATTGTCGTGATTACAGGGATTTGTAAAATGACATACTCTTACTCTTAAGACCTAACCCTTGCTCGTAGTAGTAGATACTTGAGCAATGGTTTACATGACTAGACATGAAAGTATTAAGGATAATTCTAGTTGACATAATAGTCGACTAGATTTTTTGGTAAAGTTTCCTTCACCAGGGGTGCTCCGAGTGCTTTGCGGAATGTGTTGCACTCAAAGACTGTGTGGGAGCTCTATGGATGCATAAAGCACTTACGTAGGAGCATTTTGTTGATCCTGTCCCCTCCCGGGGGTGTTTCACCACGGTGATGAACATGGGGGTTGCCCTGAGGAAGGGTACTCGTCTGCTTGCGCTTCTTGAAGGATCTGGAGACATGCGCTGAGATGCGGTAGTTGGAAGAATGGATGTAAGCCTCTATTTCCTCATGCTCCTTTTTCCTTGAGATGATCACATTTCGTGCATCACGGCCAATGTTGATCACATTGCGTAGATCACTGTTTGAGTAGTCGTAGTTGTCGCCTTGCTGCTCTTGCTGACAGTTGGCGATGCGCTAGCGCTTGAATGCCCTTTTCTAGTTAAGCAGGCAACGACGCTCCTAGAGATCCTCCGCTATAGGCTCCTCCTCCAGTTGGACGGTTACTGTCACTGCTGGTGGAGCTGTAGGCATATCTTGTTTGATAGTAGTCTTGACTTCTGTGACTGCTGAGGGAGTAGCTTCCATGTTGTCGAAGAGGTACTCGTCGTAGTCGTCAGAATTGTAGTCGTCAAGGTTGACGCGCTCCATTGAATCGTTGTCTGATTCGTGGAGCTCAGAGATGCGAACCATGAGGATTTCGCGACAGAGATCCTTGATCTTTTGGCTTTGTGTTGCTTCCTGACAGATCCAAAGGAGCGCCTTTCTGGAAGGGGAGGACAGCTAGCTTAGGAGCCTCAAGGGTTTGAGGGGATGTCTCCTCCAGGCGCACTGTCCGTCCTTGAGGTGTCACATATATGACCAGGTTGGGCAAGTAGTTCTGGTCGGACATGGTTGTTTTAGTCGAGTTGGATTCGACTTCCTTTGTACTAGATTAAGCTATCCAATTCATCCTCCGAGTTGTAAGAGTACTCGGAGTCGGAATCGGTTAGGCCATCGATTTTGGAGTATGTATGTTTTGGGTGAGCGAGGAGTGGGATGCCAATCTCTACGCGGAGGGCGTTCTCATTCATCCAATGTAGCCAGGATTGGTTGGGAGTCAGCCCTTCTGGCTCTTTGATCCAAGGCTGGTCGAAGATCGACTTGCTGGATGGTTCGGGGGGCTTTGGGTGCTCCCTTTTTCATTTTGAGCTTGACTAGTTCCCAGAGGGCGTCTGCTATGTGTGGTGGATGAACCATGGCATTCATGAACAAGTCAACGTCGTCTGACCAGTCCTCGAGATCATCATATGGTTCGAGGTTGTCGAGACTTTCCATGAACTGATCGAAATCCTGATTGAATAAGGGGTCAGAGATGTCGGTTGGTTCAGGAATCCACTTGTGAGCAGGTTTCGGTGAGGAGTTCTAGGGTTTCCTAGAAGGAAGCGGTCCCATCCGGTCAAGGCAGGGGTTTGCCTCCTTGGGTTTCCCACAGATTTCTCCTTCTGAGTTCTGCTTTTTGCCTTTGCATAGTGCTTTCGGCTTTGTTAAAGCAGTCGATGAGCGCAGAGTCTACTCGATCGATCCCTGAGAACATATCGCCCGACCGTTTTGGAGGTGGGTTTAATGCTTCTGGGTTCTGCGAGGCGTTGGATGAGCCAAGAGCTGATTCTGCAAGCTTGATACATCCCTCAATCGATCGTGAGGCCCAGTCTACTTCATCGAGTAGTTCTGAGTTAACGATCTGAGCACGTTTAATAGACTTGAGATAAGCCACATATTTTCCGAGGGTTTCAGAAAACTGAAGATTTTTGGAATCAGAGTTTGCATCGAACTCGTCTGACTCGTGGGTTCGAGTTGAAGTCGACACGTTCTCAATAGTATCTGAATTAAGCTTGAGTAGAACGTGGTTTCCTCCGAGTTCCGCTGTGTTGCTAGTTTCGGCGGGTTGGTTGTTGGTTTTTGTTTCAGACATTTTGTTCATGATGAGGTGGCTAGAGAAGCCGCCCGATCCATCAACTGTGCAAGCCCAGGAACCGAAAACAAGGGTTGTGCCCTCGTGTAAGGATCACCGGGGTGTCCGACCCTAGAGGGGGAGGGAGTGAATAGGGTTGTTAACGCTTTCTATCCTAGGGCTCAATCTATTTGCATAAGATAAACCTAATATGTCCTACACATGCTAGTTATGACTAAGGTTTATCTATGCTACTCTCTACTTACCCCTAAAAGACTTGCAACCTAGCCAATCCTAATCAAACCAACTAGGAAAGTAAAGTTACACAAGATAGAGTAAATGTGGAAATGTAATATGGTAAGTAAAGAGGTAAGTGCAAGAGGGATGCAAACTCCCGAGTAGACACGGTCATGTAACGGGGTTCGGCACAAACGCCTACGTCCACGGGACACCGAGGCTCTTCCGATCACCGTCTTGCACTACGCCACCAAGGCGATGCCGGCAAGCAAAGGCAAGCGCCCACAAGACATCGAGTCTCGTGCACCGCCACTGTCTCTCTCGGTCACCCGGCCGAAATCCACTACGGAGCTTCTCCACCAAGGATGGGGTCTCCTCTTCCCCCGCACAAAGTGCAGTTGCCACTCCACACCAAGACGGAGGGTCACACGACGGATCACAAGATGCTTGCCGCAGCAAGGCTTTCACTCAAGCTAGTTCTCTCAAGAACTAAGCCTAAACAAGCACTAAGCACTCTCACAAGTGTGCTTAAGCCTATATGATGTACAATGAAGCTCTATGGTGGTTGGAGATGATCTTGAACTCTTGTATGCTTTCTTGGTCTCCAGCACTCTCAAATGAGCCGTGGGGTGGCATATATATAGCCCACACACCCCAAACTAGCCGTTGGAAAAAGGCTGACAAAAAACGCTATCACCGGTTGAACCGATGCTCCCGTTTTTGTCATCACCGGTTTAACCGGTGAGTGCATTTTCCAACTAGCCGTTATACTTCAACGGCTACCTCAATCGACCGACGTAATCAACCGATGCAACGTCGGTTTAACCGGTGAGTGCAGTTGCTGAAAAACTAACTCTCTGGACAACTGCACCGATGTTCACCAATATCTAATCGTCGGTTTGACCGGTGTATAGAATTTCCTCTGTCTTCATCTGTCAATGCACCGACGTATGTAATTTCTTTAGCGTCGGTTCAACCGGTGTAAATCCCTAGCCTGGTGTACTCCAAGTCAATGCACCGACGAGTGTAAAACACCCAACACCGGTTAATCTGGTGCCAAACCCTAGCGGAACCCCCGTAGGGGCGGCCCTTCGGGCCTAGCTACGCCTATCTTCTCTTTGTCATCACTTGAACCTAAAAGCCAGAGAATGATCATCTTAACAATCATATTAGTCCAAGTGTTGTGTGTGTCATCAATCGCCAAAATATTATATTGAAATATGGCATGAGAGGCCATTTTCGCTACACCTCGGGCACGATGTTGGCGTTGCTTGATCTAGCCATCGAATTCGCCGATGAACTCGTCGAATCACCTACCTGGCGCGCCAGCTGTCGGTGTTTACCGCCAAGCCTGCTTAGGCATACCCTTAGCAGTAGGATTATTGGTAGGGATCAGCTGCTCTGGAACTCGATGGTGTAAGGAACACAAGGATTTAGACAGGTTCGGGCTGTGAGGTGCGTAATACCCTACGTCCTGTGTGGTTGATTGTATTGCCTTAGGTGTTGATGTTTTGAGGGGGTCCCTGCCCGCCCTTATATATTCAGGGGGACAGGGTTACATGGAAAGTCCTAGCCGAGTACAGTTGGAGTCCTACTATAACACAATCGGGTAGTTTCCTTGTACTGCAGCTAGTTCTACGCCTATTCGGGTAGTTACAAGAGAAGTAAGGTATATCCATGTGCTATCCCTTACTCTAGAACATTATATGTCTATAAGCAGTCCCGCTGCCCCGGATCTGGCATCTGCCGCGCCGTCGCTACACCCTCCACCGTTGGCCTAGCAACAGAGGAAGAGATGGGGGAGCTCGAGGGACTGACTCACCAGATCTGGTGCTCTGACGCCGCGCCATGGCCGCCGCATCACCGGATCTACTCACGCCCTCCGCCGTCACCGCCACACCTAGCCCCCCGCTCGAGTTGCCGCTGCACCTCGCCCCGCGCGCCACCGCTCCTCACAAGTAGAGGAGGGGCAAGCGAAGGGGGGAGGGGAGGGGCAATAGCGGGAGGGGTGGAGGAAGGGAGGGGCACTGCCAGGGTCGCGCCGGAGGGAGCAGTGCCACTTTGGCCGCGCTAGAGGGAGTGGAGGGGAGGGAGGCGTGGCGGCCGACGCCGGGTGGCGTTGTGTGCGGTGAACGGTTTGATTCGGCCTGGAGAGGATAAGTATAAGGGCGGACCGGTTTGCCGTGTGCTGTATATCCGACACAAGGCAAACTCGTCTACTTTGTCGTGTGCCCCTAATCTGGCACATGGCAAAGTATCTTTGTCGTGTGTTTTCGTTTTTGCCGTGTGTTTCGCGGGCGGCACACGGCAAACTACCATTTTTCGGTAGTGATTTACCATATTCTCCAGGCCTACTTTTTTTGCCAATACTAGAACATTGTTTGTACTACTGGGGCCACTATCCTCACATGAGTCACATCCCCCTCTCCCCCCCCCCCCTCCTCCTTGCCACGCCGTCACTAGAGCCGGTCGTCGGAAGCCCGTGCGGTAGTGAGGATGGTGGCTGTGAGGCAGATTCTCTCTCCTAATCCTCTAGATTTAGATTAGGGTTCAAGGTCCCTAGTGATGGTAGTGCAGGGGCCAGCTGCGGTGGGTGGTAGCTCCCCGTGGAGGGGGGTTGGTGGCTTGCAATGCATCTTCCCTTGTTGGGGGTCCTACATCCGATGCCCGACGGCCTGTGGTGAGGGCCCGCCGGCCGGCGGCGTGGTGCCTCGAGGCCGTGGAGGTCCGGCCGCGGTGGGCTGGGCCCTCCCCCTATGCGTCGCCAACGAGCATTTCCTCGGCTTCACAATCGTGGCTACGACAGCAGCGGCCTGTGCTTGTGACGGCTCACGGCAGCGATGGCGCGCGTTGAAGCGACCTTTACTGGGCTGAGCTCCAAGAGGAGGCTGTCTATATGTCTCTGGTGGCCGCCACCGTGAGGGCCTTGTTGCCACTCTCTCGTCGTTCTGATGAGCACCCTAATGGGCATGCTGGTGGGAGCTACCTGGGGTCGTCGGCGTCGTGCATTGCTTCTTGGTGTGCAGGTTATCGGGCGAAAGCCTAGTTTAGTCTTCGACTACCGGTGATGAAGGTGTCATAGGTATTGTTTTCCTTCTTAAAGGCATTACCATGAGGACCTCAACCTATAGGGACAAATCCAAGTGAAAATCAAAGAACCGACACGCTGGGTTTGGGCGGCGGCAACATCTTGATGTTGCTCTACTCTTGAAGCGTCGTCTTGGAGTCCTTGTTGGCGATACCTCGATCAGCTCGGAGCAATCGGTGTCTGATCTGTTTGCATAGTAGAGATCGACTCAATGCGATTTTCTAACTCAGAGGGTGACCAAACGACATAGGAACATCGACGATCCTTACATCAAGAGTTACTAAGAAAACAGTTGATGTCAGATTTTGTTACTACATGAAGGACCAAAGTAAGGTGGAAGGAACAATGTAGAAGAATTTCGAAACTTAATCTTTTAGGCTGTCTTTTTGTTTCTCACTGTGTCTTGTCTTCTGTGATCCTCAGTTGGAGGTTGGAGCTTAAGTACATGTGTAAACTTCTAGCTTTGTGGTCAAGATCGAATTTTTCCTTTAATATAAAAATCCACACTTTGCTAGCTTTCATAATTTAAATGATTCCATATGGGTATGTCCAAGCAAGCCATCCTTTTTGTAGTTAAAAAAAGAAGCATGGTCTAATCTTTATTTTTGCCCTATCCTTGATGGCAGCAATACATTTTCTAATCATGTTGCAGCCAATGGTCTGAGCTTTGGGTCCCACCTCTAATTTTCCCCCAGTCTTCCGAGGGAAGGAAGCGGGAGCGGAAACCCAAGTATAAATTTTTGCCGCCTTCGGGCCTCCTTTTTGAACCCAAAAACCAACCACCAAACCGCCTTCCTTCGTGCCCTCCAGTCGCTGCGAGTGGGCCCATGTCGTCGTCCGCGGCGCACCAGAAGGCGGCGGCGGCGCCGCCGCCGGCTGAGGAGGAGGCGTCGGAGCACGGGCCCTTCCCCATCGAGCAGCTACAGGTCTAACTCCCTCCGCTGCACCATCTCCCAGCTCTCAAGTCGATCCCTCCAAGAACAGATTTCTTGGATGTTCCACCGTTTCTTGGTTGGTGGTCCCTGGGGGGCTAGGGTTCTTGATGCTTTCGCGCCCCTGAAACCGCGCGAATTCGAGGGTTTGATCGACGATTTGGTCCGTTAGGAGGGGTTCGCGGAGGTGGTTTAGCCCAATTTGGGGAATGTTCTTGAGGCCTCCCAATCCCCCTGTTCTTGATTGTTTTCTCCACCGAAATTCCACAAATGCTAAGGGAATGAAGGTTCTCCCGTCTGATTTTCGTGTTGGCGCTACCAAATCCTAATTTCTTGTAGGATATTGAACTATCTATCTCAATTGAACTGGATGTGATTTGTTAGTCTTATCTCAATTGGAATTTGGGGATCTTCTGTAGGAAAAAAAATACAGGTGTAGCTGAGCCATCAAATAATTCTTGTAAATTTTTCTCTGCAGGCTTCTGGAATAGCTGCACTTGATGTGAAAAAGCTCAAAGATGCTGGTCTCTGCACAGTGGAATCTGTAGCTTACTCTCCGAGGAAAGATCTTTTGCAAATTAAAGGGATTAGTGAAGCCAAAGTTGACAAGATAATTGAAGCAGGCAAGTAATTGTTTGCTTCTGTTTTAGAGCACATTGTTACATTTCTTTTTCTATGAAAAATAAAATTTCCGTGTGTACATCTGGCAGCTTCCAAGTTGGTTCCACTAGGATTTACTAGTGCTACCCAACTTCATGCGCAGAGGCTTGAGATCATCCAGATTACAACTGGATCAAAAGAGCTCGATCAAATTTTGGATGGTAATGTACTGCTGGCTATCATTACTTTTTAAATGCTTTACTGACATAATTGTGGTATATGATAAGTAATAACAAAACTGTGTAATTATGTTTTCAATTTAACAGGAGGAATAGAAACTGGGTCAATCACAGAGATCTATGGTGAATTTCGTTCTGCAAAGACTCAGTTGTGCCACACTCTCTGTGTCACATGTCAGGTATTGCGCTGAAATACCAATTCTAAGATACCACATCACCATAACCATACCGGCATGATTTCTAGAATAACATGCTACAATGTGTCTTTGTCTGTATATTGAAAAGGTGCCTGCTATTTACTTCTCTTTGGTCCAAGGAAAATATATTAATTTGCTCTTCTTGTAGTAATTGTGTAATTTGTTTTTTTTGTTTGACAAATGAGGTAGTGTTTATGCAGCTCCCATTGGACCAAGGTGGTGGTGAAGGGAAGGCTTTGTATATTGATGCAGAGGGAACATTCAGGCCGCAAAGACTTCTCCAGATAGCAGACAGGTGATATGGCAATTGAAATATTATTTGCTTCACTACTATATATACTCTAACTATTAAATAAGATTGTTTTGCTTACAGGTTTGGCTTGAATGGTGCTGATGTACTGGAGAATGTGGCCTACGCCAGAGCATATAACACTGATCATCAATCAAGACTTTTGCTGGAGGCAGCTTCCATGATGGTGGAGACCAGGTGAGTTTATCCCATGGTTCTTACGGCGGTAAGGCAATGTGTGGCGAGTCACCACCGCCCAGCCGCCTAGGCGGGCTAAGGCGACGCCTTAGCTTAAAACAAGGGAAGCGCCTTGTCGCCTAGGAAACTTTATCCATTTAAAAAAACTCGGCCGGGTGGGGAAAGACCGCCCCACTGGTATTAACTTAAGAAGAAGTCTCGGCTTCCCCGACCGAGAAAATCCCCGAACCCTAGCCCCACCCTGACACTGAGAGACGTAACCCCTGGGAACTATGCCTGGGCCATGTAAGGGTCCTCAGGCCGACCTGGGCCGTCTCACAACCAGTGCTTTGGCACATAGGGCCAGCGAGGGGATTTTTTTACCCTCAGCCTGAAATTCGCTCCCACGGGGAGTCGAACTCAGGACCTGAGGGGTGCCGCCGGAGTGACTAACCAACTGGGCTAGCATCCTTTGGCAGGAAACTTTATCCATTTATATAGAATTTAATATAATGATACATGCATAGCAACAGTAACAAACTAAACCTTTGATTTCACATGGTATTTTGGAGGTGTGGTAATGATAAGGTTGGAAAGATATCCAATTTGTTTTGGGTTGCTTACTTTGCTACTGATAAGCAGCTAGCAGCACTAAATAAGATATTAAGAAACTTCATTTATTGTCCCCGTGGAGCACAAGAAAAGGGTATTAGTCGTGATTCACGATCCACATTAACTTAAGAAGTTGGCACACTGGAATCAGGCAATGCATGCTATTTTAATGTGAATTGGTTCATATGTACTTTGCTGATATATATCACATGCCCTTTTTTTTGCTTTTTGCTTACTAAATCTTACATGGGTTCTTCATTGGACAAAACATCTGTACTATTCGAACTGATATCTTATGAGGCAGACCAATTTGTTACATTTGCTTTAGTTTGGAGGATCCTAATGGTGTGGTTCAATAAGAGCATTTTTTGTATGATAATGCTAGTGTAGCAAGTAACAGGGTATTTTGTATGATAATGCTAGTGTAGCAAGTAACAAGGTATGTGCCAGGTTTCTTGCTCCTGTCATAAAGCCATTTAGATCTTGGTGTCTTGACATCTTAATTATTTCATAAATTCAAACATTAGAACTCCATTTACCTTTTGCCCAACACATGCTTCCCATCCCTAGGATCGCTAAATTAAAGCTCTATTTCTGCAGGTTTGCTCTGATGGTTGTGGATAGTGCCACAGCCCTATATAGAACTGATTTCTCTGGTAGAGGGGAGCTATCAGCAAGACAGATGCATCTGGCTAAGTTTCTTAGGAGCCTTCAGAAATTAGCAGATGAGGTAATCAGCTTTTACTTTGATCACTGATGACAATCACGAAATATTAGTTCTACTGAATTTCATACATTTGGTCTTGCAAACATTATGCCAACCAAACATTTTATGTAAATGTATTGCAACCAAATAGGAACAATTGCTTCTACTTTTATTTTGCTGTATGCTGTTAGATCAGCAGATCATCCATAGCATCAACAGATTGGTCTCATTCCCATTTGGTATACTCACTGCTTTTATCTTTCCTTTTATTTTTCTTTTGCTGGCTCTAGTTTGGAGTGGCAGTTGTAATCACTAACCAAGTAGTTGCTCAAGTGGACGGGGCTGCAATGTTTGCTGGGCCACAAATCAAACCAATTGGAGGGAACATCATGGCTCATGCTTCCACAACTAGGTCCGCTACATCAAGTAACATGATGTCTATAGTGCTGTTTCTGTTCATTCCATGTTCTCTTAATCATGTCAATGTTGCGAAATCAGGCTCTTTCTTCGCAAGGGGAGAGGGGAGGAGCGGATATGTAAAGTAGTAAGCTCTCCTTGTCTGGCTGAAGCTGAAGCAAGGTTTCAGATATCATCCGATGGTGTCACTGATGTCAAGGACTGAAAACCTATTTGCAGCCTAGAGTGCTCCTTGCCTGCTCATATGAATCTCATGTTTGCTGTTTGCATTTGGATCACCAGAGATGCTTGAATTGGTGCAGGAACCTTCTTGTATGAACATGTCAGTATGGGCATTGTGCCTGAGTGTATCTGTTGTATCTTGGACTGGCATTCTCATCCAAAAGGTGTCATGATGTGTAGTGTGGCCAAATGATAGATGTACAGTCAACCACAATTTGGCAACTCCTCAGCATACTGCAAGCATCCCTGTCCATCTCAATGTACTTTCTTGCCATGATGCTAATGAAATAATTTCGTTTTTTTAGTGACAGACAGTTGATGCTACCACCATGGGACTCTCGGTTATTTCGGTTATTATGTAAATTATGTTCCTGGTATACATACAAGTATATTGAACAGTGAAATGGATACATATTCCTCTATGAAAATCTGTTTTTTATGTAATCTATTTAACTGTCCATACATACTCACTATTCAGTACTCTTATATCCGTACTTAGAAGGCAGTTATGTTGATCTTCGGTATTAGCAGTGATCCAACAGTCACCATCCTGCTGTGCGTACTACCATTCTTGCAGCATTTGACAGAGTTTGCAGGTTGAATGCTTTGGCCGTGTTTGGATGCAAAATTCCAAATTCCAAAATTTTTTTCCGACGCCTGCATGGAAATTTAAATCTAGACAAAATAAAAAATACATTGCGACTGCTGTCTGTAAATGGCGAGACGAATCTAATGAACCTAACTAGGCTGTAATTAGATGCTAAACTGCTACAATAATGCTACAGTAAACAACCTCTAATGACGGATTAATTAGACTCATTAGATTCGTCTCGCGATTTACAGATGAGTTTTGTAATTATTTTTGTGATTAGTCTATATTTAGTACTTCAAATGTAGAAAGATGTCTTTTCAAAAAATTTACGGGACACAACCAAACACAGCCTTTATCTCAAAGCTGCCATCGTATCCCTTGCATTAAGGAAGGCTGTACCATTGTGAAATCTTTGACCCAAGTACCTGGATGGATGTTGTATTAACAAGTATTGAATATAACTAGACATGAAGGCTGATTTTATGTGAAACAGAATGCGCATAGCCAGTTTAAACTTTAAACTCATTCAAATCCATGGCACTGGCGAGGAAAATGCAAGATGTCAATGGCTACCAAATTATCACAGCTAGCTACACAAAGTGTGTATGACAAAATTATCTTCTCTTGCACAACTATTCTCAAGAGTTTTTCAAGCATCGCATCAGTACCATAAAGGTGATACATCATAGTCAAAACTGACAGGAAAAACCCTGGATTCAACAGCAGTAACACCTCGATTGAGACAACAGTTTCCACATCAATGATCATAGGTACAATTGAATGAGCTCATCGCTCACAACAGATGGTGTGAGAACACCAAGATCGGTCAGGAGAAGCGTGAGATATTGCGGAGGGGTGTAGTCTCTTGCTGATGTCTCAACTTCCACACCAGTGGGTACTGGGACTCCAAAATCTATCGGCCGGTGAGCTGGCGTCATATCCTTTTGGTCCAAGGGATATAGACGAGCAAACTGAAATTAGCAAAGACATAGGCAACACCATCAGATGCTGGTTGCATGCCGCAAACTTCATGTTACAATGCCAATCAAAATGCATCATGGTTTACATAAACTTGCTGTGCATAACGGAACTAATCACTTAAGTAGTCATCAGTAGTGTTTCAGTGTCAGCACAATATGTGGCAGGCCAAAAACTAAAATTAATCTCAGCTGCTATAAAACATTCTCTAAGAGAATCCACATTCTTTAAGACATTTTTGCATCCCAGTACCAATTAAAATATATCAAGAGATGATAGTAATGAGGGAAAAGCTTGTGAATCAACAAAATGAAAGTAATTATCACTTAAGCAAATTATCATAGCACACATACCTTGTAACTTTCAGCTGCCACGTAAACAGGTTTGTTCATACTATGAGCCACAAGAGCTATCTGATAAGTGCCCATCATGTTGATTATTCCTCCGCTCTCAACAACCCCATCAGCACCAACAAATACCATGTCAATTTCATCCATGGAATAAGCAACAGCAGAATCAATTAGCACCTTAACAGGGATGCCCAATGCTGCAAGTTCATTTGACATTCTTAAACCAGTTCTGTCTGGCCTGCCCTCTGCAGTCAAATGAAATAACAAACAGACATTAGAAATTACAAGAGTTTGCAACCAATGCTTCATATGGATGCTTGGCTGCTTCCTATTGCTCTCAGAAGCAAGAAAGCGGTTAGGCCAGATAATCAAACCAGAGTAAATAAACATAACTCAAAACTGATTATAAATGAGAAAAATGTTGCTTAAGAGTGGCAATATAAAGGTTATGAAGGAAGCAAATAGTGAAACAAAGACTACTGCTATTTGCCATCAAATTGCAGAGCACTATGCATCATGATAATTGCATTTCATGCAGTGGCGGAGCTGGTGGATTTCGACGCCTAGGGCCACTTAGAACTAGCCCATAACACAACAGCAATAGCCGATACAAGCGCTTAAAATGTAAAGTATATCTCAACTCGAGGTCCAATCGTACAACAAACTTCGTAAAAACTTGAACAAGTATAAAGAAATATCTGAGTAGTGCCAATTTAGTTAACTGTTCCTTACTAGATAATTATGGCCTGTTGATTGGCATGGACCTTCAAAATATATGCTCTTCTGGCTGCATTCCTAATGTTTGGATGCATTTTCTCGATTGGTAATTTGGTATATGCATAGATCAGGATCAGCAACAATGTCAACATCATTGAGTATAACATGAGGATAATTGCTAGTAACTATTCCTTCTACTTCTACTTGGTCACCATCTGCATTGTTAACTCCTGTTCCTAATGTTTCTGATTCTGGCTGTACGGATTGAGCTACGATGAATGTTGGCTGTTTGAATTATAGGCGTAGGAGCTGGTGAATAAAATGATTTAAGTGTCTTGCACCCCTTCAGTGTATAATTGTTGTAGGTGTCTACAAATTGCAGCATCAACAGATCTATGAATTGAAGGATTCATGAGGAAATCAACTAATCAAGAGCACTGAATACTGATGAGTGATGACTGGTCTGCTGTCCTGCTCTGCTTTACTGCTTTTTTGGCTCCCCGCTGCCAGCAGTCTGGCACAGCAGCACCAACACCAACCCGCCGCGCTCACTGACTTGCTGCCTGGCGCCGGGCCGCTGCTGGCTGGGCCCCAACCGGCGCGCAGCAGCTACGCCTCAGCATAAATCCAAGTCACCAGGCGTTGGGATACGCTTGGACCATGGATGGGCAAAGGGCTGCGGGTGTGTAGCTGAGTGCTGTTGTGTCCGGACGCCGGTGCCGCTATCGCTAGGATTGGCACTTCGTCAAAGGAGAGGGCGGGCGAGAAAAGAGCGAGAGGCCTGGGGACGGGAACGGTAAATTTTTGTCCAGGGCTCTGCTGGTTTTGACACGAGCAAGGGCGACGGGTGCTTCTTGATGGGCTACGAGGAGCAACAAAAGGCTGCTTTGGGCCTTCATTGTTGTGCTGCTCGGCCACACAGCTAGGCCACTTCATGAAAAATCTACTTGGGCCATGAAAAATTAAAGAGGGATTTTGGGCCATGGCCCTACTGGCCCTAGGCCCAAATCCATCCCTTCATGGAATAAAAATGATATCATATAAAGATCAGAATAAGACTGACTGCCTAAAGGAACATAAAAGAAATTTAAGTTTGAACCCATTACGATGCACTTTCATGCAAGAATATACTATTTCCCATCACCAATCATTGTAGATTATTAGCATGTCACAGTGCACTTTCATGCAATGCGTGCATCTTGCAACTAGGTCACTGTACCTGTGCATAGCACCCGGAAGAGCTTGCGATTTGATGCAGCTAGCTTTAGAACTTCCAATACCACTCTGGAATACCCATGTACAAGCATAGTACATCCATCATAAATGAAATCCTGGCTGAGCATTGCAATTGTCTTGCGAGCCTGGAAAGGCATCATACCAAAGCATTAGTAAAAAGAAGGTACAAATTCTTGTGTATAAACTAGATTTTAAGTTTTGTATTGGCAGATAACCTTTAATGATATCTCTCCAAATTTTTCTCCACGCTCAATTAAGCGTGATTTTGCTGCATCAAACTTCTCATGCTCCAGATGTGAGGTCCTCGTTACAAACCGCATGAACAAATCACAAGCAGCAGACAGAGAAATGGAAGTAGCATCCCAGGACTGAAATACATAGGAATTTTTAGTGTTATTTACCAAAGTGAAAACTGAAAAGATCACATGAAAGCTATAACGAAATTAAAAAAAAACATAGAGCAGCACATGATATGCCATCCACATGGATAAATTATATTGTCAGAAGAGATTAACAAAGGAAAACCATGCAAAAGAAAATAAATGGTGACAGGTGACATCACGGTGAAGGCATGGATTTGCACCCAAATCAAACATGGAACTAGTAACATGACTTGACAAAGGCATAATTACCCATCCTCGGGTTCAGGTAACTGCAAGTATGAAAGCGCAATGCAAAAGGAAAAACTACATGAAGCATGATGACTTTGCACATTAAAACGATTATATCCATCGAAAAAACTGCAATATTAGGACTGCAAACACTGACCACTTGTGAATTTGCCACTCCCAGTGAATGACACGGTGGGACCATCTGTGCCTATGAAATGTAGGGCCAATGGCAAAACTGCAAAGGACAATGTTTGCGGTCCCATTTTTTCAAATTTCTCATATCCATCAAGGACTGACATTCAACAGTACAAGATAGGTTAGTTGAGTTGAGTCATTCGGAGCATTGTAATTAAGGTGACATTGTGCCACTACAAAACTCGGGCCAAAAGTGATAATTAAGGTCTGAACCACTTCTATGGAAAGGAAGTTTCAATTAGCTATCTTTGCTTAACATCAACACACACAAATTTCCAGAACGGATAAGCTATCAGCACCAGGAAGGCCAAGACCCGTCGAGGGAATCATGCTGATCACTGTAAATATGTACCCTAGCGCAGCAGCTGGGAAGCATGGAGCAGGTGAATCGGCCGGGTTACCGACCTTGAGCTTGTCGGAGGCCTTCTTCAGCTCGATCTCGAGCTCCATCATGGTGGTGGCCCTGCTGGAGCGGATGACGGCGGCGAGCGCCATGATGGCGGCGACCGCCTCCGCAGCCTCGGGCTTGCGGCGCCAGAAGTTGAACTCCTCGATCACGCCGCCGGCGCCCCCAGGGGACGGGGGCGGAGCGGCGGCCGCGTCCGCCGCCGCATCAGCGCCGGGGTTGGCGGCCGCGGCGGCCGCGGCGTGGGCCAGCCAGTCGCTGGAGATGACGGCGTGGTGCTCCGCGCGCGTCTGGTAGTAGGCGGAAATGGGCGGCGGGGCGGGGCTAGGGTTAGGGTTTTGGGCGGCGTCGGCCTCCATGGCAGGGGAGGTCGGAGGAGGGGAGGGAGACGAGGTGAGCTTGTGTCTCCGTGAGGGATGATCTCAGCCGTCCGTTGAAGGGAGGTGATAGTGTGGTTTGTGATGTTTGCTTTGGCACCAAAATTTCACCAAATTCATTCCAGTTTTAAATATACAAAATAAAAATGATTGCGTTGTTAATAAATTCAGGTCGAATGAATCTCAGAGTGAGCAAGGTGAGTTTAGAACCTTATATTCTCTCTTTATTGCAATAAAATAAAATGATTCTCTTTTGGCTCTCTTTCATCTTATAGTTGGGTCGAATATCTGTGCCTTTTTATAAGACACCCACTTTGCCTTCCCTCTCTGAAAATTGGCATGATCTCAGTGACGAAGATGCACTTTTGCCCCCCGACAACAATCCCATGTCCAATTTTCATTTTGGACATGGAATATATCTTTTTGCACAGATCAAACACGAATAATATGAATACGAATTACAAAAAGTGCACGCCCAATTCATTCACATTGGCAACCACGAAGATGCTCCCCTGTATAAAAAGTTAGTAGGTCGTTACTCTGCTTTATGGTTTAATTATCAAAATTCCTTTTTCTCAAACAACTAAGGGCATTTGGTCTAGTGGTATGATTCTCGCTTAGGGTGCGAGAGGTCCCGAGTTCAATTCTCGGAATGCCCCCTTTTTATTCATTTTTGACTTTCTTTTCCTGTTTCGATTTAATTCAGGCCATTTGCTGGATTCCACCCAGGGTGGCAGGGGTACCCGTTTCATGTTTTAAATTGACAGCGGATAAAGTTATTTAATTCAGGCCAGTTGCTGGATTCCAGGGTGGCAGGGTGTACCCGTTTCATGTTTTAAATTGACAGCGGATAAAGTTGTCATACAAAAAACTTCAGTTTCTTTTTTTATGGAACATAAAGACCAACACCTTAAATGCACTTTTTGGTGACATATAAAGAAAATTACCCAATTTACCTTTTATTTCATATGTGTATAGGATTTGTTTCATTTGTGCCAAAGCCCATATTAAAATCGAGCTGTAGTCAAACAAAGCAAAGCCTTTGTGCATCTTGACCCGGAGTGAATGGCTCAGAAAACCCTGGAAGTCTCCATCTCAAAGGAAAAAAAAAAACCCAAAGTCTAAAAGAAGGTATCTCTTTGTTACCTATAGGCTATAAAGTTACTGATAACCATATAATTTTCATGTAAACTTTGGAAAACTCTAACGTAATGTACAATCTCATTATTTTTGTCACAAAAAAGTGCGCCTTATCTCTCATTTCCGGTCTTCACCGAAACTCCAGGTGTTTTACGATCACCCATCCTTTATTAGCCAAAAAAAAAGTGGAGTTCATGATCATTTTCACCCATTATGATTAGCCGTTACCGTTTGCCATCATGTAGCTTTTGTATGCCGTTTAATCACATAGTCGATTTGTCTACACTATTGATTTTGTCTTTAGAGTTTTTTTTTTTTTTTTGCTCTGAGAGTTTGCTGGAAGTGTTTAGTTCATCACGTAGTTTCTAAACATGTCGTGAAGTTTCTAAACTCCCACGTCCGCATGTCGTAAAGTTTCTAAACCGGTAGGAGTTTTCCTTTTCTTTTTGGACTAAGTTCGTACTACGAATCTTTGTAATTTTGACGAATTCAGGGCCTGGAAGACCAGTTTAGGTAATCAATGTTCATTGACAAAAAAAAAGTCTCTTTGACCCAATTTTTTTTATCAACAAGCAATATTTAACTTCGATTCAAATAAGTTATTAGATTTATCATGGAAAATACTTTAAATTTTATAACTTTCACCATTTAAAGTATTAAACTTTTAAAAAGTCCATTTACTACACCAAACAATTTAATTCGTCTGCACACCTTGTAGACAACTGTTGACGTCTATCTGGGCCAACATATGATCGCGCTAGATCGCGCAGTACGCAGCGACGCTCCTTGCAGTGCCGCAGCACCAACCGGTCAGACCGGTATGGTGGACCGGTCAGACCGGTCTCGCCGGGGTAGCCCGACGAGGATCCAACGAACGCCCGCTCGGGAGGGACCCTGTGACATCCTGAAAATTCACTAAACAAATCATGCGCTAAGTTGTTTTTCGTTGAGCTCGACTCTCTCTTAAACCCTGAACCCTAGATTTTCTCCTGAACGACCGACACCCGAATTCATTTCGTGTCCCATCTCTTCCCATCCAACGCGACGCGTCGCGACCGACCGCCGCGAATCCCGCTCCCTCTTTTTCCTCCTTTCCCCCCTGGCCGCGTGCCTCGTTCCCCGTGGCCCGCACCCGCGTGGCGACGCCACGCGTGGCCGACCGCGGCTGCAGTCGCCGCTGGCGCGCACCGCCCCCCTCCTTTTCCTTTCTCTTTTTTTCCTTTTTCCCCATTTTCTTTATTCCTTTTTCCTTTTTTTTTTCTTTTCCTTCTTTTCTTTCTTCCTTCTTCTCTCTCCTTCTTCTCCGACGCGCGACAGAGCTGCTCCCAGCCCGGCCCGCCTGCCCCGCGCGCGCCTCACCTCCCTCCCGCACGCGCACACCCACTCCCGGCAGATCACCGCGCTGCACCGAGCCGCCCTGGGCCACGCCCCCCTTCCCCACTTCGGCCTGCCCTGCTCCACACAGGCACCTCACTCCCGACCGCCCTACCGCGCGCGCGCCCCGGCCCCTGCTCGCCTGCCTCGCCGCTGTGCGGGCACGCACGCACCGCGCCCCGGCACGCCGAAGCCGTGTACGCGCCCCGGGCCGCGACGCCCGCCCACGCACGCCGCTGCACGCCCCGCCGAGCCAGTCCACGCACGTGGACCGCGTGCTCGGAGCGCCGCCGCGCCGCCCGCCGCTGCCAGGCTACCCGCATGCGCACGCCGCGGCCTCCCCGCCCGCGCCTCCCCGCTGCGCCCCGCTCCGCTCAGCGCCGCTTGCGCGCGCACGCGCACGGAGCGCCGGGCCGTGGCAAACGCGCTGGGCCGCAGCGACGTGAGCTCCGCCGAGCCCACGTGCACGCCGGGCCACGCCGCGCGACGCCCGCCGCTACCCTGTCCGGCCGCACAGTGCGCCACTGCTCGCCGCCTCGTCGCCTGTGCTACCGCCGCACGCCGCTCCACGACGAACGGACGCGGCCGGAGCACCATTACTCCGACCCGTGCCACTCGCCGGCTGCCTCACCCACCCTCACCTACCCCGCTCCGCCTCGCCGACCTAGCACGCCTATAAAAGAGGGCGCCGGCACCGCTCCTCCACACACCAAGTCGTCACAGCCGCCGCCCGCCTCCTCCCAAGCCGCAGCCGCGCCGCCACCGCGAACCGCTCCGCCCAGTGCCGCCCGCTCCCGCCGAGCCGCCTCTGCGCAGCACCCCAGCTAGAGGTGAGGATGGGGATCGATCCGTCGAAACCATCTCTCCCTTTTCCCCCCGGTCCCGGCCGCCCCCGAGGCCCGGAGCGGCCGGATTGACCGCCGCCGACGCCCCTAAGCCGCCTCCTCTGTTCGGCGTCGGGAGGAAGGGGATGAGTGGCCGTTTTGCGTCTAGGCCCTCCCTCTCCTCCCATTCTATTAAGGAACCCTTTCCCCTTATAACCCTTTTTCAAAAAGAACCCTGCCCTTTGTCCTAATTTCAAGTAAACCCTTTCACATAAAAACATAATTCCAAGTATACCCTTGACCCTTCCAGTTTAGTCCGAAGGTTTCTAGAAATTTCAAATAGGCCCCTGCCTTCTCAAGAAATAATTACCACTAGGTCCCCGATTCCTAATCTAGCCCCTGAACCCTCACAAAACCTATCATTTCATGCGCCAAAACAACCTCGATCGACCCCAAACTTTATCATACCATTTCTAACATAATTATGGACCGTGCCTTTAGCAAACCACTCATAGATGTTACTTCTATTTCTATATTTTATGTTTCTCCGTTTCGAGCTCAATGATAAAACTTGTTTTTCCTGTTTCTTGATTGTATGTTTGTTTGTTTGCGTCGTAGACCACGGAGTGAACGAAGGAGAGCCCGTCAACGAGCAGTACTGTGAGCAAGAGAACGAGGACCAGTTCCGCGACCCCGAGCCCGAAGGACAGGACTTCCCCGAAGACTTCGAAGACGGCAAGTTCAATCCCATCCTTTGATGCATGTTTCTGTCCTAGTTTTTATAAACACGACCCAATGGCCTGCTTTATAAAGTTGCATATGTTTTACTTGCATGAAAACACGGTTGGATAGCCACCCCTTGATTTGTGACGACTATTCCTTGACCACCTAGATTAATGTCTGATTTTGCTTGGACGTTAATCGATATTAGAATGCTTAGGACTTTACTCATAATACGATTTGTTTTATAAAGAAAATGTGTGCGTGTGGGATGGGATAAATGTGGTGTTTTTGTAAGGAAAGTTTAGACGGGATGGATGGCATATCCACGGATTTGCCATTCGGTGTGCTCGTGCCAATGTGGCAGGGCAATGAAGGGAGATATCCATCTTGTCGTGTCTAAGGACCGAGTTGGTGTGTCATCTCACCTAACTCCACTTTCGTGCAAACCACTCGACCGTTGAATGGGCAACGGCGTAGCATAAATCCCACTAGTTGGTGTGGTAGCCATCAGGAGAGCTGAGAGCAACGGGTAACTAAGGAAAAGGGATAAGCCCCGAGTGACTTATGCCCGGTTATACCTAAGTGAACGGTCAATGACCCCTTGGTGCATCCCGTGATGGCTAGTCAGGCTTAGCTATGGTGGGTAATGGCTATGTTGGGATCTACACCGACACGACGGTGTTCGAGTTGTGGTATCCTACTTGTGGGTAAAGTTGCACACCTCTGCAGAGTTAAGAATCTATTCGAATAGCCGTGCCCACGGTATTGGGCGAGTTACGGTGTGGTCACATAACTAGTGTTTCTTTGGGATGGGCTAGTGTGAGTTGTTTTGGAATTGTGTCCGGCAGTTGTGCCGTGTGCTACGACGGACGGGGAGTCCGGTAGCAGTTTTAAAACCTGAACTCTGTGTTACTGCAAAAACTGATTTCTAAAAGGTTTTCCGTAAAATAAACCCCTGCATAAAATGTCGTTTTTCTGCAAATTAAACCGTAACCTTATCCTTGATTTACCTATGCATATTATTCTGTCATAACCCCCACCGTGGGTGTGGTTGGACTTGCTGAGTACGTTCGTACTCACCCCATTCTCACTTTTTACAGAAGAAGACCCGGACTTCGTGCCAGACGACGCTGAGTAGGGTTATCGTTCTACACCCAACCTTGCCTGTGGAACCGGCCCCGTTGAGATGCCTCCGCTGTCGCAGTACTCTGAGCCCGTAGTAGACCCTATGTGGTTTGCGGTCTGGTGTTATGTTGTAGCTTGGTTAATAATTATCATCATCTGTATCGAGTGTCCTCCAAGGTTTGTATGGTTTTGAACCATCTGATGTAATAAATGTGGCATCAGCCTCCTGGGACTGGTGCTTTGTATCACATTTAAGTCTTCTCTTATGAGGGGACGCTTCAGGTGGTATCAGAGCCGTAGGTTGGCCGTAGGACGTGACCCTAGGAGCGAAACCCGTTTTTAGACCCTTTACCTTAGGACTTTTCTATCCTTAATCCTTTCCTCACACAAACACTTACCTTTGGTTCTTGCCCTGTTCCAGATGGCTGACAATGGATGGATTGGCGGAATCTGTTTCGCAGAGCCCGGCCTTCCCAAGTTGTTGATACTCAGCCTGGAACGCATCGGAGTTGTGGATCCACCAGAGTTTCTCTATCGGGAGTACGACTCCAAGGGTACTCTTCGGTGTGACCTGATGATCTTCATAGCAAGAAGCGCCCGCTATCCTGATGTGGACCCTTGGTTCATCTCCACCACTGGATTCCGTTTCCCGGATACCTATCGGAAAGCCGCCCGTAAAGCCCTGCGACGGCTCCGAGTGATCTACAAGCATCACCTTCAGCGTACTCCTATGGGATTTTTCCCGCCGACTGAAGGAAGAGGACGCACATGGATTGCCAGGATGAGAGGACTTGGAAGAGAAGAAGAAGACCTGGAAGACACGGTCTCTCACCTATCCATCTATCTCACCGGCCTGGATGAGCTCTATCGCGAGCAAGCAGCACAACTGAAACAGCAGGTCCACAGAGCAGAAAAAGCAACCCAGGAGATGGAGGAACAACGGTCGAGGACTTTCCATGCCGAGTATTCCCTAGCCGCCCTCCAAGTCCAAATGGATGAAAAGGAGGAAGAGCTGGAAGAACAGCGGGCAAGAGCCACACGTGCCGAGAACTCGCTAGCCGCTCTTCAAGCTCAGTTGCGGAGATACGAGGCTCGCTGGGGAATAGGTGGATGGATAGAGGAAGACGAAGAAGAGGAAGAACCCATGGAAACCCATTGGGACGTTGGCACTCAGACTGAAGAAGAACCCGAAGAAACCCACTGGGATAAAGGAACTCAGACCGAGGATGATGTGATGGATCAGCACCTTCCACTGAAGAAGCGCTCCTTTAGAATTGAGGAAGAATCCCCATGATAGGAGTAGTCTCTAAGCTAGAACCCTTGCTCTAATAATCATGTACCCATGAAGTTGTACCCCATCATGATGCCATAAATAAAAACCATCTACCCCTTTGTGTACCGCAAATATTTGTGCAAGTTTTTCACTCTATCTTTATTTTCAGATGGCTGAGGAAGGATGGACCCAGGGCGACTGCCAAGCTGCACCTGGCTTTCCCAGCCTGTTGATCAACGCCCTGGAAAGCCTTGGCGTTACGGAACGCCCAAGGTACTACAGCCGAGAGTACGAGCATCATGGCACTCTCCGCTGCAGGGTGATCATTGTCATCACCAGAAGTGAGCGCCACCCCAACATCCAGTCGTGGCGAGTGACCGCTACGGGATTCAGGCACCAAGACACCTATCCCTTGGCCGTCAGAAAGGCACTTCGGTACCTATGCCGGATTTTCGAAGAACACCTAGCACCCACGCCAATGAGGTTCTTTCCGCCGGCCATCAGGACCCCTGTTTGGGAAGCCCGCATGAGAAGCCTGGAACGGCGCCGCCATGAAGTAGACCCTTTGTACCAAGTGGCTAACTATCTGGCCGCTTTGGACCAACTCTTCGATGAGCAGGCCCACCTGCTGAGGGAGCAGACCAATCGTGCCGAGCAAGCTGAACTCGCGGTGAGGCTCCAACAGGTCCGAGCAGCCCAAGCCGAGGCAAGAGCCGCAGCCGCGATCAGCAGCGAAGCAGTGGCACAGGAGAGCCTCAGACAGGCCCGAGACCGGCGCATGCAAGAATGGACCAGGAGTGGGACCCCAGTTCCGGCCATCGGAGAAGATCATGTTCTACTTGGGACACCCGTCATAGGATGGGGAACGCTCTTTGGAAGCCCTCGAGCTCCACCCGAGAACCCCGAAGGGTCTACTGCTGTCAGAGAAAGAGAAGTTGCCGCTCAGCCCCAAGAGAACGGGAACCCGGAGGACGACGAGCCGTTTGTTTCCCCGGAAGCTCGTATCACCCCAGAAGAAGACTCGCCCCGCGAGTAGAGTGTCCAACCCTACCCTGTTGTTGCACCCTTCTAGCCCTTTCGGTTTAAGTTGTACCCTTAGTTTGAACCTGTACCCGGACTTGTAGTACGCATTCTAGTCGTGTTTCCGTGTTGTACCCTACCTCGCTTTAGTAAAAGTTGCTTGTTTGCCTTGTTGTGTGCTTGTTGTGTGTGTGCCTTTCGGCAGAAGGTTAATTCTGCCTTTTTCAGAAATACGAATTAAATAACTTAAACATCACCTAATCCCAATCTCACAAAAACCCTACCAAATCTGCAGATGGTTTCCCGAAGCGTCACGAGGGCCTCCCGTGTCAGGGACCCTGCAGCTGCTGACGCAGGAGTGCGCCTTAACGGGCAAAACCACCCTCAGGAAGAACAAGAAGTGAGTCAGGGCAGAGGAGAAAATCATGGTGCACAGCTGCCACCACCACCACCACCTTTCGTGGACCTGGCACAAGTAATCCATAACCAGACTCTCATACTGGAGACACTGGCCAATGCTCTAGTGAACAGGCAGCCACGAGAGCAGACCTTTAATGACAAGCTGACAACTTTTCTGAGGGCCAAGCCACCCACTTTTGCCGGATCCAGCAACCCCTTGGATGCAGATGACTGGCTCCGCGTGATCCAGAGGAAGCTCGAGCCATTTGGGTGCCAGGATCGAGATAAAATTCTTCTGGCTGCACATCAACTCACCGGGACTGCCTTAGCCTGGTGGGAGAATTACTGCGCTGCTGCCAGAGATGCCTCCACCATCACCTGGAATGAATTCGTGAGAGAGTTCCGCCGCTATCACATCCCCTCAGCTACCATGAAGCGCAAGGCAGATGAATTCCGCGCACTTCAGCAGGGGAATATGACGGTGGAAGAGTATACACACCAGTTTATGGAGCTGTCTCGATATGCACCCGAAGAAGTGAACGACGACGAAAAGAAACAGGACATGTTCAAGAAGGGACTAAACCCAGAACTCAGGACCCTGCTCACCCCTCAGATCTATCCTGACTTCAACACCCTGATGAACAAGGCAATCCTCACTGAGAAGGCCAAGAGTGATGAAAGAAAGGATAACAAGCGCAAGTTCCTGGAGAGTAAGGCCCGCCAGCAGGATCGTTCCCAGAAGGCCAGAAGTTTCAGCTACAATGCACCAAGGACCCAAGCCCCAATGCAGTACAGAACCCAGTCCCAAGCGACAGGACCACGGGCCCCTAACACACAGCTCAGAAGCCAGAACACCATGAGGGCCCCACAGAGTAATGCGAGCCAAGTCACCAACAACAACAGCAATGTCAGGGCCTGTTTCAACTGCCGAGAGACAGGGCATTTCATCGCCGATTGCCCTTATGCCAAGAACAAGCCAGCCACTTCAGCTTTCTCCAACACAGTGAACGGACCCAAGCCAGTGCTGACCGGTGCCAACCGAGTGCCCCTCCGTGGCAACACCAACAACAACAACAATCAGCAAAGGCAATCCCAGCAGTCTTTCGGACGGGCTCGCGTCAACCACATCGACGCGCAGGAAGCTCAAGGAGCTCAGGGTGTAGTACTCGGTGAGTACCTAGTCAGCTCAACTCTTGCAACAGTACTGTTTGATTCTGGAGCGTCACACTCATTTATATCCTTGAGTTTTGTGGAGAAACATAAAATACCTACAGTACTACTAAAAACACCCCTATTAACCCGGACGCCCGGAGGAGACATCAGGTGTCAACTGGGTTGTCTACGGGTAAGGATTAATTTAAGTGGGGTAGAGTTTCTAGCAGATCTAGTAGTACTTAAGTCAGAAGGGATAGATGTGATCCTCGGAATGGATTGGCTGAGCAAACACAATGGCCTCATAGGTTGTATGGACAAGGTAGTCCACCTAACAAACCCAGAGGGAGTCCGAGTGACCTGTCACACCCGGGAAAGTGGAGCAAACCCGATGGTGTTTAGCATGGAAGCCAAGTCCTTGGAAGAAGTCCCAGTAGTGAGTGAGTACCCCGATGTCTTTCCTGAAGAACTTCCCGGTATGCCACCAGATAGGGACGTAGAATTTGTCATTGATCTTGTTCCTGGAACCGCCCCCATAGCCAAGAGACCCTACAGGATGGCAGCCTCTGAGTTGGCAGAGTTAAAGAAACAACTAGAGGAGTTACAACGGATTGGCTTCATCAGGCCAAGTTCGTCACCTTGGGGAGCCCCGGTTCTATTTGTCAAGAAAAAGGATGGAAGTATGAGGTTGTGCGTTGATTATCGAGCACTGAACGAAGTCACTATCAAGAACAAGTACCCTCTTCCCAGAATCGATGACCTTTTTGACCAGCTAAAAGGAGCCAGGTACTTTTCCAAGATTGACCTAAGGTCCGGATATTTTCAGCTCAAGATTAGGGAGAGCGACATTCCGAAGACAGCCTTTGTCACCCGATACGGACAGTTTGAGTTCACAGTAATGTCATTTGGACTGACAAACGCACCGGCCTATTTCATGAACCTCATGAACAAAGTGTTTATGGATGAGCTAGATAAGTTTGTCGTAGTTTTCATTGACGACATACTTATTTACTCAAAGAGTATTCAAGAGCACGAGCAACACCTGAGAGTAGTTCTGGAGAAGTTAAGAATGCACAGGCTATACGCCAAATTCAGCAAGTGTGAGTTCTGGCTGGAGAAAGTAGCCTTCCTTGGTCATATCTTGACCGCGGAAGGAGTGGCAGTAGACCCCGAGAAGGTCGAAGCAGTATCCAACTGGCAGCAACCAACCAATGTCAGTGAGATCAGGAGTTTCCTCGGATTAGCTGGGTACTATCGGAGATTTATTGAGGGATTTTCTAAGATAGCCCGGCCCATGACAGAGCTGCTCAAGAAAGAGAAGAAGTTCACCTGGACGGAGTCGTGTGAAAGAAGCTTCCAGGAGTTGAAGCGAAGATTGACGACAGCCCCAGTGCTAACCCTGCCGGATATTCATCGGGATTTTGTCATCTATTGTGATGCGTCCCGACAAGGATTGGGTTGTGTGCTGATGCAGGATGGGAAAGTCGTTGCATATGCTTCCCGTCAGCTCAGGACTCATGAGCAAAATTACCCGACTCATGATTTGGAGCTTGCGGCCGTAGTGCACGCACTTAAGATCTGGAGGCACTATTTGATTGGAAATAAGTGCGAAATCTTTACCGATCATAAAAGTCTGAAGTATATCTTCACCCAACCAGACTTGAACTTGAGACAAAGAAGATGGCTAGAATTAGTCAAAGATTATAATCTTGAAATCCATTATCACCCTGGTAAAGCAAATGTAGTAGCCGATGCCCTAAGTCGGAAATCCTACGGGCCTAAGAATGACCATTTACGAGAGGAAATGGCACGATTAAATGTGCACATTGTCCCTCGAGGTTCCAGCCAAGTGCTGAACGTTCAATCCACTCTAGAAGAACGAATCAGGAAAGCCCAGAGAGCGGACAAGGGACTGATGGAAATCCGGAAGCAAACCGGAGAAAATAAGGCACCAGACTTTAGAATGGATAATAGGGGAACATTGTGGTACAAAGATAGAATTTGTGTGCCCCAGAAGGGAGATTTCAGGCAAATAATCATGGATGAAGCCCACAACTCAGCCTACTCTATTCACCCAGGATCCACCAAGATGTATATGGACTTAAAACAGAAATATTGGTGGAATGGGATGAAGGCAGACATTGCACGATTTGTCGCCCATTGCGATACTTGTCAGAGAATCAAAGCTGAACACCAGAAGCCGGCAGGATTGTTGCAGCCCCTACCCATTCCGGTTTGGAAATGGGATGAAATAGGGATGGATTTTGTGGTAGGACTGCCCAGAACCCAGAAAGGACACGATTCCATATGGGTAATAGTGGACCGACTCACTAAAGCGGCTCACTTCATACCCGTACGTACCAACTACGGCGGAGAGAAGCTAGCCAAGCTTTACGTGGAGAATATAGTGAAGCTGCATGGTGTGCCCAGCCGAATTGTTTCCGACAGAGGGACCCAATTCACCTCTAGATTTTGGAAAAGTTTGCATAAAGCCATGGGCACCAAGCTAGACTTTAGCTCCGCTTATCACCCGCAGACAGATGGTCAGACAGAAAGGGTGAATCAGATTATGGAAGATATGTTGAGAGCGTGTGTCCTTACCTATGGCAAGGATTGGGAACAGAGTCTACCCTATGCCGAGTTCTCATACAATAACGGGTATCAAGCAAGCTTGGGCATGTCGCCGTTCGAAGCCCTTTACGGAAGAAAATGCAGAACCCCTCTGATGTGGTCAGAGGTTGGAGAACGTGCTCTAGTCGGACCCGCCCTCATAAAAGAAGCAGAAGAAAGGGTGGCCGAAATTAGAGAAAAGCTGAAAGCAGCCCAGTCCCGGCAGAAGAGTTACGCTGACAAGAAAAGGCGGGAAGTGAGTTTCAGTCCAGGGGATTTTGTGTATCTCAAGGTATCACCCATTCGAGGGACCCGAAGATTTCAGGTACAAGGAAAATTAGCCCCTCGGTACATTGGACCATACCGAGTTCTGAAGAAAGTTGGAGCAGTAGCATACCGTTTGGAACTGCCAGAAGAAATGTCAGATATACATCCAGTGTTCCACGTCTCACAGCTAAGAAGATGTTTGAGAGTACCCGAGGCAGAACACGTGCCAGTAGAAACGATAGATCTACAGCCGGACCTACGATATCAAGAAGTACCGGTCAAGATTCTCGACACGGTCACCAGAAGGACCAGAAACTCTGAAGTATGGATATGCAGAGTCCAGTGGAGCAGACACGGAGTAGAAGAAGCGACGTGGGAACGAGAAGACGCTCTGAAGGAGGAGTTTCCCCACCTGTTTAGGAACCAGCCGAATCTCGAGGACGAGATTCATTTTAAGTGGGGTAGGTTTGTGACATCCTGAAAATTCACTAAACAAATCATGCGCTAAGTTGTTTTTCGTTGAGCTCGACTCTCTCTTAAACCCTGAACCCTAGATTTTCTCCTGAACGACCGACACCCGAATTCATTTCGTGTCCCATCACTTCCCATCCAACGCGACGCGTCGCGACCGACCGCCGCGAATCCCGCTCCCTCTTTTTCCTCCTTTCCCCCCTGGCCGCGTGCCCCGTTCCCCGTGGCCCGCACCCGCGTGGCGACGCCACGCGTGGCCGACCGCGGCTGCAGTCGCCGCTGGCGCGCACCGCCCCCCTCCTTTTCCTTTCTCTTTTTTTCCTTTTTCCCCATTTTCTTTATTCCTTTTTCCTTTTTTTCTTTTCCTTCTTTTCTTTCTTCCTTCTTCTCTCTCCTTCTTCTCCGACGCGCGACAGAGCTGCTCCCAGCCCGGCCCGCCTGCCCCGCGCGCGCCTCACCTCCCTCCCGCACGCGCACACCCGCTCCCGGCAGATCACCGCGCTGCACCGAGCCGCCCTAGGCCACGCCCCCCTTCCCCACTTCGGCCTGCCCTGCTCCACACAGGCACCTCACTCCCGACCGCCCTACCGCGCGCGCGCCCCGGCCCCTGCTCGCCTGCCTCGCCGCTGTGCGGGCACGCACGCACCGCGCCCCGGCACGCCGAAGCCGTGTACGCGCCCCGGGCCGCGACGCCCGCCCACGCACACCGCTGCACGCCCCGCCGAGCCAGTCCACGCACGTGGATCGCGTGCTCGGAGCGCCGCCGCGCCGCCCGCCGCTGCCAGGCTACCCGCATGAGCACGCCGCGGCCTCCCCGCCCGCGCCTCCCCGCTGCGCCCCGCTCCGCTCAGCGCCGCTTGCGCGCGCACGCGCACGGAGCGCCGGGCCGTGGCAAACGCGCTGGGCCGCAGCGACGTGAGCTCCGCCGAGCCCACGTGCACGCCGGGCCACGCCGCGCGACGCCCGCCGCTACCCTGTCCGGCTGCACAGTGCGCCACTGCTCGCCGCCTCGTCGCCTGTGCTACCGCCGCACGCCGCTCCACGACGAACGGACGCGGCCGGAGCACCATTACTCCGACCCGTGCCGCTCGCCGGCTGCCTCACCCACCCTCACCTACCCCGCTCCGCCTCGCCGACCTAGCACGCCTATAAAAGAGGGCGCCGGCACCACTCCTCCACACACCAAGTCGTCACAGCCGCCGCCCGCCTCCTCCCAAGCCGCAGCCGCGCCGCCACCGCGAACCGCTCCGCCCAGTGCCGCCCGCTCCCGCCGAGCCGCCTCTGCGCAGCACCCCAGCTAGAGGTGAGGATGGGGATCGATCCGTCGAAACCATCTCTCCCTTTTCCCCCCGGTCCCGGCCGCCCCCGAGGCCCGGAGCGGCCGGATTGACCGCCGCCGACGCCCCTAAGCCGCCTCCTCTGTTCGGCGTCGGGAGGAAGGGGATGAGTGGCCGTTTTGCGTCTAGGCCCTCCCTCTCCTCCCATTCTATTAAGGAACCCTTTCCCCTTATAACCCTTTTTCAAAAAGAACCCTGCCCTTTGTCCTAATTTCAAGTAAACCCTTTCACATAAAAACATAATTCCAAGTATACCCTTGACCCTTCCAGTTTAGTCCGAAGGTTTCTAGAAATTTCAAATAGGCCCCTGCCTTCTCAAGAAATAATTACCACTAGGTCCCCGATTCCTAATCTAGCCCCTGAACCCTCACAAAACCTATCATTTCATGCGCCAAAACAACCTCGATCGACCCCAAACTTTATCATACCATTTCTAACATAATTATGGACCGTGCCTTTAGCAAACCACTCATAGATGTTACTTCTATTTCTATATTTTATGTTTCTCCGTTTCGAGCTCAATGATAAAACTTGTTTTTCCTGTTTCTTGATTGTATGTTTGTTTGTTTGCGTCGTAGACCACGGAGTGAACGAAGGAGAGCCCGTCAACGAGCAGTACTGTGAGCAAGAGAACGAGGACCAGTTCCGCGACCCCGAGCCCGAAGGACAGGACTTCCCCGAAGACTTCGAAGACGGCAAGTTCAATCCCATCCTTTGATGCATGTTTCTGTCCTAGTTTTTATAAACACGACCCAATGGCCTGCTTTATAAAGTTGCATATGTTTTACTTGCATGAAAACACGGTTGGATAGCCACCCCTTGATTTGTGACGACTATTCCTTGACCACCTAGATTAATGTCTGATTTTGCTTGGACGTTAATCGATATTAGAATGCTTAGGACTTTACTCATAATACGATTTGTTTTATAAAGAAAATGTGTGCGTGTGGGATGGGATAAATGTGGTGTTTTTGTAAGGAAAGTTTAGACGGGATGGATGGCATATCCACGGATTTGCCATTCGGTGTGCTCGTGCCAATGTGGCAGGGCAATGAAGGGAGATATCCATCTTGTCGTGTCTAAGGACCGAGTTGGTGTGTCATCTCACCTAACTCCACTTTCGTGCAAACCACTCGACCGTTGAATGGGCAACGGCGTAGCATAAATCCCACTAGTTGGTGTGGTAGCCATCAGGAGAGCTGAGAGCAACGGGTAACTAAGGAAAAGGGATAAGCCCCGAGTGACTTATGCCCGGTTATACCTAAGTGAACGGTCAATGACCCCTTGGTGCATCCCGTGATGGCTAGTCAGGCTTAGCTATGGTGGGTAATGGCTATGTTGGGATCTACACCGACACGACGGTGTTCGAGTTGTGGTATCCTACTTGTGGGTAAAGTTGCACACCTCTGCAGAGTTAAGAATCTATTCGAATAGCCGTGCCCACGGTATTGGGCGAGTTACGGTGTGGTCACATAACTAGTGTTTCTTTGGGATGGGCTAGTGTGAGTTGTTTTGGAATTGTGTCCGGCAGTTGTGCCGTGTGCTACGACGGACGGGGAGTCCGGTAGCAGTTTTAAAACCTGAACTCTGTGTTACTGCAAAAACTGATTTCTAAAAGGTTTTCCGTAAAATAAACCCCTGCATAAAATGTCGTTTTTCTGCAAATTAAACCGTAACCTTATCCTTGATTTACCTATGCATATTATTCTGTCATAACCCCCACCGTGGGTGTGGTTGGACTTGCTGAGTACGTTCGTACTCACCCCATTCTCACTTTTTACAGAAGAAGACCCGGACTTCGTGCCAGACGACGCTGAGTAGGGTTATCGTTCTACACCCAACCTTGCCTGTGGAACCGGCCCCGTTGAGATGCCTCCGCTGTCGCAGTACTCTGAGCCCGTAGTAGACCCTATGTGGTTTGCGGTCTGGTGTTATGTTGTAGCTTGGTTAATAATTATCATCATCTGTATCGAGTATCCTCCAAGGTTTGTACGGTTTTGAACCATCTGATGTAATAAATGTGGCATCAGCCTCCTGGGACTGGTGCTTTGTATCACATTTAAGTCTTCTCTTATGAGGGGACGCTTCAGACCCCGTCGGGACAGGCGCACCTTGTGTTGACCTAGGCTCGGCAGGCCAGCTAGGGCGCCCCCTCACGCCATGGAGACGAGAGACGAACAACACATATGGTTGGAAAAGATTAGGGCAAAGAAAAGGTAAAAAATATAAAAATGTTTGATAGATTCGATTGGATACTCTCAATCGGCCGTGACCCTTTATATTTATAGGGTGGGGTGGACTTATCCCGCAAGGAATCCTATCACAGATTTAAATCTACAAAAAGTTCTAATTGTATTCGGATTCCAGGTAGACCGGTCTGACCGGCCGGTGTTGCCAGACCGGCTACACGGTCCAGACCGGTCAGACCGCTCCCATGCACCGATCAGATCGTCTGTTCGACCTGTACCAATTTTGATCGTCAACAATAACATTTTGACTCAAGTTACTCTTCAAAGTTAAAACTATTTCAGTCGGTCCAATGAAACCTGCCACTATTGAGATTTGAGATTCGTAGAAGCTGAGATCAAGTTCAAAATTTGTAACATGATTAAGGGAATGAGTCCTATGCTACAAAGTACTTCAAACTTTCTTCATCGTTACTACTTTTCATGCGACCTTGTATATCTACGAGTTTAGTTGTCACGAACGATTTTGCAAAACAGAATGACAAGGTGGCAGACCGCCCTCTGCAATCTCATCCTTCGCTTCGCCCCCAAAGGCCATTCTAGCGGAACAGTTGCTGCTGCCTCGCAGCCCGCCCTCTCCGCTCCTAGTGGCGGACCCAGAGATTTTACAAAGTCTGGGCCAACATAGCAGTCGAGAACAAGTTTACACAAATATATCAACTACTAACCTAAGCAAACTTGACGGTGTTATTCCATTTTAGTTATTTTTGTGACAATCTTATCAATTAAATATGACTACTGACAAAAAAATAAATGCAAATAGTATACTAATTTTCAGTAAGCTGCTCGGCTCCATGAGATTTTAATAACTAGCAAATCAATTATTGATCTATCCGTTGATGCTTAGATGCTACGAGCAATGGAGACATGATGTTTGTTTGCCTTTGTTGTGCCTTGCCCAACTGCTATTGGCCCCTGCTCACCGTATTTTTCTTTGTCCGACTTAAATGTGCGCATGCAACTGCTGCACTTTGGTGCTCGCGGAAGCCCGGGCCACTGCCCAGGGTGGCCGGGCCCTGGGTCCGCCGGGATTCCCTTGGCTCCCGGGATTCCCTTCCTTGTGATGCTCCTCCTTCCCCTGCATGTTATTAGCGCTAGATGCAGCTCCGGCGAGTTGCAACTCGCCACCTCCGTCCCTGTTTCTTCCTCTTCTTCTCCAGTTTCTTGCCCTACTTGACCAATCAAGAAGAGACTAGGAAGGGGACGGGCTGGCGGAGGGTGCTGTGCACGTCCGACCAGTAGGACGGCAGCGGCTACGGCCATCGCGACGCCAAGAGCGAGAAGCGCCGCCCGCATGCGTACAGGGCAGACCTGGGGGGCGACCTGCGGACTGCAGCGCCGGGTGCGGATGGGTTGGGAAGGGTGGGGTAGGTGAGAAATAGAAGGATTTCAACCTTATATAACTAGGGTTTCAAGATGGGCTTTTACTGGGCTGAAAGACTTCGGAGGCCCAACGGAGCTCTGCGGGTACATTTTAGGATCCGCCCCAAACCCGAAATATTTCGGGTACCCGAACCCGAAAATTTGTGGGTGAAAATCAAGAACCAAACCCGAACCCCGCAAATTCGAAACCCGCGGATATCCGCACCAAACCCGCCCCGCTGCCATCCTTACTCTATCGGAAGCCCACGAAAATTCGAGGAAGGTGACTGTCGAGCAAGTTCTCCTTTCCTCCTTCCGCTCTCTCCTTTAGCCATCCAATCTTGCTCTTGAGCCACAATGCCCTAATGGTCCACCTATGTGGCTCGATCCATTCTCCTCGTGCCCGGATCTGATGACCTTGCTGGCCGAGTGGCCGAGATAGTTGATCCGTGCGCATGGTCGGGCTTCACCTTGCCGGACTGACGCTAGCATCGTATGAATCGCCCGGTGGTGGCTGGGTTCGTGTGGCTCCTCCCCACCAGCCCGGATTTGGATCCTGCAGAGGGCGCATCGCTATCGGGGCATAAGTGCTCCAGTCTAGGTGACTGCTATGGCAGTGGCAGTGGCAGGGCTCCTTTTGCCTCCCCCTCTCCACACGCTTGGTGGCAACGGCGAGGCTGCTCTCTGTGAGGCTGGCAGTGGTGAGAACATGTGGTGCTATGATGTCGTTGGTGGGTGGCTGCATGTTCTCAGATGACCATGGTACTGGTAGCACAGGGGCGGAGCTAGCGGTGGGTCTAGGGGGGCTCCAGCCTCTCCTAGACCCCCACAAACAATTGAGCCCCTCCTTGAGCCCTCCTTCATTTTTTTAGGAGAAAGAATGAGGAAGAAGAGGAGGAGGAGGAAGAAACCCAGCCCCCCTGATCTATTCCTGGATCCGCCACTAGTACCAGCGGGACGGGGGGAGGCTGATGCCTTGGTAGTTGGTACCCCTTCGTACTACGAGGGTGACAGGTAGATAGATTTCTTGCAATAGTGATTAGTAGTGAAGCTAGAGCAAAATTAGTGGTAGGTGCATTTGCCTTGTGGGTGCATAAGCTTAGGATGTGAGCCAGGTGCATATATGCTGAAAATGTGATCTAAATCATTCATTTTTCATTTGTTGTGGGTACATATACACCCCCTAGGTGCTATGTACCATCGCCCTTGACACATAACACTTTGACCCAAAGCGGCATGCATGTACTGCCTCCATGACGAAGTCAAACCATCCTTCCTAGCTGCACCCCCTAGGTACTATGTACCTTCGCCTCTAACGCATATCATCACTTTGATCCAGAGCTACCATCACTTTGATCCAGAGTGGCTTGCCTGTACTGCCTACATGATGAAGCCAAACCATCCTTCCTTGCTACGGGGGAGTGTGAAGTATGCGATGGGCGTGTGGTTTGCTGCTAGCATTGCCGGTATTTAAGGGGAGGGGGGAAGGTAGACGAGGATTGCCGGGCATAATTTTTACAGTTTAGTTCTTTTTTAGAAAGCCTTTTATATTTTTGCTCACTAACATGTCGTGGGTGCATTTGCTTTGTGGGTGCATAAACTTAGGACGTGGGGTGCATATATGGTGAAAATTTGATCTAAATCACTGATTTTTCATTTTGTGTGGGGGCATATGCACCCCTAGGTACTATGTACCTTCGCCCCTGATGCATGCAAACACCTTGACCCGAAGCGGCATGCTTGTACTGCATTCATGACGAAGCCAAACCATCCTTCCTAGCTGCGGGGAGTTGAAAGGACCTTGTTTGGTTTTGGTAATTGAGTGACAACTTAGGTGGACTAATAAGTGTTCATGTTGAGATACACAGGTGATTAGTCCAAGCAAAGACACTAGTATGAGTAACATGTGCCGTGGAGGAGAAATGGCTAAGGGTTGATGATATACTCATATAGTGTGATAAAGGAACTCATTGCATATGAGACATGACATGGAGTCGTGTGGCTAGATGGAGAAGATCAATACAAGGCTTTGTGTCGATGGAGCGATTGCAAGTGTGAAGGGCAAGTTGGAGGCTTTGAAGCGACAAACCGCATGTGGCAGGGAAGCTTGAGCAAAGATTTGGCGCCGATGGACCAAGACAATGGTGAAGAGCAAGCTCATTTGAGATTGATGAACCAATAAGCTCACATGATGATATGAAGTAGATCATATCATTCAAGGAAGATCATGCCAAGTGTTGACTCATGATGATGATCAAAAGGCTTGATGGAGGTTGGTGCTTGTGTGGCATCAATATTTGAGAAGATGATATGGAATGCGTAAGACAAAGGTATAACTAGTAGGGCATTTCATTTCACCACTCAAAGGTTGAGTAGAGAAGTGCATGACCGGATTCAGGATAAATGGCCGTACTATCAAGAGGGACAAACTTGTTTGCATACCGGTCATCTAGTGCCACTTGAGCGAGCTAACTTTTGCATACATTGCTAGGATCGAGCGGCATTGAAAGTTTTTCAAAAATAATTTGAAAATTCTAACTAAGGCTTAATGGTGTCGATTATCCCGTGGAAGATCATTTGGAGTTGGTATGCTTTGGAAAAATGGTTTTTTGTTGTGTTCCTAACTAAGGGTTGGATCTTGGAATGCAATTCTGGGTTGATCCATTTTGTTTTGGATCATATATTCAATTGGGTTGTGTAGTCCTCTGAATAAACTTTTCATAGAGTCAAAGATCACCTAATTTGGACATCGAAGTCAAAAAGTTATTACCATTTTACCGAGTCTCAGTTGTGCTAAAAGTTGAGTTGTGGACGGTCCGCACTAGGGCTGCGGACGGACCGCCGATATCATGTTTGAGATCATACAGAACTAGTTTTGGTCCTATGTGGGGAGCAAAAGTGAACTGCGGATCATCCGGCCCCTATGGGCGGACCGTCCGTCTTTAAAACCTGAAATAGACACAGAAACTTAGTCTTTCTGTATTGGGTGTCCAAATGAACTGCGGACCGTCAGCCGTTTGTGAGGCAGACCGTTCGCCCATGCTGTAACGGTCGACTCCGAGAAGCATTTATTGAGGATATAGCCATTGGGTTTGAAATGGTAGACCGTCCGGGCCCTGTGAGGTGGACTATCCGCGAAAACTCTATTTTCACGGAATTTGAGTGTAACGGCTAGTTTGGAGCCTTTCTCTATAAATAGAGGTAGTGACCGGCCATTTGAGGTGCTGAGCATCTTGGACACTTGGTTTCCTTGTGTGAGAGTGCTTGAGAGTCCTCCAACTCACTTGAGTTTAGAGCAAATCATATCCGCTAAGTGAGAGAGCGATTCTAGTGCGTTGCATTGAGAGTTGCAAGAGATTGGCACTAGGTGATCGAGTTGCAAATCGGTGGTTCTTGTTACTCTTGGAGGTTGCCACCTCCTATACGGCTTGGTGGTGTGTCTCCATCGTGAAGCCCGCAAGAAGATTGTGCAGTGCTCCGGAGAAGTGATTGTGAGGGGTATTCTTCTCACCCCGCGGGAGTCGGAAAGAGCAACTCTAGTTGAGCGAGATGTGAAGAGCAACAAGTGGTCCGGCCGGGTCAAGTGCTAGAGCTCGTCTGAGTACTCCACATGGGAGAGTCTGACTTGAGAGTCACCACTAGCAAGAGGACCGGTGACAACCTTGGAGCTTGTCTCAACAGGGACTAGTTTAGTGGCAACCAAGTGAACCTCGGGATAAAATCTTGTGTCTCCCCGCTGGTTTGATTTTATTTATGCATAATTTACAGTTGTGGTGAAGTTGCTCGATATTGTGGTGCTTGTGTTTTGAGTGCAGGAACTTGGAGATATATCTGAGGAAGTCAATTCAATCATCATCTCCAAATTTGACTTGATTCGGATCTCTCTAGCCTCACTCTTCAGTTTGGAAGTTCACTGCCCAGGCAAAACCAGTGGCCCCGGATTTGCCAAACCAGTGGCACCGGATTTGCAAAACCAATGGTACAGGATTTTCTAGTCATACACAATCTTGTATTTACTTACTCATATTTTGTGCTTATGTAGTTGCTCTTTTAATTTGTTAGCTTGCTAGTCTCCTTCCTTGTTTGTGTAGCATAGATAGCACCCTTGCGTGACTAATTGGCTTGAGTAGCCTTGTTAGTCATTTTGCTTAGTTTGTGTAGCTAAGTAATTTTGAGTTTTCTAGTTTGGCTTGTGTAGCCTTACTTTTGAGAACCTCTAGTTGTGTTTAGGTTTTGTGCGCTTTTGCATACTAGTATGAGTAGGAGCTTCTTCTTTGTTTCTTAAGTACTAGTGCATAGATTTGTGTGACCTTGCAAATTAGAATTGTGTAGGTGAGCTCTATCTAGCTCGGCACTTTAGTTGCTCAATTAGGATCCTTTTGTAAGGTGCAAGTTTTAGATAGAGGGGTGTAGTCTTGGCTAGATGATTGATTTAGTTCCGCATTTGTTTCGGTTAACCGGTAATGTTTTAAGTTTTAGAAAAGACTATTCACCCCCCTCTAGTCCGCCATCCCGACTCTACAGGAGTGCGGGGGTGTGTGAAGTGGGCGATAGGAGTGTAGTTTCTAGCTGCGGGGAGTGCGAGTGACGGGGGTGTAAACCCGGGACCCCTGACGGGCTTGACTCGTGCAGGGGCAGCCCAACCAGTCTCCTGGGCCGGACGCGGCGCAGCCCACCAACCAGCGTAGGTGGTTGCCTTCACTCGTAAGCCAACACCGCTGGGAGCCTGACCTCCTGGGACACGTGGAGGCTCCCCGACCTAGCGCCTCATGTCAGAGCCGTACCGGACGACCCGGACTGTGTGCTCCAAGGTTGCCACCCTCCTGACAGGCGTGCCGATCAAGACAGGCCCCCGTACAGGCTCCACGACTCTTGTTCCCCTTATCTTGCGGCATAGACATAGGCTACTGGGCTCTTTGACAGAGGGACAGCACCGCAAGTTCGGGCCCCGCGACACTACGGGGGAGGGCGTCAACGGACGTCGCCTCCCGCGCCGTAATGATGGTTGCCCCTGCGCACCACTCCATTATGCCAGCGAGCGTGACTGGACGTCCCCCGTGTAGGGTCGAGATGGCGGACTAGAGGGGGTGAATAGTCCTTTCTAAAACTTAAAACATCATCGGCTAACCGAAACAAATGCGGAATTAAACTAATCGGTCTAGCCAAGACTACACCCCTCTATCTAAAACTTGCACCTTACAAAAGGATACTAATTGAGTAACTAAGGTGCCGGGCTAGGTAGAGCTCACCTACACAATTCTAGTTTGCAAGGTCACACAGGGCTATGCAACTAGTACTTCACACACTGTTGGAGCTCCTACACAATTCTAATGAGCAAAAGCACAAAGCCAATCTAAGCTCACTAGATGCACAATGGACAAGGCTACACAAACCAAATCCAAAGGCTCAAACTAGCTTAGGTACACAAACTAAGCAAAGTGACTAACAAGGCTACTCAAGCCAATTAGTCATGCAAGAGTGCTACTTCTATGTCACACAAAGAAGGAGGGAAACTAGCAATCTAACTAATTAAAAGAGCAACTACACAAGCACAAGATATATATGAATGAAATACAAGGCTTGTGATTTTGAGAATGCAAACCACCGAGAAGAGTAGACAAAGTTGACACGATGATTTTTATCTCGAGGTTCACTTGGTTGCCACCAAACTAATCTCCGTTGAGACAAGCTCCAAGGTTGCCACCGATCCTCTTGCTAGTGGTGACTCTCAAGTCACACTCTCCCACGTGGAGTGCTCACACCGAGCTCTAGCACATGATCCGGCCGAACCACTTGTTGCTCTTCGCGTCTCACACAACTAGAGTTGCTCTTCACGGCTCCCGCGGGGTGAGCACAATACCCCTCACAATCACTTCTCCGGAGCACCGCACAATCTTCTTGCGGGCTTCACAACGGAGACACACCACCAAGCCGTCTAGGAGGTGGCAACCTCCAAGAGTAACAAGCACCACCGGCTTGCAACTCGATCACCTAGTGCCAATCCCTTGCAATCTCTCAAAGCAACGCACTAGAATCGCTCTCTCGATTAGCGGATATGATTTGCTCTAAACACAAGTGAGTTGGAGGGCTCTCAAGAACTCTCACACAAGGACACCAAGTCCTCAAGGTGCTTAACTTCTCAAATGGCCGGCCACCACCTCTATTTATAGAGGGAATCCCCAAACTAGCTATTACACTCAAATCCCATAAAAACAGAGATTTCGCGGACGGTCCGCCATTCAAAACCAACGGCTAGAAATGCAATGATTACGTGTTAGAGTCGACCGTTAGAGCCCTTCGCGGACTGCCCGCGCCCTAGGAGCGGACCGTCCGCCGTTCAAATACTCAGAACACTCAGAGAGACAACATCTCTGGGCAAACTGAAAGTTGAGGGGTGGACCGTCCACCCTTCACTTCGTGCAAACCACTAGAACCTACAAGGTTTCTGTCCCAGAAATTTCAGTATGAGGCGGACTGTCCGCACCCAAGGTCCGGACCGTCCGTAGTACAATTTGTACCACCACCCAGATCAAAGAACAGTTCTGTTCGAGCTCAAACGAGACAACGGCGGACCGCCCGCCATCCTGAAGCGGACCGTCTGTAGGTATATTTCCAGCAGAAATGTATCTCGGTAAAACTGTCATAACTCTTAGCTCCGATGCCCAAATTAGGTGATCTTGGACTCTATGGAAAGCTTATTCAGAGGGCTACACAATCCAACTGAATATTTGATCCAAAACACAATGAATCAAAACAGTATTCCACTCCAAAATCCAACCTAATGTCCGGAGAACACCGAAAAACCTTTCTTGCTTCCCAAGTTGATCAACATCAACTCCAACACCTTCTCCTTTGCAAATGTGCCAACAAAACCAAGTGAACAACACCATGTGCATGTGTGTTAGCATTTTCACAATCATTTTCAAAGGATTTTCTCTTGATCTCACCACGCCACTCGATCCTAGCAACATCGCAATGTTAGATCGCTTAAGTGGCACTAGATGACCGATATGCAAACAAGTTTGCCCCTCTTGATAGTATGGTCATCTATCCTAAATCCGGTCATGCACTTCTCTACAAAATCTTTGACCGGTGAAATGAAATGCCCTACAAATCATACCTTTGCCTTGCGCATTCCATTTCATCATCCCAAATGTTGATGCCACACAAGCACCAAACTCCATCAAGCCTTTTGATCATCATTATGAGTTAACTCTTGGCTTGATCTTCCATGAATGATATGATTCACTCCATATCATCACATGACCTCTTTGGTCCATCGATCCTGACCTTGCTCGCTCTTCACCGTCACCTCGGTCCATCGGTGCCAAGTCTTACCCAAGCTTCACCGCCTCGCGGTCCATCACTTCAAAGTATTGACTTGCCCTTCACCATTGCAACCGGTCCATCAAGCCAAGCATTGTCTTGATCTTCTCCACTTTGATCACATGACTCCATGGCATGTCTCATATGCAATGAGTTCCTCCATCGCACTATATGAGCATAGCATCATCCCTTAGCCATTTCTCCTCCATGGCACATGTTGCTCATACTAGTGTCTTTGTGTGGACTAATCATCTGTGTATCTCAACATAAACACTTATTAGTCCTTGTCACTCAATTACCAAAACCAAACAAGAGCCTTTCACCCCGCCGGACCTCAGTATGGCACCCCTCACGGGACGCGCTGCCCTACGGGCAGGGGCTACAAAAGGAGGAGGTGAGGTAGCCCTGCAGATAAAGGGCGTAGACCCAGGCGGATAAGACCAAAGGTGATCCCCGAGCGACCATCCGGGTGACCAGGCTGTCCCGACTGGTCAAGGATGGGATAGCGCTTGGACAACCCGTTGCCCAAGAAAACCAGCCATACTCAAGCCTCCCCACTCCCGACTGACCGAGTGGGCCCCGACGACTGACGAGGACGAAGGACTCCCAGACAGGGCCAAGACATAGTGCTAGATATATGTAAATAGGGGCCCCACCTTGGACTATAAAAGGAAAAGCTCCCCACGTAGGAAAGGGTTGGACTCCTAGAGGTTCGACACTTCTTGACACCGCTTGTAAGCTCCCCTCAGAACTTTGAGCACCCGGGCTCGAGAGCAATAAAGCAAGAACACCACCCCCATACTGAACGTAGGGCATTTCCGCCCGAACCAGTCTAAATCCTCGAGTCTTTGCGTGCTAGACCATATCCGATCAAGCGCACAACAAACGAGCAATCGAGTAGTTTAGTAGTCGCCCATTTCCCGCAGCGACAGCGAGTGTGAGTGAAGTGGGCGATAGGAGTGTGGTTTCTAGCTGCGGGGAGTGCGAGGGTGTGTGAAGTGGACGATGAGAGTGTGGTTTGCTGCTAGCATTGCCTGTATTTAAGATTGCTTGTATTTAAGGGGAGGGGGAAGGTAGACGAGGACAGCCGGGCATAATTTTACAATTTAGTTCCTTTTTAGAAAGCTTTTTACATTTTTGCTCTCTAACATATGGTGGATGCATTTGCCTTGTGGGTGCATAAGCTTAGAATGTGCGGATGCATATATGATGAAAATTTGATCTAAATCACTCATTTTTCATTTTCTTGTGGGTGCATATGCACCCCCTGGGTACTATGTACCTTCACCCCTGATAGTGATGTCATGCAGGAGCAATGGGCGAAAGCTTTATCCAACTGTCTATGTGGTGTCAGCAACGGTGGCGTTATTGGGCATCGTTTTCCTTCCTTGAGGCATTTGTTGTGATGCTTCCGCAAGATTAGTAGTCTTCTACTCCCTCCATATTAGAATATAAGTCATTCTAAAAATTTTAGGACAAATTAACAAAAAATGGTAAAATAACCATGTTTACCCATATTTATTGGCCATATTTGCCATTAATTGATTCTTCCATGCACTTGCATTTTCTAAATAGGGTAATATGAGTTTAGATAAATTTCGAATCCTAGAATGACTTGTTTTTTGGGACGAAGGAAGTAGGTGAAAACTTTAGTTCGGTTCATCGGATGGGCGATGATGGCATATTCGACGTCTAGTTTTTCTTGAACGCGTTGCTTTGGAAGCCCTTTAGCTCGATATTTATTTTCTAAGACGGAGTCTGTTATGTGAGAGATAGAAGAGAAATATTCCATACAGACGACTAGATGGACAACGACGATAAAATGAAACTTAGTTTTCTAAGTTTTTACTAGTGTTGTAGAGTTCTCCATTTTGTTTTTTGAGCTCTGATTGTTGAGAATTAGCCTTTAAGAACTCTTTGTAACCTTTAGCTGTGTATATCGACAGTGTGGATATGGAAGGTTGGATTTTATCCCTAATCTAAAAACACAAAAATAATCGCAACACATTTTTTGAATCGTGTTGCATCAACTCGTGCCAGTGCCTTCTACAGCTGGTCGGCTGCAGAAGTTCTTCGGCCCTCCTACTAGGGATGGAAACGGTATGGAAACGGTAAAGAAACAGGAAAATGGATATCCGAAAATATCCGAGATATCCGAATTCGTATCCGTGCGAATCCGATCTGTTTCCATCCTAATTCCTAAGAGATGGAAATTGGAATAAAATACAAATATAATTATCCGAGATATTCGAATCTCTGTCCGTGCGAATCCCATCCGTTTCTATCTTTAACTCCTACCCTATGGTCCAGTTCCTCAAAAGTCAAAACCATTGGTGGGGAGCTGCCGTCTCACTGCGCGGTGGGCCCGCTCGAATTACCACTGGCACAAATGGCCCCTCCTCTTCCTCCCTCTCTCCCCTCCCCGCAACCCCGCGTCTCCCTTCCCCTTTTCGTCCCCCCAATCCTATTCCTCCCATCCCCGGCTCCCTCCTCACCAAACCCTAGCGGCCTCCCTCCTCGGATCCAGGGCGGGGGGTTAGGCAGAAGAGGAGGGGCGCGCCGGCGGGGTCCGGGATGGACGGACCCAAGCGGCAGCTGCGGGTGCGCCTCCGCGTCACGGCGCGCCGGCGGGGCGGCGACGGTGCGGACGGCGGCCGCCCCGGCGCGGGGGCCGGCGCGGGCGGGCGGAAGCGCCGCCTTGACGCGCCCGCGCTCAACTCCGCCGCAAAGCTGCAGCGCCGCGAGATCGGGGGCCGCCAGCTCGCCGCGCGCGGCGGCGGGCCCGCGGCCGCCGTGCCCGAGCGCTTCCGGAACATGCGGCTCCAGGTATTTATTTTCCTTCGCCGCCGCCTCCGTTACTCGCTGCTGTCGTCCGGGTCGGGGAGGCCTGCGGCTGTGGGTGGGCCGGGCCGAGGCGACGCAGCGCGCTGTTGGCGCCGGGCGAGCCTAGGGTTTTGGGCCGGCGCCGGTGCTGCGCGGCGTCGAAATGGTGGGAGTCCATGGGTAATTTGACATGGAATTTTGATCTTGCGCGTTCCCATCATGCTAGGCGGGAAATTTTCGTTCCTGAGAGGACAAAGATTTGGTCTTAGGGATTCCCCAATTTGTTGAGTTCCTGCAAAAGGTCCGCCTTTAAGGCTAATAAGATTCATTTCATGGTCGTTTCCTGACTGAGTGTGGAAAATGGAAAATGTGAAATGACTTGGAATGGACAATTCTAGTATGTCCATTATGTGTTTCTGTTGTATAAAAAAGATATGATCTTGGATGTTCCTCAATTGTTGAGTTTGTGATGTAGCTGTCTTCTTGATAAATGAGATTCCTTTTAGGGTTATTGTTTTAGTGTGGAAGGATCAACTGTTAGCTTTCACGTGTCTGATGCTCTAGAGTCTAGAAAGTGGTGGAGCTACAGCTTCCCAACGGGGTTATGCCGACCCCAACGAATTTTGAAAAAAGCAATGGAAATCACTGTTTATAGTTGTTAATAATGCTTGATGACCTAATCATTTGATAGACATGACCTTGGTGAACTTTTGGTCTTGCTCCGCCCCTGGTTCTAGATGCATTATTTTGAACACATAATTCTTGTGTGTTCTCTTTGTTGGTGCACAGGGTGAAATTAGTTGGGTACTCTTGCTTAGGGCTGCGTTTCCTTCGGTCTCTGATTGTGCTAGGTGGGAAATTCTGCCCTTTAGAGAAAAAAAGTTTTGATCTTGGGGATTTTCTTGTGAAGCTCTTTGAGGAAAATGGGATGCCTCTTGAGGGTTATTTCTTGTGTGTACAGGATTGACTTGCTGATTTTCATGGGTTGTGCTGTAGATACCTCAGTTTGAACATGATTTTTATATGCTTTCTTTGATTGGCACCTGCAATGCTGGGGTTGAGGATGTTAACTGCTGGACTTGAACTGGAGTTTGATATAAAATGGAACGTGTGAAATGACTTGCAATGAACATTTCAAGTACGTGCATTACACTTGTGTTTGTATACCTTGACTTTTTTCACTCTTTTGTGTGTCATTGTGTGTACGTGTGTTGGGGGGGGGGGGTGATGGGGGGGGGGGTAACATGATTGAGCATTTGAACTACTCAAGATACCTCTCTTCTTCATGCCCTGTGTATTCCTTCCTATTTGTCTGTACCATTTCAGAATTTTTATATGGTTATTGTGGTTCATTGATGCACAAATCTGACTAAAACTGCCATTTCTGTTTAGTAGAGGTACCCCAGTGCTGGGTCCTGATTCTTTCTTTGTATCTTTGTTCGAATGTGTTCTGGGTTCATGTAACTACATTGACATCATAATCCTTTTGTCTGGTCTGGTGCAGGAGGAGTTTGATACGTATGATCACAACGCTCACCTATTTGTGAAGCTGCAGTTTCTTAGAAGACGATCCAAAATTATTGAGATTGTTGCAGCAAAGGATATCATATTTGCCTTGGCTCATTCTGGTCTTTGTGCTGCTTTCAACCGAGGTTGGTGTTCTAAAGATGAAATATGTTTGTGACACATTCCGATAAAAATATGGGTGCCATCTGATCTCTGCCTTTGTATTTTTGTGCCATCAGTAACAAACAAGCGCATAGCCTTCTTGAATTTGAGCCCAGATGAAGTCATTCGGAGCTTGTTCTACAACAAGAACAATGATTCACTTATTACTGTATCAGTTTATGCTTCTGATAATTTCAGCACATTGAAGTGCAGAACAACCCCAATTGAGTAAGAACATATGCTCCAGAGATTTCTCTTAGTTCTATGTCACTTTTCAAGAAGTAATCTATGAATATGCGCTCTTAATGTAATTTACAGTTTTTCCTTAGCATGGTTCGTAAGGCGTCGCCTAGGCGACGATTAGGCGTTTAGGCGTGCTGGGGGTGGTAGGCATCCCCCTCGCCTTGCCAGGATGCCTATGGCATCCACCTGGGCATCCAAAGGTGTTCGTCTAGGCGTCCTGGAGGATGAGGCGGGCGCCATACATAGGCACTGTGTGAAATCGAGGGCTGGGTGTGTGCGGGAAATCAAGGGGAGATCCGGAAATCGAGGTGCGGGCGGGAAATCTGAGGAGCGGATGGGAAATCAAGAGGAATATCTGCCCAATCCTGGCTTAATCAAGAGAGGGAAACAGAAGAGAGGGAAGAAGGGGAGGGAGGCGGGAACTCATGGGCTCATGGCGGCAGCGGGATCCCCGACCATGGCGACCCCACACGTCTCTGCCTGTTCTCGAGGCCAACGCCGCGCATCTCCCGCCGATGGTCCCGTGCGCCTCCTTTGACAAATGTCCTCTGTCCCCTCGGCTGGTCCACGGCCCTGTGCGGCCCACCTCTTTGGTCCCCGCTGGTCCATGACTGTAATACTGCATGTAATTCATTTTCCAGTCTTTCCTTCCCTATGATCTGCTGCTCTGCTCGTGCTTCCCTTCCCTCTACTCTGCTGCATGTGCTTGCTCTGCTCTATCATCTATACCTCTACTGCTTGCTGGAGTAGTTGTGCAAGAGCAACTGGAAAGGGGAGAATGAGTGGTACAACTCAACATATGCATGTATATGCTACTAAATGTTGCTGTTATGGTATGTTTAGGATATGTTTATGGCGTCGCCTCGCCGCGCGCCTTTAATGCCTAGGCGTTGTGAATTGACTTAGCGCCTTAAGAACCATGTTCCTTAGTCCTGTATATCACATATTCAAGTGTTTTTTAATTGACTTATGATAGTTTTTGGGCTCGACTATATATGGTTTTTGTATTGGTAATACTCTTTCAGGTATATTAGAAGGAATCAATTAGATGCCGGATTTCCTCTATTTGAATCAGAATCTCTGAAGTGGCCTGGATTTGTGGAGTTCGATGATGTGAATGGAAAAGTACTCACATATTCTGCACAGGATGGGTAGGTCTTCGTAAACTGTTTATTGCATGAATAGTGCTTTTCACAGCAGTATTGTTCTAATTGTTATCGTTTTATCTGAAGTATCTATAAGGTCTTTGACTTGAAGAACTACTCCTTTCTATATTCAGTACCAGATGAAAATGTGCAGGAGATAAAGATCAGGTTGGTGCTCCCTTTCCTTCATTTGTTCTATCTATATTCCTGTATTTTAGAGGACAAACAATGACTTCTCAATTTGTTTTTATATATTCCAGTCCAGGAATCATGCTCTTGATATATGATAGAACTCCAAGTTATGTTCCATTAAAGATAATATCAATTGAAGATGGAAAGCCACTGAAATTTTTTAAGCACTTGTTGCACCGCAACAAGAAAATTGATTTCATTGAGCAATTCAATGAGAAGCTCCTTGTCAAGCAAGAGGATGAAAACTTCCAGATACTTGATGTATGTCATATTCATGAGACTTGTGTAATCTTTTTTTTAGCTTCTCTTACTGCATGCAGGACTAATGATTAGATGGTCTTTGTGTTTTGAAGGTGCGGACTTCTGAGCTAATTGAAGTCAGTGTCTCCAAGTTTATGACCCCTTCAGCATTCATTTTTCTTTATGAGAACAATCTCTTCTTGACATTCCGAAACAGAACAGTTGCCGTATGGAATTTTCGGGGAGAGCTTGTGACTTCATTTGAAGACCATTTACTTTGGCATCATGATTGTAGCACCAACAATATTTACATTACTAGCGACCAGGATCTGATTATCTCGTATTGCAAATCAGAGGTTGTGGCGGAAGATGGTACAGGTATCGTACTCAAATGCTGATTATTGAGTAAAAAATTAATAGGTCTTTTTATATCAGGTATCGTACACTGATATATAAGTTTGTTGGATTGTTTTAATATTAAATCTGCTATAAAAATTTATGTTGGCTGCCATTACCCTATCATATATCATATATGTGGAACATACTATAGAACGTCCTTTAGTTCTGTAGAACTATTTGTGGATTATCCTGGCATGTGTCATCTGCAGTTACTCCGATTGGATCCATCAACATGAGTGAGATTATGACAGGCAAGTGCATTGCCAAGATCGCTGCCAGCGACCCTTCCCTCAATGTCACCCCTCGCAGAAACTGTCGCAAGAAGCGGTCCTCTGTGTGGAGCACAGTTCCAGAAGCCCTGGAGGATGTCACAGCGCTGTTCTATGATGAGGACAGGAACGAGATCTACACCGGCAACAGCCATGGCCTGGTCCATGTGTGGTCTAACTAGATAGTAACATGTACATAGTTTCGCCCTTTTGATTCTGACATGAAGATCCGATTAGCTTCACTGCATTCTGTATAATCCCTGGCCCCAGGGCTCACCTAGTTTTTGTATTTGGCGATGATAGAATGTGTTTCCTTGAGCAGCTGTGCGAACGTGAAGTGTTCTTGTAAATGTTTATTTATTTTGTATTGTCATGGCATCTACCAAGTTTTTTTTTTCAGAAATTAGCCTCTCAATCAAACTTCGGTGGATACTGTCTGCCAAGTTTCTGGCGGTGAGGCAGTAAACGTCTGAAGTTCCAAGATTAAATGTAATAGCAGCAGTGATAGGTGAAATGGTGTGTATTGTAATAGCAACAGCTTGAAATCCTGATGGCTGCCTGTGGCTCATTGCATATAGCTATAGGTTGCTACATGATCCTATGTGAAGTGAAGCCCTCCTTTTTTAATCATTGTGAAGTGAAACATGAAAGAATTTCGGTACAATTAGAGATGGCAGCGGATCGGGTTTGGTGCGGGTATCCGCGGGTTTCGGTTTTTCGGGTTTCGGGTTTGGTGTTGGTTTTTCGTCCACGGTTTTCAGGTTCGGGTTTGGGTTTGATTTCGGGTTCGGTTTCGGGTTTTGGTTTCCACCCGTGGATATCCAATGGATATCCGAAATAAATCATTTGAAATTAAAACTCATGTTTTATAATATTTTAATGATAACTTGTTTACTTAGACTATTAAATTTATTGAAAGTTGACTCATGAAAATATTTATTATGTGTTGCCTCTTGTTTATACATGCGAATATGTGTATATTTATCCGCGGATTTCGGGTATCCATTCGGGTTTCGGGTATCCGCGGGTTTGGTTTTGGTGATGGATTTCCATCCGAATCGGTTTCGGTTTCGGGTTCGGGTTTCGATTTTGGATTTCGGTTTTGGGTGCACGGAGACTCCACCCGATCCGAACCCGACCCGTTGCCATCCTTGGGTACAATTTTAACCCCCATGAATATAATATAAGTAATGCTGATATTATATCAATATTATCGAAGACTACTACATGACACTAATCGTCATACAAAAATATAATGTTACCAGTTCTACAATGGTTGGATGGAGTAACTGTTAAGCCAAGCTTTTATAGACTGAAAGCTGGCCTCCGTAACCTGGTTGGTTGGATCCATCCAAGCCCAGACCACGTCTTCCACAACTGCAACAAACTTGCCGCAGATTAAGGTCGTGTGCAGCTTCAGTTAAAACATACTATACATATATAACATCCTGTAGATGGGTGAATCTGTCTCGACAAATTGAAGTCGACGACGTTCTCCGTGATCTTCATCATCGTCCATCACTGACTGGCCCGGGATCTTCATCATCGTTCTTCACTGACTGACCCGGGCGCGGCATGCAGCTCCAGGTACACAGATGACCAGACCTCACCCTCGTCTTCTGGTGCCCCGGCATGCGCTAGGGTTACTTGTGGCGACTGTCACCGGCGTCGTTACCTCTGTGTCCTCTGTTGGAGTTTCAACTCCCTCGTCTTTTGCAGGAAGAATTCGATACCTACGATGGCTGCGACGCTCTCCTATCTGTGAAGTACAAGTGCCTTACAGAAAGATCCAAAGTTATTGAGATTGTAGGGGCGAAGGATATCGTATTTGCTCTTTCTCGATCTGGGCTTTGCGCTGCTTTTGACCGAGGTAGGTGTTCTGAAGATGAGATCTGTACGTGGCACATTCTGAATATCTGATAAAATCTGTTCGTTGTCATTTGGCCTGCTCTGCCTTTGTACTTCTGTGTCTGCAGTGACAAATAAGCGCATAGCCTTCTTGAATTTAAGCCCAGATGAAGTTATTCGGAGCATGTTTTACAACAAGTACAATGATTCGCTTATCACTATCTCCATTTATCCATCTGACAATTATGGATCGTTGAACTGCAGAACAACCCCGCTTGAGTAAGAACATATGCTCCAAAGTCCAAAGTTCTCTTTTGAAGAAGTGCCCTATAGATGCTAAATATTTTTTTAATGTTATTACTGTTTTTCCTTATTCCTATCTATATATATACACTGTTCAAGTATCGTTTGAATCGACTTTTGTTGAACAATGCAACTTACCAAAGTTCATGGGCTGATTGTTCCTGCAGGTATGTTAGAAGGAATGAGTTAGATGCTGGATTTCCTATTTTTGAATCCGAATCTCTGAAGTGGCCAGGATTTGTGGAGTTTGATAGTGTGAATGGAAAAGTACTCATATATGCACCACAGCAAGGGTATGCCTTCTTTAACAGTTCATTTTTTTTCCACAGCCATATTGACCTAATTGTCATTCTTTTATGTGCAGTATCTATAAGGTCTTTGACTTGGCGAACTACTCCTTTCTATATTCGATACAACATGAGAATGTGCAGGATATAAAGATCAGGTTTGCGCTCTTTTCTCCTGATTTGATCTATCTTACAGCATTCTAGGGACCCAATTGATGCATTTTAAATTTCTTATTTCAGTCAGGGATTCATGCTCGTGGTATATAATAGAACGCCGAGTTATGTTTCGTTGAAGATGTTATCCATTGTAGATGGAAAGCCAATTAAATCTTTTAAGCACTTGTTGCACCCCAACAAGAAAGTTGATTTCATTGAACATTTCAACAAGAAGCTCCTGGTCAAGCAAGAGGGCGAGAACATTCAGATACTTGATGTATGGCAAGTTCAGGAGCGATATATTACATTTGTTTTCCCCCTAGAGGAACCCCTAATTCTTGCGAGCCTAATAATTGACGTTGTTTATGCCGTGAAGGTGTGGAATTCTGAGCTAATAGAAATCAGTGCCACCAAGTTTGTGAACCCTCAAGCATTGGCTGTTCTGTATGAGAGGAATCTCTTCTTGATATTCCGGAATAGAACGGCAGCTGTATGGAACTTCCAGGGGGAGCTTGTGACTTCTTTTGAAGACCATTTGCTTTGGCATGACAACGTTTGTAGCACAAACGCAATTTATATTACTAAGGACGAGGGCCGGATTATCTCGTACTGCAAATCTGAGGCAGTTGAGGATGATGGTACAGGTGCATTACTCAAAACCCTTCATTTTCTCGAAATTGCATCATTCATTTATATAAAAATAAAAATGCAACTACTTTCATCTAGAGAACTACTACACTGATGTATAAAAATGCTAGGTGGTTCTGACAGTAAATCCTGTAGAGCATCAATAGTAATCATGAGTGTGGAGCGTACCATGGAATTCGGTTTGTAGAACTATTGGCTGCAAATTTCCTGACACATGTATCATCTGCAGTTACTCCAATTGGGTCCATCAACATGAGCGACATTGTGACGGGCAAGTGCATTGCGAAGATTGCTGCCAACAACCCTACCATCAGTGTCGCCCCTCGCAGAAATGGTTGCAATAACCGGTCCTCGGTCGGCTGCACCCCTCCAGAAGCCCTGAAGGACGTTACAGCAGTGTTCTACGACGAGGACAGGAATGAGATATACACCGGCAACAAACACGGTCTGCTGCATGTGTGGTCCAATTCATCCGGGTTTATTTTCGGGAAACTGTGATTGTGCAGTCTTCTGTATTTCCTTGCTACGCACCATGCTAGTAACATAGAATTTAGTCTCCATGTCAAACTTGGATGGATATTTGAAATGATCCGCCGAATACTGTTCTGTTCTTTCAACAGCGCTGTCATCAGAATTTTCAGTTTTCAGAAAACTCTAGTTCTTTTTCTGTAAGTACCTGAATCAAATGATATGCAAACAATTTTTGATAATTTTGCTGAACAACCAGCTCAGCTGCTTGTTCGCAAAGCGAGTAACATTGGAAGGTAGTCTAAATGCACGGTGGATTTCATTAGCATTAATGCACCTGTTGCTTAGCCAGAATATCCGGACCTGAGTACTCTGATACTCATGCGTTGGTTTTGGACTCGTGACTTTGAAATATTAAAGAAATTGACGGCATTTTAATCCCCATGAATCGGATGTCAAGTGATGCAAAGATCATGCTCAGTATGAAACCTAAACACTTTGGCAGATAACACCCCGAAAAATGGCATATGCTAGTACAGTTGCAAAGACAGCAACAGGACGTTATTTTCTCATGAAGAAAAACAGAATTTGTTTTTCAAAGAACCAGGCACTATGTCTACAACAAAGTTCCAGAATCAAGTTACAGGAAATGTGGAGCGAAGAGGGATCCTAGATATTTACATCATGCTAGAGAACAAACATGCTAGCTTTCTACCCAAAGGGTTCATAATGCAAAGAACAAATGAAACATTGTGCAGAGCACACTCCAAGTACAAGGACTCAGTAGTTCTCCTTGGGAACAAAGAAGTCAAATGTCACATCAACGCTACCAGACGATTCTCCAGTGTCCTTGAAGTCGACGCCAACGATTTTCCCTCTGTATTGCTCTTCAGATTCCTGGTACTCTGGCTTCACACGGCGCACGGGAACAGTCACAGAGTACATCGTACCAAGGCCAGCATCAGTTGAGATATCCACTTGGACGTTATCCCGTGATTCTATCTCGACAAACTCAGATAGCGCCTCAATGACATTCTCCACAATCTTTTTCTTTGCTTCATCACTAACTTCACACCTGTCTGAGAATAGGATCATCTTAAGCCTCTGTTTTGCAATGTTTGCATTGGAGTTTTCCTTTATGGTTGGCGCAGGAAAGATTATCTTCCATGCTAATTTCAGACGGTCAAGAAATCCCATGTTAACGACATTGTGAAGGAAGCCTTCCATCTCTTGAGTTATAGGAGAAAAATCCTTCCTTGAAAGAGCATAGGTCTGGGTGGATCTCTGTGAACAGCTTTGACGTTCAATGATTAACCGGCTGTTTGTAAGCATGTGATTGCTAGATGCTCCACGAGGAAAAGTACAAAAGTGAGCCTGCAGCATGACAAAATTATAATGTTGAGAATTCCAGTATAAACAATGCCAACATATTAGAAGCACATTGCAGTACCAAAGCTAGTGGCAGTGCTTGGTATGTTTCCACTGACAATACTAAACCTCCAATACTGAAACTCGCACAAATCTGCATGACAGCATCAGAGCTATACACAGTACTAGGTCTAATATCTTGTATGTGTGACACAGCAGTACACTAGTTTAATTATTCATATATGAATCATTTTATAGTTAATTGAGCAAGCATGCTTCAGGCCTTCTATCAACAATACACTAAAGAAATGTGCATATGAAAAAAAAAATTAAACACAGAGCTAATCTAACAGAGCAAGAATAACAAGACAGCAAGGCAGATAGAAACCACATTTCATGGGGTGAACCCCTCAAATTTGGTCAAACATAGCCTCAGGAACTCTCTTAACTCTTGATTCCTGATGACAAGGCCAGCCTACTCTTATGTACCATCTCAGTTTAGGATGAAAAAAAAATGACATCTGGTTTGAGATTTATATTTGAAAAAATTGAAAAATATACTAACACAAAGTATTTTTATAAATACAAACTTTCTTCATTTCTAGCTACCTTTCCAACCAGATTCATACTCTCCAAATCTGCTACCAAGTACCGATGTACAATGAAAAAAAGAAGGAACCAATTAGTCTGGGAGCTCCTTGTAGGGTCTGGCAAGTAGTTTAGTAGCTGGAAATGGCATGCTTTCATGCTCATCTTACCAGAACCTAATACTAATACTTCCACAGTATGAAAAAACATGGCACGAGAAAATTGTACAAAGCAAAGGGAAAAAAAAACAGAAAAGAGCCCGATACTAAGCAAGCTTAAATTTGGAAATCTGATTGTCTGGTTTTTGTCAAGCAAGTTTGAGATTACTAGGACTACTAACAAACACACCAGCTTCACTAGCACACTAAACCCGCATGAAATGGAGACGCCAAACGCCTATCAGTTTACATTCATTGCTAGTTTGCTACACTTTGGTGGAGTAAATTCTAATTTTCCAATGTATTACGATAGGCAGCAAAAAATGATTGCAATTAAACGAGACCAATAATAAAGGAGACAATGGCTAACTTTAGTTTTGAGCATAGCACACTATCAAATAGGACACAAAAGCTGTACATACAAGGTAGCAAATGACAGCATGAAGAGGAAATCCTTTCACCAGGAAATCAAATGCAGGGCACTTATTTATGGTCGGACAGCATGCAAAGATACAATCAGTAATTCCAGAAGGGTATACTTGAGGTAATTCCCACAAATGGGTACATGAAACCTGATCCACATCTCCCACCAGCTTATGTTCTGAATTCAGATATGTAGAATCCAAGAACGAACATCAGAGTTACAAGCCAGAACAAGAACCAAATTAACCGAACAAAATGATAAAGCAGCTTCAAACTCTTTTGTCCCAGGAATGTTGGGGCAGGCCACAGGCTAACGAGCAAAATGATTAATCTTGGAAAGTGGCAGCTCCAAAAATATACCTAATACTAAAGGGTTATCCAGAAACACAAGGGTTCTAGTGGGCCTTCCTCACACCCCTGTGGTCCCTGCATACTGCATTCGATTACACTACTCCCCTCCAACCCAGCAGACCTCTTCCTCCGCCCCTCAAATAATTCAGGCGACTCCTCAAATAATTCAGGCTAATACTGCATTCAGACGATTTTACTATAAAAAAAATTCAGGCGACTCAAATAATTCCTCCGATTCAATCAGCCGAGTCTGTTGTTAACACCTAGCCGAGTATTAGCCTACCAATCAACCAAAAAAAATATACTTCACTGCGGACATCACCGCAGAGCACGCCCCGCTACTACCCACCAGCAGTAAGTGCACCACCGAGAACCAAGGCAACGTCACCCACCGGGGGCTCACACAAATCCAGCAGCAAAAGAGCCGCTCCGCATACTCCAACCAAAATCCGGGCCTTCGAAGCCAATCCAGCGCCGTACACGCGCGCTGATTCCAGCTCTATCGCGCAGGATTAAATCAAATGCTAGGGTTCTGGGAGGAACGGACCTTGGCGCCGGCGGCGCGGCGGAGCGGCGGGCGGAGCGAGGAGGCGGACGGGGCGAGGAGCGCGCAGGCGTCGCCGCCGCAGCCGCCGGAGACGGGCAGCGCCATGGGAGGATGCGAGTGTGCTAGGGAGTAGGGACCTAGGGTTTAGCTCGCCGGCCGCTTTCTCCGTGCTTGGGGAGCGTCGGCTGTTGGACTGGGCTGGACCTGGACTGGACTTGGAAGGGAGCTGGCTGGTGCCTGCCAGGTGGCACCTCGGTCCACGGGAGTCTGACAGTGGGCCCGATGGACTGGATGGACCACGGGAAATCCGTGGTCACCTTTGTTCTCAGTTCGAAAAATTGCTACGACCTTTCAAAAAAGAAAAATTGCTACGGCGACATCGTAGGCGCGTATGAGGTCGTAGCCTTTGCGGACACTTCTCTTGCCTTATTTTTTTGCAAAACACGAAAGCATGAGCCTATCATTGGGAAATTAGTGCCAATTAAATATTAAAATAAATTTAGAAAATTATGGTCACCCGTATCAAGTCCGAAACTCGAAACCATGTAGATATGTTCCATCACAGGAAATCTTGTCAACTAAGCTACCCTCAATTTGCCTCGCTAATCTAATTTTGTTCATCCTCGAGTTTTGTTGGAGTGATTTTTTATCATATTTGGTGGAGCGCGTGTTTCTTCATTACACTGTTCAATTTTTTTTAGATATGGAACTAAACCGGTCTCTATATCCATCTTGTGGGTAAAAAAATTACAAAAATTGAAAGAAATAAAAAAACAATGATAAAGCTATAAGACTAAGTTTCAATCTTCTTCGTTCTCATTTCAACCTTGCAATGTCTTCATGCAGCACCAATCCATGACATATCTCGTTTACTAAAAAACTTGATATTTGGATCGTCCATTGCTTTCCAAATCTTTTCACGAACTAATCTCTGGGTGTGAGAAAATATTGGCATCACCTCCAAGAAGAGAGTGTTACCACGAGGTGTCATCAATATCAATATCTTTGTATTGTCGGATAAGAATTCTCTCAAATGGTTTTCCATAACACTTGTGGATGATCGATAGATAGTGCATTGGAAAAACCTCTGAAAAGAAAACGGCGCAAGAAGCATCACGGTTACCGGCCGGTGTAAGGCTAGATTGGGATTTCCCCTTAGAGCAAGAGCAATGAATCAGCCCGCTTGCCGGCGAAATAGGCTCGAGCGTGGCTCAGCAGCAGCAGCATCGAGCTGGGCCAGCAGCGCATGCAGCCAAGCCGAGGAAGCGCAACAGCACATGCTACGAATGGAAGCGCATTTCGCCGGCTTCAAGCCGCGGTCTCGCGAGACGCCTACTCCGTGCTCTTTCTCCTTTTCTCTCTCCGCTAGAGTGATTTGGCCGGCTTGCAGCTAGCCATAATACTTACTCTTACGCGCCATGGAATACCTCGAAGTCAACTCCGCACAACTGCGCCCAAGAGCGCCAACCGGTGGTCCACCTTCGAGATCCGAGGCCTTCACCAGCGATTGTTGCTGCTACCGCCCCCATCCCGCCTTACGCCGGCTCCTCGGGCGAGGCCAGATCCGGCCTCACCATCCCAAGATCTGTGCGCCGACCCCTACCCCTCATCCTGGAGTGTCTGCAGGCACGCCGAAGCGGTCGTGTGGCCACCCGCTGGGAGAGGAGCGGCGGTAGGGTAGCGTGATGATGGTGGGCAGATCTGCCCAGGGCGCTCAGGGGGTGCCAGATCCGAGCCCTACCAAACGAGGGTCGGCCATCATTGATACAGAAGGGGGAATGGGGAATTCTAGGGAGATGAGCTCCGCCGCCACCTTCATTGTGGCTCTGCGGGCTTCCGGTAGCGAGCTCCGGCGACAACACAAGGGGAGGAGGATGTGGGGACGAGAGGGATGGGAGGCAGCGCCACTTGAGAGCAAGCATTATAGTGGGCTAGAAGCTGACTAAATTCTATGTGGAGAAAAGAGAGAAGAAGAGAGAGAACATAGCGAGCGGCTCGCTTAACCCTGGCTGGGACATGCGTCTCAATCACTGCTCGTGGGCCTCGATGGCCTGAACCGTCAGCATCCAGCCTGCAACGGCGCAGAAGCGAACACGAGGGACCGCATGCAGCCGACCAGCGGGCGGCGTTGTTAGCCATGCTCTGAGTCACCCTGCCCTGGGGCAACGGCAGACGAAAGGGTGGCTTCGCCTCAGGTGATCAGAAGACGATCTTGATTTGCTATTGAAGAGATTCGTTGGGTTCTTAGATTCAGCTTGACATATGGTAAATTTCACGAACTCCACGTTTCCAACCATTAACAGCATTGGTTTAGTCGGAAACAGAAATCAGTAAGTACTACTGCTGCTACTAAAAAAGGACCAGCATTAGAAATTTTGGGAGCGCTTCACCTTCAGGTGACCCAAGGACTCAGGATTCATGAGCGTGATCTGTATAGAATGTGCAGCTATGTGCTCCAGTTAACTATTACCATTAACAGTATGTCTGTCATGTACAGCATTCATACATGGAAGATATACGGTATTGGGGTTGCAGTTCATCTTTTGCAGGGGGCGAGATGTCATGTCCCTCATCTGTTGAGGGTCACCGAGAACACAACAGAGAGTATGAACCACGCCAGGAAGAAGTAGCCAACGAGCTTTGTCGGGACCTCGTCTTCGGGTTCCTGTTCCCAATCATGCAACAACAACCCCGGATCATGTAACGCACAACAAAAAGCAAAGTCACATGGATTTAACTTCTTGTTTTCTTATCAGGAAAAAAAGTGTTTTCCTAGCAGGGTCTTGGATGGAGTTTTGCACTTTGAAAATTGCCAATAGCTGTCTCATTGTCACTAAATTATGGGACCTACATGTCATCCTCACAACCAATTGTAGTTCTCAAAACTGCATTATTTGAGAGTGTCATTTATCAAATTCCCTGATTTTCATTTCATCTGAAAAAAACAAATTCTTCTCCTGGTCTATGTAATATGGTTGTGAGGTATTTTGTACTCAGCTTGGGATTTGCAAGATCTAATAAAAACTCCTTTGCTGTTTCTTGACATGGTGTAGTTTATTTGTAAAGCCCTTAGAAGCAGCAACCTTTTTATAATCATTTTGGAGAATGCTAATGGGTTTGTCAGAGTTTTAAAAATGACAAGTCATCCCAATAAAATGAAAATTGCAAACCTGTGGAGGATCCGGTGCCGACTCCAAGGGATCTACTTGAAAAGGCCAGACATATCGCTCAGGTTGCCCACTTCTGGATATGCTCCAATCGTATAATCTTCGCTCTTCCTCAGTTGATAGTATGGTAAATGATTCCTACAGATGTGTAGATATGATTGAAGTACTGGAAAATGGAATGGGTGAGGTGAGGTATTATGGCTCCTAGTTTAGCATCAGAACCTTTAGGAGGTCAAGTTCCTTGTTGAGCTCCTCCTCTTCCAGTTTTTTGCTATTTAGTTCTTCACACCTTTTCTCATAGGCGGCGTTTACCTGATTTCGATATTGAACTCAGTTATTGAAAGATCATAGTGCTCAGCTGAAAGTAGCTACCAATTACTGACAAATAAAGGAAGCCATTAAAACAGTAAAGTGAAGTTGAGAGTAATAAACACACAGTGGAAGTAAACTCGAGGAGTTCATGCAAGGATAAAAGGTACGAGACTGCCTTTATATCTAATCTCCACAATTAGACTCTGGATTTTTATATGGTCTCTCTGTATTGTTCCAATTTTATCGGATGTCTCCGAAAAGATATTTTTATGGTCTCTCTGATGGAGCTAATTGACTGAAACACGACGCACTTGACAGCCATACAAATTTAGTGAGGCCGCATGTTTACTGATTACTAATGTTTTTGCCCACTCAATAATGGGCCCATGCCATTGTGGGAAATTTACATTTACCTCATCAGTAGAAGCTAGTCTTGTGACTCCAAGCCTCCCATAGTGATCAGCATCTGTAATAGCTGCAAGTATGGGAAAGATATGCTTCAAGACAGAATGCAGTAGAACATTGTAATTCTGCTAGAATCTGAAAATTTAATGCATGGGGAAAAAAATCCGAAAGTCCCATGAAAACGACAACTTTATAATCTGCTACCATTTCATCCAATCCATATTTCTGAAGAAACTGTTGAGCAGGAAACAACAGCATCGACGCGATTTATATCCCCAAGGGAAGGAAGAAATGTGCCACGGGGACCAAGAAACGCACCGAGGCCGCGCATCGCCTTCTGCACATTCTCCGCGGAGATGAGCGAGTAGGGCGGCCGCGTGGAGGTCGCGGCGCCCCCGGCGACGTCGGTTCCCGCCTCATCCACCTCGGCCACCGCGGCGGCGCCCTCCGAGCCCGCGGCCCCGCCGGCTGCGGCGGCGGCGCACCGCGCGCGGAACGACGCCGCAGCCGCGAACCGGGTGGGGAGGGAGCGGAGGCGGAGGCGGAGGCGGGGGCGGGGGCGGGGGCGGGGGATGGAGTGCGAAGAGTGGGAGCAGGACGATGTTGCGGACGCGAAGGCGGACGGCGCCGGCGGGGAGGTGATGCCGAGGGCAGCCATGGTGGAGGAGGCTAACGGTGGGAAAGAGGAGAGCGCGGGAGATAAGGGAGGTGGGGATGGAAATAAACGGTTTTTGAGTTTCCCTTTTTCTTATTTTTCATTTAATTTTCAGATTTACTAAAAAGAATAAAAATATAATATTTCTAGCCTCAAATAGAAATTCTCACCAAATTGTATCAAATAGTAAAACCGTGAGTATATGACATCTGCCACTGTGATGAGTATTCTCAGATTTACTAAAAAGATGAGTTAGGAAACTAGGTGACATGAATGAGATTATATATATGTAATGGGATTAACACTGAACATAGAGATTTGAATCTTGAGCGATTTAGGAATCACCTCATATTCAAATCAAACACCTGCAAAAAGCACACGCACTTAACTAATACGGTCCTTTTCCTACTACTCGAAAAAAGTGTCAACTATTAAAAGTGTCAACTAGTTAGTCATATTTGTTTATTTAGAAAATAACCTCGTTTTACGATGGATGGATGAAGTAGACAGGAGTGGTTTATCCGGGGACTTGCAGTGACCACATGCCCTCAATCCGATAAGAAAAGGGATCCCATAAGAAAATGGCATGCCCTACAACTCTCGCTGTCGCTCGGTGCCCCGTCTCTTTCAGTTCCACCTCAACAGGGCGTCTCCCCAAATTGACTCCCTGTCCCTCACCCCCCACTCCCCAGGCGGCAGTCGAGCTCCCAGCCGGTGCCCGGTGAGTCGCGAGGAGGACGGCACGCGAGCTCTGGGCTGGGAGCAAGGTTTTATTTCCCAACCGGAAACCGGTTACCGCCGCCCTCCGGTACCGGTTTACCGGACCAGTTAGGCCGGTAACCGGTGGAAACCGGTTGAATTCAAATCCAAATTCAAATAAATTCAAATTTTCCCGTGCAACCGGTTCCGACCGGTTTACCGGTTTACCGGTCGGTTTGACCGGTTTGAAATTCAAATGCTCCCGTGCAACCGGTTTACCGGCCGGTTTTACCGGTTTACCGACCGGTTTGACCGGTTTACCGGCCGGTTTTACCGGTTTGATCGGTGGGCCTTCATGGGCCGGCCCATATTTTTCTTTTTTCTTTTTTGATTTAACTTTAAATTCCCACAAACTATACTAAATGAATGAATTTTTGAGAAAATTTGACACCATTAGATTCATCACACCTTGAAGTATTTTTAGGAATTTTTTGGGAATTTTTCATTTTTTGAATTCAAATTTAAAATTTGAATTTTGGCCGGTTGGGTACCGGCCGGAACCGGAACCGGACCGGACCGGTTTGACCGGTAACCGGTCAAACCGGACCGGTTCCCACCGGTTAGGTTAACCTTGGCTGGGAGCGGCCAGGCCGGCAATCGGCGCAGGCGAGCAACTCTCTGCAGGTGAGGGGACTCCCCAAATCCCAATTTCTGATTTCCACGTTGTACAGTTGGTGGCTTTGCGCTGCTCATAGATCTTTGATAAATGAGAAGCAGAGATTTTGCCCCAGCGGTTTCTCAGCGCACTGAAATGTGTCCTCATCCCTCTCAAGTTCAGTGATGGACTGATGGTGATGATATGTATAGAGATTAAAGGTTCAGAAAAGTGAAGTCTTGCTCAACTTTCCATAAAGCTTCTTGAAACAAAGAACCACGGACGTGGTTTTGTGCCAATTCTTCCTGTAGCAACTGCAGTGTTGAGAGTGTGTTCCCTCGATGTATTATCTAAGTTGAGAAATAAGAGGGGAACAAATACCTAACGATTGCTTGTTTACATTTTTTTTCTGAGCAATTAAGTTCAAATAGTGACATTCAAGTGCTTCCAACCATGAAGGAACGCAAAATTAAGGCTAAAATTAAATAGAATTTCCTTTAAATATTTTGTAATTTCTATTTATCAGCTGGGACATCCTTATTGTGGAAACTTTGCACTTTGTTCTTTATTATTCAAGATTTTATTTGAATTGCATACCATACGGACGTTCTACCCCTAGTTATGACCGACTCCATGGCTGCGGTAGTGCGGTTGGCACTGCGCAAAGCTGTTTCAATTTGATCAACCGGTGAAAAAAGCATGCCTGCTCACTGGACGGTTATATTTCAAGTGCTGGTTCCTAATTTTTCTCTAATCGAGTTCTCGATATCTCCCCTCTCCCGTCAAGGACCCAGCATTGCAGATGCAGAGTATTGCTTCTTGCTTTCTTCCGGCTATGTCTTGTTGTGCAATGATATATCTGCCTAACATTCAGGTTATAACCTGTGTACCCTTTTCCACGCACCAATTTCAGCATACCTTTCAGTTTGAACCGTGCTGCTACCACGGATTAGACATCCGCTCAGTCATCTGCATCCCGGACCCTAACACATAGTAACTATTTACTGTTGTTATTCTTTGAAATGTGCATCCAGGAGCCAGATATTTGGATGGTCACTAAGCTAATGGCAGAGGAGGATCACTAGAGATGGCAGTTGGTAATGTTGTCTGTTACTCACTCCTATGAATTTACCTGTGGTATGGTAATTTTCTTATGCAGATGGTTTTTATACTTATACCTGCAGCAAAAACAAAAGCAGTAGTAAAACGATGCAAAAATCTAACTTTGGAACCAAAAGATCTATCGTTTGAAGAATTACGGCAAATGACGAATGATTTCTCCCAGAGCCAAGAAATAAGTAGGGGCGAGCTTGGAGTTGTTTACAAGGTACTATTATCGGTAGTAACAATTTTTTAAAAAATCAATCTGTAGCCAATACTTATAAATAGATATTGAATAGGGAGTGACTACAAATGGAGAATTGATTGCTGTGACGAGGCTTTTCGATCTACTAGGACTTGACGATGAGCATATCAAGGAGTTTCATAAACTTAGCCGGCTCAAGCATCCAAACCTTGTTCGACTCCTTAGCTATTGCTATGAAGATAATGGAGATGCAGTTCATAGCCAACAGACAAATAGAGCGCTTTGCTTCGAGTACTTGTATAGTGACAGCCTCCAAACATATATTTCTGGTACCGTGGTGCTCCAATTCAAGAATTTTATTATTTATGTGAAGAAAGAAAAAGACCTGTGTATTTGCATTTCATCCATTCTCTCTTCCTTTACCTTTTGCAGATGAATGTCAAGGACTTGACTGGCACACACGCTACAAAATTATTCAGGGGATTTGTGAGGCTTTATATTATCTTTATGAGAGACAGAAAGAACCTATTTATCATTTGGACCTAAATCCACGTAGTATACTTCTGGATGAGAACATGACGCCGAAACTTGCATATTTTGGTTACTCTAAGATTTTTGGTAAAGATTATTTAGCGGACATCTGGGACAGAGACCCTGAAACACTGTAAGTTTCGTGGTGTGAACGAATCATACCTTTTTATAAACAACCAAAGAGCTTGCTACTTTATTCCAATTAGTTGTGTTTAATGGCATGCAGTAAATACTGTCCACCAGAATACATACACGGTGGGACTGTGTCAAAAGAGTTTGATATGTTCAGCTTGGGTGCCGTAATCATAATGATGTTGACAGGACGTGCCGACTACATCAGAATTTCTAACAGATCTCCCCAACAATTTGTCGATTTGGTAAGAAATGCTCTCTCCATTTCTAACTGGGTAAATGGTCATTGTTTAACAAATTCTATGCTACGTCTCATATTTCTATAACATCAGCCATTCCTTATTGTTCGGATTCCACAGACTGTAAAAAATTGGAGCAAAAGGCTGCAGCAAACATTTAGTGGTTCTCGACTAGAACTATGCTGCCATCAAGTAAAGAAGTGCATGGAGGTAGCATTCAGATGCGTGGAGGAGGACAGACATGAAAGGCCTGATATAGTCGATGTAATCTATGCTCTGAATGAGATTGACAATACTATTGATTGGATGGAAGATGACCTTCATGACAAGGTAATAATGATCACTAGTAGCATATGACGAATTTCCCTATTTGTGTTGTGGTAAGGGCATTATAACCACCTGCTGTAGCAATTATAGCAGCCATATGCCATATCCACATCAAAAAATAGATATACAAAAGACCTCTCATTCAACTGTGAACTTTAGCATGTACCCAAAAATGTATAGTCCCATGCGTTGGCAATATTGTATAGTATAATTTACCACCCCACATTGCTATTCTTTGATCTGCACTATCTCCTGTTACTGCTACCCTTCCTCCTCGGCTCACACTGCGGCAGCAGGATGTCGAGGGTGGCAAGACGGAAGGCAGTCGTGGCATGCCAAGGTCAGGAACTGGTTGGTTTGGGGGCCTACGATGGTGGTAGGTTTCTGATCTTCTGTGCTTCTCTTCAAACAAACCTTTTTTCATCTTTTGGTGATACTTCGGCATGCCCAAGGTCATGAGCGTCCATGTAGAAATTGTTGTGGTTAGCAGGAATGATATTTTGTAAACAGTCACAGTGTCACCAATAACTAGTGTACGACAGTGCCAAGAGTAATGAACCTTGGATGAGCCAGCAACAAACAATCACCAAGACAAGAAAAAAACATCAATCACTGAAGATACTGGATTAAAATACTCAGACTCATGAGCACTCTCGCGGGCTAGCAGCTAGCAGAGCGTGATCTCAAGTAGCCAGCCTGGGTTCAACTCTTGCATCTTCTTAAATCAAAGCGTGGGTGCAGTCTGCACCTTCCCGTCCAGTTTTTTTTTTTAATACTCAGACTCTTGGCAATACCTGTGAAACTTTGATTATTTGTCTCTTTTCTTATATTTCAACTTTATATGCAAAACAGATGTGATTTATCTTATTTCCATATTTTGAATTGCAGGTTGATCAAAGAGTCGTGGAACTATCTGTGGGTGAAGATTCCACTCACAGGTAGGCAAATACTTCTTGTAAGGAATGTTTGAACTATATGATGCTTTTAGTGATATCGAACATATTGTTGAAAGAATGATATGAGGCGTTCTCTTTTTCAATATTATTCAATCATGATTTGCTATCTCAGATTATACATGGTTATCAATTAGCCCTTGGGAGCGTATTGGCCAAAAACATTGAACCATTATTTGGCATAAATTTAGAGTTTGTTTGTAATAGTTGCAGACAGATCTCCCTTCTACGAAGGGGTCTGAAGCTGGAACATTATCCCCATTATCTAAAAAAATATCAGCACATGGCTTTAAAAATGAAATATTCTGTATTTGCCTAATTATGCATATAAATATGGAAAGAACTAAAATTTTGGATTATAATTCATTTTGTAAATGTAACAGTAAATTTAAACTAAAATGAATTCACAAACTTTATGGTGTGGATTTAGAAAGAGAAAAGTGATATGAAAGGCAATGTTCACCATGCATTGCATGACCACAGAATCCAAGTTTGTCACTACTAATAACCATAAAGGAAATTTTTCAAAGGACACGACCAAAAAAAGTGTGGCTTGGCTTGGAGTACACTATTATGTTCAATGATTTTGGCTGCTGGATGACAATATGTAGATGTGTCTCCAAGATACCATACAATAAATTAATTGTTTCTAGCTAAGAGAGATGGTATATGTCTCTTTTTCGGTTTTCGGGCTCGCTTATCATTCCCTTCCTCTCCCTTACCACTCCTGTCCTTTATCTCTCCCTCCTTTCTCCACCCTACCCCAACAAGGGTTGTCCCATATCCATGTACCCTCCATTCATTGAAGCACAACACCAGCCATAAAGGCGGGTGGTGAGGGTTCAAATTGTTGAGGGTATAATAGTCAAGGGTAGTATTGTAATATCCTAATGTCTTGGGTTTGGGTGCTCTCATGTATATATCCCCATTGGGGCTATTCAATAAAGATACACATTCTCAGATCTTCTCCCTCTCCATTCGTAACATGGAATCAGATCAAGTTCTCTGAGATCCAGCCGCCACCCTTGTCGTCGCCGCTGCACTGCCCCTGGGAGCTTCGTCTCGCTCCTGGGGGCAGCATCTCCAGCCCCAAACCCATTTCCTTTTTTTAGTTGTGTCGTAGTAGCAGCAACAAGATCTCATCTCTGTAGTCTGTCCAGTCGTAGGAGGGGAGCAGCAACCCTGCCCGTCATGGATCCGCCGCCACCGTCCTCTCCTCCACCTGTTGCGGCTCGTCCCGGCGTCGATTCGTCGCCGTCGTCGTCCACCCGTCAGTCATGGAGCCGCCCATCGCGGCCATCAGCTCGTGGCGGCCCATCCTCATCTCCACTGGTCACGGAGCCGTCCGTCGCACCGCCTCGTCGTTTATGCTGCTTGCTTACTATCTTAGTGTTGCTGCTAGTATCGACTACTATATCAAGTGTTCTTGTCTTGTCTCTAGTTAGCATCTATGTCATGACAGTTCTAGCAGTATCAATCCAACTCCACATGTTTTCTTCAAAAAAAAAAATCCAAGTCCACATATTTTTCTAGTTCGTCAAAGCCGTGCATGTCTACTAATCCATTGTCAAATCAGTGAATCTTCTTTTTATCATTTTATGGTTAGCTGAGTCCCGTCGATTTAGCTAATTTCGTCATCATCATTGTGGTGCGATAATGCCCTCTCGGTCCCTTTTGGAGCTGTCTTTCTCCATGTCATGATCAATGGCGGTCTATTTGTCTTGATGACCTTCCTGTCTCACCACTTGCCATCTTGCAGTGGTGCTTTCTACCTTTGGCTTGTTTGATACATCTCACTATTCTTGTGTTTAAAGTCTCCAAAGCAAGATTCATATTTGAAGAGTCGGCGTACTGGTTTGTGAAGACTTGAGTATTTGCTGAAGTACTGTTGTGAAGGTAATACCCACTTGTGGAGGAGATCATCTACATCGACATGTTCAAGAGTTGCATGCTTTGATGACGTCTTTGATTTCATACTTTGGATGTATCAATTTCATTTTTATTTAGCCTAGTGCTTAGTATCAACTCTTCAATGCAACGACATTGCATTCACGTTGCATTTGAGAGGGAGTGTTAAGGGTATAATAGTCAAGGGTACTATTGTAGTATCCTAGTGTATAGATATCCCTATTTGGGGCTATTCAATAAAGATACAAATTCTCAGTTCTTCTCCCTCTCCATTCGTAGCACAAATCACAACGGATGCGGTCACCTAAGAGGCGCAAAGGAATAAAGGCCTAGATCCCATCAGATCCATTGAGCAAAGGAAGGGCCTAGCATGGCTCGGAAGTCGTAGCAAGTTCATCAGCTCAGCATTGTATGTTAATGGCCTTTGGTCACCAATGATATTTTGGTGCACTTCCTTGCCATGGTGGCACCATTTGAACAAGCCAACATTATTGTGCCCATTGCCATCACCACTAGCAAGGAGACAAGACCAAGAGAGAGTTAGGAAGAGAGCTGTTAGTGGTAGTGAAAGAGATGAGAGAACGAGACTAACATGTAGGACCAAAAGCATTTATTCATTGTCATCTTGTAACTATTCTCTCTCCTCTTTGTTGGAAATGAATATTTACTGTTCTAATGTGAGGCAAACAAATTTGAACAAGAGTGTGATGGGTATCAGCTCACTCTTTTAGTGTCCCACATACAAATTCTCTAATTATGAAGGGTTCTTCAGCCAACCAACAGTCCATTCTTCTTCCCATCAAAAGGAGATCCAATGGGCCATCTATCTTCTTCAACCTCTAGCCATCAGTCTCACTTTTTCTTTCTTGAGCTCTTTGGCCCCACCACTATGCCATGTGCCACTACTCAGCCTCCGACACAACCCTCCGATAAGACCATACCCTGCTCCTGGTGCTCAATCAACTGTTGTTCCAGCCACCTCCGCCCTAAAACTACCCACGGCCATCCTCCGCTAGTCCGATGGAGTGGACCCCTCTGCCTGCCTGTCCTACACACTAATCACCTCTACCACCATGCCACCCTTCAGTCATGGCCTTCCCTCTTAAGCCTATCAGAGTTGGGTGAACCCTCAACCCAAACCCTAACCTCGCTTGTGACCTTTGGATTTGGAGATGAAGTCAAGCTTCAATTATAGCTGGAATGGAGACCCGAAAATTCTTGTGGGAGGGAGGAAAACACCTGGACATCATATATCTTTTCAAGATATTAATCAACTATTAACATCATACAATCAATTGCTAAGATTTAGGTTGTACCTCTTGACAGGTCTTCAAGGATTTTGACCATCAATATAAAGGTGAAATTTGAAATTAGGAACGCTTCAAAAGTAGATTTAGACCATTATTTCTCTTGCACTATTTTGTCGATTGCTATAAACATCATCTTAAATGTAATGCAAATATGGATCTACTGGTGTAACTTGTTTCATACTAAAAAAAAACTCGACCTGCGAGGGGCAAGCCGCCCCCCAGGCATTAATGTAAGAAGAAGACCTCTCACGTAGGCCGAGAAAACCCCCGAACCCCTGCCCCACCCTTACACAGGGGCGCCGTAACCCATACCGTAACCCGTGTGAGAGCGGGCCAGGGTGAGCCGGGACCTATTTCCATGTGCTTTGGCGTGTAGGCTGGCGAGGGGATTTTTTTAACCTCAGCCTGAAATTCGCTCCCACCGGGAGTCGAACCCAGGACCTGAGGAGTGCTACTGAGACCACCTAACCAATCCGGCTAGGCACCCTTTCGCGTTTCATACTAAACACATGTAATTTGACAATCAGCCTAAAAAAATGTAATTGGGCAAACTTTTGGTCAAAATTTGTAAATCTTGAATTCTTCAAAACAGAAAATGGCTAATAGTTATGGATGGAGGGAGTAACATGAGTACCATAGCTCCTGACTTAATAGGGATTGTTGATTAATATTCACTTCTTTGTGACTGGTGGAACTAGCACATGAGATATGAATTTTCTGGATTGAATTACTGTCTTTTGGATTGGTTCTGTGCAGGTAGCGTATAGGCTATGCAAGGCCATGTACATGCGTCATGTACTTAATTAAAAGATGATTTATATGGATTGACAGTACACCGTGCGTTTTTTAGGCTACATCCATGCTATTGAGTTTGCAATTCTATATAAAAATGTGTTTTTAGGTGTACGACTGCAGTTGTTTTAGATTCTAAAAGAATAGGTTTCAATTCCACTAATTTTCAAAATGTCTTCGTTAATTAGAATTGATGACATAAATATGGAACTCAAGGTCCTGGAGTGTATAGTTGATGGAAAGGAGGACCCAAGTAATCTAAAATTGCCACTTTTAGAGCTCATCACAAAGAAATTCGCTAATGAGCTGAGAATCGGTAATGGTGGGTGCGGAGAGGTGTATAAGGTAAATTAATTTCTTATGGGATCCCTTTCCTCATAGAAGGTTTGAACTTTTGTGGAGCTAATAGCCATTCTCACAAAGAGTCTAAACAGGGCATCCTGCAAAACAAGGTCATTGCTGTGAAGAAGCTTCACAGCAGCTATACGATTGAAGACAAGATGTTCCATCAGGAGGTTCAAAGCTTGATTATGGTTAAGCACCGAAATATTGTACGCTTTCTTGGCTACTGTTCGCATACAGAAGAAAAGGCAATGAAAATGGAAGGAAAAATTATTATGGCGCAGATACGGGAAAGATTGCTCTGTTTTGATTATATGAGCAAAGGGAGCCTTGAGAATCATCTCACTGGTAATTTATACTGTCTTACTAGTATCTATATAATCCGCTGTTGTGTTTCCTAATGGTTTAACCATTCATTTATCTGTTCACCTTCCCGTGTTGGACACCTGTTTAAGTTAAGGTTGATGAATTATAAGTGACTAATAAATCAGAATGGGACAGAGTAGTTTGTAGTTTAGCATGTATAAACTAAAAAATGTCTCATGCTTCCATCTTAGTATTAGAACCATGCTAAGACACCATCTCGTCCACATAGGTGTACATCATCAATCCTTCTTTCCACAGCATCATAGTTGTGGCTGGATTTGCATCCATTATCCAAAAGTCAGGTAAAGCTAATGATATTTCTTTTTTATGATGTTACATGCTGCTGTCCTTTTTAATTGCAAAAATTGCAAAGACCCATTTGCAAGTTCGGGGGTTTGTCAAAATTATCAATAATTTACCTTTGTCGGTCTACCCCGTTATTAGAGTATATTTGGGATATCTCTATAATAGGTAGGTTATGATTGTATCTGGACTCTACCATACCATTATACACCAATTCTATTATTCTACATGGTATCACGAGATTACGGTTTGGGATCCTAGGCTAAACCTTCCGCTGCCGCCACCCTCGCCCCTGTCTTCCTCACGCAGCTGGTCATGCTCCACGGTGCGCCTCCATAGCGCCCCCTCGACGAACTTCTAGCGCGCCCCTGGGAGATCACCCATGTTGATCTCTGTCGGGGGCAGCGCCCTCCTCGATTTCCGTGGCGGATCCCGTTAGTTCGCCACCCTCGTAGTGTCTACCAGCAGCAGATCGGAAAGTACCTCATCATTCGCCATGGAGACGTCGACGACACATCCGTACCACGCCGCCGGCAATCGCGGCCTCCAAGTGATGCCTGCGCTCTACACCGTGCTGCCGTGGTGGCAGCAAGGGCCCGTGCGTGGCTCATCCACCTCGTCGCCGGCAGACTCCCTGGCGGCCGCTTTGCTTCCACCCCGCCCCGGCGGGATCCGCTGGCGCCGCTCCTGGTGGGATCCTCCCTCCTAGCTGGGAGCCGCCGCCTCTGCGGGATTCGCCGCTCCTGGCGAGATCCGCCCGCCCCGGCGGGATTCACCGTCTCTCCTCGGCAGGAGCCACTCAGCCCTGGCGGTGCGGCTCCCATGGCAGAATCTGCCGCGTGGACCGGCTCCAGTCTGTCTGTCTTCGTCGCCTCCCGCCAGGCCACCCCCTTCGCCCTCTCTCTCTCCCTCTGTCTCTGTCCCTCCCTCTCGCTATGGTTATCGAACCTAGTGGGAAGAGAAGGAAAGAGGTAAGAGGGTGAGGGTCTAGGCCACGTGCACCCCGGGGTTCTACACAAGATGCTGCTGGTTTATTTTCTTTGGTTAGTTTCTCTTATTTTTTTACTCGATCACTGATCGAGATTGAGTCGCCCACCGCCCGTCGACCTTGCGCCTCTACTTCGACGTCGGCGTCGACGTCGATTTCACCGGCCTCTTCTTCATCTCCGACCCTGCGACATGGCGAGATGGCCGGCACCCTAGGGGGCGCTTGTTTGCGCCGCCGCCTACAACGCCGCCTCGTCCGCATGTTGGCCTTCACCGGCTCCTCGTCGCCTTCACCGACTTCACCCACCGTCGCTTCGCCTCATGCTACTCGGTCTGATCAACCGACGTGCGTGATCCACCTGGCTCCCGTGAAGTTTGTCCTCGTCGTGCGCGCTCCTTCACTGAGTACAAAGGGATGTCGCTGCTTCGCATCTTTGGGCAGCAGTGGTTCCACCCGTGGTCTCCTCCGCCATTGTATCTTCACCGCCGCCGGCTACGTCCACGACCTCCTCGTCGACTACGCGTCGATGTGCCCTTAGCGCATGGTCTTCATCAAGCCATTCGAGTTCTTCACCATCTCCTTCGAGCATCGCCGCCGCGTCGCTTGGATTATTCGGCCTTGCACAGGAAAATTCGGGCTCTCCTCCTCGCTTCGTCCAGCATAACCGTCGCCAGCGTCGGCATATTCTACCCCGCCGTTCTTCTACGCCTGCGACCGCTGTGGAGGCCTTCTCTGCTGGTCCCCCTGGCGATGGCACCTGGTTGGGCATCCTGCTTTGCACGTCTGGTATTGACAACACCGGTGCATGCCCATCATCCCCGACGCATTCCCGAGCCTGGCAAACTCGGGCATGTGTCGCCCGATGGCCTGATTGCATCGACTTCGGCATCGCTCCCTCTACGACTGCCTCGACGCATCGCCATCTTCGTCTCTGGCGTATTCTCCATTACGCCACCACCATGGCGCCTTCTCGTGCGCCCGCGGCTTCATGTGCGGCTACCTCGTCTTCGGCAACCTCAACAGCTCTACGTCGACCTCGGCTACTCTACCCACGGCATCTTCGACCATGGCTCCTCGCCCTACAGCTCGGCTACCTCGACATCGGCACAAAGGGCTACCATCCGCATGAGTTACTTGCCGGTTTTCTCTCCAGTCGCAGCATCCGCACATCGACGTTATGACTGCGGGGGGATGTTAGTCTGTTGGCTCCTACTTTCGGCTTCTTCTCCAGTCCCACCGTTTGCGGTGCTCCCGCTGTGACTGCGGGGGGATATTAGAGTATATTTGAGTTATCTCCATAATAGGTAGGTTAGGATTATATCCGGACTCTACCATACCATAGGAGAGACTTGCCCTCCAAGTCATGTACCCCAATATATACTAGCCTAGGCCTCAATGCAACACAATAGTCCATTATACACCAATTCTATTATTCTACACCCATACAACTTGTTCTATATCATGAGCTTAACAAATAAAAGATTTGTAGGTATATGATTTGAAGACTTTACATCTCGTACCAAGTTACATATAAAGTTGTAAAGTTCTTCCTCGATTGGGTTGCTACCTCGGACAAAGCAACTAGATTTGCTATCTCTTATGTTCTTCACCAATAAAGAACTCCTATTGAAAAGGTTTACCAACTTGCTCTTAAGATATATATAGCTACTTTTGTGGAAACTGTGTAGTAACTCAGCTCCATAACTAGCAGATCAATGACTGGACCTGATAGCAAGGTAATCAAGTTGAATAGATAGCATAACATCCCTGAGTAACCAGGGGTACAATATATAGAGATAACTAAACCCGAACATTTCTCATGACTAAGCCAATCATATCCTGTCTGTTCTCTGGACAGGTGACAACTCAATCTAGCTCATTAAGTCACTAATATGTTATTTACTTATATGGTTGCTAATATTATTTCGTGGATCATGATGTTACATAGGACACTCAATTGATAAAATAAAAGAGTATGATCAAAGAGAGTTTAACAAACTAAGTAAAATGTGTTAAAAGAATCCAAACAGCCTGCCACAGTCACCCTTTTTATATTAAGAAGAAAGAAAGGGTTTTAAGAAAACCCAAAAGACAACACCAACACCCCAACCACACACACACACTAACAGCATACCACAGTCACCCTTTTTTAAAACCTCAGACTTCTCACTGTTTGCATACAACATCCTGCTTGGTGCTTGCTATGATGGCAACAATGATAGTGTCATGCATGTCTTTGTGTGATTAAACATGTGATTTCACTGTTTCTCTGGGTCATGCAAACTGTAGCACCATATACTTCTCACTGTTCATATTTCTTCTTTTACTTATCCAGATGAATTAAGGGGACTTGAATGGCATACACGCTATCAAATAATTTATGGAATTTGTGAGGGCTTGCATTATCTTCACAAGGAAAAACATATTATTCACATGGATCTCAAACCTGCCAATATATTATTAGATGATGATATGGTACCAAAGATTACGGATTTTGGTCTAGCGAGACTTGATGACAAATCACGAACTATGAGTGCAGACCGTCTTTGTTCCGTGTAAGTAAAAACTTAGAGAACGCTTGCCTCTCTAATTTATCATTATGTCATAGTGCATCGAATTTTTTTATGTTCATGCAGGGGATATTGTGCTCCGGAATACAGGTTTCATGGAAAAATGTCAGCTAAGTCAGACATTTATAGTTTAGGTGTTATAATCATGGAACTGGTTACTGGAAGTAAGGTGAAGCCAAATATTACTAATGTAAGTGATAAATTGCAACTAGATATGTCCACTTCACTACAGTATCAGAAGTAAGACCATCTCTAAATCTGTAATATTTGAGTAACTAAGAATGTTATATCATACATCATAGACAGTCTGTAAGAATACCGCTTCTACTATCACAGATGGTTACTATTTACAAACACTGAACTGTAGACGATATGCAGCGACACACCATAATTCCTGCTGATGATTATATTATCATAGACCTTTTTTTACCTAGAAGAATTTGTGATGATATTTCAACTTTCGCACTCATCAAATTTGAATCTCCTGCTCACCTTGGTCTGAGCCTTCTTTAAGATAGGGCAACAAACATACCCTATTCACTCTCCTATTCTCTTCTCAGCCCTCGTCCATTCTTATTCTGTGCCTCTCCTCTCATCCCCTCCCCTGGAATTTGTGCACCATGTGTGGTATAGCATTGTGATGTCATATAGCGAAAAAGCTCCAGTTTTTACTCTCATTCCTTGGGACTTTGCTATGATTTGGACACAAAAGCCTTTGTCTACGACTTGGAACCCATTTTCTTGGGCCCCAAGCTGTAGAGAACTGGGATATAGTTCTCTGTATGGTACTTAAGGTCTTGTGGTCAGTATTCACATGCAGATTGTATGCACTAATTATCCTGGTACCGTTCTTTATTTGGTGAAAAAATGCCAGGTACTTCGAAGATGGAAGCACAGCTGGAGTAAATCAGCGAAGGTCCCTCCATTTGGGTACGAACAAGTTACTAATTGCCTTGATTTGGCGTTGAGGTGCGTGCACATGGATCCAATAGAGAGGCCTAATATATGGGATATAATCCGTGATCTTGACAAAATGGATTGTACTGTGCACAATAGCAATGATATTGAATATGCAAATGACCAGGTAAGCTCGTATATGCTCTCTTAAACTGCAAGATCGCTATTTATTAGCTATGACACAAAAATAAATGGGAGTTTTAATCCATTTATATCTTCTTTTTTATGGTAGATAAGCTGTTACTTGGGGGACATGCTGGGGATTGAGCCGCTCCAAGTGCATTTACCCTTTGAGCTTAACAAGCTCGTATCATTCACCATTCAGCTGGCCAACAATACGTACTATAATATTGCCTTCAGGGTCTTTACGACCAGCCTACGCCCCTACTTCACAAGCCCAAGCAAAGGCATCGTTAAACGACAGACCAAGTTTAATGTCACCATAACGTTGCAAGCTCAGAAGAAGGCACCGCTAGGCAACAACTGCAAGGATGAATTCATTGTGCAGAGTACCCGAGTAAAAGGGAGTGTTACAGCATTGGATGTAACTGCAGACATGTTCAACGAAGAGGGGTGGGTTAAAGTGGTTGACAATGTGATTCTGATGGTTGTTCTTGACTTACCACAAACGCTTGGTGACTAGGCACATTAAATCCAACAAATAAAGGGCTCTCAGCACAACACAAGGCATGGCCTTCTAAGCTTCAAATAAGACATGCCCCGGCTGGCCAGGGCTGCAGGTGTCATTTTTGTTACAAAACATCTGTATTTTCCCTCACTAATGCAGCAGCCATGGAGTTAAGGCAAATTGCAACAGCTATGGAATTAAAGTCAGGGTAACAGCCATGGTTCATTGTTACACAGTGCACGAATAGATTACACTAATTCCTGAAATTAGTGACCTTGTAATCTCCCTATATTTGTAACATTGAGATCAATGAAAATTAGTCATTTTCACTATCTAATTGTCTCTACAATTTCTACTCCTAATAATTTTGGTCCTAGGCTGCAGTAGACCAGGGTCTACAGTTCTTCTAGTAGGGCTAGCATAATTACTGCATGTTGTATAATGTACGATTATGTGATCTGTATCTTGATAAGTGTTCCGAAATTCTCCATCTGATCACATGAATTAAGCTAAGAGGTGCAATAACCATGCGAACTGATGGTGATTTCAGATTCCTTGCGGAGGAACTTGTCCACCCTGGTTAGAATTCTTGACTCAGCACAAATATTTGCTTTTTTACCTAGATTTGTTATAGAAACTGGCAGTACTATTCCTTCAGTTGTAGGCGGACGTTCATTTAGTCCTCTGATCATACTCGAGGAATGTAGTGGTTGAGTTGGTTTAAAATGGTGGTTGAGGAGCTTATACCACTCAATAAAGCTTATTACCCTTCACTTTTAATTTTCCATGTTTCCATTTCCTTCAATAACTAAGTTCTAATTCTTGTATAAATACTTAATCTTTTGCTTCGTTTTATTGACATTTCAAGGCTCGGGACACCGTAGGTAGTGTTTGCTTCAGGAGGGAAAAACTTATGAAACTCCTAAAAAATTAATGTCTTGGCAATTAGAGGTTCCTATCAGATTACCAATTCAATCCCTATTATCTAAAAAAAATTGGTAATCACCAAAATACACATCGCTCTCATCTAAATGAATACGATTTTCCCTCTACTCTATTTTTTACGATTGGATTTTGGTAACTTGTTGCAACAACCATTATCAAAAACACAAAGGTAAATGCTACACTGAGAGGCCTCTCGATTTAAGCTTATCGCGAGAGGCCTCCCAATTTGGAATTCCGAGGTAGGGGATGAAGCAATCCGATGCCAGAAAAGGAAAAAAAATGAAGAAAAGTAACAAATCAAGTAGAGGAAGTAACAAAGGAGACAAATATTCTAAGATTCCAACGATCTCCTTCATCTCTGACTGGTTGTGAGTGGGGCGGCTGACGGCGGGTCGCTGTCGGTGGGGTTAGGGTTAGGGGATTCAGGGGTTGGGGAAGCTTGCATGGCCAGTAGCCTTAGAGGGATGGCTGTGGGCGGCGGACGGGCCCGACGGAGGAGACTGGGTGTGGGCAATGAGGCTGGCGACGATGGTGCCGCCAGCTGGGTGGTAGTGGACAACCGGTGGGCAGGGTAGACGCTAGGGGCGGAGGAGGATGAGAGGAAGGGGGGAGGGAGGGGAGAGGGTGATGGGATAGAGGAGGGCGGTCATCGCTGGCGTTGGGGGCGATGCCGGCGAGGCGGAGGATGGCGACGGCGGGGATGGGGATGCATTGGTGGAGGAGTAGTAGGAGGGGGGGAGGGGGAGGGGGAGGGGGAAGGAGAGGGCAGTCCTCACCAGCATCAAAGATGACACCGGCAAGGGTGTAAGTGCATCTAGGCCCTAATGGGTTTTGGTGAGTTGATTGATAACACGATTAAAGGGCTAACTATATTATTGAAGTTGCCATGAGCAGGGATTTATTTACAAATCAATTATTGTCATTAACTCATGTGATATAGAATCAAACAAAAGGCAAATATTAGTGAAAGTCAAGCATGTTGTGAAGAGAAACAAGAAACAAGTGTTCATGCAATGATATTAAGTGGTTTCTATATATGGCTTGGCATAGATTGAAAGGTGCTTGATTAAAAGAATGATTGCAAAGCAAGACACATATAAGAGATTATTTCTTATTCAAGTCATTGATGTTTGGAGGAAGCTTGAGATATGGAGTATTATATATGAGATCAAGCTCAAGCAATCAAATAGAAAGTTCAAATGGAATTCATTGTTGATGTGCAAAGCTTAACTTAATGTGGCAAGGGTAAGTGATGAAGAAGCCAACCGAGATGACTAGTGCGAGGAACTAAGCAAGCTTTGGTGAAGCGACGGCTTACCATGTGCGTATTGCTAGGGTGAAGTTGCTAGTATCCGTGGGGTTTACGAAGTATCATACCTAAGCTATGTTGAGAGAAGCAATGCAATGCATCAAGTATATTATGGAGTGACTTGGATTCAAGGACATATTTTTCTATGAGTTGGAATTCCTAAAGTCACTAGCTCAAGTATGGATTTGCTCAAGAAAAGAGAATGCAATGTTGAGATTCCGAGATTGACAAAGTCAAAGTATGGCAAGACTGAAGTGATTCAAAGCTCAAGTGGTTGAATTGTGTTTCATATTTAATCTTGAGTATATGTATGTCGTACTATCAAGAGGGATACAACATTGATTATTTGACTCGGTCAAAAATGCTCACAGATCACCCAAGTGAGGATCCTGAGAGAAAACCTCTGAGAACTAACTTAGAAATTTTTGGATGATCATGTCTTGACTTGGTGGACCAAGAGGAGTCTTTTAGCAGTGGTTCAGGGTTCTCTGACCCTGACCGGTCTGATCGGTCATGGGGAGTAACGGCTAGTTTTAGCTAGACCGGTCTGACCGGTTTAGTCTGACAGTCTCAACGGCTCGTTTTTGAATTGTGGGTATTTATACCCCTTGGCCCTCTCTTGCGGGGACTGCTGGTTTCTTGCATTTTCCTGAGCTTATTGAGGCATTTTCTTGACCAGCTAGCTCTCGCCAACACTCTTTGTGAGTTGTGCTAAATAGATTGCATATCCTTGGATTGGGTTGAGAGACTGAGTGTGTGTGAGCAAAGTGACCTTTGTGAGAGCTGCATTTCGAGCAGCTGAGAGCAACCATAGCTTGAGCACTCTTGATTCCGTCAGAGATTCAAATTTGCATTTGTTACTCTTGGAGGTGAGCCTCCTAGACGGCTAGGCGTCACCGGCTAGCTCCCGACGGTGTGGTGAGCAGCGACAAGTCTGTGCGGGCGTGATCTTGCCCCCTTGGTGGAAAGGATCAAGATAGTGGTAAGGAGGAGTGGTTGAAAAAGACCCAACTCAAGGAATCGAGTTGCAAGAGACTCAAGCCCAACGAGTTCCTCAACGGAGAGTATGATTCACTTTGGTGAATCTGAACTTCGGGAAACAAATCCTTTGTGTCCCCTTGTGATTTGCCTCACTACTTGTTTCTCTAGCTATTACTTTGTGCTTCTGCTTCGATCTACTTAGTTGTATTCTTTCTGTATGTGCAGGGACTTAAAATATATTATATATATAACCTGCAGAGGCATACACCAAGTTGCTTTTGTGCTAGATTCAAAAGAGGGGAGAAACTCTGATATTGGGCAGGTTTTGCATAGGGCCGGTCTGACCGGTCACGTTAACCGATCTGACCGGTTGCCTACTGTTTTATGTGGTTAAGTCTTGGACCGGTCTGCCTGACCGGTCTATGTACTGACTTTATTTTAAAGTGTTGATTTGTGCAGAAATTTTAGAACGCCTGTTCACCCCCTCTAGGCGATATCCAAAGATCCTTTCAAAGGGGCTGGTTGGAACGGGGGTAGAGGGCGGCGAGGCAGCAGGCTGAAGGGAGATGGAGGAAGAGGGAGGGAGAAGACGGAAGAGGAGGTGGCAAAAAGGAAGAGGCATGGTCATGATAAGGTGGGGGGGGGGGGTGCTCTCGCGGAATCCTAATCTGGAGAGTCCCCTCTGCCTAGGTGCCTCCAAACACAAAAGCGATTATTGGTAATGGATAGAGAGTACATTTTGAGTATGAGGTATAAGTAATCTGTTGGAGATGTTCTTAATCCCTTAAACTATAATTCCTAGACAGTGAACATCAAAAGCGATTCAAAATCATTTAAATAATTCCTAGATGGTTTTGTATAGCGGTTTCGCTGAAATGGCATGTGATATATGAATAAATTTATACGAGAAAAAGAATGCGGGGGACGAAGGGTCTCTCCATCGAGCTTTATCTCGCGAGAGCCCTCTCTTCTTATCCAACCTCCTTTATTGTAACCATTCCTTTCTGCATCTAATGTCTACTTATCTGCATTGTCTTTTTCACCTAAATTATTAAAGAACACAATTGTACCGAACACAAGCCTATACAAATGCCATTTCTTTCGTTCCTAATCCAAGGTCTCGCAGATCGAGATTTGCTTCCCAAAGTATAAAATGGCATGGTGACCAGCATCTTTTTCTGCTGTGACCTTCCGCCGAGCCCATGGAGTCTGGTTGAATGCCTTTGGATTTTGGGAACAGATTCAATCGAGCAACGTTGGTTGTGGAGGTCAAGCATCCCTGAAGGAAGAATTTTGGTTCTGCAGGCGTTTGAAGTGTTGGCAACTGAAAGACTGAAGTCTAGTTACCGAACCCATGGATTGGACACCATTCCCAGCGAGGAATACATCAAGTAAGAGAACCATCCATCTGCTGGTCGTCAATTTTCAGGCCGAGCATGGGAGGGGAGGCCGGAGCAGATGTCAGGCTTGCCAATACTGAATAGCCTGACGACAATGGCCGCAACACTGATGAGGTTGTTCGTCAAACCACCCATGTAGAATGAATGATCAAGATCCCCCTTCAGCCTTCCGTTACCATGCGCATCTATCGAACGCTCAAGAACTCTGTTAGCATGGTCCACAACTACTGTTACTGTTCATTCCGTTTGCAACAACTATGACAACTGAAAACGGCAGCTTTTGACATTTTGGGCTATAAAGCCGAGAAACACAAGAAAGAGAATACTAGTTCTTAGATCGGGTACATCAGGCTCTCCTCGATATCTCATCTGTATCCGGCCGAATTTATTTACCCTATAAAGCTAGTACCATAGTCTGAACTCCTACTTTTGCAATCTGCCCTTGCTGTGTTTCCTCGTTCCTGCCCTGTTCATTGTCTGATCAACGATCATCTTCAGGATCTGACAAGTTGATATCAGAGCCCGTGATTTGTGCTGAAAAGATTTGTGCATCACGAGATTTGTGCTCAATGATTTATGCCTCCGCCATTGGATGACACTAACCATTGTTAAACCAAGGTGGGGAGGATAAATGCACCGGTACAGTTAGTTAAGGGGTTGATTTGTGTCTAATGAAATACGAGAGATGAATGCCATATTTTTGCAATACTTGAGGGATGAAAACTACAATTTTTCCTTACCTATGCATGTATTTATTGAACCTCGTCGTGTGGAGGTTTGAGATGTCTTGCAGCGGTACGAAGGGGTCAGTTACATTGAACCTGGACACCCCTCTTTAGCTTTTGCGTTGTGGTATATGGTTTGAACTTTTAGGGGATTTGGGATTTGGGAATATGAGTCATTTGATTCTCTAGCATGGTGTAGTCTCCTCTTGCCTTTTTTCCCCTTGCCTATACTTTGCTTCCTAGCTTTGTTCTTTTGTTTAAAACACAATACACAAGCATACATACATATATGCACACTCACTCTATGAATAATTTGGCAGATTTTGAGATTGACGAAATTACTAGTTACATGTAACGATATCCCAGTGAAAAAAAAATCACAAGTCATGCTCATCAACAATAGATGGAGGAAAAAAAAATTATCTCAGCGCTTTTAGCTTCTGACATCTGAAGCACATGCATCATGAAACTTTGGGCAGTAACAAATGAATGTATTGTCTGCCTTTATAACTAAATTTGCTAGTTGCTTCGCCAAGAACTCAAGATAAACGATGAATTAGAGCACAAGCAGGTATATATTCAGGTACATACATAAAAAGCAATGTATTTCTCGATCGATTGCCTAGTCACATGATCTGAATGTCTGAAAACAAACATTTGCACACGGCAATTCATATATATCTTGCTTTCTGCGATTCGGAGCTCACACACGAAGATCGACGACCAAGAGGCCTCATCACGAGATTCAATTCCCTTCACGCTCCAGCTTCTAGCTAGTAGCTAGTTAACCTAGGCCTCATCCCAGCCAGGTGCACAGCCAAGTTAACTCCATCCATTGCGCCAAGTCCACATACACAGGCGGCATCTCAGCAGCCTACTCTTCAGTCGAGCTAGCTAGCAAGACTTATAAATAGCAGCCAGCAATTCTAATAAGCTCAGCTCATCATCACAGATTAAACAAAGTAAGTAAGCCACGGGAGGTGGAGTAAATAAAAGTCCTAATTGGTGTTTGGGGGAACTCTGGGTGTGGCAAGCAGCAATTTGTGCTAGGTCAGTGCACTACCGGAAAAAGGTATTTTGCCGTGTGCTAGAATCTTCGCCGTGTGCATTATTTCGGGCATACGACGAAGGCCTCCTTTGCCGTGTGTCGCCAGAAGAACACACGGAAAAGCAAAAACACACGGGAAACCTTACTCTTCGCCGTGTGCCAAGGGCCAGCACACGGCGAACTCCCATCTTCGCCGTGTGTCAGCCAGTAGGCACACGGCGAACATGAATCACGTGCGGGGCACACCCCTCTGCCGTCAGGGGGCCTCACAGCCGTTATTGTTTGCCGTGTGCCAGTCGGTTGACACACGGCGAACTCCCCGGCTGCCGTCAACACTCGGACGGACGTCACGCCAGTCCCTATTCGCCGTGTGTCCACGCTGGCACACGGCAACACATAGACCTTTGCCGTGTGCCTGGCTCTAGGCACATGGCAAAGATTATGTTTGCCGTGTGCCTTAGTTGAGCACACGGTGAACACAAAAAAAAATCATGTTTTTGCTTCCAAATTTTTTCTACACTCTTCATAAATTGTTTGGTACTCTATGTTTGAATATGAGATTTTTATAGATATATTAGTTGTATTAAACTAATTTATTTCAATTTATTGTTTTATTTCGTGTAAATCTAATTTAATTCCAAAGGGTATTAAATAATAGGAAATTTTTTTGAAAAAATGATATTCATAATATTGACTGTAGTGTTAGAGTTTATGTAGTAGTTGAAACAAAATTTCAAAGATTGTGGTAATGAAACATTACGACGATCGTGGTGGCAAATAGTTTTTGAATTATGTAAAATTCGAACGATGTCAGAAAATTATGAGATTTGCCTGAACTTCATGCTATCATACGTCGAATGTATGGTAAAAATTTGAGCACGATACGAACATTTTGTCATGATGATGCTTACAAACTGAGAGTTTCCCGAAGAAGTTTCCGAGAGAAGAAGAAGAGAAGGTTAAGTTTGTACATGTTATGATAGAAAAATTTCAGTTTGACGTTCAAAATTTTTATATAGATAATATGTGATAATGATTTAGTCATGTTGAAAATTCAAATTTTTTCGGCTCCATTTGGTATTTTTAATGTTTTAATTGCAAATAAACTACTATAATTGGCATAAGTAAAATGTGATTAATTATGACATGAAACAATAGAATGGAATTAGTTAAAAAACTCATTAAATTTATTGAGGCCATATAAAAAATTTGAGTGTTTAGATTTAGTTGTTTTTTGAAAAGTTCAATATCAAATTTTGAACATTAAATTATTCACTGCAAAAAAATTTCGCCGTGTGCCTAAACTGAAACACACGGCGAAGTCAGGCTTCGCCGTGTGTCCCGGATCTTGGCACACGGCGAAAACAGCGTTCAGGACTTAGCCGCGCCACCCCCGTCCGCGCGCCCCCAACCCGTCACACGCACACTGCCGCCTAGCTAGGTCAAGAGCTTCTCATGCAGCCCCCGTCCACCACCGCCCGTGCCGCCCCCGCCGCCGGCTTCCCGCTCTGCTCCGCTCCGCTGCGCTCCCTCCCCCTCGGCGCGCCACCCGCGGTCCACCGCCCCGTGCTCCTCCTTGGAACGCCGAGGCCGGTCGGCGCCGCCGCCACACCCGGCCTGGTCCGGGGCAACCACGCCCCGAGGCCGCTCCGACGCCGGCCCCGCCTCCGCCGTCCGCCGCGGCCCCATCCTCCTCCGCGCGCCCAGGCCGGCCCCCGCCGCGGCCGTGCGCCCGGCCTGCTCTCGGGCCCGACCCCGCCCCCAAGGCTGGCCCCGCCTCCGCCGTCCGCACCCACGCCCCTGCGCCGCCTGGTCCGCACGCCGCCAGACCCCCGCCCGCGCCGCCCCCAGGAGCCCCCGCTGGAACCTCGTGGTCGTGCTGCGGCGTGCAAAGGCAAGGTAATTAGCTTGCTTCTTGTGTTCTTGTACAGATACTCTGCGAGTGCATGTTCTAGATTGGTAATTTGGTAGCCCAATTAATCATGGTAGCTTGAAAGTACAGATACCCTGCGAGTGCAACTTGAAATGCAACTTGATAACTATATTGATGACTTGAGAAAAGATGATAGCTTTAAAGACCTAAATAATCTTGTTGACCTCTTGATTAAGCTTGTAGAAAATTGTATTGCCTGTGATGATATATGCTATATATATTGACCTTGAGCTTGAGCATGAGTGTTAGTCGAAGTGTGTTATTTCTGTTCTATGGATATGCTTATCATGGTTGTCATGAAACCATGTGACACATCCATGCCCAAGCAGCAACTCGGATGTGATGATGTTAAGATTGGGCTGGATGTGTCACATGGTTTAATGGCGGTCATGAATTTATTTTAGGTTTCTTATGCTTCAAGTTCAAGGTCAAATGAAAGGGAACATATCTGAGGCATGATTGTTAGTTGTCGACCACTGTGCTGTTTTATCTTTGCAGAATTTCAAACTGAAATGTTCAATTATTGATACTATGTAGTTGTTTTTTTAGGAGAGGTTGTGGCACCGTTGTTGACTCGTCACTTTGCGGGACAGTTAGGTGAGTCATCACAGACTTTTATTTACTTATCTTGTTTGTGCTTCACGTAACCTAGGCGTCTCCCGTTCGAAAGAGATACGGTTCGAAATATGCAGCTCTTTGCATATATGGAACCGTATGTGTTTCGAATTGTCCCCGTTTTTGGGACAGTCCGAGGATGTGTTGATGTGGTTAGTTTCCATGCTCTACTATGATTCGAGATAGAGTATCGGTATCATCTCTTTGTTGTTCTCTGGATACACAATCTCCCTGTCGGGACGTGTATTTGGAGAACAGCGGGGAGGTGCTGCCGAAATTCTGTCTCGGATAGTAGTAGAGTATGGAAACTAACCACAGCTACACATCTTCGGATGGGTTTAGGACCTATCTTCACTTATTAGAGCATGCTAGACATCGTGTAGTTGGTATTGATTTTTAAATCATTTCCTCACATGGCAAAGGATGGATGACCGTGAGTGGATGTACAAGGGCTAGCAGAGCGAGCAAGAGTATGTTGAGTTTGCTCTAAAGGTCAATGGCTTCTTGAAAAAGGCATTTGATAGAGGACAGAGTAGAATGCCGTGTCCATGTAGCAAGTGTGAAAATAGAATACATCAATCACAACTCAGTATGGGTAAACACATTATCAGAAATGGGTTTGTGGAAAAATATACTCGGTGGATCTGCCATGGTGAAGCCCATCGTGCAAGAGAAGAGGTCGTCAGACAACGCATCGATGATTATGATGCTGAAGCCGGTTGCGCAGACATGTTAGCAGACTTTCATGAAGCACACTTCCAAGAAGTACCTAGAGAGGAACCGCCAGAGCCTACCGCAAAGCAGTATTACGACATGTTGTCTGCGGCATAGAAACCACTCCATGGGCATACCAATGTTTCTCAATTCGATGCTATTGCACGCGTACTGGCCCTAAAGTCTGATTGTGGCATTAGTTGGGATGGCTTCGACAAAATGTTGACGGTTTTTGGTAGTCTGCTTCCGGAAGGACACATTCTTTCAAAGAGCATGTACGAGGCACAAAAACTTCTTCGTAGTCTTAAGATGCCATATGAGAAGATACATGCTTGTACGAAGGGATGTATGTTGTTTAGAAAAGAACATGCAGACGCAAACTACTGTACAAAATGTAAATCATCTCGTTGGCTGGAGGTAGACTCTGGTGACGGTCAAAAGAAACAGCTCCAAATCCCTGTGAAAATCATACGGTACCTTCCATTCATACCGAGAATCCAACGTCTGTTCATGACCGAGGAGTCAGCACAACAGATGCGATGGCACAAAAATGGCAAACGCTACCGTCCTGAGAAGATGATACATCCATCCGATGGTGAAGCATGGAAACATTTTGACAGGCGTAACACAATGGAAGCGGGGGAGGCTCGAAATGTACGTGTTGCATTGGCAACAGATGGATTTAATCCTTATGGAATGACGGCTGCCTCGTACAGTTGTTGGCCCGTGTTTGTTATCCCCCTTAACCTCCCCCCTGGAGTTATCTTTCAACGACAGAACATATTCTTGTCGTTGATAATTCCTGGATATCCGGGGGATAATATGAGTGTGTATATGGAGCCTCTTATTGATGATTTGCTTAATGCTTGGGAGGAAGGTGTATGGACATATGACCGAGCTACAAAGACAAACTTCAAAATGCGAGTGTGGTACATGTACTCACTGCATGACTTGCCAGCGTATGCGATATTATGCGGCTGGTGTGTGCACGGGAAGTTCCCTTGCCCAGTATGCAAGGCAGCTATGAGGTTCATCTGGTTGGCGAAGGGTGGCAAGTATTCTTCGTTCGACAAGCACCGACAATTCCTCCCTATTGACCATCCATTCCGACGTGACATCAAGAACTTTACGAAAGGTGTCGTGGTTCATGACCCTCCACCACAGATGATGTCAGGTGCCGTGGTCCGTGAGTGGTTACAGTCGTTGAGGGTTAAAGAAGGTGGTGGTTTTGTGGGTTATGGCGAAGAACATGCCTGGACTCAGATGTCGGGCCTGTGGAGGCTCCCCTACATGGATGATCTTCTTCTTCCTCATAACATTGATATGATGCACTCGGAAAAGAATATCGCTGAGGCACTATGGGGTACAATTATGGACATTCTTGATAAAACAAAGGACAATGTTAAGGCCCGAGTGGATCAAGCTAGTTTATGTGATAGACCAAAACTGAATATTCCGCCACCCAAAGATGGTAAGAAATGGAAAAAGCCTCCAGCTGAATTCGTCCTGAAGAAGCACCAAAGGAAAGAAGTACTAGAATGGTTCCAAACTTTAATGTTTCCTGATGGGTATGCAGCGAATCTAAGGAGAGGGGTAAATTTATCTACTATGCGAATCAATGGGCTGAAGAGTCATGACTACCACATATGGATTGAGCGGCTTCTTCCGGTGATGGTTCGAGGCTATCTCCCTGACCATGTCTGGCAAGTGCTGGCGGAGTTAAGCAATTTCTTCCGCCAGTTATGTTACTTTTTAATTATGTCACATTTTTTTTCTTTCTCTTTATAAGATCGTTTTGTATATATGTGCTGATTGGTTTACTATTTTTAATTGCAGGTGATTGAAGAAAGATGCCGGGCGGCGGACTTCAACGATCGGTCGCCTCACTGTACAGAAGAATGATGCCACACTCGGATGCTGGTGAGGGCTCCGATAGGGGTTCCGAGTTGGGGCGAGGCAAGGGTCGAGGGAAGGGTGGACCCAAGAGGGGGGAGGGAAGGGTGGAGGCAGGAGGCGTCGAGAGCCTTCGCCTGTACCGCCGTCTGAGGAGGAGGAGGAGGAGGAGGAGGAGGAGGAGCCTGCCCAGGAGCGGGAGGAGGAGTGGCAGGCGGACGCGCAGGAGGAGGAGGGGGAGTCGTCTGAGGAGGAGGACACGACCGAGGATACCTCTACGCCGGCTGTCTGGTTGCGAGGTCCCTCGCGACTCCCAGATAGGCCGATACCTGTTGCCTTGCGCTCGCTGATTCAACCGTGCGGGGATATGTAAGTAATTTGACATGTTATTACTACCTTTTCATTTTCTAACTCGAAAATCACGGTACAAACTAATATTTTCTCTTAATCACTTTTGCAGGAGTTGGACTGTCCTCAGTGGCGGTGCTCACAAACGCAAGGTCAACGACATCCTGGGTCTTTTGTGCAGGGAGCACTTCCCAGGCCTGGTCCACTATCAAGGACGGTACGAGCCGGCCTGGACGTGGGACCACTACATCGCCGCCAACAACGATCAGTTGGATCGGAGCGGCAGAGCCTTTGAGAACAAGGCGGAGCGGGTAAAGGGCGAGCTCTGGGTAAGTTTTTCCCGGCAAAAAATGGTGAATACATCACATTTATTGAACATTTGGTTAATGATGACATGATCCATCGTCTTTATATGCAGGATTTTTACAGGTGTGATGAGGGATACGAGGAGCGGGCGGCGATTGTGGCTCACAATCAATGCGTTAAACTCGTGAAGGACATGCATTATGAGGCGCAAGTCCAGTGCGTCATCAACTATTGTGCACATTTCCTAAAGCAGAAGATCAGGAAGTCTGAGGCGAGGGATTTGAAGCTGACTCGAGAGCAATATTTACAGGTAAGTTCAAATTTATTATAAGATGAAAAACATCGTTAAATGTCTCTTTTCTTACATGTCATGCATTTGATCACGTGTAGGTTCCTGCGTGGTGGTGTCGTAATGACACCGTGTGCTGGGAGCGCATAGTGGACAAGTGGTTCGACCCCGAGTGGCAGGCTTTGCACGACGCTGGCCGGCAGCGGCGATTGCTGATGCCAGGTCCAGCGCACCATCAAGGCAGCCTCAACAACGACGAGTACAGGGCTAGATGGGTACACACTACACAGACTCATTTCTCTAATCTAACGTTCAATTCAGCATAATTTGTAATCAACTTCTTCCTTTTTCGCAGTCGTCCTCACATGAAGGCCAGGAGTGCCCCCCGTTCCTGGGATGGGCTCTAGCCCGCAAGGGCAAGGCGACATCCAACGTCACCTACAACCTTGACGACCCGCCCTCGGCGTACAACAACTCGTCCATCCACAATCGTATCCAGGCGTACACAGAGATGGGAAGACAGGTCCATGGGGCAGACTGGGATCCGAGGACCCAGCCCCTTGATGGAGAAGTCATTATGAGGGTGGGAGGAGGTAGGAAACATGGGCGCTACTACATTGGCGACGGCCTTTTAGACACGGCACTCCCACCCTCTCCCAGATTCGAGCGAGGAGCACGGCCAATAGCCCGGCCATACGGCCACGGCTGTCCGCGTCGCAGCTCCAAGTGCAGGAACTTCAGGTTATTTCTTATTTATTCATAGTTCATTCGTTTTGTACGTATATTTGCTTTGCATTGTAACATTATCATGAACTATTGTAGCACCAAATGCAAGCGCAACAGGCGGCGTACGAGGCGGCACTGGCAGAAGAGAGGAGGATACGATAAGAGAACGAGCAGAAGCAGGCGGCCGAGATGGCCCAGATGTACAACTACATTCGAGGTCTTTTTGTCCAAATGGGTAATCCCATCCCAGCCATGCAATTCCCTATGGCTCCTCCTCCTCCTACTCCTCCGGTGAGTATTTTGAAAACCCTTTAGTTTTTTTTGAAGTATTAGATACTTAGAGAACTTTAGACTTAGAGATTGTGACTTACATTACTCACTTAACGATTTAGGGGACCTACATCTGATCCTTTAGTGCTCTATTATAACTTGAGAACTTGGTTTTTGTCTCACCTGCAATTTACTGTCTTACTTTTTTTGCAGAATCTATCGGCGGCATCGAATACGCCAGAATTGTCGCCGGGCATCTCACCGACTCTCCCACAGCAGTTGTTCCCGCCTCAGTTCGGCGGCGCCCCACCGTTCGACGACCCACCACAGCCATAAACTTGTTTATTTCAATATTTATGGACTTGTGAACTTCTAGATATGTATTTGTGAACTTCTGGACTTTGCATTGGACTTCTGGATGTGTTTGAAGTTATTTCCGGCTAGTTGTGATATATATGTGATATGTAATGCCTGTGATATATATGTTGTGATATGGGGTCCTTTATACGTGAAAAACAAAAAAGAATAGGATCTAGTCCCTGGCACACGGCAAAGTGACCATGTGACTACCCTGGAAACCTAGTTCGCCGTGTGCCAGGGCTAGGCACACGGCGAACTGACCATAATTCGCCATGCGTCATAAGCTAGGCACATGGCGAAACTTACTGATTTGCCGTGTGCCAGAACCAAGGACACACGGCGAAGTCTGAAAGTTCACCGTGTGTCCACGGTGCAGACACACGGCGAACAGACGCCGACGCCGTCAGCTAGCCCGGACGGCGTCTTCTCGCTTTTTTTCGCCGTGCGCCTATATATACACACGGCGAAAAGGTTCGCCGTGTGCGCGACTTTTGACACACGGCAAATAAGGGCTTCGCCGTCCCTGTAGCTGCCGTCGGCGCTTTGCCGTCGGCCACCGTCGGCGAAGTCTTCGCCGTGTGCTTATGGTTCTTCGCCGTGTGCCTCGGGCACACGGCGAACTCGTGGTCTCCGGTTGTGGTGTGTGCTTTGGAAATTCTTATAGACCAGCATAGGATAAAGTCTAGGGGCAAGAATTTGCATTGGTTGGTCGTTGTGCCCAGGAGTTCCCTACAAGCACTTCACAAGGCACAGCTTTGAGAGCTTTTGTGAAGTGTTTGGGGGAACTCTCGGCACCACTGATCATTTAGCAGAAGTTGTGCCATGCCAGATGAGTTAATGCCGGTCCACATTTGCCATTTGGTGTTACCAGGAGTTCCCTACAAGCACTTCATCAGGCCTTGCATTGGCTTAAGGGCTCTTGTGAAGTGTTTGGGGGGAACTCTCGGTGTCACCAAGTACTTAGTAAGAATTAATAAAGATAGATACCATAATAGAGGTGCAGCATGCCAGCACTGGACAATGTTCAGTGTTACCATGAGTTCCCTTCAAGCACTTCACGTGAGGCAACATTCAAATTACTCTTTTTAAGAGTTTTATTATGTGCAATGTGAAGTGTTTGGGGGAACTCTTGGTGATACTCAACATCCAAATGAGTCTAAGGTCGGTGATACTCAGCATTCACGTGAGTTTTATCTAGTGGCAGGACCAGAATTCTTTATGACATTAGAATTACTCCCTCCTTCCACGTTTATAAGGCACATACGCATATCAAGATTCAAACCTTCTCATATTTGACTAATAATTTTTTATTTTTATAGTATAAATTTAATATGATTGGTTTCGTAATCAAATATAGCTTATAATGATTATAAATTTATAATCATAAATGATATAATATATGATAAATAAATGGTCAAAGTATAGTTTAGAAGACCGTGTCATGTTCCATCATACCTTATAAACGTGGAAGGAGAGGGAGTAATAAGCTACTAGAAACTGTGGCACAGCTTTGCTTCACCCTAACTGAGTTGGGCTAGTGTTTGGCCACATTCTAATGGAACATACGATGTTTGGCCACCCTTAACTGTGCACTGATTATTTACTTGATTAGTTCCTTTCTTCCAGTGGATATGTTGCCAATGCATCTGAGAGTGGCCAATTCAAAGGTTGGAGCATATAAGAGTTTGAGTATGCTTAAGAGTTTCAGTCTTTCAGATATAGATATACTCCCTCTGTCCCACAAAGACTGTTTATTTAGCCTTCAAATTTTGTCCCACAAAGACTGTTCATATAGATTGTAGTAAAGTTCATCTAATTAAAGCAATATCAAATACAAAAAAAATAATTGCATAGAGAAGGGTATGAAGCCAATCAAATGCTTACTTTTCTAGTTCCAATGCATTTACAATTATTGGGGATGTTATGGCTGTTGTTGGGATTGAGATCGTGAGGGAGCGGTGGTGGTACTCTAAAGTACCCGCGGTGCTACAGTACCGAGGGAACTGTTCACAGGAGGAGGGCTGCGAGGGCGAGAGAGCGGCGGTTAGGGTTGGGGGCGCTGGGAACTCCGGCCGCGGGGCTTCGCCCACGGCCGGCAAGAGAGAATGGATTTCCTTCTAATCTCTTACTTGATTAGATTGATACATCTCCTCTCCTTATATAGAAAGGTTTACTTGACCCCTAAGCAAGCGACTAATTAACCATAATGGGCTAAGACCCAATAGGCCCTTGACTCCTCTAACACTACACCCCACCTGGACATGCAGCTCGTCCTCGAGCTGCAACCTAATGATGACGCTAACAATGACTCCACTAGACACAAAACGAAAACCTAAGAACAAGCCTTTTACATCTCGGCTTATTTTAAATAAACTGCAATTCTTTATTTTTGACTCTTGAAGATATGGCGGACACCCTCCTTGTGCTGGACCTGCACATAAGTAGCCGCCTGGATCCCATGGAGACCATCGGAATGAGAGGGGAGGACAGGTATCGCCACCGGAAATTAGTCGCAACAGCAACCAGCGGAGATGTCCTCGTGGCGGCCGGTGACGGAACGTGATGGCGCTAGGCAATGTGCCTCCGCCGATGACAAGGAGGAAAGCGTCTCCCTTATCACTGCTGTAGAATTGGAGTTCGCTACCTAGAGCGCGCTTGAAGACAATGGCGAGTTGGCGCGAGCGCTGGTGGCCTTCCGACGGGACAAGGTCGCGCCCCCAATTGCCGAGGTCGATCGCTGTCAAAGCCGCCTCTTGCATCTCCAAGCGCATCTTCTGCAGCCGACGCCGCGCTAGGAGGCCGCGTGCTGCAGCTTGCAGCCGCACCGCTGCAAACACATGGCAGGCATCCTCCCACGCAAACGCCTTCTTCTTCCCGAGCTGTGGCAAGGCTACTGCTGTAGGGACGACTGGATGCCAGCAGCGCGCTGCAACCGGCAGCGGCGGCACCGCTGCCTGGGTGCCATCTACGCCCCCGTAGAAGATGCCCTCGCCGTGCTGCTATGGAGGCACGGGGCTAGGGGCAGTGAACGATGGGAAGGCGGCCGTGAACCTTGACTCCAACAAGGTCAGGCGGGCCTCCATGCGCGCCTCCATGTCGCTCATGCTGCTCAGCAGCTTGGTCATCAGGGCGGCCAGACCCTCCATGGTTGGCGGCGGCGGTGGTGGCTCAGACTTGTCGTCGCCTGGCATATCTGATACCAGATTGTTATGGCTGTTGTTGGGATTGAGATCGTGAGGGAGCGGCGGTGGCATGCTACAGTACCCGCGGTGCTACAGTACCGCGGGAACTGTTCACAGGAGGAGGCTGCGAGGGCAAGAGAGCGGCGGCTAGGGTTGGGGGCGCTGGGAACGCCGGCCGCGGGGCTTCGCCCACGGCCGGCAAGAGAGAAGGGATTTCCTTCTAATCTCTTGCTTGATTAGATTGATACATCTCCTCTCCTTATATAGAGAGGTTTACTTGACCCCTAAGCAAGTGACTAATTAACCCTAATGGGTTAAGGCCCAATAGGCCCTTGACTCCTCTAACAGGGGACCTAGGGAACCAAATAAATAGCTCAGTTTTCAATCACAACTACTATGGCTAATTAGGGGTAATATGATCATCTTCCACTATTAGTAATATGTCTGAAATTTTCTAAATGAACAGTCTTTGTGAGACGGGGGGAGTATAACTTAAGATATCCATTTTTATAGACACAAAGATACAATGTTCCAATCTTTCACCCGTGTTCACACAAATAAAATTGCACATTTGAAGAAGTTGCTTCATATAGACATAACATTTTTTTATGAAATAGGAGGGGTATTCCCCTACTGGTTATATATTAAAAGTAAAAGTAACAAGCAAAGAGTCTCCAAATGTTCAAGATACAAAAAAGGACAAAAAGAAAATCAAAGCTATTACAGAAGGTCTTCTAACCATCGAGACATAGGCTCCTTGTAACGTGTTTTTGCTCTCAAGATAACTAGAGAAAATTCTTTCTTGAAAAAATCCAGGCAGTTTCCTGAGGAAGGCTGCACACCTCTGAAGATATAATCATTTCTTTGCATCCACAGACTCCAGCAAAATATTATCATGATCTCCATAAAGAAGGGAAGATTGAGTTGATCCCTAATTTCCTCCAAAATCATAAAAGTATATGATTCCACCAAGATAATGTCCAATTTGATCCAGCATGATTGGGCAAATGAGCATTGGAAGAATAGGTGGGTAAGTGATTCCTCTGTATCCAAATTACAACAAACACATGAATAGGAGGGCAGATGCATATTTCTTCGTCTGAGCAATTCACGAGTGCTCAGTCTATTCCTGAGAAGGAGCCAAAAGAAAAATTTGTGCTTGTTTTGACATGAAGACTTCCAGATTTTCCTGAAAAATGGGTGTGTTGGCATAGACCCAGTTAACTGTTTGTAGGCTCTAGAGGTGGAGTAGATTGGTGAACCCCAAATGTAGTTCCAAGTATCTTTCTCCACAGTGGCTGGCAAGGTCAAGATATCTTCAGCCACTTGCAACAGTTGTGTAGCTGCCAAAGGTGAGAGGGGCAAATGCAAGAAGTCTTCGAGCTCTTCTGTATTCAACACCAGGTGGAGTGAGATACCAACATTTTTTTGCAAAGGAGAACAATTGTGGATAGTGTAGTCGGGGGACTTTGTTTAACCACAGATCTTCCCAGAAAAGGCATGACTTGCCATCTGCCACATTCACCACAGCAAGCCCTTTAAAAGAGTCTAACAATTTTAAAATATCCCTCCACCAGAAAGATCCCACTCTGTTAGAAGAGTTTGGTAGAGCCCCAGTACTATAATGCCTTTCCCAAATCAGATTAACCCAAGGGATGTCAAATCTGTTGTAGAACTTGTGTAGTTTTTTCAGATGTAAAGCCTCATTTTATGTCTGAAGGTTGAGAACTCCAAGCCCTCCTTCTACCTTGGGTAAACAAACCAGTTCTCAAGCAGCTTTAGAAGGTGATCTATCATTCAAATCTGCCCCCCTCCAAAGACTATGCTTTTTGTAGGTATCCACTTGTTTAATCACAATTTTATGTAACTTGAAAGTACTCATACAGAACATAGGAAAAGAGGAGAAGATAGAATTTGTCACTTCCAATCTGCCAGCCTGGGACAAGAATGCAGGTGTATATGCTAGTCTTCTTTCACATTTTGTCACTAGAGGCAAAAAATCCACCACTTTTGGCTTAGTGAGACCAAGTGGTAAGTCAAGGTATGTGAATGGTAAAGATCCTAGCTCACAGCCTATGAGTTGTGCAAGCTGAGTAGCCCTGTTATCTTCCACATTAATTGGAACCATCATGGATTTTGAGAAGTTAACCTTGAGACCAGTGGAAGTTGAAAACTCATTCAGAATATTTTTAAGGGTTAGTAGCTGATCTTGACAAGCCTCCATAATTACCAATGTATCATCTGCATACTGCAAATTTGGGAAATCTTGGCTGTGCCGGAGAGGAATGGGTAGCTATAGAATATTATCAGACCGAGCTTTGTTTACCATACTCTGAAGAAGATCTGAGGCTAACACATAGAGTAAAGGTGAGAGAGGGTCACCTTGTCTAACACCCCTTTTGCAGTGAAACACCTTTCCAGGAACACCATTAAGCAGCACAGAAGAAGTGCCTGAAGAGAAAATATTTTTCATCCATGAAATCCATCTTGATCCAAACCCTTTGTGTTGCATGATGTTTAGCATAGCATGATGTTCCACCTTATCAAAAGCTTTCTCAAAATCCAATTTGAGTATAATGATCTTCTTTCTGGAAGAGTGACACATATGAAGATATTCAAGTGCCCAAGCTAAGCAGTCCTGGATTGTTCTTGTTTGGATAAAGCCATACTAGTTTTTGTGGACGATTTCTTGAATAACCCTCTGTAGTCTATTTGCAAGAAGCTTAGTTATAATCTTCATGGAAATATTAAGGAGTGAAATTGGCTGAAAGTCATTAACTCTGGAAGGACCATCAATTTTGGGTATAAGCGTAATATAAGACCCATTGATGCTTTGCAGGCAGACATTTCCATCGTAAAATTCCTGACATAGATTATAAAAGTCATGCTTAATAATAGGCCAACATTTTTTTTTGATGAAGTCTGTGTTGAAACCATCTGGACCAGGAGATTTATCAGAGGGTAGAGATGCCACCACAGAATCAATTTCATCATATGTGAAGGGCTCCTCCAATGTGGAAAGGTCATGATGTGACCTCAGCAATGAGTCCAAATCTAAAAGCATTGACGCAAATTCATATTGTCCCAATCTATCTTTATATGCCTCCTAGAGTATATTTGCTTTTGTTTGATGAGCAGCCTGCAAATTACCTAATGAATCTTCCAAAAAGGTGATCAAAATTTTCCTTTGTCCGATAGTGGCATTAGCATGAAAAAACTTTGTCCCAGCATCACCTTTAGTAACCCATCTGATTGTACCTCTTTATTTCCAATAGATCTTTTGCTGCTTTAAGAGAGAAATAAGTCTATGTTCTAATATGTATCTGAAATTCCATTCTTGCAATGACAAATCTCTAAACTCCTCAAGCAAACCCAAGAAGCTAAGCACCAATTTCACATTAGCAATATTAGCTTTTAGACTGGATAGCTAGCTTGCCATGCCCTGATAACTCTTCTAAGATTCTTAAACTTGGCTGTGATCACTTTGGCTGGATCAGACTGAAAGGTTGGCAAAGTCCACCCATGTTGGACTACATTTAAGAATTGCTCATGCTCCATCAAGTAATTTTCAAACCTGAAAACTTTGCCTTTTGGAATGGTTGTGTTAATAGAGATAAGGCAGGGAGAGTGATCAGAGGTTTCCATTGTGAGAGTGGTAACAAAAGTGTCAGGGAAAGAGTTTGTCCAAGATTGAGAGGTAAAAAACCAGTCCAATCTCTCAAGAAGATGTGAGAGTTGTTTATTGGTCCAGGTAAACCTTTGAGCATGTAATGGTAGCTCCACAACTCCTAAAGCACTAAGGGCCTCAATAAAGGACATCATATCAGCTAAATCCCCTCCTGTCTTATTTCTATCAGCTGGTTTTCTAATGAGATTAAAATCGCCTGCGAGTAGCTAGTTAACCTCTGGTGGCATCTGAATATCTTTGAGCCAATGCAAGAAGAGGTGTTTGCCCGAGGCTGTGCAAGGAGCATATATGTTTGTCAACAGCCAGGTGGAGTCATCATGTTTGGAGGTGAGTTCCACAGAAATACTGAAATCGTTACTAAAAGCCAAGTGACCATAAAAAGGATAAGATTTCCAAATGGTTATGATGCCTCCAAAGGCTCCCACTGATGGTAAAAATTCGAAGCTGTCAACTTGTCTAGGACAGAAATTTTTGATGAACTGCAAGTCAAAATTTTCTTTTTTTGTTTCCTGAAGACAGACAATGTCGCAATTGCTCTCTATGATTTTATCCCGAATAGAAACATATTTCTTATCTGAATTTATACCACGCACATTCCAACAAAGAACCTTGCAAGATTTGGAGATTAAGTTGCTATCCATAAAAAGACTGATGGGGGAGAAGAGATATAGATGGCCTAATAAAGATCATCTAGCAAAATAAAGTACCAACAAGTTTGCAAACACATAATCTAAAAGATTTATTACAAACCCAATGACAGCTAACACAAGTAGATAGATGTGCTAAGATAAGATTAGCAAAAGGAGAAATGCCAACAGCTTCAATTCTTGGGCTTCTTCTTCTTAGACTTGTCATCAGCATTGTCTTTGTCAGAGGATTTCTTCTTTGCCTGCTTCTTCCCACCAGGGCTTGCAGGCAACTTTTTCTTGTTCAGTATAGGTGCTGAAATACTCTCTTCATCCAAATTGCAGAAAGATGCTCCCAGATTCCTAATAATAGATGTGGAGAGAGTGGGTGGAGTGATTGTGCAACCAAGACAGCCTTTGGTGCACTGATTATGCTTGAATCCATTTTTCTGTTTTTCCATTCTCTTACTCCTTCTCAAGGAACTGTCCTCAATCAGGTCAGAGACTCCTTTATTTTGCACTTTATCTAGAAGTGCCTTGGACCAAGGACCAGGTGTGGCCATAGCTTTAGTGGCAAGACTGTCCATAGGTGTGGTGGGAGAGGATTCCTGGGGGGAAGCAATTCTTTTCCCTTTTTTGTCTAAAGGAGGTACTGGTGAGAACTCTTGTTCAGGTTCAATTTCCTTAATCTGAATAACGTTTTGAGGTGGAGGCAGATCTTTCAGACATGCAGAAGAGACTGCAGGGCATTTTTCTGGCAGCACAAATGGAAGAGCATCTGACCCATTACCCACAAAGGAGTTCCATGCTGACGATGCTAGAAATTGTTTTGCCCAACTAAAACTGGTAGGGTTCACAAGCATAGCTGTGAAGAAATCTGCCCAAACCTTGGGGATGGAGATAGGAGGTGCAGAAGAATTGGGTGAAAAGAACTGTGACCAGAGCCTAATTGCTTCTGCATTGTTCTTAAAATTCATTCTTTCTACAAAGACAGGATCTGCACTTGGCTCAAGAAGCTCTACAAAACCGAACTGGATAAAATTATCTCCAGGCATATCTTCCTCCACCTGAACATTTTCCTCTTTCTGATTATCCATGAGTTCATCTTTATGGGTTTCATCTGGCATAATCTGAATGTTAGGTATGAAAACTTCCACTTGCACCTCGAGGACAGGAATGATCTGAATCTGATCTTCCTCATCTTCCATAAACTGACCTTCATCATGAATTTCAATAGGGTCTATATTTGGCAGCTCCTGTTCTGCTTCATCAACAGGTGGGACCCTTGTGCAAGATTGTCAAAGTCTCCAAGATCCTCCTCCACTGCCATATTCAGATCAATCTCTAAGTCAGGATTTTGTAGTAAGTCATTAAGTTCAATGAAACCTTCTCTAGGCTGAGGTATAGCAGGAATGGCAAAGACAACAGGAACATTAACCACATTGTTAGCTTCTGGATTAACAACTTGATTAGCATTAGCCTGGATATTGGGTTGTTGTTCTAGCCAAAGTTCCCAATCTTGGGCCATTGCTTGATTATCTTGGGCTTGATTTTTCTGGACCTGATCCTGAGCCTGGGGTGCATCATTTTGATGGGCTGCATTTTGTGGGTTGTCTGCAGGAGCACCATGAGGCCCAATTGGCTGTCCAAAGCCAAAAAACTCAAAGAAATTTGGATGAGCATCATCAGGTCCATTAGGTGGAGGTGATTCATTAGCTGGAGCACCACCTAGAGGGCTTGCCTGGAGTATTTCACATTGACAGGTCCAAGATTCTCCCTCAAAGTTCTCACCCTCTGAACAGACAATGAACCAAGGGACCTCCTCAAGATTAACCACTCTAGCTTTGATGATAATTCTGGCCAAATGGTCTGGATCTTCCTACCAAGCAAGCAGTTTACCAAAGTCTGCAATAGCCTTCTCAATGTCATGTTGCTCCCAAAAATCCAAGTTAAAACCTAGGAGCATAAGCCATACTTCATGATTCATGGTAGAGCGTCTGTTATTCCAACCTTTGTTATGGGCCTTGAATGTAATGTGATAGTTGCCATAATTGTGGGGACTATTATGAATGAGGAAATCACGATCATACAGATCAAATTTGACAAAGGCCTGACCATAAGGGCAGGGTTGCAGGGACCGGTAACCAATTCTCCTATGGTTCCTCAGAAAATCATCAAGAAGGTCCCCAATGGAAGTGAACGAAACTTGCTCTGTTGGAAGAGGCTCAATCGATGCAATCGCAACATCACTATGGCGTCCACGCAAACCCCCAATCACTGCTCTAGACATGACCTTTCTACCCGGAATATCCACTCTGGTGCAACCTCTAGGCATGAATGGACAAGGATCAACAAAATGATAGGCCATGATCTCACCCGATTGAGTCGGAACTGCAGGATTGGGGCAAATTACTGTAGCACCATCGCTTGATGAGGGTTTTCTTGTTTCTTGCGCGTCCAGCTGAGCTGCGCGATCCTGGAGGGAGGAGAGAAGCGACACCGATGAAGCGGAGAGGTGAGCTGGGGCACCCTCCGATGGAAGATTGGGGGCGGAATGTGGCAATGCTTCAGCGTTCTCGACTTGGCTATGGAAGTCGAGGGGTCAGTGTAGGAGTTTCCAAGAAGAGCTTGAGGAAGCTGAACGAAAGAGGAAAAGATCGATGGGGGGGGGGGCGGATAAGGCCCACTGCTCAGTGAAGTGAACCAGCCAGGATAGGAGGAGAAATCAGCCGTAGCAATCGATGGAAAGGAAGGGAACTTCTCTGACAAACACAATCCCGGGAATCGAGGCAGGAACCGGCAATGAATGGTGACATGGCCTAACCTGAAGCAAGCCAATCAACGCACTCTGGATGCACACATGGGCCGAGTATGGCTATGGGAGAGGCAACGGGTGCATTGATGCTGGCCCAAATTAAGGCTATTGAGTGCAAACTGCGGGTGTTTCGCCGGTGATGGGTGGGCCTGGGAGGAGTCAATTTGAGAGCCCAAGTTGAGAGACAAATTCAAATTTAAACCACCCGGGAATTTAGCTCTAGATTCCGTGTTCGTCGCTGGCACTGTGTTGTGTGCAGAGCTTGAAGAATGAATTGGCTTCCAAACCTTTGAATAAGACTTGACAGTTGACATATTCCTTAGAAGATCCATGGAGTTTAGGCGACTAAATGCAGATGGACGCTTATGATGGTGTGAGTGACCAAGAGGAATTGCATTTGCGCCCGATAAAGGTGGGGAATTCTTAGCAACATCAGCGTAAGAACGCTTATCTTTTTTGGAGAGAACCTGAACACAAGGGTGATGAGTGCAGGTAGCATCAACGATAAAAGAGTTTGCAAGATGCATCCCACGTTCATTCCACAGATTGAAGGCTAATTTACAAGTGGGATTGGTGACAACACCCAATTTGTAAACCATGAGACCCACATCTCGGGAGAAAACCGTGAATTTAAACATCCAATCTTGGATTTCAACCACCGCAAATTCCGATGCAACACCACCCAAGATGGATTGGAGAATAAGTCCCACATTTTTCTCATTGATTTTTAACTTAGATCGAGCAACGGAAACAATAAGCCAGAAACTATGCTCATCATTAGGAAATGGCGAGTCACAGGAGCGCCAAGGAGCGATGGTACCTTGTTGGAGAAAGCAATCCCCGGAGAGAAATCGAGGATGGAAGAATCCATAGTGAAGAAGGAGGTCAGATGAAGGAGCCATTAGGCGAGATCGCCGTAGGGAGAGGAGTGGAGACTCTCGCCACGGTCATTTTCTCGCTCTCGATGTCAATGTTTTTGCGCCTCTAATTCGGATTGGTGCGGCTCTTATAGACATAACAGTGCTTCAAAGAAAATAATGCAGGAGGCCAGCCTTTGAAGATTCTGAGTTCTATGCTATTTAACTGAAGTTATGAGCTATTAGCAAGTCGTACTGATACTAAATGTATTGTTGGATAATAGTTCGGTACTAAATTTGAGGGTGAATTACATTTGTTTGATTGTTCTTAGTAACTACCTGTATTTTTTAATGTCCGATTATTACATATTTGTTTGTTATCATGAAGCAGTTGGGGACTCGATGTGATTTATCTAGTTTTATGTACCAGAATGGGATTATCCTTGCAAGACTAAGCACATCTTTGCTGTTATAATTGAAAAATTAATATGTTTGTGGTATGTCCAAATTAGGATTTACGAAATCAAAACCAAAATTAATCCCAAGCAATGTAGGAAAATAAAAAAAATTTAAATTATCTTAAGGGACTTGGTTACAAAATATACATTGTTTAATATCAGTAGGAACACTCATGTATCTTATTATAATGCAATTTGGAATAATATGTGATTGTGAAAAGGCGCTATCTAAATAATAGAATCATTACTTAGTAATCCAGACTTTCATAAATTACATTAGTTTGGAATCTAAGAGTTGTTGCCACAGGGAATCAGGGATGCGTATATGTTAATTTAAATCAAGAACCATATAATAGCTATATGTCTTATTAATATTTTTTATACAACTTCTTTGTTACTAAAGAGCATGCAAGGGCAAATGCAATTTCTTGATAAACAAAATCTAGAATATTAGAATAAATTCTGGCGGAAATTTTCAGGCCAAACATAAATTCTACTATCTATCAGCACGCAAAGGCACACAACGGGAATAGAGGAGGAGGTACCTTCAAAGATTTGTTATTATTATACACCTGGAAGCTTGGCATTTTGCCTAACATCTTGCAGGCACTGGAGGCTCCGACAACTGCAGAACTGGAGGGACACCATCTTGGCGTCGACTTGCAGCTGTTCGAGTTGCTCGTGGAGCTCACGTTCCGTCTCTGCACTGCAGCCTTTATCGAGAGGGAAGCAATGAGGTTCTTTTGTCACTGCCGTCATGTTGCTCTGCAGCTATTGAGGCTCCATGGCCGCGGTGTGGAGATTCAAGGTGCCTTGCGACGAAGAGAAGCCCACCGACATCCTATCCGGGGGTGGTTCCGTTGTGCGTCGATGACCGCGGAGGCGAGGCCGTGAAAATGAGGCGACGTGCGACGTGGCCCAATAAGAGTTCGAAAATTTCACCAACTTTAGCTTTATGATGAAATGAAATACGTGGCATTAAATGGCGTGACAAAGCACTTTGTATATGCGCAAAAGTTTTAATAGGTGAGGGTCGTGCGAGCGTGGGCCGGGCCGGAAATCTTGAAATCCGCATTTAGTGGGCCGCAGCTCAGAGCTTCCTCTCCCCGATGGCGCCGCCGCTCGCCGGCGTCGTCCGCCTCGCCGCGGCCTCCCGCGTGCTGGTCCTGGCCCTCTCCCTCCTCGCCCGCCTCCTCTTCCGCCCCTACGACACCTCCGCATCGCTCAGCCCGCCCTGTCTCTCCTGTTCCCCCTCCACCGCCCCCTCCTCCGCGTCCACGAATCTCTCCGCCGCCGTCTCGTCGCTGGCCGTCTGGGATGGCGTCCACTTCGCCCGCCCCGCCGAGTGCGGGTACGAGTACGAGCAGTCCTTCGCCTTCCTCCCGCTCCTCCCGGCCTCCCTCGCGCTCCTCGCCCGATCCCGTAAGCAGAGCCGCGCTTCCCTGCCCCTATTTGTTCGGATGCCGATGCGCGCGCTTGATCTGATCTTGTCGTGTTGATCGACCCTTCACCCGTGCAGTGTTCGCGCCGCTGGTGCTGGTGCCGGTGCTGGGGTACAGGGCCGTGCTCGTGCTCTCCGGGTATGTCCTCAACAACGTCGCGTTCGTTGCCGCCGCGGCCTACTTCTACAGGTGATCGACGTTTGATGAACTCTACTGTTTACCTGTTCGTGTTCTACAGGTGTTTCTATGCGCTTCATGTACTGTATTGTCACTTGCACGCCTAAATTGGGACATCTTAAGTCATTCATCGGTTCTACTAGGTTCTTGATTTGACTATGCTTGATAGCGTCACACTTTGGAACTTGGTAGCTGTGTTTCCTGTGTATTGTTGGAGTGGTGCCAATTCAGTGGTTTTGAGCGAACATGTTGTTTGGTTGCTTCATGAGATAGTCTGCTAATCTTTGATGTGTTTCGTAGATTGAGATTCTTGTGAACTAATTTCCCTGCTGTGGCGGTCACTGGGTTTGTCTTGTTTTACAATATGTTTTGGTAGTTGCAATGCAAACTCTGTGCGCAAGTTTTATTTAAGTGCAGTCGTTGCATGTGTAGGACAATCCATCTCTAGTTGCTAAAGTTTGCAGTTTTCCTCTACTCAATCATGTTTGATCATATGGTTATGAAAGGTCGGAAGTTAAACCAACTCTTTCCGTGCATATTGCTGCATTACTAAGGCAATTATCAATTCTTATTTCAGATTGTCCATGATGATCTTGAAGGACCAAAGAGCAGCTTATCGAGCATCTGTTCTGTTCTGTTTCAACCCCGCTTCTGTGTTTTACTCGTCATTGTAATATTCTTTCCCTTCGGACCATTACTAGCAAAGAAACTCATATGTTCGGCATACCGTAACAGAAACGTAAATTGTTGTTTTGGCAGGTATTCAGAAAGTCTTTATGCACTGTTTTCTCTTGGAGGACTGTTCTACCTGTTTTCGGGTGCTAATACTGTTGCAGTGATAATGCTCGCTCTCTCTGGTTCAGCTAGGTCAAATGGAGCACTTAATGCTGGTTATTTCTGTTTTCAGGCCTTGCTACAAGCATATGATGCTGCTGTCCGAAAGAAAAGGCCCTTGGTACGTTCCACTTCACTTGTTATTGTAAACAGAAATACTTGACATGAAAAGACTGGACGACATGTTATATTGCGTTAATTTATCTTTTGTTTCCATAAGATGCAATCAGCATAGACATGCTTATCTAATAAGTCTTCTTTCTTTTATTGACCAGTCGGTGGTGCTGGCTCTTGTAGCTGCAGCTTTGCGTTCCATTTTCATATTTCTACCATTCTTTGCTTTCCAAGCATATGGATATTTGAACATATGTGTACATGGGAGCTCTGAGGAATTGAGGCCATGGTGCAAAGCAAAAGTTCCGCTTTTGTATGGCTTCATTCAAAGCCACTACTGGTAATTATTTCTATCTTAAAGTAGCATAATTTTATTAGTCAAAGCTAGCATCCTCTTTGTCCTTGCTTACCTCTGGAATTCTACTAGGGCAGTATTGCATCACTTTATGTATGATTATATGCCTATACAGGGCTCCATGCGTATTTTGATTGATGATTTGTTTTTTACAACCGTAAGAACTAGATGCCCATCTTTCGTGGATTTGACTTGCTTGTTCCTTTGCTGTTCATCCTGGGATCCATTGCATTAATTGTTAACTAATCATCTTATGTGCATCAGTCTGCTTGGTTGTCATATTCTGTTATGGCAAGTGGGCCGGGCCACAGGCCTAGGCCCACAAGTACTGCGCGTGAACAGTACCGAGGGTACTGTAGTGCCGCCATAGGTTAGGGTTTAGGATAAAGATTAGATTACTTAAGGGTCAAGTTTGTTAGGCGCCTTGTCTATAAAATGCTGCTAGGAGTCCTAGGGTTAGGCAAGTAGAAAATAGATCAAAGAAGCAGCTCAGAGCCTCCAGAGGGAGGGCGAGTTAGCCGATCTATCCAGCTGTTCTAGTATGGATAATCAGTCCACATCAACTTGGTATTCAGAGCTTTTGATCCTGCGACATTTGCTTCCGCCGCCGCCGCCAAAATTCCCACCCAATCCCACCCAGATTGCATCTGTACGCCCCCTCCTCAGATTACAGCTACTCATCGACAAGCCATGGAAACAACCACCGCAGTCCCCAAGATCCGCATTATGACCTTCGATGGCAGTACCGATCCACTTCTCTGGTTGCACCGCTGCAACTAGTGCTTGGACGCGTGGGAGACACCGGAGTTCCTGAAGGTACGGACTGTTTCTTTCAAGATGACAGGCCCAGCACTATGGTGGATCGACGAGATCGAGAGGACCATCGGCGTACCTACATGGCTGGAGTTCACTGGCGCGGTCCGCCGACGATTTGCTTCGGCTCCGACATGTGCACCCCCGCCGGCTGAATTCAATGGGTTGTCGCTGCCGGCGTCTTCATCTCCCACCATCGCCGAGATCCTCGCCAAGATCGACTCCTTCTGCGCATCTTCTTCGGCATACACTGCGGCCACAACAACAGGGGTGGCTGCCGCTACATCTCCTCCATCGACGGCCGCGACATCAGCAACATCAGCTGCGCCGCCGGCATCACCTCCTGGACCGCCGCTGGCCGCGCCGTCTCCGCCTGCAGCGGTGGCGCCCACGCCGTCGGCGCCAGCCCCATCTTCACTGGGGGCCCTGACGGTGATGCCTCCGCCGTTGCCCGCCCCGGTGACACCAGTTGCGCCGCCCGCCACTGTCGATCCGCTCGTGGGACGGGATCAGCAGCCCCCGCCCGTCCTGGATCCATCGCCGCCAGTCCATCGCCGTCAGTCGAAGCTTTCCACGTCGGCGAGCATCCTCATCAGCAGGGTCTCCGTCCATCGCGGATCTGGCTGCTCCACCTGTCGAGGTGTCGTCCGCGCTCCTCCTTGGGCCGTCTGTCGCGGCTTCCGTCCTCCATCGCGGTGGATCCATCTCCGCCCGCCGCCCCCCCATCCGCGACTGTCCGCCCGTCCGCGGCCTCCTGCACGCCATCCGCGCTCCTTCGTCGTTGGCGACCCGCACGCTGTCCGCGTGTGCCTCTGCCCATACGCGGCCGCCCACGCGTCTGCGCGCGCCTTCGGGCGTCCACGGCCGTCCATCCACCTGCTGCCGCCCATCGAAGGCTCTCCAGCGCCACAGATTAGGCCGCCCGCCGCCCCGCGGCTGCGCTCGTCTCGGCGCACGAGCGCCTTGCTGGTCTGTCAGGGGGCTTTCAGCGCGCTCCTGGCCGCCGGGAGTCTGCCCCTTGGCCGGCCGGATTCGCTTCCGCCCCTGCCAGGCGTCCGCCGCTGCGGGTGCTCGTCTCGGTTCCCTGCCAACGGGGATTCGGTTCCCGGCGGGATCCACCTTACCACCAGTAAGGATGGATTCGGATGTTTATTCGAATGTCAGATTTTTGGTCATTTTTCTTCGATTATGGACAAATAAAATATAGAATTTACTATGTAAATTCATAGCCTTATATTTAACATTGATCTTGTAAAGATTCATAAAAACTAAACCTCAAATTTATCATATATATTCTCAAATAATAAATATAAAAATTCGAATACGGATCGGATACGAATTCGAATCTTTTTCACCTTTTTAATTGTAGGGAGCAAATAATACATAAAAAAATCTATACAAAATTTTATTCTTTTGTGTAATAATATGCTTGATAATATAAAAAAAGATTAGCATAAAATTTTAAGCATATCTATTTTAAAATATCAAATTTGTTCTAAGAATTCGGATGTCTAGATCCATCCTTAACCACCAACGGTCCCTATACAGTCTGGCCACGGTGGCGAGGCCCAGGTGGAGCTGCTGCAGGAGGCCGCGCTTCCAGTCCTTCGCGGCGCTTCACCCAGCAGTCGTGCCTCTCTCAGCCCCAGGGATGCGCATGTTTCCGCCGGAGACCACCGCCACCGACTGCATCCAGATCGTCGCCTCCTTGCTCGCAAGGGAAGTACCACCGGCAAGTTGCGCCTCCATAGATGTGGCGTTCGCCGCTGCACGTCTCCATCCTCTACCCCAGGGAGGAGTGTGCTCTGGGCACCGTACAGATGGCTACACCAGGGACGACACCCTTCGCGTCCTTGTATCCGTGTGCCAGCGCCTTGCTGGTCCGGCCGTGGCCCCCTGTGCTCCATCACCCGCTTGGAGTCCCTCGCCAGAGCAACCAGTCTTCGCCTCCAGGATTGCCCCGTCGGCACCTCGGGAGGCTGACTGACTGGGATCAGCCCAGCTGCGACCTCCATTATGGGCTGCTTTGGGTTGACAGCAGGCTCATCGTCAGCAGCTCTTCGGCGTCGTTCAACTGCTCCCCACCAGCAACATTGGCTCCAGCCTGAAGTCATCCCGTCTGCGCCAAGTTCGTAAACTCCAGCTCAAGGATGAGCTGTCTTCGAGGGGTGGAGAAGTGTTATGGCAAGTGGGCCGGGCCACGGGCCCGGCCCACTTGCACTGTGCGTGAACAGTACCGCGGATACTGTAGTGCCACCATAGGTTAGGGTTTAGGATAAAGATTAGATTACTTAAGGGTCAAGTTTGTTAGGCGCCTTGTCTATAAAAGGCTGCTAGGAGTCCTAGGGTTAGGCAAGCAGAAAATAGATCAAAGAAGCTACTCAGAGCCTCCAGAGGGAGGGCGAGTTAGCCGATCTATCCTGCTGTTCTAGTATCGATAATCAGTCCACATCATATTCCCGTGCTAAGTAAGATGAACATGGTTACAAGACAATTAGTGCAAACCCATCCTCATTTGTTTTCCTTTGAATTTTATTGGAATATTGTGATTTTCACCATTTTTCTAGGATGCAGCTGTTGTGTGCATTTTCTGAAGTCAGCATATTTTACCTCTCTAGCATGCATAACTGCTCCTTATAAGTTACTTTTGGTTTCTTTTTAGGGGAGTTGGTTTCTTGAGATACTTCGAAGTGAAGCAGCTGCCAAACTTTCTTTTGGCCTCACCAGTATTGTCGCTTGCAATTTATTCGATCATTCATTACACAAAAATGCTTCTCCAACTTTTGCAAACAACTAGCATTCACAGGCAGATTATCACTGCTCTTGAGGAAAGGTCAACTGAGTCATATAAAAAAACAGATGATATGACAGTGTTGAGGAGTGAATTTTCTGCTGGACTCACTAATAAAGCTCATGGTACTATTACAATCTCAGTGATTTACGTTTTACTTTCTTTTTGAAAAATTATTGGTCATTAACAATTTTTTCTTGGATTATCTCGATGCCAAGTCTCTTTGAACTGACCTAACAAATATTTTTCTTGAAATTACATGTGAAAAGAATTTTGTTATTGAGGATAACCGTACAATGTTGGAGTGACCTATGGATATAATTTTTTTTGGATCAATAGATAGGCATAAAGCTTTCATACCTACCTTACAATATTTCCTTGACAGGAAACTCTAAGGTTAAACAGAGAAAATCAGTGGCCACCGAGACAGCTTCTGCAACGTTCCATGACACACTGTCGGCTAACCAAAATGTCAAGGACAATCAAGATGAGGGCTCCATATTACTTGTTCCATTTGTTTTGCATCTGGCCTTCATGACATTCACAGCTTTCTTTGTAATGCACGTCCAGGTCAGTACATGCTTTTCCTCATTAATAAAAGCTTGTATGGAGGCCCTACTGATTCATTGCTTACATACCAACTTCTGTTTGATGAAGGTATCAACACGGTTTTTGTCTGCTAGTCCCCCGATTTACTGGGCTGCTGCTCACATTTTGGCTTCCCCGAACTGCTCCTCCAAAAGATGGGGCTACTTGATATGTGTTTATTTCATTGCGTACATTCTTCTAGGTAGTCTACTGTTCTCCAACTTCTACCCCTTCACGTAGGAACCGTGGCATTCCTGGTTGCAACATCCAACAGTGAACACCACAATGGATTTATATAGTGCTCATCTGTTTATCGCTTTGGGTGCATTAACTCAACTAGTTGGAGCTAAAGGTTTCCGTAGGTAGGCGCTCCCCAGGTTCAGCAGATATATATGTCGATTCACTTGTTTGAAACTTTGCTAGGTTGACAGTTTCTTTACATTTATAATATATCAGCCAATGTATTACTCGTTCTACTTGTTGGAAAATGTTTTTGTTTGATGTGGCTGCTTCATAGGCTTGAGGTTCAAATTAACCATATTCAAGTTTAGATACCTTCTGTGAAAGTTCTGGTCTAGGGATTGGCAATGTTTACGAGGAAATCAGCACATGGCAATAACAGTGATGAACTTCTGCCAAGTTAAATTTCCAAAAAAGTTTAGTATTAATTCCAAAATCTGATAAAGGGCGTACCTAGTGCCGTAGGCTTCCCGCACTGTGCGGGGTCTGGGGAAGGGTTGTTTTTTTAAGCCCCAAGTCTTACCCACACAAATGTGCAGAGACTGGGGCTCGAACCCGGGACCTTCCTGTTACAGACGGTAGGCTCTACCGTTGCACCAGGCCCGCCCTTCTAATTCCAAAATCTGGTACGGTACAAAATTTCCAAAATCTGATACAGTACAAAATTTAGGTAGTACATGTTCAGATCTCATAAGTCACAAGGCCTGGAGGCAATCTCTGGAAGAAGTTACTAAACTGAGCATAGAGGTGATAAATATTATTCATCAACTGTGAGCTTTCAGGTTACATCAGAGATGTTCAAACAGAGCAGACTCATGGCAATTGGCAAAGACTTGCGCATGGAGTGAACACTAATGTGCTCGAAGATCCAGATTATTACAGTGGTAGCTGCATCTTCTCAAAAACAATTAGAGCAAGGGCCATAAGGGGGGCTTTAAGTCTCTTCCATGTCATCAAGAGACACCTTTAGAGACATATGCTACAATAACCTGTCTTTTAGATTGTCTCTTGTAGGGTATAGGAACATTAAATTTGTACATACAAAAACAATAACAACTCATGAAATGCGTGCACAAGAGACAGATTGGGCTCCAAAATTGACTCTTGTGCTTTGTTTTCTGTGCTGGAGGTGTCTCTTAGGTAAGTGAAAGGATCTTTGGATGTCGCCTAGAGGGGGGGTGAATAGGCGTTCTTAAAATTTCTGCAGATTCCAGCACTTAAAATAGAGATTAGTACACAGACCGGTCAAAGACTTAACCACATAATACAAAGGACAACCGGTCAGACCGGTTGTGTGGACCGGTCAGACCGAACCTATGCAGAACCTGCCCGAAATCAGAGTTTCTCCCTTCTTTGGCTCTAGCACAAATGTAACTTGGTGTAGTGTCTCTACAGGTTATATCAAATATATCTCTAGTCTCTGCACACGCAAAAACAACACAACCAAATAGATCGAAGCGGGAGCACAAAGTAATAGCTAGAGAAAAGAGTAGTGAGGCAAACTACAAAGGAGACACAAGGATTTGTTTCCCGAATTTCAGATTCACCAACGTGAATTCTACGTCTCCGTTGAGGAACTCATTGGGCTTGAGTCTTGCAACTCGATCCCTTGAGTTGGGTCTTTTTCAACCACTCCTCCTTTCCACTATCTTGATCCTTTCCACCAAGGGGGCAAGATCACGCCCGCACAAACTTGCCGCTGCTCACCACACCGTCGGGAGCTAGCCGGCGACACCTAGCCGTCTAGGAGGCTCACCTCCAAGAGTAACAAATGCAAATATGAATCTTTGACAGAATCAAGAGTGCTCGAGCTATGGTTGCTCTCAGCTGCTCGAAATGCAGCTCTCACAATGATCACTTTGCTCACACACACTCAATCTCTCAACCCAATCCAAGGATATGCAATCTAGTTAGCACAACTCACAAAGAGTGTTGGGGAGAGCTAACTGGTCAAGAAAATGCCTCAAGAAGCTCAGAAGAATGCCAAGAACCAGCAGCCCTCAAAGGAGAGGGCTAAGGGGTATAAATACAACACTTCAAAAAACTAGCCATTGTTCTGTCAGTACAGACCGGTCAGACCGGTCCCCCAGACCGGTCAGACCAGTCGGTTCAACTAAACTAGCCATTGGACTCCGACCGGTCAGACCGGTCCGGGCCAGAGAAGCCCAAACCCGGTTTACATGACTCCACTTGATCCACCAGGTCAAGACTTGATCATTCAAGTATTTCTAAGTTATTTCTCAGAGGTTTTCTCTCAGGATCCTCACATGGGTTATCTATGAGCACTTTTGACCGAGTCAAATAATCAATGTTGCATCCCTCTTGATAGTACGGCATACCTATACTCAAGATTAAATATGAAACACATTTCATCCACTTGAGTTTTGAATCACTTCATCTTTGTCATACTTTGATTTTCTCAAACTTGGGATTCCAACATTGCATAATCTTCTCTTTTGAGCAAATTCATACTTGAGCTAGTGACTTAGAGTCCCAATACATTTGCAAATCAATCCTTGGATCCTCAAGTCACTCCAATAAGATATTTGATGCATTGCATCGCTTCTCACAACAAGGCTTGGATATGATTCTTCGAACACCCCACGGATACTAGCACTTCACCTTAGCAATTCGCACACATGGTGAGCCGTCGCTCCACCAAAACTTGCTTAGTCCCTCGCACTAGGTATCTCGGTTGGTTTCTTCATCACTTACCCTTGCTATGTTGAGTTAAGCTTTGCACACCATTAATGAATTCCATATACCATTCTCATATCTTCATTTCTTTGTCTTGCATTGTAATCATGAATGAGAACCATATTTCATGCATTGCAAGCTTCCATAAATAAGACCAATATATCTAGCTCACAAGTGTATGTCTCTTTTATTTTTACTAAACCATGAAGTCTTGCAATAATGCTTTCAACAATTTGTACTTCAAATATGCCAAGCCATAAATAGAGACCATTTGATAATATTTCATGAATACTTGTCTCTTGCTTTCCTTCACAATATGCTTGACTTTCAACAATAAGCTTCTCTTTTATTTAATTCTTTTTTACATGAGTTAAAGTATAAATGATATACAAACAAGTCCCTGCTCATGATACCTCAAATAAAGCGTTAGTCCTTTAATCATGTTTGTCATTCAATTCACCAAAACTCATTAGGGGCCTAGATGCACTTACAGTAAGAGCCCATGACACTCTCTCACCTCATTTCTCTCTCATCCACTTAGGACTGTTGCTGACATGGACGGGCTAATAAACCCTTATTGTACCTGCTCTTATAGCAACAATTGGACCTGCCACATCTCCCAAGGCACAACCTGCAAGACATACAAGGATACCGTTAGTTGATGTTGCTTCATATTTATGCTAATGCACTGACCTTATTCTGCTAGTTCTACATGAACTATGAACATACTTTTTTTTTTGAGAAAACAAGCGCATGCAGCATCCTATTACTTGCACTCAAGAGAGCTAGGAAATTATTACTAACCAAACTATTGTCCATGCACTGGATGGATGAGGGCACCGATGCCTGCTCCAACTGAGGCCCAAACCAAAGAGAAACAACTTTTGATGGTAATGCCATAAACCTTCGTCCCAAACAACTTCGGCGAAAACTACTTCGGCCCTCGCCCTCGTCGTTGCAGCTCGACTTGAGGGGCTCGACAAGAGCTATTTCACTCCCATCCCCAGCCACGACATCAGCAGTTTCGACTACGCCTCCTGAATAATCTTTGCTCCCTCCGCTATGAACCCTGGCCAAGAGGTGCTATGGTGGGTCCATGGTGGACTAGCATCACTTTGCGCATCAAGTCTTGTCCGGTGCTCGAGAGCGGAGAGCCGAAGACGCTGCATCCCCTACTTCGACTACATCAACTACGACGAAGAGTGATCTGAGACCTACGCGATGAAGACAAGCGACGAAGATTCATCATCGCCGAAGACCTTCATCATCGTTAAGACCGAAATCAATCGCCAGTAGGAGTATTATCGTCATGTAGACATGGGCCTGCTAGGTGTGCGTGCTCTTTTCTCCATTTGTTTTGCCCCATTGAGTTTTCAGATGGAGTTTTTAGCGAGGCGTACGAGCGGGCGGTCATGAGGACAATCCTCGTGGCCAAGGTCATAGATAGAGCTGGGCCACGTTCTATGTATTCCGCTATTAGGCTTTGTAGTACCAATCAAACCAAAATACCTAAGAGGCTACTGTTGGGAGAATGACCTAGCCCATGTCGTAAACAGGCCTGATGTGGCAGCCCAAGGGCCTAAGTGTAAGACTTGTAATCAGGGGAGCGGCGGCAAATTGTCACCTACCTCCTCTCCTATAAATAGAGATGACCCAAGAGGCCAAGAGGCTCTCTCCCCCTCATGGGCATTTCTCTTCTCCATCTCTTTGCTGCTTGGGGAAATCTTCTCCCCAACAATTCACAGCTTTCTTTGTAATGCACGTCCAGGTCAGTACATGCTTTTCCTCATTAATAAAAGTTTGTATGGAGGCCAACTGATTCATTGCTTACATACCAACTTCTGTTTGATGAAGGTATCAACACGGTTTTGGTCTGCTAGTCCCCCGATTTTACTGGGCTGCTGCTCATATTTTGGCTTCCCCAAACTGCTCCTCCAAAAGATGGGGCTACTTGATATGTGTTTATTTCATTGCGTACATTTTTCTAGGTTGTCTACTGTTCTCCAACTTCTACCCCTTCACGTAGGAACAGTGGCATTCCTGGTTGCAACATCCAACAGTGAACACCACAATGGATTTATATAGTGCTCATCTTTGGGTGCTTTGGCTCAACTAGTTGGAGCTAAATGTTTCCGTAGTTAGGCGCTCCCAGGTTCCGCAGATATATATGTCGACTCTCACTTGTTTGGAACTAGCGGACATTTTCCTTATATTTTAATATATCAGCCAATGTATTATTCGTTCTACTTGTTGGAAAATGTTTTTGTAATTCTTGATGTGGCTGCTTCATTGGCTTGAGGTTCAAACTAACCTTATTCAAGTTGGCTACCTTTTGTGAAGGTTTTGGTCTAGGGATTGGCAACTGGGCTGTAAGCTGACTCACAGGATGGGAATTTGCTAAATGTAGTGTACAATTTGAATGTACCAGGAATCCAGCATGAAAAAACAGGGCCATGTTTCCAAGGACATTCAGCACATGGCAATAACAGCGATGAACTTATGCCAAGTTAATTAACAAAAATGTTCAACAAAATTTAGTATTCATTCCAAAATCTGATACAGCACAAAATTCCAAAATCTGATACAGCACAAAATTTCCAAAATCTGATACAGTACAAAATTTGGGTAGTACATGTTCAGATCTCACAAGGCCCGGAGGCAATCTCTGGAAGATGTTACTAAACTATGAGCATAGAGGTGATAAATATTATTCATCAACTGTGAGCTTTCATGTTAGATCAGACATGTTCAAACAGAGCAGATTCATGGCAAAGACTTTAGCATGGAGTGAACACTAATGTGATCGAAGATCCAGATTATTACAGTGGTAGCTGCATCTTCTCGAAAACAATTATAGCAACAACTGGACCTGCCACATCTCCCAAGGCACAGCCTGCAAGACATACAAGGATACCGTTAGCTGATGTCGCTTCATACTTATGCTAATGCACTGACCTTATTCTGCTAGTTCTACATGAACTATGAACACACTTTTTTTTTTTTGAGAAAACAAGCGCATGCAGCATCCTATTACTTGCACTCAAGAGAGCTAGGAAATTATTACTCACCAAACCATTGTCCATGCACTGGATGGAGGAGAGCACCAATGCCTGCTCCAACTGAGGCCAAAACCAAAGAGAAACAACTTTTGATGGTAATGCCATAAACCTTCCTCCCAAACAATCTGAATTTATCCATATCGTCAAACTGTTCATCATCGTCACTTGGTAGTGTTTCGTCGCTTGGCTTACGGATGAAACATCTGTACACCTCAATTATGGATTGCACGACCCAAGCAGCAGCTACTCCCAGTGCATGTGCTGTTCAAAGAAGAATTTGTGAGAACAAGAAAATTGTGAGAATGATCCCTCAAAAGAAAAATGCCAGCGCTAACAAATCTGACCTCGGAATGTTGTTCTGGCAACACAGAATGTGTACTGTGGAGTTGACATTCCCCTTGCAGCTTTCCTCTTTGCTGATTTTGAAGCGTCTATTGAAAGAGAATTACATTATAATGCATAAAAAAAGGAGTGGTAGATAATAAAGTGATAACAATAATAGTCATAAACTGAAACAAATGAACTGCAAGAGGAAAGAAAATGTAAGATTGTCATGTATTAATACATTTTAGCATATATTGTAGCAAAATATATTACAGCATCATCATATATGACATCTGTCATGTCATGTGATAATGAAAAGAAAATGTAGCTAGCATATCTATCGGACATGTGGAGATATGTACAACAACAACATAGCCTTTTTTTCCAAGCAAGTTGGGGTAGGCTAGAGATGAAACCCGAAAGAAATAAGTTCAAGGTTCAGCCACATTGATAGCTAGTCTCCAAGCGCTCCTATCCAAAGCTATCTCTTTAGAGATATTCCAATCCTTAAGGTCTCTCTTAACCGACTCATCCCACGTCAGTTTAGGTCTACCTCTACCCCTCTTTACATTATCGACCCGCTCAAGAACTCCATTACGCACCGGCGCCTCAGGAGGCCTTTGTTGGACATGTCCAAACTATCTCAGCCGATGCTGGGTAAGTTTCTCCTCAATTGGTGCCACCCCGACCCTATCCCGAATAACTTCATTCCGGACTCTATCCCTCCTTGTGTGCCCGCAAAACCACTGCAACATCCGCATCTCTGCTACACTCAGTCGCTGGACATGTCGCCTTTTTGTAGGCCAACATTCAGCACCGTATAACATCGCCGGACGAATTGTTGTCCTATAGAATTTGCCTTTTAGCTTTTGTGGCACCCTCTTGTCACAAAGGATGCCAGAAGCTTGCCGCCATTTCAACCACTGACTTTCATTTCCCAGCTAATGTATATTAGTGGAATCTGATGACCTAGACATGTACAAGAAGAAATATCATAATCCAGATAAAAATGAGATGCACATGTATCCACTAGAAAAATGAATTTTAACCCAATCTTAGCAGGAATGCAAAAAATCCAACCCTACCACATTTCAATTAGACTCACCAGATAAAAATGAGATGCACATGTATCCACTAGATATTTCTTATCTGGTGAGTCTAATTGAAATGTGGTAGGGTTGGATTTTTTGCACTCCTGCTAAGATTGGGTTAAAATTCATTTTTCTAGTGGATACATGTGCATCTCATTTTTATCTGGATTATGATATTTCTTCTTGTACATGTCTAGGTCATCAGATTCCACTAATATACATTAGCTGGGAAATGAAAGAATTTTCGAAGTTGTAATAATACTAATAATACCAGTCTGTTTCGCAATACTTTTGCTGTCAAAGTATCACACCATTGAGAATAAAAGCCACTCACAACACCTACTTCAATGATATAAATGTGGTTAAGATCTGGTTAATAAAATTTATAGAGGCATGCGTGGTTTTTAAAAGACTATTTTCTTAGACTTTGTGTACATTTGATCTGTGAACATGATGATTCACAAATACTGTGATATAGGGGAGCAGTCTTTTTTGTCATCCAAATTATAAATGTCCGTATTACACTATTAACAGCTTTGTAAGAACAGATTCAGCTGGAATGTTCACATGGCCGTGAGTTAAAGTTCACTAAGTTAAACAATTGAGAGAGCAGGCACCTCTATAGCACATTATAGAGCACCAAAACGTGATGTGTGCATGTGGTCCACAAGTTTTTCTTCAAGCATGTTGGGTTGTTGCTCGACAGATTCATAGTTATGGATTTCTGGAGTAACACGTTAAAGTTTCCTACATGATGATATTGATACAATGCTGGTGTCAACCTGATGCATAGCACAGTACTTTGAAATACCAAGAAAACTCATCAGATGCCACAAGTTGGAACAGATGAGAAAATTAAAGAAGCCTTATTACCTTTGAGAAGTTTCCATGCTGTTCTTTGTGAAACATGACGAACTACAATCCTTTCCAATACTTGTCTGGTTGTGACAATAGAAGTCTGAAATGTAAAAGGACAAGAATATATATAACTTCATACTTTGAATAGGAAAAATAAAATGGCCTTTTGGCCAATCTTAAGCTTCTTCAATACAACTTAGGCTTCAGGTTATACGTGCCATAAACCTACCTTCTCACGGGTTAGATTATTTGGTGTTTTAGTACAACTGTACAAACCAAATAATTTTTTTCATGACAATCCAAGGAAGCCCAACCTAACTGGCCTTGATTCAGATTCCAAGCCACATGAGATTACTAGGAATGAAGTTATAGTTCATATATACAGACAAACATATTATTACTTATTTTGAAGGTAGTCAAGATGGAATGCTAACATCACAGTAATATTCTTAAAAAGTGCTGCAAGAAAAAAGAATTCAAGCAACCTTTATTCAGGTGTGGTCATGGTTCAGCTAGGCGCTAGGCGGATTCTAGGCGCTGGCCCACTGCCTAGCGCCTAGGCGGGATTAATCGCGCCTAGGCGTTCCTAGGCATTTTTCTAGGCGGTGATTAATACACACCATATACTCTAAAAAAAAGAAAAAAAATAAGGAACTAGTGGGCCTTGAATGGAAAAGAAAGACCCAAGGCAGCCCAAATAGCCCACCAGCCCACCTCCCCCACCTTATCTTTCCACCCGTGACCCCAACGCCGCCTCACCTCACCTGGTTTGACGCAACGACGCCTCCCCGTCATCCTCGCCGCTTACCCCTGCATCCTCTGCCCCGCCGCCCTGCCTCCGCCGCCGCCGAGGTTCGTCCCCTGCCTCCTCCTCCTCCTCCGAGCACCTGCCTCAACCTCCTCCGGCGCCGCTGCGCCCGTCCCCTGCCTCAGCTCCTCCCCCACCGGCAACCTCCGCCGGACGCCCGCCGCCACCGCCTAGGAGCCCGCCTAGCCCCAAATCGACGCGGTGCCCCTCCGATTAGCGCCTAATCGCGCCTAATCGCCGCCTAGGCGCCGCCTAGCTGAACAATGGGTGTGGTGTCAAGTTACACACTAGAAACATTCAATATCAAGGTAATGAAGTGCTAAAAATTAGAACATACTAACTAATAAATCTGGGTATCTGATCACCAGTTCAACAATAGAGTGTGTGCACAAAACATGTAAAATTAAGTGCTTGCTACTGGAGATGCATACTAGGAAGTTCGTTAAAGTTAGAGAGCTGATTGCAGGCAACTTCATAGAAAACATGTACAAGTAAATAAGAAAAATAAAAGAACTCACCTCACGCATGATTTGCTTCACTGAATTGTGGAAGGGAGTAACCAGATCCACCTTCTCTTCAGGAGCATCTTGAAGCAGATCTTCGTCCTCATCATCAGTATCAGTGTGAGGTTTAGGCTGTATGAGTGGCAAGTAATACAACAAGAAGGACCTCAGGGTTGTGATGGTAAAATTCTTCAACCCAAACGCCGAAAAGAGTGGCTTCAGCTCTGAAGGGTATTCCTTTGTTGGGTACTGGAAGTGGTCTGTTCCTGCTTGTTTGATGGAGTCGAGGATCTTGGTATTCAGGTAATTAATAAGTTCAGGAGCACCGTTCCATCCAGCAGTCGTGCCAGCATCGCAATGAGCAACAGTAAACCCAGGAAAGCTGAAGCGAGAATGCAAATTAACCAGTGTCAGGACAATAAAATTGAATGAAGCAAAAGAAGAGCATAAGAAAACTATAAGCAAAAATAAACGTCTCATCATCAAGACAGTGTAGCAATTTTTTACTGAGTAACTTTCAGATATAATCAAAATCCAACTTTTCTAAACTATAATTATAATCAATCTTCCTGCCCGCAATAATCTAATAAAAATATAATCTTCCAACTTCCTGCTCCTCCCCCGATCAGGCAAGAGACGCCAATCAACCTACGGCGACCAAACCCCGCACCACCGGAGCCTAGCTCGCTGCCTGCACCTCGAAGACTCGACCAAATCCCTAGACACAGCTTGCTAGTTGCTACACAACGCGTCGAACAGCTAGACCGCGGCACGCCGACACGGGTGGCCCGGGCGCTGGCAACCGAGCACGCGCCGGGGGAACCCGCGGCTCGCAGCGCGATAAGCCCTAGCACGAGCAGAGCGAGGAGGGGCAGACGAACCCGAAGAGGTGGCGCGCGGAGAGGGGCACCCCGGTCGAGGAGAAGGCGGCGGCGGCGGTCGCGGCGACGGCGGCGGCGGAGAGGCCGGCGTGGGAGTGGGCGGCGGGGGAGGCCCCGGCGCGGGGCAGGCGGGAGGTGAGGTCGAGGAGGAGCGCGAGGCCGACCGTCATGGCTGGCGCGGGGGGGATCTCGAGCTTGTCGAGGCGAGGCGAGGCGACGTGGGGAGCCGAGCCGACCGCGCGCTGTCGAGGAGAGGAGGAAGGAGCGGAGCTGAGATAGATATGGGCCGGGTCCGAGTTCGGGCCAAATTCCGCCCAGCACGGCGTGCTAGTAATGGACTCTTCTCTATTTTTAAACTGAAAAATGGAAAGTAATGGACTCTTCTCTTTTATTTTAACTGAAAAATGGACTCTTCTTCTTTTTATTCTTCTTATATTATTATTATAATTGAAAATCCAACTTTTATAATTCAAACATGTTATGTTTCAAAGTTTGAAATATTTTGAAAGCACTCTAAACATTTTTTTGAATGAGAACACAATGAAAATAGGTGCACTCGATGGGTGCAATTATACGCCAGCTGTTGTCCTGCTTGCCGTCCTCCACCTTCATCTCCGGCTGAGTCGTCGGATCTGCCGTTGCCGACCCACCCAATCTGATTTCATTCTCTCCTCTTGTCTCCCCTCGCCGCCCATATCCACCGACGGCTCTCGCCCGCCGGAGACTCGCCACCACATGCCGCCACTGCCTAATCTAGCTTCGCAAGAGGGCTCACTACCACTCCTCCTCCGCCGTCCACCGGATATATCCACCGACGGCTCTCGCCCGCCGGAGACTCGCCACCACATGCCGCCACTGCCTAATCTAGCTTCGCAAGAGGGCTCACTACCACGCCTCCTCCTCCTCCGCCGTCCACCGGATATCTCCCACCACCTGCGGCTGGTGGTGCCCCATCTTCCCGCCCACAACACGTGGCCACCGTTGTTCTTCCACCGTCGAAGGATCTCCTCTACAACTAGAGAATAACACCGACCTCAACCCCCGACCTCGAAACTCCGAACACGAAGCTCCGAACCCGACTCGGTGAATGGCGAGCTTGAGGAAGAGAAGAGAAGGAGCTCGCAAGCGTGAGGAGGAAGAAAGAGGAGAAATCACTGGGCTGTGTTGGGCCGAATTGAGGTGTCGCTCCTCAGCTCACGCTTTTGTATTGCGAGATATGTATGTCACCGCACTCAATTGGTATTGTCGCATCATCAATTAGATACATATGTATAGAAGTGGATCTCACAAGTTGTGATGGATTTTTAGACGATTCTTCACTGCAATAATCATCTAGGACTGCGTGCTCAAGCTTCGATGCAGCTTTTGAATATGTGTGCTCTGTTTTCTTGCGTCCTGTTTTCCGTTTTTCTCCTGCCGCATCACGACATACAGTTCTATGGGCTCAACTGCAACGGCCAGTTAGCAGCTCAATATGGCCAGCCATGAAGTGTAAATGGGCCTTTTTGAGCCTGTTACTGTGTGTCTGCTTGGCCAGGGTTGCAACTTGCAGCAAAATAGGGCACCCAGGAATGACAGTACCAGGAATCGGTTTGATTTGAGCGAATAAAAAGGCGATACACAAATCCTAGTCGTCGAATGATACGCCTAATTGTACCCTTTTCCTTCTGCTGCTTCTGTTTTACCTTCACTTGTAAATACACTCTTAAACATCCATAAAATGATTTTGCTCTTGGTACGGTGCTCCATACTATTCTGCTCTTGTTTGATATATTGAACAGTAGTACACGTTCAAGAATGTTCTTTCACACAAAAACATGCTTAGGAGTACGATACAATTAACTGCCACCATTTTTTCTTGTTCATAGGTTATTAAGTACAATAGACCCTTGCGAATCCACTTCTTGTTCATCATCAAACAAGTGGTAGATAGGTTGCCGTACCAACACTTGGTTAATTAGTTCTAAAAAATCACCTAGGCCAGTGCATCAAGATCTCGACAGAAATAAGGAATTGCCTCTTAGGATGGGGACACAGAAGCACAACATTACATTCATGGCTCGCTTTGGGAACACAATTTCGACGGTCAAATGGCAGAAAAGTAAAGTTCTTTAAGGTTCATAGTACTATGCCCTTGCCTGGTCCCTTGCACTTGCAGTATGTATCTTTCTTGAGAACATATATATATAGTATATGCCTATGAGAATTAAGATAACAGACCTAAGCATTGGTTGCTGGCTACCTTGAATAGCAAGCTCACAAAGAACAAGAACAAGGTACAACTATACAAGTTACATTGTTGTGGTGCCCTACACAATTGGAGCTTAAGTTAGAAGGAATGAGATTGTCGCATCTGGCGCCCTAACCAGTAATTTGAGTATGTACCAACATTTCACACAGTAGCAACACAAGTAGAAGTGAGTTGAGGTTTTTTTTAGTTTCTTAGGCCTAGTTCTAGACTGTATAAACTGCACGTATATAAATGCATGAGGCAAAAGAAAATCTGCAGAGAGGGGATTTGCACGTGATAGTGTACTTTAAAGTCTTAAAATATTCAACTTGTATAGTTGGCATTTGTGTATACTACTCAACAGGATCATTCATGTCCTTGGAAAGGGTACCTAGCTATTAGTGGTTAGTGTAGCTTCTCAATTATTCCCTCTAGTTCAATTTTGCCCCCTAGCATGGTCCCATGTGATGCTGTTTATCCAAAAAAAATATTAGCGAAAAACTTCCCAACAAAAGAAAAAAATTATATTCTTTTATGCATGGGTAATAAGCTATAATAATGTTGCTTTAACTTTAAATAGACTATTAATTCTGGAACGGAGCACTACCATTTCCAAAAACATATTTTTTTTGAACGAAAGGCACTCGACGAGTGCGTTTCTATTGATATAGCAGAAAAATATAAGACTACAGCCCTGAGAGGCCATAGGCAGGAAACAAAAAGAAAAAAAAACAACAAACTCGTCCGGTTGGATTGGGATGTCAACACGGGTTACCGCTCAACTATACTCACTGGCCGGTTGGATTGGGACACCAACGCCGTAGTTCTGCTGCACCCAAACCGACCGCCCGACGGCATGAAAAACACCAAGTCCGGAGCAACCCAACGCGCGGGGGCCTCGCCACTTCCGCCATTGGACGCCACTCTCGCGTGCGCGGGGACCTCCAACCCACCACTCAGCACGCCTCTCTCGTGTGCGGGGACCTCCAACCCGCCACACGGCACCACGCTCCATACTCATTTAAGGGATTGCCGTCGAGGCAGCAAGAAGAGGTGCCCTGCCTCCCCGGGACCTGAACCAAACCGCCAGACCACCGACGTGGTTCGAAATCATCACATTACTTTCCCCCTCGCACGAAGACGCCGCCCTCGAGCCAGAAGACCGAAGATGTCGCCCGCGCCGTCTTCCGACGTTGTACCGCACCGGAAGGCTTCAGCCGTGCTGAACACCCCGCCGCGATCCGCTGCAGGCCAAGTCGTCACTGATTGTCGTTGCCTATCGCCGTCCTTCAAACGCTGTCCTGCACCGCACTGGAGACTGCCACACAGCTCCAGGTGCCGCGGAACGTTGCAAGCAGGCGAACAACAGCCGAGTGATGACCCCCGGCCACCAACAGAAGAGCAGGCGTCTTGGCGTGAGGTAGGCAACCCCCTTCTCCGCACGCCCTCCGACAGATTTGCCACCACCGGCCGAAGTAAAACGCGAGCAACAGGCCGGCTAAGTCGCCGAATGGTGTCTCTAGAGACGACGCCTCCAAGGAGGTCATGACGCCCATAGGCGCCGCCGTCGCTTGTCCAGGAGCTGGACCGGGTTTTCACCCAGAAACCTCGTACAGGAGGGTTGCAACTCTAAAATGACGCCGTCAACAGGGAGAGCGATGCCCGGAGGTGCCGCCGCCATTTCACTAGAATGAATCTGGCAAGGGCTTTCGCCCGGAGTGCCGGCACCCCCACTGCACGCATTTGTCGCCTCAATCCGGCACCATCACTGCGGCCGCCCCAACCGAGGGGCGCCACTGTCACAACTTCACAAAGCCCGCTGCCGAAGCTCCATCTCCCTCCGCTGTCCTCGCGACCCGGCCCGGCAAAACAAGAAGTCCCCCACGGCCGGCGGCGCAGCCGTACCACCGCACGCCATGGTCAACTCACACGGCCGCCGCTTCCCTGGCGCATCGCCAGCTGCCCGCCGCTACCCCGGCTTGTCGGACGCCGCTTGCAGGCCGCCTACAGCGTCAAAGCCGTCAACAGGTCATCTGGCAGCCACCACCAACGTCGGGCATCCTCGCGGGCCTATACACGCCATCGCTTCGCCGCCGCGGCCTAGCCACCGCCGGAGGAGCCTGGCCATTGCAGCCGCCGACCTAGCAGCCGCCGGCCACCGGGCCGCGCGAGTAGAGCCGCCGCAGCTGCACCAGGCAGCAGATCCACCACCTGGACCACCGGATCTGGCCTACGCTGCCCTGGATCCGGCCTCACCGGCGCCAGCGACGCCCGTCTCGAAGAAGCTCCCTTCGTCATCCATGGCGCCCGCGCCCGCTGGGAGGAAAGGGGGAGGAGGCAGCTGGCTGGCTCCGGCGGCGGCACGGTGGTGGGGGGAGGGAGGAAGGCGGGGGCGGCGGCGCCGCCAAAGGTGCCACCCGTGACGCCCACGTGGGGGCGACGCAGGGGCTGGGCTGAGTGGAATGTAAAAAAAAACATATTTTGTAACTGAACATCTGTGTGCTGAAACTGAATAAGATTTTCCAAAAATATTGTGCTGTCAACTCTTGAATAAAAGGCAACTCGAAAGTATTATATGAAAATATGAATTGTTGGTGTTGAAATAGTCACTTTTATGTCCTGTGATGCTCATTATATCATGGAAGTGCATTGCAAAAGTTCTCATCAACAAAGAAAAGATGAAAGTAAGGCCACCTGCCTTGAATTAATTATTCTTCCAGCAATCATAATGAGTAGCTTTCAAAGAAAAAAGCTAATGAAATAAATTATCAGAACTCGTGCACTTCTTTTGCAAAAGCATGCAGTGCTAATCTACTATAGCTTTGGAATGTGAACCTGAATCTATTCTGATGCATCAACACGGCATCAGTCAATAATTTTCGGAGCAGCTGAAAAAGTTCAGCCAAGCATACACTCCTGGAAAAAGTTTTAGAAACAAAGTTATTCAGGTCGGCCTAAAAGGCCTACCAAAAATACTGAAATTCATAACACACTGTTCTATTACAAGTGGCCTATAAATGTCACAAAGTTGTGATTTCTCCTGTCAGAAAAACTGAAATTCTTGTGATTTTTACACAGGGGCCTTTCTCCTCTTACTTACAAAATACTTAAGTATCCTAGTTTGAGACCCCTAGATGTTTCAGAAGATTTGTTTATCACAGATTTTAAAGATTTCAAAATCTAAACAGCCAGTTCTAATCTAAGGGACTTCTTGAAGCACAGCGAAAAATCAGGCAATTTTTTTCCCAAACTTTCAAAAAATGGAGGCCTAAATTCCAATCACAATCTGTGGCGGAGGACGGATGAAATTTGAGGTATGGCGGAGGCGGAGGCGGGGCGGCGGCTGCGGCGCGGAGGCGGGCGGCGGCGCGGAGGCGGCTACCGGACGGGCGGCGGGCGGAATGCAACGCGGGGGGAGAAAAAAAATTTTGAGCTTAGATTTTAGATATAGCGCGTGGCATAGTGCGTCATAACAGACGCTTCGCCCCTGGAAACTGGCCCAACTGCGTGAAGTGAGAAGACAGTGTGGCGGGAGGTCAAGGACCTTGACCAAACTATCCAATGCCACTGAAATCTTTTACGTCCACACACACAGCACCCAAGGAGCCAAGGACTGTGCGGTCACAACAAAGCAGGATCCTTTTTTTTACTGGCTCTCTCTCTCCTCTCTTATCTCCAACGGGGCAACACAAGAGATCTCATGCGCACCATGCCTTAAATAAAGTTAGCTGGTTGTCGTCCTCGCGGCCTCACCCAGATCGACGAGCCTCCTCCACGCCGACGTTCTTCATCTCCACCTCCTCACCATTGCCTCACCGAGCGTCTCCGCGGTCAAGCTTTCTCCTCTACCCGTGGGCGCAGCGGGCCCCTCCAGTCCTCCCCCTTCTCTGCTCGGCGACGACCCTGTGCTACGACGGCTGTTGCCTCCTTGACCCGTGGGATAACCACAGGTTGTCTCCGTTCTTTACTCTCTTCCCAGACAAGATCCGCTCCCTAGCGCTCGAAATGCAACGCGGAGGGAGGAAAAAAAATTTGAGCTCAGATTTTAGGTATGGCGTCCGCCATAGTGCGCCATAACAGGCGCTCCGCCCCTGATCACAATAACATCATATCCCTCCACAGATCTAGCGACACTCTGAAGGGGTATGTTTAATTGGTGTACAAGTGCCTTTTCATTTCTGTCGTTTACATTCATAGTCAAATAACCTTCATGGCACTTGAGTGAGAATATGAACAATCTGATTTGTGTACCGAAAAGATATTTCTTAAGATAACAGGGAGGAATCAAAACCTTACAGCATAACTGGAGCTAGTAGGATGAAACAAGTCACCAATAAACAAAGATGAATCAAGTCTAGAAAACATCAAGATGTCCCCTTCAAGAATGTGCCTGAAAAGCATATTCATTTCAGGACCCACACATTGTTAAAACAAGGACCCACAGATGTGGAAACAACAAGAAGATAGGATCAGCAGCTAGACAGTGAGATTTTGCCAGTGTGCTTGTACACTGTGGGAATGATTGACTTATTCGTCGAGATTTGTGGTTCAGCGCCTTTTGCTCGAGCTCATGGACCGCGAAATGATAGGTGCCTCTTTGAGATGTCTCTTTCGATTTGTACTGAAGGCCAAGCATTAGTGAGAGAGAGAGAGAGAGAGAGAGAGAGAGAGAGAGAGAGAGAGGAGAAGAATCCCTTTTTGTTTTTCGCAGAAGGTTCAGTAATCATGAGAGCTTGTGTGACCATACTTTCATGGTTGTTGGGTTTAGATGCATCATGATCTCAGCTAACCATTGTCATCTAAAGCTGAAAAGAAATCAATTGGTGCAAGTTGACTGAAGGCTATTTGTGATCAGAACACTATTTGCACATTTGGTTTATGCACAGTTGATTGCAAGTCGATGTCTATATTAATTATTTATGTGCATATAAGAGATTCAGAAGACACATGACTCTATCAGTTTTTATTGGTACATGCAAGAACCTAAACACACCTCTCATGATTATAGGTAGAGAAAAATAGTTTCTGGGTAGATATAGTATTGAACGATACTGTCGTGGTGTGGCAAACCACAGCCGGGTGGCGTAATGCACCCGCCTAAGCCCAGAGGGTGAGTACTCGGGGGTTAGCTAGGACTAGTTCATTCTCGCTCAAGAACACCAAGAACACGATGAACACACACCGGGTTTAGAGTGGTTCGGGCCGCCGGAGCGTAATACCCTACGTCCACTGTGTGCTGTATTGCTCAAGACTGAAGAGCTTGGAGCTGAGTCCAGCGTGCGTCTGCGTGTGCTCTAGCCTGCCTAGAGTCTGAGAGATCTGTGTTCTAGCGGGCGTGCTCTCCCTTTTATATGTCCAAGGGGAGCACGTACACTGAGCGGGGCCCCGACATGTGGACCCGGCGATGTATTATAAACTACACTTTGGCCTTCAATGCCTCAGATCTGGAGATCTTGTCGTCGTCTTCCGTGAGTAGCTTCTCACCAGGGATGGTCTTGAGCTGTCCTGTCAGAGTAGAGTCTAGCCTCTGCAGCCGCGTGTCGAGGTCATGATGAAGCGCCGAACTACTGACTCAGTCCACTATAGCAGCGTGCACTATTGCTCCAGTCAGTAGTTGGTCATCATGACTCGTCGCCTATGCGCGCGGCGCTGAGTCCTTAATGCTTGCCTTGGTAACTGACGAGCCACCTCGGTAACTGGCGATCCACAGTATGGACTGACAAAAGCTGCCCCGTGCCCAGAGGCAGCAGAGCCCGCCTCAACCACTCGCACTTAATGCGGGTGGGTGAGGGAGCTTCCAGCAGAAGGCTTGTGCCCGCGCCCGCGTCTGTGTGACACGTGGCGGCTCCGGATCCCTCCCGAGCAGCTAGCTGAGCCGAGAGCTCACGGGGTCCGGATAGGCACATGGAGGTCCCGGACCCATCTGCGGGAGTCCGGATGGCACGTGGAGGTCTCGGACCCACCTGCGGGGGTCCGGGTCCGCGGCCATAGGTACTGAGCATTTCCACCTCTGGGACACGTGGTGACACCGGACCCGTCCCCGAGCAGGAAGCGGCTCTGGGACCGTTGGTCCGGTGAGATAGAGTCAGACCCTAGGGGTCCGGCTGCTCAGCTCCTTGGGGCGTAGTTACGGATAAGTACGCGAGTCTTGGCACAGTAGGAGTGGGTACCCCAGCTGCAGGGTACCGACAGAGGCCCCTGGGCCCGCCTCGGGAGAGGCAACGAACCCGTAGGTGGGTGAGCAACTTGGCTGCTTCTGGCGCCCAGCGGTACGCGCTGCAAGGGTCTTGTCCTGCGTCGTCCATCCTTTGGGTCACCTGCTGCATCATCACATTTGGACCTACACATGACTCAAGGTAGATGCTTAGTAGCGTGCCCACGGGTCCCAAATCCTGTTGGCTGTAATCCTTTGAGATAGACAGCTAGGTTCAGTGAACGGAGCTCAAGGGGCCGGCCTTTAGGTTAAGAGAAAGTCCGGACCTCCAGGTTCCCAGTCCTAGGTACTACGGCAATCATTCACAGGAGGTGGTGCGTGCAGGCTTAGGGTACGGAACCAGGCTAAGCGGCTACACGGCTCCAGACCTCCCCGGAGAATGAGTGCGCTTCCCTGAACCTGCAGGTTCCCAGGGGTCCGAACCCCTCTCTTCCATGAGGGGTCTCGAGCTAAGTCACTAGCTAGCCAACTCAATTCGGACCACAATCACTGCACAAGAGTAAGAAGCCACGTGGGGGTTAGCGCAAACAGAATGCGTAGATTGAAACTGGAATGTAACATCTTTAGAGGCGAACTGAGAATAAACTTTTCCCTTATAACTAGATGTACATGAGATGTGCGATGTAAGCCAGAACACGGGTTTATGAGGCCGGAGCTGTCCGGACCTCCGGGCCCCCAGTCTTAGGTACTACGGTACTCGCCCTAGGGAGGTAGAGCATGCAGGCTTAGGGTACGGAACCAGGCTAAGCGGCTACACGGCTCCAGACCTCCCCGGAGGGTGAGTACGCTTCCCTGAACCTGGTTCGCAGAGGTCCGGACCTCTCCACGGGGGAGGCTCACCGGACTTGACCACACGGAAGTACTACCTAGTTACAAAGGAAAATGTTTTATTCCCTGCTGGGCCTCTAAGGGTAGGACTTACAGAGATGTAGAGTCGGGGGTGCGACCGGAGTCGGCTTTCCGCCGGAGAGATCCACCAGAGTCGGCTTAGTGCGATCGGAGTGGGCTTTCCGCCGAAGCGGGCTTGGTGTGACTGGAGTCGGCTTTCCGCCGGAGCGGCTTTGGTGCGACCGGAGTCGGCTTTCCGCCAGAGCGGGCTTAGTGCGACCGGAGTCGGCTTTCCGCCGGAGCGGGCTTGGTGCGACCGGAGTCGGTTTTCCGCCAGAGCGGGCTTCCTCACATGAGTGAGGTATGCTGCGAGCTGGGATTTGTCACTCCGCCTCTCGCAGCTTGTGAGGGGGCCCTTGATGGGCGCCCTGACTCTTGCCGACGTGCAGCGCGCGCCGCCACCGACGGTGGCTGCCCCACAGGCACGGTTGCCCCTGGAGCAGGAACGCGAGAGGTGTGTGGCATGGAGGACGCCACACCCTCCGTCATCTCCACGTCGTCCACCCGAACCATGGAGACGAGGGAGAGATGAACTGCGACCAGCTAACTCTGCCCCTACCTGGCGCGCCAAATGTCGTGGTGTGGCAAACCACAGCCGGGTGGCGGAATGCACCCGCCTAAGCCCAGAGGGTGAGTACTCGGGGGTTAGCTAGGATTAGTTCGATCTTGCTCAGGAACACGATGAACACGGCAGGTTTAGAGTGGTTCGGGCCGCCGGAGCGTAATACCCTACGTCCACTGTGTGCTGTATAGCTCTTGTGCTCAGGATGAGTCAAGCTTCCCTACCCCTCCTCTAACGGGCGTCTCCCTTTTATAGAGCAAGGAGGGCGCGTACACAGGTGTTGGACCCCGACAGGTGGGCCCAACATGGATGTATACTATAGATACTAATAGAGCTATAGTGATGGAGAATCTCTTGCCGGATATACTTCATCGTCTTGTAGACTCTCTGACCGAGGGGGTCTTCTCCTGTCCCATCGGCGAGGCGCCCGTTGAGGTAGTGTAGGTTGCGGCGTAGACTGTTGGGTCTACCGCGTAGGCGCTATGATACTCCGTCGTCGAGTTGTCGTGTCTAACTGGCATGCGTGGCGTGGGCGGTGCCAGAGGCTGCACCGCGCGCCTTGGTAACGCGCGGTCAATAGTACAGCCTGGCAAAAGCCGCCTCGGGCTCTGCTGTGGCAGAGCGCACTTACGTCTACCGTATTGAATGCGGTAGGTGGGCGTGTCTTCCCGGGGAAGCGTCGCGCCCCTACGCGTGCCCGCACATGCGGACGCGTGGCGGCTTCGGACCCTGACAGGCGGGGTGTCTGTGCTCTCCCCGCTAAGGGGTCCGGATAGTATTTGGGGGTCCGGGACCTGGTGGGAGGTCCGGGTCCCCTAGCCGAGCGCTCCCTTCTCCGGGACACGTGGCATCACCGGACCCTCCTCAAGCGGGGAGCGGGTCCGGGTCCGTTTGTCGGGAGAGTAGGGCTCCGGACTACAGGGGTCCGTTCGCCCAGCCGTCGAGGCGTAGTTAAGGATAACTACGAGACTCTTGCCTAGGCACAGCAAGAGGGGGTACCCCAATCCTAGGGTACCGACAGATACATATCAGTCCATGTTTCTGTGCATCAATCGCACCATTCTGTACATGAGCAAGAAGCTGAGAACTGATTTGTGGATGAACAGGTGGACTTGAACTCATACACAATACTTGATCTAGGTTGTTTGACATTGCAATGTTACCGAGTCCTCTGTTACAAAAATCAAATATAATGAAGGAAAGTTAGCATTAATATTTAGTACTATTTAGCTGACCTACTGTTCTGTAATGAGAACAGAAAAAAAACCAAAGTTCTGGAGGCATTAGAAAATACTATTTAGTAGTATATATGTTGTTCAAAGTATGTAAAGGTTACCTTTGATCTTGTTATATATATTTGCATATAACAGATTAGCATTTGTCATTTGCAGCACCTTGTTGTACCTACCTGTAAGCATATCCTGGCAACACATAGTCTTTTAGAGATCTGATCAGAAAACAAATAGGCTTTTAGAGTACCCTGGGAATGGGGAAACTACCGGATGCTAAGCGTTTCATTCAAAGCTTGTACTGTCGGTGGCTATTTTAACTTGCATGCTTGTCTGATACTCTGATATGCTACTTTGCAATCCTACTCTGACACTGTAGATATAATACTTCTGGGCCTTCATATTTAAAAGATTTCATTGAGGTGATTGAGGAGGACCATTCCAAAGTAGATCTAATTTGACTCAGGTCCGTTGATGTGTTTACTAAACTTGTATCTTTGCCTCATCCAGTATTAATGGCTCATGAAACTCGAGAAAGGGCATTGTTTTTTTTTATCACATAGGATTCCAGGTTTACAATTCATGGGTTCTGTGAAGGTTTGATCTATATACCGATTGGTTGCCCCAAAGACCAGTACTGTTAGAAAATAGCATGATACTTCGCTTCTACATTTTCTTGTCTATACATATACCACAATATAAAAAATATAGCTCTGTCAGCAAAAAGAAACACACTTGCGCATTAATCATTCACCACGAAAATATGAATGTGCAATAAATTAACAAATTATAAGACTCGCCATTTTTTTTTAGAAAATGGAAGCTTTATTGATCTTAGACAATTACATCAAGATGATACAATCATACTAAGATCCAACCCGACCTCTGCATAACTAGGATACACACAACCTATAGAGTAAAAGAAATAAAAGAGCGACATGATAAAAATTATGCCGTAGCAAACTACAACATACAACTTTATCTTCAACTCTTTGCCTCCTTCATTACCATAGCAACACCTGGATTTCGAATAAGGCTCCTAAGACAACGCCACCAATGTGGAAACGGTACGCGCACGCACCGCTATTGCAATAACCCAACCAATTAAGGCCAGATCATAGGTTTTCACCCTAGAGAGCAATTCTTCGGAATCCAAACAATGCCTTCAGCAAGACCATTGCCAGATACAACTAGTTAAGGTCAGACCTTGGAATTTCTTCCTGGCACCGAAGAATCAGTACCAAACAAGTACCACATAGACAAAGTCACCTGGCGCTGCTCCCCTTCTTGCCAAGCTAATGCTACCAAACATACCAGACTTGGCCCACTTCAAACAACCATGAACTCCAAGTCTAGCAAACCATCTGTAGCCTCGTCTTCCGCGAATACCATGCTACAAACTGTCCAATATAGATACGTGCATAGTCCACCGGAACGAAGTGCAGATGAAACCTGTCTTCGGAGTAAGAGAATCCGCAAATTGAAACCAAGATGACACGAGCCTCTGGAACTGCGTGAAAGACACAGGCAAAAATAGGGTGAAGATGTTGTCGCCAGAAGTAGTCGCGAAACCCGAAGCTAGCCTCTCCATCGTTGAAGCCAGAGGCCCTCACGACGAGTAACCGCGGGAGCGCTGCTGTCGCTGACACAGCGTCTCCACCAAGCACGCGAAGACGACAGGCGCCACCGTGCCGTTAGGTCGCGCCGCGCGCCCGCGGACGACCGTAGCCGCGCCGAGACACGCCTTCGGGGTGACCGCGGACGCCGCACACCAAGCGCCGACACCACCGCTGCCGGGCGAAGCCGCACCTCGGCGCAGGCAGGCCGAGCCGCATGCCCGACGCACGCGCCACCCGCAGCAGGGCGCTGGCGTCGCAAGGGGACGGCAGATCCGATGGCATGTCGGCGGCTTGCCTGTGAGAGGATGCCGCCGCCGCATGCCCCGGCACGTCGGAGTTTCGGGGGAACGTAGATCCGGTGGCCGTGGTGGCGGAACCGGCCGATCCCCGGCCGGATCTGGGCGCAGACGTCCGGAGCTAGCCGCCGCCGCCATGGCTAGGGCATCCTCCCGAAAGAGCGCGAAGGGGGAGTGGAGGAGGGGAGGAGGTTGTTGGAGCCTCGCCGCCACCTTTCTTGCGGCTGCACGGACTTCCTGCAGCTGCTCGGGTGACGGCGAGGGGGTGAGGCGCCGCTGGAGGGGAGGCGGCACCGGGAGCGGGGGTTCCGCCCAAGCCGCCCCGAGGAGCGACGCGGGGGCCTCTACGCGGGTTATCATTTGAATCATACTCACCATTTTTGGGAACAAATAATTTCCACAGGATGGGGCAAATCATGAATGAACATTGAGCACCTCCCATTGCAAGGGGAAGACTGCTGGGAAAGGGGAGAAATTTCATTACGGCCTTACCTTTCATGAACAAAGTAAAACCCTGCTTTTGATAAGGGTGACAGGTACAGTGAGTGATAGAGATGAGTATGTGAGGCCCATGCGGTAAACTTTTAATTAACCCAGTGCACATGGCATCCTCTTACTACTAAGCTTATCAGAACCCCAAAGCTCTGCCTTGCATTTGTCATCCCATAGGCAAACTGCAATGGACCACACCTTAAATATTGCTGTTATGCGACTTAACAACTCTGACCATGATGCAAAGACAGCAGTTACCTTCATAACCTAGTGCTGCAAAGGACAGGGGTGGTGGGCACTGGTCATTTCACCAAAAAGTTTCAGTTTTTCTATGCATTCACTGCTGCAGTTACCTTTGCCCCCATCCATCAGTTTCAGAAAAAATGGTACTCCAGATGCATTCTCCATGGTGAGCCCTACTCTCCTCCTCTGCTTCTCCTCTTTGTGCCAATTCAAAAAATCCATTTGATAGGGAAACACACAACCTTTGCTTGCTTTCTCTTTCATGCCTGCCTCATCATGGCTTCGTCCTCCTTTAGCATTTGCATCATTTGTGCCACTAAAGCTCCCGCCCTTGTGAAGCATTTCTTGATGCCTCCCAGCTCCCAAATGGCCATACAACTCACACTCATACTCATTTCATGTAGCCTTTACAGTATGTATTCTTCTTCTTCTTCATCTTCTTCCCTCTCAGCATCTTCCTCGCTTGCATTGTTGGTTCTTGTCATCTCCACCTGCATCTCCTTGCTCTTCTCCAACTTCAGACACCTGCTCAAAGCAGCCACCACCCACAAAGGTAAGGCTCCCCCTTCAATGGAGGGGGCTGTGCATCAGGAGAAGAGCATTATGCCACAAGATGAGGTGACAGAGGATGCGCCGGAGGATTTGATGGGGAGCCTATCAGATTCTTCAGAGTGCACCACAAACGACGAAGAGTGCACCGAGGAGGGCTCAATCTCAGAGGACATCGACGATGACGATGAGAGCCTCATTGAGATCTCTCTTGTTGATGGGCATTATGTGGGGGCAGAGCAGGATGAGCAATGTGCATACAAGAAGGAGCTCCACGCCGAGTTCTTTCCTGAGTTGGTGCTTGACAAGCGAGACTTCATCGACATCTTGTCGGAGATCAGCGAGGAGGACAGCCTGATCGAGATTGACATCTCTAGAGGCTCCATCAAGTGCTCAAACTTCGGTATCAAGACATGAAGTCGGCAAAGGTTTGGAGAAACTGAAACCTTCCTCTGCTTTGGTTCAAAGCTCTGATCAGGGAAATTAAGGTAGCAGGTTGTACCTGTCCTACTACATGCAATGCTCTAAGGTGTCCTTTTTACGAGAGCTTATGGTTTTCTTTGTGGTTCTTCAGCGGAAGCCTTGTTTTTGTCCTCTGTTTCTTAAAATACTATAGCTGAAATAACGTGATTGCACATATTCTGATAAATGTCCTGTACTTCTTTTCTTTGATATATTTCTATATATATTCAGTAGATGGTAACTATGTCAGTACTGTGCATAACTGTATATGCGTATGTACGTTGATTTAAGTGTGGTTACCAGGATAATTTTACCATGTAAAACGGGCTAAAATTATTTTGACTGATGCATTAACACAAATATTCAGCTAACCAAATAATGTCACCTTAAACTACTTGGTATGGTTTATAGATAAGGTCAGCTTTTGTCCTTCTGAATGAAAAGCCCAAATTTATTCAGTACAGGGCACTGGCATATGGCTCAAAAATAATTGTTTAGCTCGTGCGGCTAATGTCCTTTCAGCAGTTTGATTCTTTGAATTCGAGAAAGGCTACGAGATCTTCATGATTTGGGCCTGCATTATTAGCCTCAGCACTCAAGTACCAGTGTCCTAAATTAGTACTAGTGCTACTACTAGATCAATGTATGGTCGTTAACAGGTAGTACTGTATGATTAAATGGACACTTATCATGATAGATACTTAGGGCATGGAAAGTAAGGCGCATAATTATTATTCTTGTTGAAAGTAAGGGTTTAGTTGGCTGGAAAAGAGCATTGAATAATGAATCTTGTTGAAGAGGTTGGCTGACTGGAAAAGAATCCAAGAAGTGTTTGGTTGGTGCGAATTATTATTGGAAGGAAACTAGGTAAGGAGAACTTAGAGGTGGAAGATTTCAAATTTCTTGCTTGGAGTTCAAGCCTTCATGGTTATAGGAACTTTAGTGGGATGGGGGAGAGAATTTCAGAGCTCAATGTTCATCAAGGCTTGTTGAGTTACAATTCTCTACTGCTAAACGTATCAGCCAAATACTGGTTCATCATGATTTAAGTTATATATAATATCTCCCATTGTCAAACCAATCAATGAAACGGTTGAATAAGAACTCCTTGCTGAACTTTGCCCCTAAGCCCAACCAAGGGCGGAGCTTCATGCTGGCCGAAGGGGGCCATGCCCCCGGCTGAGCAAAATTTACACGTAACGAACAGTGATTTTACTGTAGCAAAGGGTGGCCCCTCCTCATTCTTCTGAAATCGGAGATCAAGCTCCACCACTGAGCCCAACGCATTGGAAACAGACGAGTGAGATTAGAAGTCAAACTCCGGTACTAGTTCCCTCCTCGAACACCCACCTCCATCACTTGCTAAACGTTCTCATATGGCTATTTCCGTTTATATTATTATTATATACAGTAAGTACGCCGCATAAAAGATAATATGGGCTCGAGTGAAGCCGAAACAAAAAAAAGCCCATGATGCGAAATTAACTAGAGGCCCAACCCAGCCCAATATTTTGTGGGCCGGAAAACTTTTTCAACACTGGGCCATGATGGCAGTGGCAGCCCAGACGGGGCGCATTTCGATTTTCCTGGCCCGCGGAGGAGTTCGGTGAGCTTCTCCCAGACGGCGGGCCGAGACCGGATCCGAGGGCCTGCCTCGCCCACGTCTGGGGGTCGCCATGGCCTGCTTAGCTATGCGAGCTTACTCCAAGAATGTTGGAGCTTCACTTGGCCTGGGAGCGTGTCAATGACAGGCAAATTTTTTAAGTTTGCAAGTGGCACTGAGTTAGGAGGCAAATGTGCTAGTATCTCACGTCAAATTTGCAAATAATATAGTAATTAGTTTGAGCATCTCTGGGACAGTGTAGAGTACGAGCGACAAATCCGAGTATCATTTGTACTATTAAGAATAGTGACAAACCGTGCCATGCATGCATGCATTATTTGAAAACGCAAGAAGACTTGAAGCACGAAAATTGCATTAATTGGACAGATGTGTCCACTCGAATCCCTAGGAAAACTAGAACGCATAAATTCAGGAAGATAATATTTGAATGCTTCACAAGAACAAATTATGCATAGAACTCAAAGACAAATAGATTAATTAAAAGCTTCCATGACGAAATTATGATCATAATACATATACTAGCTCCGAAATTCATAATAATTAAGTTCCATCTATTTGATATGAATTTCATAAAATCTGGTACTAGCTAGCCAGATATAGCTTCCAAATCCATCCATCTACTTAAATATACTTGGATCAGCAGCGAGGGGCTGTTCACCATCAGATCCTTGAACCCCTCCGTCTCCAAGACCGCGTCAAGATCTTCGCGTGACCCTCCGGCGATGAACTCGACGCACCTCGCCTTGAGCTGCGAGCAGCCGTGCCGCTCCGCTAGAGCCAGCGTCGCCGCCGCAGTGGTGTTAGGATCGGCGGCTCGCCGTCCTATGATCGTCGCGGCTGCCGGCGTTGCCCGGAGCGCGGTCGCCGCGAGCAGAACACGAGAGATGGCGAGAGAGTTTGTTACTGCGAATGGCGCAGCCTTTTCTGATGCATTGTTCCTTTCTTATCTTGGCCTTGATCCCCCCCCCCGTCGGGTCAGCAGCTACACGGTGCGCCTTGGATTGCGGCACCCGTGCGACATGCATGGCCTTAGGATGCGGTCTCAGCGTGCACACGTGTGCAATCGCCATGCCACCTGAGATTCTACGCAGTTACAGAAATATGCAGTTGCTAAACTTAGCTAACTAATGCATCTATATGTGATAACTATAACTGGCAAGATTACAGGATGCAAATGCAACAAATCACCTCCCTAATCTTGTCAAACCTTGATGACGCCCAGCTGCCTTCTCAGTTCAGCAAATCTGATCCTCCCAAGTGCCTTGGTGAGGATGTCTGCCAGTTGGTCATCAGTCCTCACATGTTCCAATTCCACCACACCATCAGCCACGCACTCTCTGATGTAATGGAATCGAGTGTCAATGTGCTTTGTCCTCTCATGGTACACTGGATTCTTGCTTAGTTCTAGAGCAGATTTGTTGTCAATGAGAAGCCTAAACTTCTTCACCTCTGAATTAGTCAGATCAGCTAACAACCTGCTCAACCACACTCCTTGACAGGCTCCTGTTGCAGCTGCAATATACTCTGATTCACAGGAGGACAGTGACACCACTCTTTGTTTCTGTGAATTCCAAATAATAATGTTGCCCCCAAGAAAGAAAACCATGCCAGTGGTACTCTTCCTCTTTTCTATGTCACCTGCATGATCACTGTCAGTATAATCAAGCAACTCTGAATTTGACCCTTTGACAAACTTGCAGCCAAACTCAGTTGTCCCAGCAACATATCTTATGATTCTTTTCACAGCAGCCCAGTGTTTAGAGTTCGGTGTCTCCGTAAACCTGCTCACCATGCCAACAGAGAAAGCAAGATCAGGTCTAGAATTCACCAAGTACCTTAGACTGCCTATGATACTTCTGTACTTAGTTGCATTGGACACTAGTTCTGGTTTGCCAGGCAATAGCTTAAGATGCTGTTCCATAGGTGTGTCAACTGGGTTGCATCCTTTCATACCAGAGATCTCCACAATTTTGTTTGCATAAGCACTTTGACAGATAGTGATTTCTCCTGGTCCTTCCTTCACTTCCAAGCCCAAATAGTAGCTTAACAGACCAAGATCACTCATGCTGAAAGTATTTTTCATCTGCTGCTTGAATTTTGCAATTTCACTAGTATCTGGCCCACAGATGATTAGATCATCCACATACACCCCAACTAGAAGTAGTGATCTGCCAGATCCTCTTATGTACACAGCTGGCTCTTCTGCACTCCTAATGAATTTCAGAGTGGTTAATTCCTGATCTAACCTGTCATTCGAGGCTCTAGGAGCCTGCTTAAGGCCATATAGAGCTTTCCTGAGCCTGAGGACTTTTCTAGGTGCTTTAGGATCAAGGAACCCAGGTGGCTGTTGCACATACACTTCCTCCAACAGATTACCATTGAGAAAAACAGATTTGACATCCATATGATGCACTTGCCAGTCTCCTTGGACAGCTAGAGCCAGCAGAAACCTCACTATCTCCAATCTTGCAACAGGAGCATAAACCTCATCATAGTCAATCCCTTGGATTTGTGCATACCCTTTAACAACCAGCCTTGCTTTATGTTTCACAACATTACCAGCAGGATTCTGAAAATTCCTTGACTTTAAACACCCACTTGAGGCCAATTTCCTTGTGATGGCTTGGTAATTCTGAAAATTCCCAAGTCTTGTTCTGTACAATTGCCTCTAATTCATCTCTCATAGCTTGTCTCTAACACTCTTCTTCAAGAGCTTGCTCTACATTCACTGGTTCATCAGCTGCCAGCATGCAGACCCCACTGTACTCATAGTCTTGAATATGATCAGTTTGATCATACAACTCAGCTAGTGCCCTGAATTTTACTGGACCACTAATTGATTCTTGACTGGATGGTGTCTGCTGAGCTTGTTGAGGTGTGTTTACTGAACCAGGGAAGCCACCTGTGACAGGAGAACCTCCAGCCCCTTCCCCAGCTTCAGAATGTGCAGGTCCTGCATTTTCAGACAGGACATCTTCAGGCACTACTTCTCCCACTATTGTCGGGATTTTCGATAGGTAGATCATAGTGAACAATAAATGTGTCTGAAGCCTGTTGATCTGTGTTGCACTGACTGTTGTCCCAGTCCCAAGGCTGACCCTCATCAAAAACAACATCCCTGCTCACTACCAATTTGTAAGTAGCAGGGTTAAAGAATCTGTAGCCTTTAGTTCCTGACCCATACCCAATGAAAATCATTTTGGCAGATCTGTCAGCTAGCTTATCCAGTCTTGGGCCAATCTTTTTCACATGTGCCACACAGCCAAAAGTTCTTAGGTGACTCACATTGGGCTTCCTCCCATGCCAAGCTTCAAATGGGGTTATGTTGTTCAGGCTCTTGGTGGGACACCTGTTCAATACATATACTGCAATACACACTGCCTCACCCCACAAATATGATGGAACATTCATACTTTTGAGCATACATCTTGCCATTTCTACAATTGTCTGGTTTCTTCTCTCCACCACTCCATTCTGTTGAGGTGAGTAGGGAGTTGTAGTGTAATGCTTAATTCCACCATTGCTGCAGAAGATAGAAAACTGATTTGAGGTAAATTCACCACCCCTATCTGTTCTAATTGCCTTCAGCTTACTGTTGCACTCCACCTCAGCTCTAAGTTTGATCCTTTTGAAACACTCTAGAGCCTGATCTTTTGACTTAAGCATCTCCACCCACATATACCTACTAAAGTCATCAACTACTAGCAAGAAGTAGGAAGCTCCACCAATGGTTTTGGGGGTGATATGCCCACACAGATCAGTATGCACCAGCTGAAGACCTCTCTCAGCTCTATAGCTTGACACTTGGGGAAAAGGAGCTCTATGTTGTTTATCAAGAACACAGCCATCACAAACTTTCTCTACTCTCGGAACAGTTGGCAAACCAGTGACCATGTTTTTAGCACTTAGATTATTCAGGGATCTGAAATTTAAATGCCCAAATCTAGCATGCCAACGCCAGGACTCATCTTCAGAATGTGCAAGCAAGCAAACTGGTGTAGCCAAACCAAACCTTACCACATACAATCTATTTCCAGCCCTAGGAGCAGAAATTAGCAATGTTCTTTCTTGATCATACACACACAACCTACCATTTTCACCCACATATTTGAACCCCTTTCCTCTAACTGACCAAGACTGACAATGTTACTTTTCAATTCAGGGATATAGTATACATCAGTCAGCACCTTATGACCATGGTTTCGGTCTTGCATCACAACAAAGCCCATACCTTGGATTTTGACGCATGAACCGTCTCCGAAGCGTACTGTTCCATGAACTCGCTCATCAAGCTGTGTCAGCATTGAGCGTGCTCCTGTCATGTGATTGCTGGCGCCGGTGTCAAGTACCCACACGCCGTCAGGAACCTCCACCGGGATCACCTTCTCAGTTAGGTGGACACTCTGAACTGGCTCGTGCACGATGTCGCACGTTGCCAGCATCAGTGTGCCGGCGCCGGCCTGAACTGTGCCGCCGCCGATAGCCATGTTCGCCTCCGGCTGTGCAGCGACCTTCTTCTCCTTCTTCTTGGGCCTCTTGCAGTCTTCTGACCAATGGCCCCAGATGCCACAATTACAGCACCGCCCCTTTCTCCTTGGCATGCCCTCGCTGGTCAGTTTGACCTGCCCTATGGCGCCGCCATCGGAACGCGCCGCCGCCTTGCCTTTCGATGATCCGGCACCGCTGTTCCCCCCGGACTGCTTGTTCCCAGAGTGGAACCGGTGCTTGTGCTTCTCCAACCAGTCTTCCTCCACGAGGAGAAGCTGGCCAGCCTTGTCGGTGATCTGCTCGACATTGTCATCGAACCGTTCTTCCGCCGCGCGCAGTCGCCCGACTAGTTCATCCACCGACAGCTTCTTGAGATTGACGAACATCTCAATGGAAACCACTACTTGCGTGAACCGGGGAGGTGCCACGCGTAGGAATTTCTTGTCGACACGATCATCGTCAATCAATTCACCAAGAGTCTTGAGATGGCCGACGAGGTTTGTGATCCGCATGCCGAACTCCTCGACGGTCTCCCCATCCTTGAATGCGAGGTTCTCAAACTCGCACATCAGCTTCTGGGCATTGACCTCCTTGACTCGATCCACACCAACCCGCATCAACTTCACTGCCTCCCACGCCTCCTTCACCGTCTTCTTGCCACCGAGCGACTGCCACATCTCCTTCGGGACAGAGCACAAGAGCGCACTCATGGCTTGTCGATCTTGCGCGCGCTTGGGGTTGGAGCCTGGGTCAATCACCTCCCAAATCTCCAACGCCTCGTAGTTGCATTGCATCAGCATAGCCCACTCGGCATAATTGTCACGAGTGAGCATGGGCCACATGAGCGAGCTCTCCTTCACGCCGCCGCCAACAGAACTCGGCCCGTCGCCCATGGTGGTCGGTGATGGTGACCTCTGCGAGATGGCGAGTTTCTTTCTTGGTGGCTCTCTCGGTGGACTCACTGATCCCTCGTATTGCATAAACTCGATGTTAGAATAACTTCCTTTTGAACTATCACGTGGAGGGGCCTTTTGTCCGGGTTGGTAACACCAACCGGGACAAAAGATGCCTTTTGTCCCGGGTGGTGCCACCAACCGGGACAAAAGGGTCACCTTTAGTCCGGGTTGGTGTTACCAACCGGGACAAAAGGGTTAGCCTTTTTTTGTCCCGGGTGGTACCACCAACCGGGACAGTTTTGTCCCGGTTGGTAGCTCCACCCGGGACAAAAGACCCCTATCCCCCCGCTGGCCCGGCTAGCCGTTGGACCCGGAACAAAAGCCACCTTTTGTCCCGGGCCCAAAGGCAGCCGGGACAAATGGGCTGGAACAAAGGCCTGTTCTGTAGTAGTGATCGTCATTATTTACAAATATATTAAGTTAAATAAGTAATTACCATATCTAAAATCTCTCCAGGCCACTATGTTTTCTCACGGCCCAGGAACTCCCCACAAGCCAAGCCCAACAGCTCTTCTATCCTCCCAAGCGAGCAGGTCTTATTCTTTCCGTAGCTCACGGTCTCACCTCCACTCATCCAGGCTTATCTTCTTCCTTCAACGAGACACGAGCTCGGCAGCGATGACAACGCTGAGGTGCACCCTCGGCAGCCGCGCAAGGCCATGCCGGTGGCGGCGGACGGCGACGACATGTACAAGACGGTCAACTCGGTCTACTTCGACGCTGCCGACTCCTACAGCTTCTTCTTCTTCGACGACGACGACTCCATCGGGGGCGGCTGGGAGGCGGGTGGTGACGCGACGCTGGATGACCTGGACCTGCACGACGGGAGCATCTCCACGACCACTGCGTCGGAGTGGTCGGAGCCTCGGAGGCTGTCATCCGCAGCCTCGGACGAACCTCCACCGACCGCTTCTTCTTCAATGCGGGCTCCACGGCGCCGACGTCCAACACCCCCATGAGCTCGGAGCCCCGGCGCCGGCAACCTCCCCTTCCCCCTCCGTGTTGGCGCTGCCGGTCCCCGACGGCGACGGCTTCCCGGCGTGGGCGCGCCTGTCACGGAGTGCAGGGTGTGGCTTGGGGTCGTCTCGGCGTCACGGGCACTCCGTAGTCAGACGCCGCGGCGTGCCTACGCGCGGCAGAGATTTTGGACGGGTATTATGGGCGGGTAGAAGATCACGTGGTGACAAAAATCTCTACTCCTATAATGCAGCAGTAGTTCGTGCGTCGCCTCCTCCCCGCACCCCGCCGCGTGGGCCGAACGCAGCCCACTCCCGGCCCACACAGCCGGTCGCTCGCCTCCTCGGCTGTCGCCCCCCGCTTCTCGCTCTCCCTCGCGCCGACGCCTCGCGCGGTCGCCCCTCGCCTGCCACGCCGCCCTCGCCGTCCCTCGCTGTGCCGCGCCGCCGCCTCGCCCCTCACCCGCCGCGCCGCCCCTCGCCGTCCCTCGCCTCGGATCTGAACCGCTCCTCGCGCTCGCCGACGCCTTACCACTCCCGCGCCCCGCCGTACCTCGCCCACCGCGCAGTGGCTCGCCGTCCCTCTCCGGCCGGGATTCGACCACCATGGCACGGATCCGGTACGAGGAGGCTGCTGGCGCCAGCTCCTGCGCCAGCGCCCGCTCCCGCGCCAGCGCCCGCTCCCGCGCCAGTTACAGCTCCCCCACCAAACGTCACCCCCCCACGTTGTTGGCAACCGCCTTGACCGTGAGCCACGACCGAGCGCACCCGCGAGCCGCGACAAGCCGCAGCTCTACTCAGTGTTGCCATGCTCCTCCGTCGCACACACGAAAGGTGCAGTTCCTCTCTTGCTTCTGTTCTCGTTCCCCCTCCCATGGTGGCGGCAGCTAATGCTTTGTTCCTGTTTATTCTTGATAGTCGTTCATCGGTGTGTCGCCTGCCCTCTTGGGATTGCCTGCTGCATTGAGAAGGTTACATCCAGGTGCCCCAGTTTCCCTGTCGCTTCTGTTCTGGTTCCCTCTCTCATGGTGGCGGCAGCTAATGCTTTGTTCTCTGTTGATTCTTGATAGTGTGGTGCTTCGTTCATCGGTGTGTCCTCTTGTGATTGCCTGCTGCGTTGAGAAGCTAACATCCAGGTGCCCAGTTTCTCTGTTTCCTTGCTTAATTGATCCTGTGTGCATGCTATGATGTATACAAAAGCTCAGTTTCTCTGCTTGCTTGCTTAATTGATCCTGGTGTTAATTGGGTAGTCAGTAATACGTGACTGCAATAAGCTCAGTTTCTCTGCTTGCATATTGCCTGAATGCTTTGTCCAATATTAACTGTGTGAAATGCATGATTCTTGATGTTAAATGCCAGCATTAGTTCCGTTTTTCGACCTGCAATGAACTAGCTGCATGTAGTGTATGTTTAAGGTTAGTTCACACCTAATGTCATACAATATACCAAAATCGGTGAAACACCTGCTTCACCCCATTTTATATTTAGTTTAATGGCACCACTTCGCCTTGGTGGAAGTAAGAGGACATATGCGGAGTATGCGGAGCCAAATCCAGCAACGGATTGGTGAGTTTAGTTACACTAATCAGAACACCTAAGATACACACATATATATAGCAACCTAAAACGTGTGTCGCTTACAGCTTAAAGTTGTTCGATGATGTTGATGATTCTCGAGGTCTACCTCAGACTTGGACTATAATTGTAAGGATAGATGTTAAATTCCCTATGGAGCCTAGGTATCATGATAAGCAACACTTCATCCTTGTCGACACCACTATAAGTCACTACAAAGGCTAAAAATAAATTGTATCATTAAGTCGTTTTAGGCATAGTTATCTCGCTCACTTCTCCTGTACTGGGTAACTCTATAGGGTTCCAAAATTGAAGCAATTTCATATGGCAATAACGTCCATCGATTTGACACACTACTTCAGCAAGGATGCAAGTACATTTTGAAAGATGTAGTTTTTGGGCCAAACTGGGGGGACCTTGAATTCAGAAATATTGGGCATCGGTTTGAGGTGACATTGACCAGAAAAACTCGTGTTGAGCCATACACCTTCCGACTTCAGTTCCCTCCCTGCCCAAAGCATCTTATGCCATTTCATGAAGTGATCCGACAACCCAACAAGACATTTGTAGGTACTGCTCCTAACCTACTTTGTTGTAATGGCTCTACAAATATCTTAATATCCATAGTCTTTAAGTTGATAAATTACTAAATGTTTCAGATGTTATGGGAATAGTTGTCCATATGGAGCCATTGGAGCATGTGGGCAATAGGCTATATAGAGAGGTTGTGTTAATGGATGCAAGGTATGCATTCAAATCGGTACTACAACAATATGTTATATATTCACACCTCACCACTAAACGGTCTTAATTAATATGCTAAATTTCTAGGTGGCACCTTATTATTGTTGGGATTTGGAGTGACCTCTTCTGCCGGAATTTTCAACGATGGTACAAAGCTAGAGATGAAAAGGAAATTATAATTGCCACTATGCTGCGACGAAACTCTACACACAGTAATTCCTGATCAAATATACCTCTACCTGATCAAATATACCTCAGTCATATCTTCAATTTAACTAACCCTACCCTAACCCTACCCTATTTAACCAACAGGATGCTTGGAGAGCTCAGACCACACATCACTGGACTTCAACCCAAGACATCACACATGGCATCAACTAGCAAGTGAGAAACTGCTACATCCTAAGCTAAATAACAGTTTCATCTGTTAATGCACACATATAGACTAAAACAATATATCTTGTAAATTGCAGCTGTTCGGCGAATAATGATGGAAAGGCAGAATCTTCGCTTCGTTAACAGATATCTTGAAGCAAGATGGGCATACTTGGCGACCGTGTTACCACACTGATCGATATGGGAATCAAGGAAAATTAGATGTAGGGTCATTAGGAAGTGTTTCTAGATTGTTTGTCACTAGACTATTTATCACTGCTATGTTTTCGAAATTTGTATTAATGTTACCAGAAGAAGACTACATTTCCAATACATTCATGGTTGTGCTATTCAAAAGTGTTTAGTTGAGTGGACAATATACTATGATAGTATATTTTGGTTATCATGTGTTGAATACAAGAAGAGCGAGGCAGGCATCACTGGGTCGTATGGATTGCCAGAAGTTGCTTAAACATGGTTGATAGTTCCACACTCCTGTATTTTAACCTGTTGGCACCCAGGCATGATCGACAGATCAATGTGTCTGTTTTCTTGTTGCACGTCCTGACCTTTCAGGATTATTTGGCTTCATATGTGAACTGTATGATACCCTTTCAAAAAAAACTGTATGATTTATGTGGTTAGTAAAATACAACAAAATGATGGACATTGTTCTTTATGACTGGAAGTGTGTTATGGTTATTCGTTCAACATAACGCGGGCGGGGGGGGGGGGGGGGGCGCAGCCGCTGAGCAGGGCGTTTTCCTGACCCCTGCGACAAAGGGTCAGGCGAGCCCGACCCCTTGTGTCCAAATTGTGTGTGCAACGGGGGGGGGGGGGGGGGGGACGGCGGGGCATTCTCCCGACCCCTGTAGAGGGGGTCGGACTCGCCCGACCCCTGCGACAAAGGGTCCGGCTCGCCCGACCCCTATGGAGGGGTCGGCCTGGCCCGACATCTGCGAAGAGGGTCCGGCTCGCCCGACCCCTGCAGGGGGGTCGGACTCGCCCGACCTCCACATGAGATGTCAGTCTGAGGACTGTTTTGCAAAATGACCGAGAAAGCACGATCTGGGCCGTCCGCCCGGCCGATCGGACGGCCGGGAACGACCGATGATGTGGCCACACTGGGAGGCCTTCTTTTGGTGCGGAAATCGTATATAGAGATAAGCTGTAAAATTCTGTAATATGCTCCATTCGATTTAGGTTAAAAATATTTTGCAGTATAATACTTTTGCTATGCAGTTCGTGCCATAGTTCAAGTGCATGGATGAATTTTGAAATTAAGCTCTAGCTTTATATTCTGAATAGTGTGTTACAAATGCCTTACTTGTTAGGTCTAGAGGCTACAATGTCGGGAGATCCGAACCACCCAAGAAGAAATGGAAAAGAAAGTATGAATTTGTAACTTGTTAGTTAAATTTTCTTTTGATTTTGATTACAAAATTCAATCAATGGATGTATACATGTAAGGTGTTCATTTCATTTATTTTTTATTTATACAAGTTATGAATATACAAATGAAGCGAAAGAGAGTTGAAAGTATGCGGATGCGTCAAGTCTCTACCGGGCTTTCTATTCGAGATCCATCATGTGCCACGCAAGAAAGTTCATCAGAAGATGATGACCATCCATGTGGACTACCTCCCTCAGTTTTGAGCCCTTTCCAAAGTACCCTCACGTCTACACATGTTCAACAAGGCGAAAGCTCTACGGGTACTTCATATAATTAATTAAAATAAGTGGCTGATTTGTAAACAATAGTCGTATGAAACATATAATCATTACTCCAATTCGTTTTACTTTTCAGCACGTACTACCCTTATGGAGCAGCAAAATCCATCACGAATATCTCGAGCAAGCACTCGTGGTAGAGCAACATACCGTGCAGAGACAAGAAGGGAACGTGAAAGAGCACGTCGTGCAAGCATGACACCTGGACAAGTTGCAAGTAGACGCGCGCGTGCCAGAGAACGGTATGGAAATGAGAGACCAGAACAAAGGCTAGCCAGACAAGTTCGAAGATACCCAAGAGCGGCGGCTAGATGCGCCACACATGTTCCTAACTTTTCTGTTGTAACAAATTTCAATGGCACTAATGATGCCGCTGTGGTGGGATCAAACAACCTTGAGTTTGGTGACATCGTATACCAGAACCTACCTGAAAGCACTCATATGTTGAAGTCGGTGCCAGACTGCTACCATTGCAGTGCAAAGAGGTTTGAATATGAGCTGTTGGGATTTTGTTGCCGAGATGGGAAGGTCAAGATTGAGATGCCTGAGCCGCCTGAAGAGCTTCGACTGTTGTATACCAGCCAGGACCCAAACTCACAACATTTCCAAGATCATACAAGATGGTTCAATGGACATTTTTCGTTCACAACCTTTGCTTGTGATTACGACCAAAACCTTGCAAGCGCAAGAGATGGAGTATATACCTTCAAAGCGAATGGACAAATTTACCACAACCTACACTCCTTTGGAAAAAGAGATGAGAATTCAAGCCACTTGCAACTATACTTCGACGATGATGACCCTAGCCTTTCACATCGTTTTCGAAAGGCTCGATTTGAGTTGTTCCAAGAAAGAGACCGTTCTATCATTGCGAGTTTGGTGGATATACTAAGAGCCAACCCTTACTCTAAAACATTTAGGAGCTTAGGACAGGTCGAGAACATGGATGAGTGTCGTATTTTCCTTAATACTGACTACAAACTAGACCAGAGAACCTACAATGCACCATTGACGTCAGAGGTGGCCGCTGTATGGGTTGAGGGGAATGAGATTTACCAACATATTGACCGTGGCATAACCCTGTTTGGCAACGATAACAGATGTTACTCCATCAAGCCTCATCATGGATGTTATGACCCTTTGTCATACCCTCTCTTCTTTCCTAGGGGCGAGCTTGGGTGGCATCCAGAAATACCAAAGGTTGGTGTTAATCCTGGCCAGGTCATTAGGCCATCCACACAACCTGACAATCCAGGTACGTTATGTGAGAAATTGCCTTATTTTTTCGGATGATTTCAACTCTTGATCCGATCCAATAATTAACTAACCGCATGCATCTTTTATCATTAATAGACACTAATAGCCAGTTGTGCGTCACGATGCGCGAATACTATTGCTACAAATTCCAGATGCGCCATGGTATATTCAACACCATCTTGCATGGTAAGCGTCTATTCCAGCAGTTCGCTGTGGATACATATATCAAGCTTGAAACAACACGGCTCAACTATATCCTTCACAACCAATCGAGAATACGAGCTGAACTGTACCAGGGCTTAGTTGACACTTTATGTGTTGGAGAGGTTCGAGCACGTAGAGTTGGCAAAAGATGGGTGCTACCGGCATCATTTATTGGTGGAGGAAGGGATATGAGACGGAGATACATGGATGCTATGGCCTTGGTGCAAAAGTATGGAAAACCAGATTTCTTTCTCACTATGACTTGTAATCCTAACTGGGAAGAAATAGTTAGAGAGCTTGAACTGGGCCAGACACCACAGGACCGACCGGATCTTGTTGTGCGAGTATTTAAAGCCAAATTAGAAGACCTCAAACACCAGCTATTCCATAGACACATCCTTGGGGTTGTGGCAACACAAGTTCATGACATTGAGTTCCAGAAAAGGGGTTTGCCACATGCACACTTCCTCCTTATCATGCAATCCCCCTACAAACTAACAAGCCCAGAATAGTACGATGCTGTTATCTCGGCGGAGCTTCCAAATAAGGACAAGTATCCCCAGCTTCGTGAAATGGTTGCCAAACACATGATGCATGGGCCATGTGGTTCTTTAAATAGACGTAGCCCCTGTATGAGAGATGGTCAATGCAAGTGCCATTATCCACGCCAGTTTCAGACCACAACTCTCCAAAGGAAGGACTCTTACCCAATATATAGAAGAAGGGAGGATGGAGAGACAGAATTAGTTAGAGGACATGACATGGACAATAGGTGGGTCGTGCCTTATTGTCCGAAGCTATTGAGAAGGTATGATTGTCACTTGAATGTTGAGGTTTGCTCGAGCATTCAAGCTATGAAATACCTTTACAAGTACATCTATAAGGGCCATGATAGGGCATCCGTGTCTATAAATGATGCAGATGGCAATCAAGAGATTAACGAGATAGAAAATTTCAGAGATGCTAGATGGGTGGGCCCGCAGGAGGCATTATGGAGAATATATGGGTTTGATCTAAATGGTATCTCACCCCCCGTTCTACAGCTACAACTTCATCTTCCAGGCATGCATCTTGTTTCCTACAATGAGAATGCCGATGTGCATAATGTTTTGGAAGCACAGGGTGTTGAGAAATCAATGTTAACTCAGTTCTTTAAGGCAAACCAAGAATTCCCATGGGCTCAAACCCTACTATATAGAGAGTTTCCAGAACAAGCAGTTTGGGAGAGTAGGTCGAAGAAATGGAAACCAAGACAGCAGCGAACACAGGTTGGACGGATCATTTCTGCACATCCTGCTGAGGGGGAGAGATATTATCTAAGAGTGTTGCTGAACCACGTACGAGGACCGACTTCTTACGAACATCTAAGATCATTTGAAGGAATTGTCTATCCTACCTTCCGAGAGGCTGCTGAGAAAAGAGGTCTTATTGAGGCAGATAGTAGCATCAATGAATGCTTGACTGAGGCTGATGTTTTCCACATGCCTTCATCTCTCTGAAGGTTGTTTGCTACGATTTTGGTCTTCTGTGAGCCTAGCAATGTGCGAGGTCTCTGGGATAAGCACTTACAAGCAATGTTTGATGACTTCCAATGGGGCCAAAGTGATTCAAATGCAGTACAACAGATGGTGTTGATAGATATTAGAAATATCCTCCAGTCGATGGGTAAGGATATAACATTATTCCCTCTTCCAGAGATTTCTGGCTCAAATGACGACATGTCTGGTGTGGTACGGGAAATATTTGAGGAGACCAATATTGAATTAGACAATGAACACCTATCAGCTGTGTCATACCTCAATCGTGAACAAAGGCAAGCTTATGACACTATATTAGCATCCGTCGATAGTGGTACTGGAGGTGTTTTCTTTGTTGACGGCCCCGGAGGAACAGGAAAGACATTCCTATACAATGCAATGCTAGCAAGAGTTCGGAGCAATGGAAATATAGCGATAGCTACTGCAACGTCCGGTGTAGCTGCTTCCATCATGCCTGGAGGTAGAACTGCACATTCAAGATTCAAAATTCCACTTAGCATACAAGACGGTGGTGTGTGTAACTTTACCAAGCAAAGTGGGATGGCAACACTTCTTCGTCGTGCTTCACTTATATTGTGGGATGAAGCCACGATGACAAAAAGACAAGCAATTGAGGCACTTGATAAGAGCATGAGAGACATCATGGATAAGCCTGGTTTACCGTTTGGTGGAAAGACGATTGTCTTTGGAGGTGACTTTAGACAGGTCCTTCCGGTCATACGGAAGGGTACAAATAATTAACTCAATGCTGCGTAGATCTTACCTATGGGACTACATGCATCAGTTGAGGCTTGTGCAGAATATGAGGGCTCAGTCAGATCCTTGGTTTTCAGATTACTTGTTGCGCATCGGAAATGGTGTTGAGGAAACCATTGATCAGGACTACGTAAGGCTACCTAGCGATATATGTGTCCCTTACACCGGTGAAGAATCTAACATCAATGACCTCATTGATGTGGTTTTCCCAATGCTAGAGGAAAACATGACAAATTCAAACTACATCACATCACGAGCTATTCTATCAACTAGGAATGAGAACGTCGATGGCATAAACATGAAGCTCATCGAACGCTTCCCAGGACAGCAAATGATCTATCACAGCTTTGATTGTGCAGTTGATGATCCAAACAATCACTACCCATCGGAGTTCTTGAATTCTTTGACACCGAATGGTTTGCCGCCTCACACCGAATGGTTTGCCGCCTCACATCCCCTGCGCGCCGGCCCAGCCCCGCCCTGCCGCCGCTGCGTGGCGCGCAGCGCCGTCCCGCAGCCGCCCCGCCCCTCTGACCCTGCTCCGCGCCGCCACCGCAGCCCTGCCCCGGCCCCGCCACGCCGGCGCGGCCCTGCCCTGCCGCCGCCCCTGCGCTCCGGCCCGGCCCCGCCCGGCCGCCGCTGCGTGGCGCGCAGCGCCGTCCCGCAGTCGCCCCGCCCCTCCGCCCCGGTGCCGCGCCGCCACCGCAGCCCTGCCCCGTCCCCGCCTTGCCGGCGCGGCCCCGCCCGGGCCCTGCCCCACCCCCTCTCTCCCTCCCCGTCCTTGCCCCGCCACGCCCACCATCGACCTGCAGGAGCCGCCCCTGCTGGAGGTCCCGCATGCGCCCCCAACCGCCTGACGCCGCCGGCGGCCGCATGCGCCCCTGCCGGCCGAGCTCCGCCTGACACAGCGGCCGCCCGATGCCCCTGCCGGCCGAGCTCCGACCCGGCCGCACGCGTCCCGCCCCCGGGCCCGGTCGCACGCACCCCCGGCCGGCCGACGCCCCCGCCGGCCACGGGCCCGGTAGGAGGAGGCGCGCGGCACACGCCCCTGCCGGCGGGCCCAGGAGGAGGAGCAGGAGAGGAGAAAGAGGAGGAGGAGGAGGAGAGGAGGAAGAGGAGCCGGTCGAACATAGAAGAGCAGAGGAGGCGGCCGTGGGAAGAAGAGCAGGAAGAGGAGGCGGCGGCCGTGGGGAGAAGAAGGAAGAGGAGCCGGCCGAGAAGAGGAGAAGATCAGAGGTTCTCGCCGCTCGCCGTTGCAGGAGAAGAAGAAGAAGGTCGCTCGCCGTTAAGCTCCTAGGTGAGGACTTGAACAAAAATTTTGCATCCTGTATTTTGGTAGTGCTTTTAATTAGTTTGTTGGTAGGTAGTTGTATGTCACTAGTTTAGATAGAAAACTCGATTGCCTGGTAGGTAGTTGTATCTCACTTTGCCGCTTTCGCCACTGCTGGAGAGTATTTTGGATAGAAAATTGTATTGCCTGTGATGATATATGCTAAATATATATTGACCTTGAGCTTGAGCATGAGTGTTAGTCGAAGTATGTTATTTCTGTTCTATGGATATGCTTATCATGGTTGTCATGAAACCATGTGACACATCCATGCCCAAGCAACAACTCGGATGCGATGATGTTAAGATTGGGCTGGATGTGTCACATGGTTTAATGGCGGTCATGAATTTATTTTAGGTTTCTTATGCTTCAAGTTCAAGGTCAAATGAATGGGAACATATCTGAGGCATGTTTGTTGGTTGTCGACCACTGTGCTGTTTTATTTTTGCAGAATTTGAAACTGAAATGTTCAATTATTGATACTATGTAGTTGTTTTTTTTGTTAGGAGAGGTTGTGGCACCATTCTTGACTCGTCACTTTGCAGGACAGTTAGGTGAGTCATCACAGACTTTCATTTACTTATCTTGTTTGTGCTTCACGTAACCTAGGCGTCTCCCGTTCGAAAGAGATACGGTTCGAAATATGCAGCTCTTTGCATATATGGAACCGTATGTGTTTCGAATTGTCCACGTCATTTGGACAGCCCAAGGGTGCGTAGATATGGTTAGTCTTCATGGTCAACTCCGATCCGTGCCAGAGTTTCGGCATCACCTCCCTGTTGTTCTCTGGATACACAATCTCCTTGACAGGACGTGTATTTGGAGAGCAGCGGGGAGGTGCTGCCAAAATTCTGTCTCGGCTATGAGTGGATCATGGAAACCAACCATATCTACGCATCATCGGGTGGGTTTAGGACCTATCTTCACCTTTTAGAGTTTGTTAGATATCGTGTATATGAAATCGATTTTTAAATTTCTCGCTCGTATGTTAAAGGATGGATGACCGTGAGTGGATGTACAAGGGCTGGCAGAGCGAACAAGAGTATATTGAGTTTGCTCTAAAGGTCAATGACTTTTTGGAAAAGGCATTTGATAGAGGACAGAGTAGAATGCCGTGTCCATGCACGAAGTGTAAAAATAGGATACATCATTCACAACTCACTATGGGTAAACATATTATCAAAAATGGGTTGGTGGAAAACTATACCCGGTGGATCTGCCATGGTGAAGCCCATCGTGCGAGAGAAGAGGTAGTCATACAACGCATCGATGATTATGATGCTGATGCCGGTTGCGCAGACATGTTAGCAGACTTTCATGAAGCTGTTGTCGGTCAAAACCCACCGGCGAGTAGCGACAGGCAACACGAAGAGCCGGGAGGTCGCCGGGGCGCTGGCAGGCACTGCTTCCTCGGACAACGGCCCGCAATCCGGCACACGCCGAAGATTCTGGAGAATGTAAGGCATGCCACCTGACCTATACCCGATCAGGAAGGTGCGAACGTGCTTGCAACGATTTGCCTGCATACACAAACACGTGGAAACGTAAGTCCGAGCCGTGGTCGGCTCCCCGGGACGACTTTTGCATCGGCTTTAAGGAACTGATCGAGTCCCGGTGTCAGATTGGATCTGCATCTATCCAGATTTTGATGAATAAAGTAAATAATTATGAGAAACTTGCTTCAATTAAATCTAGCTGATCCGATCCACAACAGTAAAAGCTTCACCACTAGATCGGAACATCCTACACGTAACTAGGCGTAGCGAACATAACAGATAACTAAACCATAACAAAAAACAGAGGCCTAAGAACTAGCAAGAACCGATTCCCGGAACAATCCCTATTAAGGCTAAAATAAAGCATCTATTACATCACCGGAACATCCAATCTGTTTGCAGGGCCTAACCTAGCAGATATTGAGCTAATCCTTATAGAATAAGAACAAACTGTAACAAATTGGATCTACTAGATGGAAAAGAAGCAAGGTGCTAACTCTACGCAACTAACCCTCAGCAACGAGAATTAGCTTAAGATCAAGCATGAATGCATAGAGAGAACAAGATATTCGTAGATGGTAAACAATAAGAACATGATAGATCTACTAAAAATCATGCTACGAACATTAAGATAACTAGCACAACTCACCATCAAAAACGCTTCGGTACGAGTAATACCAAGGTAAAGGCAAGAACAATGTTGCCCTGATCGCAAGAAGCGATCAGGGCAACATGGCGCTTACTTGGATGAAACCCTAGAATTAGGGGTGGCGATGCACCGAGAGTTGTTGTTGCAAAACATGATGACGTTCTTCTTTTACGAATATCATAGGGTACATATTTATAGTCCGGAGACTTGGGAAACAATCTAAACTAATGTGTCCATATCGGACTCTATCTCTATCTCAATATGAACTAAATCTAATGATACACGGCCCATAAGGCCCAAATGCTCACGCAGTAGCCGATTCGTAAGCCTTCTTCAAACTCTTCATTAAGCCCAACTCACTCGCTGTTAATTTATGTAACTTCGAAGAAGGACATAGAGAGGAACCGCCAGAGCCTACGGCAAAGCAGTATTACGACATGTTGTCTGCGGCACAGAAACCACTTCACCAGCATACCAATGTTTCTCAGTTCGATGCTATTGCACGCGTACTGGCCCTAAAGTCTGAGTGTGGCATTAGTCGAGATGGCTTTGACAAAATGTTGACGGTTTTTGGTAGTCTGCTTCCGGAAGGACACATACTTCCAAAGAGCTTGTACGAGGCACAAAAACTTCTTCGTAGTCTTAAGATGCCATATGAGAAGATACATGCTTGTCCGAAGGGATGCATATTGTTTAGGAAAGAACATGCAGACGCAAATTACTGTACAAAATGTAAATCATCTCGGTGGGTGGAGGTAGATTCTGGTGATGGTCAAAAGAAATAGCTCAAAATCCCCATGAAAATCGTACGGTACCTTCCATTCATACCGAGAATCCAACGTCTGTTCATGACCGAGGATTCAGCACAACAAATGAGATGGCACAAAAATGGCAAACGCTACCGTCCTGAGAAGATGATACATCCATCTGATGGTGAAGCATGGAAACATTTTGACAGGCGTAACACAATGAAAGCTCTGGAGGCTCGAAATGTACGTGTTGCGTTGGCAACAGATGGATTCAATCCTTATGAAATGACGGTTGCCCCGTACAGTTGTTGGCCCGTGTTTGTTATCCCCCTCAACCTCCCCCCTGGAGTTATCTTTCAACGGCAGAACATATTCTTGTCATTGATAATTCCTGGATATCCGGGGGATAATATGAGTATGTATATGGAGCCTCTTATTGATGATTTGCTCCATGCTTGGGAGGAAGGTGTATGGACATATGACCGAGCTACAAAGACAAACTTCAAAATGTGAGTGTGGTACATGTACTGCCTGCATGACTTGCCAGCGTATGCGATATTCTGCGGCTGGTGTGTGCACGGGAAGTTCCCTTGCCCAGTATGCAAGGCAGCTATGAGGTTCATCTGGTTGGTGAAGGGTGGCAAGTATTCTTCGTTCGACAAGTACCGACAATTCCTCCCTATTGACCATCCATTCCGACATGACATCAAGAACTTTACGAAAGGTGTCGTGGTTGATGAACCTCCACTGCAGATGATGTCAGGTGTCGCGGTCCGTGAGTGGTTATAGTCGCTGAGGGTTAAAGAAGGTGGTGGTTTTGTGGGTTATGGCGAAGAACATGCCTGGACTCAGAAGTCGGGCCTGTGGAGGATCCCCTACATGGATGATCTTCTTCCAAATGCAAGCGCAACAGGCGGCGTACGAGGCGGCGTTGGCCGAAGAGAGGAGGATATGACAAGAGAACGAGCAGAAGCAGGCGGCCGAGATGGCTCAGATGTACAACTACATTCAAAGTCTTTCTGTCCAAATGGGTAATCCCATCCCAGCCTTCCCTGTGGCTCCTGCTCCTACTACTCCTCCGGTGAGTATCTTGAAAACCCTTTAGTTTCTTTTGAAGTATTAGATACTTAGAGAACTTTAGACTTAGAGATTATGACTTATATTATTCACTTTACGATTTAGGGGACCTACATATTTAGACTTGTTTAGATTATAACTTGAGAACTTGGTTTTTGTCTCACCTACAATTTACTGTCTTACATTTTTTTGCAAAATCTATCGGCAGCATTGAATACGCCAGACTTGTCGCCGGGCATCTCACCGACGCTCCCACAGCAGTTGTTCCCACCTCAGTTCGGCAGCCCACCATCGTTCGACGGCCCACCGCAGCCATAAACTTGCTTATTTCAATATTTATGGACTTGTGAACTTCTGGATATGTATTTATGAACTTCTGGATATGTTGTGAACTTGTAGGACTTTGCATTGTACTTTTGGATGTGTTTGAAGTTATTTGTGGCTAGTTGTGATATATATATTGTGATATATATTGCCTGTGATGTTTGTTGTGATATATATGTGATATGTAATGCCTGTGATATATATGTTGTGATATGGGGTCCTTTATATGTGAAAACCAAAAAAAATAGGATTTGTTTGGTCACTTTGTCGTGTGCCAGGGACTAGGCACACGGCAAAGTGACCATTTGGCCAGCCATGAACAGAAAGTTCACCGTGTGCCAAAACCGGGCACACGGCGAACTGACCATTGTTCGCCGTGTGCCAGGGAAAAGGCACAAGGCGAACCTAAACACTTTGCCGTGTGCCAAAGCACTAGGCACACGGCGAAGAACTCTGCTGCTGGGCCCCGCGTGACCAAGTTCGCCGTGTGCCTATCCAGGTGGCACACGGCGAAGTGGGAAATTTTGCCGTGTGCCTACTTCCTGGCACACGGCGAAGTCTTCTGTCACGCCGTTAGGCCGTCCTCACGACGTCAATGCTTTTTTTTTTTCGTGTACCCTTGGATACACACGGCGAATGTCTTTGCCGTGTGCCCGATAAATGGCACACGGCAAACAAGGCCTTTGCCGTGCCTAGTGCTGCCGTCGGGGGTTCGCCGTCGGCCACCGACGACAAAAACTTCGCCGTGTGCCAACTAAGGCTTTGCCGTGTGCTTGGTGCACACGGCGAATTAGCCAATTCTAGTAGTGAATAGTTTGATTTTGACCAAAAAGAAGTCTTAGACACAATAATAGTACAGACTACAAAGGAAAAAAAGAATTTCGATATTAAATAAAATTGGGAAGCAAATTACTTAAACAAAAAAGCATATATAATTTGTTAGTACATAAATTATAATAAAAATAAAAAATTTACCTGATAACCATAGAGCACTACGGGATACAAGTAGTTTGCATTGTGCCAGAGGCACACGGCAAAGACTCAAATACACACGACAAAGAGTTTGTCGTGTGTTGGACACGTCAAACAACATACAGCAAACAAGCGCCTTGGGTTTGAATCAAGTGCAGTCCGAGCTTGGCATACGGGGCTCTCGGGCTTTGGTGTGTAATCGTTTCACATCAACACATTTTTTGGCACGTTCGGTGGGACCAGAATTATCAAGATGACATCTGAAGAGAAGGATAAGGTTTCTACAGGCAACCAGATCCCGATCGACAAGGACAAGCTGAAGGAAGAGCAGAAAGTAAAACTCAAGGTAGCTACTGAAGCTTTCGAGCAGCGGTGCCTTTTATCCTTCAGTACAAATAGGAGTGGAGAGGTGTTCAAGAAGTATGATTTTCCTACTCACCCTATGATGAAATGCAGAAAGAGGACATGATGGTGCATATGATGAATCATGCAATCGGGCAGGCTTTCATAAACCATGCTCCGATTATGGACAATTCTGTTCACAATGCTGTGCTCAAAACACTGCAAGATGGGGGATTGTTTGGCTTTGTGGGACCAGCCTATATCAGGCTAGTCAGATGATTTTTGCCCCTACTGGATTGGCTAGTGCAATGCCTCCGATTGACCCTCAAGCTCAGGCGGAGGGAGACAATGGGGCTACACAGCCGATTAGTGCAACAGTATCGTCTTAGTTCTCTTCTGTGTATACCAGCTCCACGCCAATGGCTACACATGCATAGGGAAGCTTCATCACAGGGTTCCCGGTTGGATGGAATTCTGCTACTGGTTATGGTATGCTCCTAGAATACATGGTGTCATCTTCAGCAGGGCAGCTAAGCTCATCGGCTTCATAGCCGATGAATCAACAAGCTAATGCGTCGGCTCCTCAGCCGACCCAGTCTCAGGACACCACGTCGACTCCATAGCCGTCGGTTACAACTACGTCAGCGTCATCGTCAGCAAGTCCAAGCAACGTGTCAGTTTTTGGGCCAACACCTCAACAGCTGAATTTGGCGATGATGATACAACCCAAGTCTCCTATAAAGGTCCTTGTGTCCAGACTCCCTCACGCTAATGGAGTTACTTAGATATTCCATGATCCTGCAACCAGCTACGTATGTCATGTGAATGTGCCCAACACACCTCCTGTGGCACAACAGCAGTTTAATCAGAGGTCAGCGCAGGTTAATCATGGCAATGAGATGGTTCTCTATCAGCCACCATCTAATCAAGTCACTTAGCATGTCACACAGACTGCATCGGCTGTTCAGTCGATAGCCACACCCAGTCCACACCCAGCATCGGCAGCCTTACCGATGGCTTCACCAGCATCACAGTCAGCATCGGCCACTGGTCAGCAGATTGATTGGACATCCAAGATTGCCGAAGTGATGAGAGATCTGTTTGGTTTAAGGCCAAAGCAGATGAATCTGATGTACAGAACTCCATATCCAGCTGCGTATGATCAACTACCTCTGCCCTATAACTACAAACTTCCAGATTTCACCAAGTTTTCTAGACAAGGGGAAGTCTCCACAGTAGAACACATCAGCAGATTCATCATGCAGTGTGGAGAAGCAGCACAGAACGACACGTTGAAAGTGCGTCTGTTCTCTATGTCTCTCTCAGGATCGGCCTTTACATAGTTTATAACATTACCAGCCAACTCCATAATATTCTGGGCCGATATGGAGAAGCAATTCTACCGGTTTTTCTACTCTGGCGTGCATGAGATGAAGCTGACCGATTTGACTAGCTTGAGGCAAAGGAATGATGAATCGGTTGCTGCTTTTATTCAGAGGTTTAGATATGTCAAGAACTGGTGCTTCAGTTTCGTTCTGTCTAATCAGCAACTTGTAGAGTTGCCTTCCAAGGACTCTTGTCGCACATCAGGGAAAAGTATGGTTCTTAAGAGTTCTACAGCATCAGTTAGATGGCCCATAAGATGACGGGAGAGATCAAACCTTATGAGCAGAAGAGAAACAACTTTCAAAAGAAAGTTAATTTCGTTGATTGCTCAGATTCCTCCAATTCTGATGATGACCAAATGGTGGGATCGGCTGAGTGGGTTCAGAACAATAAGAAGCCGATCTCGTGCCCGTTTGGCAACAAGAAACCCGAGAAGTATGGATTCGATATCACCAAGGCTGACAAGATTCTCCATCTGTTGTTGTCAGAGGGTCAGATTAAGCTGAAGCCATATCACCAGATCCCAACAGATCAAGAGCTGAAGAACATCAAGTACTGCAAGTGGCACAATGCAACGTCTCATGACACAAATAAGTGCAAAGTATTCCGTCAGCAGATACATTCGGCTATAGAGCAGGGTAGGCTTAAGTTTGAGGCACCCAAGAAGCCGATGAAGATCGATGGGCACCCATTCCCTACTAACATGGTGGACGTTGGAGGAAAGAGGAACACATTGCAAACCAAGGTGCTCATGTCACAATCGGCCAAGGAATCTGAAGCTGTTGACCCTAAGTCTCAGATATCGGCCGATGAAGCAAAGGGCAAGGAGCCACAGGAGAAAAAAGAATCTGTGGCGCCAAAGAAGAAGGTCACATCTCGGATGTTGCTGAACAAGTTTCAACGTGACCAGGAGAAGCGACAGTACAGAGAGAAAGCTGCATGATGCCATGAACGACATTGGAGATGTCCTTTCTTTGTGTATTGTTGGGAGGAAGGTTTGACTCTGCCGACAGTGGATAATTGTCCAGAGTGCAACTGTTTCTACCATGAAGACCGATTGCACAAGAAGTCGTGATTCAACCAGAGGCCTCGTGGGCCAATCATCAGAGAAAGGGGTGATGACAGACGCATCCCTATACATGATTGGCTGGGGGGTAGGGTTTCAGTGCATGATCGGCTGGGGGGAAGGACTATGCTGTGTGATCCTGCAGGGAGAAGGATTTCTGCCAGTGAGCGGGTTGAGCAGATTGCTGATGCTCGAGTTTCAGATGAGTACCCACATCGTAGGGATCCAGAAAGAGAGCATGTTCACATCGTATGGCATGGAAACCAGGGGGCTGTGCAAACTATGCAAACCAACGACCAGGACCCCAAGATTCTAATCCAATGGCTAGAGATAAAGGTGGGTTATTTTAGCACTTAAACCCCCCACCAATCCCCTCCTAATCTCAATTTGTGCAACCCCGCCCCCTAGGATCCCAGCGCCAGTTTCTTTCCGTCGTTTGCTGCGCCGCCGCCATCGTTTGCTGCGCAGGCGGCGGCCCAGCAAGCCGATCGCTTCGGTCACGCGGCGGTGCAACAAACGACGAAAAGAAACCCCTTATAGCCTCTCGGCTCCCGGCTTCGTGTGGAAGTTAAGCACCGCCTCTACAGTTGCACAAATTGAGATTAGGAGGAAATTGGTGGGGGGCTTAAGTGCTAAAATAACCCACCTTTTATCTCTAGCAATTGAATTAGAATCCTGAGGTCCTGATCGCTGGTTTGCATAGTTTGCACAGCAACCTAGTTTGCATAGCATACGTTGCCCCTGAACTATGGCCGAGATCGAGAGCAGAAAAGGATAAGTAGATGGAGATGTGCGTAAGAAAAATGTGCCAGTTTTCTCCGGTGTAAATCTGTTGACGTGAAAATCTGCCGATCGGATCCTTGCCTTGTCTTGGTTTTGGTATGGCAACAATCGGTGGCAAACCAATTAGGCTCATTCTCCTTAAAACACTGAATTCTAACCGCTTAATTGAGATGATTTTCTTAAAATTTTGCATGCACGGTTAAAAGTTTGCTTGCACATGAACATTTAATTACAGCACCTAAAAGCCATTGCTTCAAGTCTAATCTATCTAATATTTCCTTGGATAAATGCATTTTAAGACCGGCAGAGTAGCTTGCACCAAAACAAAATGTGCCAGACAAAATCTTTTTTTTTTTCATATAAGTTTCATGTTTTACGGCTTCTTATCAATGCTTTAAGATGAAAACGCTAGAAGATTAATAAACACGCAAAGATTGAACAAACAATGTTTCCCTTTAAATATATAGGAATGGGGAAAGACATAAACTGCTGATCGATGTGAGCATCTGAATGTTTCAGAAGAACAATTTATGCATAGTAATTCGGAGAAGATTCAGCTATAAGGGGTTCCATGATCAAGGATCATGTCACATATTTTCTCCAAAAATTTATTAGATTCATACATTCCACAGAAAGTTCATATATAACCAAGGCTTATCGATCCATCGAGATCGATCTACTAAATACATAATTCAGTTCTTCCTTCCATTTCCATGCGCAGCAACGAGAAGCTCGGCCAGCAGCGATGGGCTGTTCACCATCAGATCCTTGAACCCCTGTGTCTCCATGACGGCATCAAGAGTTTTGCGTGACTCTCCGGTGATAAACTCGACGCACCTCGCCTTGAGCCGTGCCGCTCCGCTAGAGCCAGTGTCGCCGCCACAGTGCCAACACCAATGCCACCGGCGAGTCTGCGCTCACACATCGCCTTAAGCCTGTCTAATCCATACCTGTCAGCGGCTACAAGCAGATGCTGGGCCAAGGTGGCCGTCGCCGGCTCCATCTTCTTATCAAACTCCGGCACCACATCGGTGTAGATGAAACGCAGCAAGGCCCCAAACACCGAGGGCTCCATCTCCTGGCTCTCGACGCGTCTGGAGGTCTTCTCCTCCATCTCCCCGAAGAACTCAGCCCAGAAGACCGGGGACCTTGCGGCTAGTATGTTCTTGTGCGCGGCGAAGGACTCGCGGGACACGGCGAAGGTGACGTCCGCTCCGGCATGGCTCTCCAGGAGTTGGCCGAGGTGCTGGGGCAGGTTGGAGGACGGCACGGGGATGGCTCATGGCTTTTAGATCTCTGAACACAGTGACAGTGCATTCCACGGTCACGCTGGACGAAACCTGAACCGAATACATCGCCTAGACTCATGAGCCGAAGTGACTCAGAGGAATCTGAGGGGCGCCGGAACGAAGTCGTCGCAGTGATCTTTTCTGCCGATGGCTGAAGGGCCCCGCTTGGATCCACCAGGCGACAGGTTAGATTCGCTGTCACGTCGATCCCGCCGGCTTCACCGAGGAAGATAAGCTTGAGTGCCACATTATACGACGACAATGAGGACCCGTCGACGTGGGAAGGGTACAGACGAACCTCCCAGTCGTACCCGTCCACATTCCATGTGGATTTGACGAAATACATGCTTTGCCGGCGCCGGAAGCCGGCCCTGTGCAAGCCATCCAAGCCGTGGATCTTGATGAGGTGGACGGCCCGGACGGCCTCGGATTGAAGGCTCCAGGTGTGCTTCATCTCCTTCATGGTATGGTGGAGTGGAGACTAGGGATGGCACCCGCGGATTCGGGTGCGGGTGCGGCGAAAACCCGCCCACAGCGAAACCCACGGGCAGGAGAAACCCGCCTGCGACAAATTCGTAGGTGGATTTTTGCACCCGCATCCACACCCGCCGGGTTTCGGGTGCCCGCGGATTTGGCAAGCTATACTATAAAAATAGACAGCTTCATAATTTGAATAGACAAATAGCTGATTTCAACTAGCAACAAAGCAATAATTCATAAGTTCCAAAATCTCCGCTACGACAAATCATAATTCAGCAGCACAACAATTAGAATGAGCCAGAGTTTCCATGTATTTATATGATAAACAGTATTGAATTGGGCTGGGTTTATAAATGTGTTGCGGATGCGGGTTCACCCGCGGGTGAAATTCTAAACCCGCACCTGCACCCGCATATTGCGAGTGCGGGTGCGGGTGCAACTGTGGGTCAAAATTTGGACTCACAACCGCACCCGTCGGGTTTAAAATCCGCGGATGCCCACATCCGCAGAAGCAATTGCCATCCCTAGTGAAGACCTCAGCTAGACAACTGATCACAAGGGTCGGCGAAGAAGCAGCCGAGAAGGTGGAGGCGACGATGAGATTCGAAGGGAACTGACATTGTGTTGGGTTGCGTTGCGTTGCATCGCATCTTCTTCGCCGCTGCACATTTTATATACATCGTCGTCCCACGGGCCCGGCGACTGTTCGGGTGCAGTCTGCACAGCCAGTAAATGCCTCAGAGAATTCCATGGGTCACCTGTGTTAGAGCAAGCCTAATAATTTAGCCTGCTGTTGGCTGTAAGAACCTTTGCAGCTCATCTCTCAGCCTACTAGTATAGTGGTTTAGCTCTCCACCATTAATACATGGCTCACTTGTCTATTTCATAAATTTTTTTGTTCTTGTGTCGAAGCTGGCTGTAAGCTAACAGCCCACTTCTCCTCTCTCCTCTTCTCTCTCCTCCACCTCAACATTCAGCCTTCTTATTGCCCACCATAATACTTGCTCTTAGAGCTGTCGGAACGGCGGCGCTAACGAGGGGTCGCCGTGCGCCGGGTGGCCGCTTCTTCTCAGGGCCGGTTCATAGTTTTCAAGGGCCCCAGGGCGAGCCCCATAGTATGGGCCCTTTAGCCCAACTATTTTTTATTTATAATAGTAATTAAAAATAAAATAGATATTAATAAATAATAATATCAATATGAGAAACTAAAAAGGCAGAATATGAAACTAGAAATATCTACAACCTGCTAGAGCGCTAGTGCTAGCGCCAAGGCAGCAAATGCTCGTGCGGGCCGCAGTGCCGCAACATCAGCCAGCCTGTGCGTGAGTGCGTCGGCCTCCTGTCTCCGGTGTCAGTGTCTGGTGGAGAAGGAGAACATCCAGTGCCGGTCCCCGGGCAAAAGCAGATGAAAACGAAACGGTGAACTTCGACTTGCGATCGCAGTGCAAAAGGGCGGAAGTTCGGAAGACCGTGCGCTACTCGAACCCCGAGTGGATGTTAGGCAGGATGGGCCGAAAGTAAAGTTAGGTTGGTCTAATATATCAATTCACGGTAAATATAAGCAAATTGAAATATTTTTTTTAAACATGGAACGGTTTTTATATTGCTGGAACAATAAATTGTTTTAGAATAAAAAAATGTTTCGATATGTTTAATAGTTTGACTGCCAGTCACATGTGTGACTCCTAATATTTGCTGGAAAATCTACGTGCCTAGCTACGTGTCTGGCTGCTTGCTCGTATATTCCGAGTTGAACTAAATAATAGTACCTACGACATACTAAATGTTGGGCCTCCTCTATGAGCCCCGGGCCGTCGCCCCGGCTGCCCTCCCCTTGAGCCGGCCCTGCTTCTTCTCCTTCGGGCCGACGTGGTTGAGCGTCGTGCTAGTTGCAGCCGACTTGCGACATGTTCCATCGTTTGTTACTGCTAGAATGTTCAGAAGATTCCATATTTAGCTTGATTCGTACGTACGTGGAAGGAACATTTTCACCTTTTTTTCTGGACAGAATGGAACATTTCAGCTTGCAACGGCGCCTACTCCGTTACACGCAAATAGTTTGATTTTGACTAAAAAAATGACACAATAGTACGGAGGAGGAAAAATGGATTTTTTATGGGAAAAATGGACTTTTGATATTAAATAAAAAAATTAGAAAGCACATCCTTAAATAAAGAACCACTTAGAGTATAACTAGTTAGTACATAAAATATAGTAAAAAAATACCTTAATAACCACATATATTCAATCAAAGATTACAAGTATTGATAGAAGAAAATAAATAGTTAAATTTATGGGGTTACTAATGACCCATTATCAGTAACGGACATTTGCCCGTTACCAACAACATTCATTGGTAACGGGCATTAAGTCAATGCCCGTTACAATGCCCGTTACCTATAACAGAATATCAGTAACATTCATCAATTACGCCCGTTACCAATAACGGGATATTAGTAACGGGCATCAATACGCCCATTACCGATAACAGAATATCACTAACGGGCATCAATACGCCCATTACCAATAACAGTTATAGGTAACGGGCATTATGGTAATGCCCGTTATCTATTTGGAATTAAAAAAACAAAAAATCAAAATTTCTTATATTCATTTATTACATCCATACACAGTTACATCCATACACATCCATTACATTGCATCCATACATAGTTACATCCAAAATGTCATATAGCTGGCAATATCCTGGACCAAAATCAGAAAAGACAGTTATCTACAACGGAAGATAGACATTAGATCGTTGTGGTCAGCCTTCAGACCATCTCAGACCGCTCAGCAATTAACAGCGCCTCAAGTTCTTCTCTCTGTCTCTCCAGCTCGTGAAACACCATGCACGCATTGAGGAAATGAGGATCGGAATGATCAACAGGCTGTGATGGAGTGCAGGATATAAATTATTGCCTTTACTATTTTGAGTCTTCCCTTTAACTATGAAAGTAAGACGAGCAATTTTTGCAATGTGCTATTCAATAGACAATTGCCTGGCTCTGGTAGTCTGATACTCTGATCAACATGAGGCATCCTATATATTGTAATCTTCCCCGTGTGCTTGACATCTTGAAGGACAGGAACCCTGGCACGTACACCACATTCAAGGAGTCAGTCTACAATGGACAGGCAAATGTGTTTCGACGTGCCTTCTTATCTTTGCGCCCTTGCATTGAGTCATTCAAGCATTGTCGACCAGTGCTTTGTGTGGATGGGACCTTCTTGACTGGTAAGTACGGGCAGATTCTAACTGCTATTGGAGTTGACGCAAATCAGCAAATACTCCCTTTGGCATTCGCCTTTGGTGAGAGTGAGAATAAAGAAAGCTGGCTATGGTTCCTTAGGCATCTTAAGATTGGTGTAGTGCAGGATCGCCCAAACATTTGCCTGATTCATGATCGGCATGCTAGCTTATTGTCAGCAATTAAGTCCATGCAAGAGGATGCATATGAGCCGGTACCTTGGCCTGACCTGCAAAGTAGGTGGTGCATGCACCATATGGCCGCGAATTTCTATACAAAATTTAGGAGCAAGAAGTTACAGGATATGTTCAAACGACTGTGCTGCCAAAACCAGAAGGACAAGTTCAATGCACTGTGGAAGGAGTTAGATAAGCTGACTCGAGCTCTTGTCAATGAGATGAGCCAGAAACCAATGACAGATGACAACCCTGGGGTGACACCGGGACTACCGCCACTTGGTGAAGGGCTAGATGATCCAACCGTATGACGCCGGAGGGGGCCGAAATATCAAGTGCTTCTCTCACTGGATAGAGGCAGAGCCCAAGGAGAGGTGGGCATTGCTCTTTGACACACTAGGTTCTAGGTGAGTAGTTGTCCATATAAAGTGATCCATGTTGTCGTTTCCACTGAAGTGCCGGAAGATGATGACAACAACAATGTTGTCGTTTCACAGGAGCCAATCTGCAGTGATCCATACAGCAAAAGTCCTTGTCACAAGGAGGGGTATCTGCCACCGCCGCCGCCACGCCACCGCCAACAACAATGGGAGGTTACTATGGCGAAGGCGCCACACAATATGCTAGGTTCCCCACATGCCACTGCAAAATTGGTTAAAGTTTAGAAACGCCCCTCGTTTATGATAGCAAGGTGCCCCACATGCCACTGCAAAATTGGTTAAAGTTTCGGGTCCGTGGTGTCTGTGTGCCGCTTGAAAGTATCCTAGAGGTTTCTGTACGTTTGTGTATTGTCTTTATATATTTAATGTTGTTTGAATGCCGGGGAATCATTCAGTGTACGTTGGTTCAAAAGCTACGAGTTATTCATTCAATGTTTCAACCCAACCATTTCAGACTGATGGGACATGTCCAGGACAAAGGTCACAGCTTTAAACTGTGCCAAGTCATTATCAAAAATAGGCCGGTGCAGGCTATGTATAAAAAAGTGCAGTTCCAGCACTCCTATATATTTGGCCCCGTGTGGGGCTATGATCACTCACTGCATTCTTTTCAGGACGTGCATGGACATAGGCCATGTACCTTCCAACTGGGTCCATAAATAAGGCCATTAGGCAGCTCATGGAACCATAGAACTGCACACTGGAAGCACCACACAGCTCAACAGCATGTCGTCCTCAGGATCCACCTATATTCCATGGAGTAAGCAAAGAGCAACTGTCCCCCAATGAATCCAAGTGCCTATGTGCTTTTGTGGTTCCTTGTGCAAGCTCATGGAGTCCTCGGTTTTGGGGGACGACTTCGGGATGAGGTTCTTCATGTGCGACAACTATGAGTATGACCCACCCAAGCATTACGGCAAGGACCGTCCTAAGGTACTACAATACACTATCAGAGCTTTGCAATTCTAGACCGGTTACTGATTCTTAACATGATTTGGGGAAAGACTCCGCCTCTATGTGATTTCATGCAGTGGTTGGACACCGAGCAATCTCAGCAGGCTAAGGACCACGTTGAACGTGAAGCAAGGGGGCTGCGGAAAGGTGGCAACGAATGCTGCGTGAGGAACAGATGGAGGAGAAGTGCAAGAAAGACCAGGAAGATATCCAGAAGAGGATTGAAGAAGTGGAACGCCAGGAAGCGGAGGAACGTGAAGCTGACAGGGAGAGGAAGCGAGAGAGGGCCCGCCGTGCTAAGAAAGCAGGACACGAAGCTATTAGGAAGGGGAAATATCCCTGGTGCACTCAGTAAAGCACTGCACCACCATGTAATCTTGGCAATTTACATTCCCTAAGGTATGTTAGGTTTAGATACAACACGCGGTTACCATATTGCACGTGCCACTGTTCTTTGTTGTTTAAGTACCCAGTTAAGAGCAATGATCTCACGTGTCATTTACCTTAGTAGTAAAGACGTAATGGGGCGTTGCTTTGTAATTGTTATCTTAAGGAAAGCCAGAAATTTATGTTTCTTGCCTAATTTGACGAACTTGTTTCAGCACATTGATATACAAAACATTATGTCTACACAGTTTCAAATAGAAAATAAATGAAGTTTATATTAAATTATATATTGTAAAATACATTCAAAATATGGAGCACACTGTAAAGGTTGGTAAAAATTTTAATCTCCTAAATTTCGTCCAGCCAGTAGACAATATCTAAATTTTGTCCATCCAATATACTATATTAGTAGACAATATCTAAATTTTGTCCAACCATTAGACAATATCTAAATTTTGTCATGTAAATCCATGCAAAGTTGACGCAATTTTCTGAAAATTTCATTTTTAAATTAATTTTGTCTACTGGACAGACAGAATTAGTTTTCGTGTTATGGATAGATGAAATTCCTGTATTTCGTTCACCGTGTAGACAATTTGTTACAATTTCGTCTAACCGATGGACGATATATATATTTCGTCGACCTAGTGGACGATTGTCCACTAGTTATGTAAATCTTGAAATCCTAGGTATTAAAATGTAATTTTGATTAAAAATTGTATTAAAATCAAGTGGCAATCCTAGGTCTCAAAATCACATAAAGACATCCACAATATAGAAAAAATCAAGAGAGAATATTTTGAGGGTGTCCAAATTACATTTGAGGTAAATTGGACAAGTGGCCGCAAAAATTGCTTGATTGGATGATCCGACGGTATGGAATACAATCCTGTAATCTCAAGAAAAAAAAAACAGAATGCAATCCTTGTTTATCGAATACTAATATTCCGCATGTTGGTCACTTATTAGTTGAAATATTCTCCTTAAAACTCAGAATGGTTTAATTGAGATGGTTTTCTTAAAATTTTGCATGCACGGTTAAATTTTTCTTGCACATGAACATTTAATTACAGCACCTAATAAGTCATTGCTTCAAGTCTAATCTGTCTAATATTTCCTTGGATAAATCCATTTAAGATTGACAGAGTAGCTTGTACCAAAACAAAATGTGTGCCAGACAAAATTTTGGAGTGGCAAACGTTCCTTTTTTTTTCAAATAAGTTTCATGTCTTACGGCTTTTTATCAATGCTATGAAGACGCTAGAAGATTAATAAACGCGGAAAGATTGGGCACTCGGAAAATTTGCGGTTTCCGGTAGTGAACGTTTCCACTTAAACATATATATAGGAATAGTGGAAGACATAAATTGCTGATCGATGTGAGGATCTGAATGTTTCAGAATAACAATTTATGCATAGGAATTCAGAGAGATTCAGCAATAAAGGGTTCCATGATCTAGGATCATGTTACATATTTCCTCGATAATTCATTAGATTCATACATTCCACAGAAAGTTCATATATAACCAAGGCTGGATAGAATCAATCGATCGATCTTCTACTAACACTACTATAGAAAATGTTTATAGGGACACGTAGAATGACATCTTCAGGGGCGGGCGCGCGACCCGTCGCTGTCTCCCGCAGCTAGAAATCAAGTTTTATAGGGGCGGGTAGAGGGCCCGCCCCTGAAAATCAATTTCCAGGGGCGGGTAGAGGGCCCGCCCCTAAAAATCAATTTCCAGGGGCGGGCCATGGCACCAACCGCCCCTGGAAAGCCTTTTTCAGGGGCGGCCCCTGAAAACGATTTTTCCAGGGGCGGCTGACGCCATCACCCGCCCCTGGAAATCCTTTTACAGGGGCGGCTCAAAGCATGAGCCGCCCCTGAAATTCAATTCCCGCCAAGCCAAAATTTGGAATTCTATTCAAATTTCTGTTTCCTGCCAATTTATTGTAATACACTTCCCTCTGTATTTAATTATTTTATTTTTTATTTTCCGCCCATTTTCACCTGTAAAGCAATTGCACCATTGTTTTCAAAATTCTATTTCTGTTTTATTATTTGTGTTTCCCGCCAATTCTATTTCGATTCCAGATTTTTTTGATCGATGATGAATATATTTCGTAAACATTGCTAATTACAAATCCAACATAAAATCATATTAAAGTACCATTACATACATCATTAGATTACATCCATCATAAAAGTGCGTAGAGTACAAACATCATTTACATTGAGAAACGCTAGTAGAGCCGGCCCGAAGTTCTTGATTTTCCCACTGATGGAGGCTTGCATATTTTGGGTCGAGTGATAATTCATGCTCTGGGTGAACAAATTCTCCACCTATATGGACCACTTCATGCAAAATGAAGTGACATAAATCGTCGACTATAAAAAGAAGTTGTTGCTCATGGAGTGGACCATTGTGGAGTGGCCGTTGATCCTAAAAATAAGAAATCCATTCCAAAATTACAATATGCAAATACTTACAATATGCAGTTATGCATCTATCCTAGCAAAGAGTAGATGCTTACCAGTTCGGGATCTTTTGTGTACCTCTCGAACTCCCTCACATGCTCGTACACGTAGTATCCACAGTACACAGAACCTGCAGGTTGCTTGTGGCATGGATAGTGTGTGCGCATCACCATATTTTTTGGACATGTAGTGCCTATAAGACCTGTTTTTTAAGAAAAAGAAAAGAAATAAGTATTTATTTATGTATGCAAGATTCAGCATAAAGTCGAAGTATAGGATAATGATTTTGCTAACATGTTGAGGATGCCCTCGAATTCCTTATAAGTATCCGGATCGAAATCAGCGGAGTCTAATACAAGAATACGTCCTTGCTTTGGCTTGATCATAAATACAATCTAATGATTTCTGCAAAAATATCATATATGATTTCTTAGTCAGATATTCGAAGGAAGTGCATGTTATACCAAATCATTGAGACTACACTTACCGAAAGTTATATGGTGCCCATATGACATCCCTGTCTTGCCACTCTTGAAACTGATGCGATATGTACGCAGCAACTATCGAAATGATTTTTCTATGTTCCTGCTTCCGCACTTCATTAATTTCCTTGCGCGATTTATAGTTTTTGAAATCATTGTGGTCGTCGTCCCAAAACATTGGCCCTTTATGGCGCTTCTCAGCAATAGCTAACGGGTCAAGGAACACAACCTTCCTACCTGCCTTATCCGCTTGTCGTTGCATCATACTGTAGAACAAAATATCACAACTAATTAGAGATGTATGCATATATAAGTATAGACCATTGCATATAAGATATGAATTTGGATGTGACACTTACATGCACCAGAGTCTGATCATTTCTATGTTAATTTCTTTGAGGCGGAACATTTCTTGGATGTCTTCAAAATCGAACACGATATTAGTGATACCCACAGTTCGTAATCTGAAAACTTCCGGAGGGTACCTGGCCCAAAGGCTTGTGAGGTGAAGTCTACGTGCCCTTCTGTACCAAGTGTGCATCCTTTTCATAAAACCTGGATAGTCTTGCAACAAAGAGTGGGGTAGAAAATCTTTACCATACTCGATTTTTTTAGGGCAATCCGATAAATTTGCTATGTCATCGACCCTAATTTTCCTAATGAAGTCGTGGTTAGTGCGGGGCTCGGAAACGCCCGGTCGTCTGGTGGCACTAGAATCTGAAACATTTTTTGACTTTTCCCGTGCCTTATCCGTTGACTTTTCCTTTAACCTCTGTTTGGTGTTTGCGGCATGCCATTTATTTGCAATATCTGAGTCCTCCTTCTGGTATGACCGTATAACTCGGTGGACAGGGAACCCAAGTATTTGTTGTTGTTGTTGTTGTTGTGGTTGGTGAGCCGGTGCCGTGTGCGGTCGTGGTGGTGATGATTGAGCTGCAGGGGCCGGTGAAGGTGGAGCTGCTAGTGGCGGTGAAGCTTGAGCTGCTGGGGGCGGTAAAGCTTGAGCTGCTGGGGACGGTGAAGCTGGAGCCGGTGGCGGCGAGGCTGCAGCCGGTGGCGGCGATGCTGTAGCTCGTGGTGACGGGGCCGCCGCTACATAATCTAGAGCCAGTCGAGTCTGATGTGCCGGCCCTTCTGGTGAAACAAGCAGTACGATATCACGTTTGTGCCACAGAATGGTGACGCCAATGCACTCTCCAAGCATGGTCCTCCCATCCGAAGTAAGGATGTCTATCTCGTTGTCCTTGTAGCTTGTTTTCAGTAGCTCCTGCACTCGCACGCATGCATATAGGGGCGGGATTGGTTTTCCATCAAATAAAACCGCCACAGGATCCACGTGCGCCTTGGCAACTTCCCTCGTCTTTCCAGCTCTGCCTATTGGATAGAGCAGCATGCATGGAGTAGTATTTGTGATGCAATCAACCGAATATGGTTGTCCTGTGGTTGAGGCAACACTGCTCTGAGCACAGGCCGTATTCGCTGGGGCCACTACCAGAGGGGGCATCATCACCATCTGGCCGGATTACTGCAGCCCCAATTGCAACGGATTCATCCATATTTGCCCTGATTGCTGCTCTTCTAATTGTGCAAACATTTCCTTAAACTTTAATTCCGCTGCTTTCTCAGCCGCTTGTATCATCTCTTCCTTGTAGCGGTCATGCCTCTTGTAGGTAGAGCGGTCCTCCTCAAATCCATCCCTAAAGGTCAACTTTGAGGACATGCCTCTGATGCGGCCTCCGTGCTCTTTGGTCCCAATGGTTGTACTAAGCACATCCTTGTCCCTCTTGACGCTGAACTTTCACTACTGGAAAATAGGCTATGGGAACCGGTTGGAAAAGGCCTTAAGCACCAGTTTTCCAACCGGTTCCCGCAAACCGAGACCAATGGTCTTGCCTTAAGACACTGGGTTTTTCAACCGGTGCCTTAGGCTTCCATTGGTACCGGTTGGAAAGACCAACCGGTACCAAAGAGGCTGCCATGCTGACGCAAGGTGGCAGCCCCTTTGGTACCGGTTGGTATTTCCAACTGGTGCCAGTGGCCTTTTCCTTTTTTTCCCAAATCCAGTTTTGTTTGTTATATTTTTTATAGTTTATTCTTTTGTAATTGCTAAACGCACTCAAGCTCTACAGTACTATATGTTCATTGGTCGTTCGTGTTCATTTTTAGAGAATATTTGAAACTAACTAAAAGTGAAATGTGAGCATATAATTAAGCTAATTAGATGAACTAATATGTTTACAAATTTACAAACATCAAGGCATAACGTTTAAAAATATTTACAAATGTACAAGTCATGTTTGCAGTCCAACTACAGGTCCCCTCAGGAGGTCGATGGAAGTCCTCTATGGATGTGACCATCATGGTAGAACTCGCCTCTAGGATCCAAGATCTTGTTCAAAATGAATCCGGCGAGCTGCTCGCACACGGCGTTGATCCGATCAGTAGAGTAACATTCATCCCCCATTTGAGACATCTATCATTTAGGAAAAAAGGATTAACATCATGTGCGTTAGTACAATTATGAAAATGTACTAGTGAACGGTTTGGACGTACTCTCGTGTCTTCATCAGTAGCCTTCCCGGATGGAGTCATGATGTGCAAGTAGTCGCATACGTAGTACCCGCACCAATCAGTTCCTTGTTGTTGTCTCGCACACTTAAGGAGAAACAAATAAATTACTCTATTTAGAACAATTTGGGATTATATACTTAACTAGACAAATCTTTATGAATCAACATACCGGATAATCCATGTTAATGTTCAGTTCGGGCCTCCATTGACCATGTCCTTTGTTATTTTTCACAAATTTTTTCGAAACCCTGCGCTCCAAGTTAAGTTTGATATTCAGGAATTGTTATTAATAGAAAAAAGATTTGATTGTGCAAACTGAACTTACCTGTTCAAGGGGTCTAGGATATGTTTGATTGCGGACTTTGAATTTCTCATTGAGTCAAAGACTATAAGATTGCCGGTCTCTACGGAAAGTATGAGTAAAATCCAATGATAACTGCAGATATAGATAGGATATATACATACATGCATTAGACGACTTAGTATTTATTTAGTAATATAACAGAGGATTGAGTCGACCAAGGCTTACCCAAAGTTGTATGATATGAATATATAGGATTTGTAATTTTGCCTAGTCAACGAATCGTACATGTTTTGGCATGTTTCCTTGTAATTTTCGTTGAGCACTTTCTGGTTGACTAGCAAAGGAGACATGAAGCCGATCCGATGGTGCCATCCATGTTTTCGGCTTCTTTGGGTCTCCTGTCTAAACGATACAATAGAAATTTTATAATGCACACATATAATTATGTTCTTGTTAACAAAAAGTATTAATGTAGAGGTAAGTGATACTTACAAAACCCAAATGGTGATGATAGAGGCGTTGAGGGCTTGTCGATGGTAAATGTGATATAAATTTTCGAAGTACACCCAAAAGTCGTCCTCCCCGCGGAAGAAATCATGGTCACGATACTTGACTCCAAACATTTTCCCTTCGTCATTTGACATTCGCAGGTACCATCTATGCAAATTGAACATCTGCGTGCCTAGACTTTTCTCCTCTTCCTCAGTGACAAAAGGTTTTCCGTGCTGGAATGGAGTAAGAACGGGAGCGACAGGGATTTCCGCCTCCACTTGCCCCGTTGCCTCCTCTAGCATTAATCCAGTTTCAGAAAGAAATATCGCGGCCTGTAGGTCCGTCTGGAGTTGTACGTCCTTCGGGTGTAGGAGTGGCAACCCTGGCACCCGGAGGGGCTCGAGTCCTTTTTGTTGTGTGCCAAGCTGAGGAATGGTCTTGCCATATTTTTTCTTCAGATTTCTCATCTTGTGTGCTTTTGTCAGAGTACGATCATAGTCCGAGGGTAAGCTTTTCGGTTTTGGTGGGTTGTCTAGGTTTGCGAGAAGCTTTTTCCCTAGTTCTAGAGGTACCTTTTCCCTCGGTGGGGGACTTTAGGCTTCAATTGATCTTTTATATATCGAGCAGTCTCCTCTTCCAACTCCTCAGCGGTTTTCTCGTAGGTTAATTTTCTTTCGACCGTTTTCTACTTCTTCTTTGAGGGTCCAGCCGCTGGGAGGGATGCTGTCTTTTTCTTTCCTTTTTCTGGGTCAGGATGAGTTGGAGTACTCGTGGCCCTTTGCGCTGGCGGAGTCGGTGGTGAAGGAAGTGGTTGTGGGGACGGCGGTGAGGGAGACCGCGGAGATAGGTGATCGGTCTGCACGGGAGCTGTTGTGCTTGCAGTAAGTTTGATGTTGGCCTTGCGCCATATAACGACCCCGTGTAGTGCGTCTCCCAATGTCTTCTCTCCATCCCCTCCAACGAAGTCGAGCTCAAGATCCTCATTGTTTCCAAGTATCTGCTCGACTGTGACAGAGGTGTAGCTAGGGGGTATCGGCCTTCCATGAATTGTAGTAGAAGGATTCAGGGGCAGGGCTGACCCGTATGTGACATGAATGGATATATTTCTTGCTCGCTTATGAAGATCGCACGGTATCGGCATGGTGACATCGTCCACTGGATACCTCTGGTCATCTACCGCCGTTGGCACAATCTGGGGTTACTGTTCTGCTTGTACGTCGGGCGCCGCTATGGATGCACAGCTGCTGCGTCACTGAGAGACTGGGCTTATCACAACATCCGGGTGCGACCCAGCAGTGCCCCTTTGGCTCTGAGCTAGCTGCACTGCCTTATTGACCCTGGCGTCCATCTGAGATTCCAAGGACGCAACCTTCCTAGTCATCTCTTCTTGCATGGCACGAAGTTTATCTTCCTGTTCGGTTTTGCTCTTTCGGTGAGTCTTGTAAGAGGAATCTCCGGCCCAAGCAACTTTCCATGGGACCACGCTGATGCCGCGGGCTCGTCCAGGGTGTTCCGGATTCTTTAATGCCCTTGTCAGCTCATCATTCTCCCTTTGAGTCTGGAATGTTTCTTGTTGGGTCTCATCTATTGCAGCGACTAGATCGCGGGACACTTCTTGCATATGCTCGGGCATGACCAAACTTCCATCCAACTGGTTTAGTGTCACGCCATTAGCAAATAACCACCACTTGGATCTATCCGGCCAATCCCAAGTCGTCGGCCTGATGCCTCTATCCATAAGGTCCTGCTCCATCTTCTGCCATTTTATTACTGACTTCTTGTACCCGGCAGCCCCAAGGTGGTGGCTGTACTTCTTATTTGCTGCATTCACCTTGGCCTGTTCAGATTTTTCTTGGGCTTCCTCTGATAGTTTGTATTGTTTGAACTCCTCCCAGTATGGTTTAACCTGAGGAAGATCATCCCAGTTCGGCTCCTTATCCTTCTTGATGTAATTGATGTACAACTTCTTCTTGAAAGTTGCAAAGGCAAGGGCCATCTTTTTCAAGGCACATTTCTTCACAAGTTCTTGGTCAACTCCTTCAGGAAGAGTGAACATATCCTTGAGTTCTGCCCATAGCATTTCCTTCTGATGTGCAGGCACGGCGTGTTGCTGTTCTTTGGGTTTGCTCGTTTTCCATAGTCTTGTGGTGATCGGAATTCATGCCCGAACAATAACCCCACATTGGTTGACAAATTATGTGCTAGCAGCCTCTGGAGCACTTGGACAGCCCTTTCCGTCCACTTCTGTGATGACATGTCTTCCCTCCATTTTCTTGGTTGGCCAGCGTCTCCCTTTTGACTGGCTCAACGAAGTGGATGCGGAGGTCGACTAAATTACAGAAAAGATATGTTAATTGCAAAACTAATCTACTGAAGTCACCATGCATATAGTTTTAAGATTCGTACTGGAACATGCTGCTGTTGATTAGGCGGCGGCGCAAAGTCATCATCTTCTTGATCGGAATCTCCAGACATATTCAGGAATGAATCAGCTATCCGAGCATCTTCTTCAGCGATTGGCTGGGTGGTGTTGGCCCTCGTATCTTCGTTTATTGCGTCCAACATGTATTGCTTGGCAACCTCGTCATCACCGAAGGGGTCCATCCTTAACTGAAACCGTAAAAATGTGTTAGAGTATGTGTCCATCCTTAAATGAAGCAGGAGAATTCAATTCTTTGAACGAATATGCGTGTTTGAAAGAGAGAGAGAGTGTGTGTGAGAGAGAGAGTGTATGTATGTTAGAGGGAGAGAGAGAGTGTGTGTGTGTGTTTATGTGTTAGTGGGACCGAGAAAGAGAGAGAGTTAGTGAGTGTGTGTGTGTGAGTCAGTGTGTGTGTGTGTGTGTGCATGTGTGTGAGCGAGAGACCGAGCATCGGTGAGGAGACAGCGAGAGAGCGCCGGTGGGGAGACAGCGAGAGAGCGTCGGGGACAAGGAGACAACGAGAGTTAGCGAGAGACCGATCGCCGTTAAGAAGTCGTTAAGAAGGAGAGAGCATCGTGTTTGATTTCATAATTAAGAATGAAGAATTCATAATACATAAATACATGCATGAGTTACAAAAATACACGAGTTACATGATAAATACATGAGTTACATGATAAATACATGAGTTACATGATAAATACATGAGTTACAGAAATACATGATAAATACATAAATACAAGCATTATTCACTCTCTATTTAAATACATGATTAAATAAAGTCTATCTAATAACTAAATTCTATAACTAAATTATACACTATATATAATGAAAACATTGTACACTATACATAATACTAATAATAGAAAGTCCATTAATGGGTTTAGAAAAAAATTATCTCACCTCGAAAGATCACACTCGAACGGCATGTCGTCTACACGATCAGACATGAGCAAAAAACAATACAAATAAGAAACAATACAAAAACAGTACTGGAAAAGTTGAAAAAGATGTAGAGCACGATGAAAGGATCGCATGAGCGCAAGAATCGCTAAAATCGGAGTCAAAATGTGAATGATATGGCTAAAATAAGATTCTAGGGGTGTATTTGCAAGAAAAATCTAGAAAGGGCCTCTCTGGAATTTCTTTTGAACTAGGAAGGACTGCGGGTTAATTTTGAAGAAACTCAGGGTCTCTTTAGCAAAAGCACCTGGGCGGCTCTGGTTCGGCTCGGATCTAACAGATCCGATCCGTTGTATCTCGATCTAATGGCTGAAAAAGGGTGGGGGCGGCTTGAGACGCGGCTGCTGGCTCAGCTGTGGCTCGGCTCTGCTCGGGCGAAGGCTCAGGCGGACGGCGGCTTGGCGCTAGGCGGAGCCGGCGGCTCGGGCGGGCGGCGCTTTGCGCCGGTGGCGCTTTGCGCCGGCGGCGAGCAGAGGTGGCGGCGGACCGCCGGAGTACACCGAAAACGGTGCTCTGGGGCTCGGTTCGTGGCGGGGTTAGGCCGGGGAGGGAGAGGGGGCGACGGGGAATGCGGCTAGGGGGTCCAGGAGGTGCGGCGGTGGCCGGAGGTGGCTGCTCGGCGGCGAGGCGGCGGAGCCGCGGCTTCGGCGAGGAATCACCGGCGAGATAGAGCGACAGAGAGAGAGGGGAATGGGGGTATGTGGCTTCCTCACCACCTCACCTAGCTCCGGTGATGAACGGGCGGCGAAGAGGCACGGTGGGGCGGCGGATCGACGGCGGCGGCGCACGGGAGCGGTGCTCGGTGGCGGCGGCGCAGAGCTGCAGATCGAGGAGCGTTGACGGCGACGGCGCACGGGAGCGGTGCTCGGGAGCGAGGAGCGTCAACGTGGGGCGGCGGCGCAGCGGCGGTGGAGGTCGAGGCGGCGGAGGGCGGCAGCGAGTGGAGGAAGATGGAGAGGGCCGGTGCTTATATGGTGGAAGTCTTTGGCACCGAGTTATAAAGTCACCCGGTACCTAAGGCAGCCTTAGGTACCGGTTGGGTATCCAACCGTTGCCTAAGGAATGCCTTAGGTACCGGGTGACCTCCCACCTGGTGCCTTAGGTGCCCAACGGGCGGGAACTGAAATTCCCATTTGGCACCGGGTGGGGAACGAAAACCGATGCCTAAGGCTTCCACGACATTTGCTTTTCCCGCTTGTTGGCGACGATCTAACTGAAATTACTCGATAGCGCAATGGTAACTCTAGAAATTTTGTTTGCCGCGGCCACGGTTCATAACTTCTCAACCCCCCCTTTTTTTGGGACTAGGCAGCCTTAGGTACCGGTTCATATTTCGAACCGGTACCTAAGGCTTTACTGTTTCTTTTATATTCCCTTTTCTGTTTCTCTAATAAATCTGTTAGTTGCCTAATAAATTTGTTAATTGCTCAATAAATCAAATATTGCTTCATGATATTCGAAAAAAATATTGTACCTAATAAATCATATAATGCCTAGTAAATAAGTTAATTGCCTAATAATTACATTAATAGCCTAATAAATCATTTAATCATCCAATAAATTAGTTAATTAAATAATAAATCTGATAAATACCTAGTAAATCAGTTAATTGCCCAATAAATATGATAATGTTCAAATCAAATAATTACATTAATTGCCTAATAAATCATTTAATAGCCTAATAAATCATTTAATCGTCTAATAAATTAGTTAATTGAATAATAAATCTTTTTAATGCACAATAATTTTAATTACTACATAATAAATCATTTAGGTGCATAACTAGTTATTATAATTGCATAATAAATCATTTAAATGCACAATAATTCTAATTACTACATGATAAATCATTTAGGTGCATAACTAAGCATTTTAATTGCATAATAAATCATAATAAATCAAATAATTGAATATTAAATCATTTAGTTGCCCAATAAATCAATTCATTCCATAAGAAATATGATAATGTTCACAGAAAATATTACAAGACATAATCATTCAACTAAGAGAGTATTAATGATGGTTTGCTTTACAATCGTCCATTCATTATGATCATTACATGCGTACGGAGCCTCCTCTTCGGCTAAAAGAATACTTGTGTCAACCTCCACTACAAACGGAGTCATATCTTCAACCTTATTGTATTCTTCTTCATCTGTGACATCGTCGACTCCCACAATTTTTCTTTTTCCTGCCAGAACAATATGGCGCTTTGGCTCATCTCCGCCAGCTACAAAACTTGATTTATTCCTGGACTTGTCCTTTCTCGGTTTGCTAGACATGTCCTGCACATAGAAAACTTGAGTGACATCTTTAGCTAGGACGAATGGTTCGTCTCGATAGCCAAGCTCTTTGAGGTCTACCGTTGTCATTCCGTACTCGTCGATATCGACACCTTTTCCTGTGAGTTTAACCCATTGACAACGAAATCGAGGTATCTTCAACGGCCCATAGTCGAGTTCCCAGATCTCTTCAATGTAACCAAAATATGAGTTTGTTTGGCCACTAGAGTCGGTGGCATCTATACGGACACTAATATTTTGATTGGTGCTCTTGTTATCTTGGGCTCTTGTATAAAATGTGTAACCATTAATTTCATATCCTTGATACATCAGGATTGAGTTTGCCGGACCCTTGGCCAGCCAAGCTAGCTGCTCATGAATTTGATCGTTGGCCATGACTTCCTTCTGCAACCAGGTGGCGAATGTATCGTTATGATGTTTTGTAATCCATGTCTTAGACTTCAAAGAGTATATGCTTCGTACAATTTGCATGTGCTCCTGCATGTATGGAGCCACCAAGACTGATTGTTGTAGAACTGTGAGAGGTGCTTTGCTCAACGTGGCATGATCTGTGGCATTTACTGATTTTCTTCCAAGTGTGCCCTTTCCAATCAGCCACCCCTCATGACGTGATACTGGAATCCCAATTGGGCAGAGTTCTTCCACATAGTCAACACAAAACTCAATGACCTCCTCTGTGACGTAACTCTTCGCAATGCTTCCTTCTGGACGAGCCCGATTACGAATGTATTTCTTTAGGACTGCAAAGTATCGTTCAAAAGGGGACATATTATGAAGGAAAACATGACCGAGAATACCAATCTCTTTGACATGGTGAACTAGAAGATGCGTCATAATATTGAAGAATGATGGAGGAAATATCATTTCAAGACTGACTAAACTTTGGACAACATCCTCTTGTAGCCTGCTTAAACTCGATGGATCGATTGCCTTCTGAGAAATTGTGTTGAGAAATGCGCATAGATTTATAATTGTTGCTCGAACATTAGCTGGTAGAATACCTCTAAGTGCAACTGGAATCAATTGCGTCATTGTTGGCGCTCCTTAAGTACCCATTTTATCCCCTGTTTATCCTTGATAATGGCATGAATTTAATATCAAAATCACTAACCGTCCTAACCCCGGCCTAATTATTGGTCATTTTCACACTTGCACATATATTTTGGAGGAACTTCGTTTTTGCAGTTTTTTGGCCTATTTTGGAGCATGAAATGACGAGGCCCGTGATCGAGCGCTAACACAGAGAAAGGCGAAGGCCAAAGCCCAAAGGGAGGACCAAAGCCCATGTTGATTCGAAGGCCATTCACGTACATCCATCCTCCAAGAGAGCCCAAAGGACCAAGCCCACGAAGATGAGATCAAGATACTTCGGGATTAAGCAAAGCAAATGAAGATTTAAGGAAGGATTCCCTATCCTATCCTTTCGTCGAAGATATCTCCAAGATAACGACGTCCAAAGGGGTGCAATCGTGAAGGACATAAACTCTAGAAGACGCGAGGAGTCTACACGCGAAAGATGAGACAAAGGCGGGCCCGAAAGAGGGTAGGCCGGCCAGCCTAGGCCCATGGGGCCGGCCGGCCTAGCCCGTTTCCGAGGCGGTTCTGCCTCCCCTTCAACCGGTGGCTTCCTTGACTTATAAATAGCTCACACCTTATTCAACTCGGAGCATCCATCCACCCAGAACTCGATGAAAACCTAGGGCTAAGATTGTAGGGAGACGATGGCCGCCGCAAGTCTTCGAAGTTGTCTAGGAGATGGCTTAGGCCACCCCTAGCCGCCATGGCCTCCCTGCATGGTTGTGCCATGGAGGAGTTCATGAGCTAGTTAGAGTCGTCAATGGTGTATACGCGGTGGTGACGATCCAAACGAATCTATTATGTGAGTAATGTCTTCATGTCATCCGATCTATTCAGTGATCATGTCTCTCCTCTTTGATTTCATTCTTGCCTTGGGTGCGCTTATTCCTAGATCTATTCTCGAGATAGATTGCGTGGGGTGTTCTTGTAGCTATGGTGGCTAGGAGTTCATACCGGATCTACCCAGGGGGTTCGACACTAGCATGCTTCTGGGTGCCCTTGTCCAAAGGGAGTGTCGTGACAGGGCGTGGCCTGAGTAGGGGGGTTCCCGAGGGGTTGGATTAGAGGTTTTAGTTTAAAGAGGCTTTGGATGAGATGCATGTTGTGCTTACTCGTTTAGCTAGAACTACAACTAGAATGCGAGCGATCGGTTTAGTCGTGCCTTCGGTCATGCTTTATCCTTACCGATGTTCATGGATGAGATCAACTTTTGTACATCACTCATATCTATCAAAGGTTTACCCTTTATATGCAATCAATGCTTCATGTTAGGATAGATCCGTTAGATTAGATGGAAAACCCTAGTAAGTTCATTGTCGATCCACGGATTGATAAACATTGGGGGAATACTCTAAGGGAAAAGCTACACGATCCCGTGCGCTTGCAGTATATAAATTGGGGCACTAAGGTGCGTCAACAAGCTTTTCTGGCGCCGTTGCCAGGGATCGTCAACTCGAACCCTAGGGCGATCTATCTAGTTTTTTGGACTAACCCTAATTTTTATTATTGCATATACCCTTGTTTTCTTGTTTGTGTCCTTGAAAGCAGGTGGAAAAAGTTAGACACCAAACTTGGACTTCGAGAAGTCCATAATCCACTTTGACAAATTTCAACAATCGGCAACAAGATGATCGAGGAGCCTCGACATGGAACATTGACAACGTCCACATCGACATGACGGCAACAACATCAAGATTCACTCTTTAGTGGTAGGTGCTAACTTTTGTTAGTGGCCCAGCATCCGCTATCGAGTCCCCACTCCCCAAAGCAAAAGATGATAAATAAGGTACGCCGCCATGTCAATTAATTTTAAAGATTGATGTTTTTGGGAAGAATTGTTTGTTCAAGCAATAGGTATGAATCATGCCGGCGAAGAAAATCGTGCGATCATCATCATCTATGAAGTGTTACTATTGTGATGAGTTTTTCGTCCGACATCAGAGAAGTACCATGAGAAAATAATAGATTATTTTGAAGCTCCATCAAGTCTTCTTTCCTACGGATCAAGAACCATCAGCTTTGGAGATCGGTGTGAAGAGTTATGATAAAATATTTCAACGCTGCGTGTCCTGAAATTCCTCTGGACAGATTGCAGCGCCGTAATAAAACGAGCATAACTTCTTTATCCGGAGTCTAATTGGGGTGAATAACCACTTGTTGGAAACATAATTTTATGCACCTTGCAATGGAGGAGAAGTTTGGTACATGTTCGGCACTGGAGGATGGTGAATTCAACGAGGACAGAGGCATTAGCAACCGACGAAGAAGGTGATGATGATGTCAAAGGATGATTGGAAGGCTGTGTACGCAAAAGATGATGATTTGAAGTTAACCAAAGCTGGAGGCAACAATATTAGAAGAACCACGACACCACCTATCTTCTCCAGTGAGATGCTCGATATACTTCTAATCGAGTGATGCTATCAAGGAAGGAAACCATTCGGATCATCAACACGAAGCACAGGAGCATCTTCCAATCCCGACACCTTGGTTAAAGCAAGCACAATGAAGAAGACACATCATTGAAGCCAAGATATTTTCTGATGAATCAATGGTGATGACCATGAAGCCTAGGGACGCATGACACTACGCTCCAAAGACCACATGATCGATATCATTGACATCTTCGGATGAATTCACAAGAAGATATTGTTCTCATCAATGTCCAGCTCGACCTCAGAAGCAAATAGCAGCATATTTTTGGATATTCAAAAGCTCCACGAAGTTCCCGTTCCAATGAAGCAAGAACCAAGTCAATCAGAGATTCCTACAAGCGGGTATGGCTAAAACATTGAAGGTTGTGCACTCTGAAAATTTCTGGACAGCACGAAGCGCCAAAAGTGAAACGGGCGTAACTCCCTCGTTTGGACTCGGTTTAAGATGAATGACCACTCATTGGAAAGGTAATTTCATAAACATTTCAATAGATCTATATTTTGGTATATGTTCTGTTGAGTATACAGGAGATATTGCACAAAGAAGATGCAGGAGCAACGCGATGAGAACAAGATAGAGAAGATGACGATGACAACAATGATGGGGAGCTTGGGCGATGCTTTCATCAAGCATACATGATAAAATTCAGAGGCTTGGAGTAGAGGAAGAACCCCAATGACATCGGCAAATGAAGACACAAGCGGTCGACTTTCGACAAATGAAGATGTTGCAAGCAAACCACGATGGATTATAAGAGGCGACATCAAGCTGCATGGACACTTCAGATTCTCGCACGAAGGACCATGGCTTCACATCAATGAGAAGGTATGTGAGAAAGTCAAGCTCTATGACTTTAAATGAAGCGCTTTGCGGGAGGAAACCCGTTCATTTTATTTATATATATTAATATGACCGTCTACATTGCACTCTTTAATCGGAATATCAAGTAACATTGTACCGTTGCTCTAACAAAAACCACAACTTCATGTTGTTCATTCTAAATGTTATTGAGGGAGCACTTTGTTATTTGATCTTGGGAAACTTGTAGACCTTTTTGTGTCCCTATTAGTGTTTTTGAGTCTTTTTCTTTGTGTCTTTTTAGAGAGATTTATGAAGCATTGCACCACCCTTTGATTCTAAACTTGTGGCTAGTTAACTTAGACTAACTTTTTGTTTTGTTTTAGACCACCTCATCATGCCATGTCATTTTGTTCACCCACCCCGTGTTGAATTGCATAACTTGTTGTTCGTCTCACCCTTGCATTGCATTGCATGTTGCATAAAAAAAACTTTTTCTAAAAACAATTGACTAGCCTCGCTTTTGAGATCCTAAAACCCTTAGAAAAACCACTCATAGAGCAATCCCAAAACCATAGGGTATGTTTTTCATTCAAAAAAAATCTAACTTTTGTTTCTCTCTAGTTTTTTTGAAACCACCTTAGATAGAATTTATATACCCAACACTCTCTCTTCAAAATTTTTGTTTTAAGCCAAAAAAATATAGGAAACCCATAAACCTATTTCTAAAACCTTGTTAGCTTGGTTGCTTGGTCCTTTTTCGATAAATAACCTTTTCATTGACAAAAGCCTCACTTCTTATGAAGTGTCGTGAAGGCTTTTTGTCACTCTTAGCAATTGTTTTTGAATAAGCTAGTTGCGGAACAACATCGAAAGGTCCTTTCAACCACGCTAACACTTGTTTTTGCTAAATTTTCATTTGCACTTTGCGTCCATTTCATTGTTCATGCACTCATTTTGCTAGCCAGGTCTCAACTTTATTGATGAAAGCTTTCATATCCATGTTAATGCTTCACGTGAGCATTTTCCTTTTTGCAATCTTGTGTAAACATGGTGTTTAGACATGATTGAAGACCATCATCATTTAGTTACCAAGCTATGAGGTTGCATTTGGTTGGTTTATAAGCTTTGCAATGTGCTTTATTTTTTCTTGTGCTATTAAGGCCTATTGATCTTGGGATAGACATGGTGTTTTGACCTTGGTTAAATAAGTCTTTTTGGCTATGGAGAAGTTCGGCAACCTAGTTGTAAACATGGTGTTTAGAACTAGGTGTAAACATTGTCTTTGTTTATATGCCTTCCTCTCATTTGCATTTACACTAGCACACACGTACACTCACTAGTTTCGCTAAGCTAGCTATGCCACAACACAAATTGAGATCTCAGGAATGGTGGGTTTGTTGGCATTTGTTTCTACTCCTGACCATCACCTTGGGGGTAGATTGTGCACTTGAATTGTTTTGCAGGCATGACAAAGCGTTCCCATGAATTCGTGATCAAAGAAGAAATCAAATTTGTCAACATCTCCAAAGTTCGAGAGCAAGGCCCACTATTTTCATCAAATTTTGCACATGGACAGAGACATACAAGAAAAAGTTGATATTCAGAAGCTCCATGAAATTTCCATTCCAATGCATCCAAGATCAATGAATTTGAAGACCCGTACAAGGAGATATGACAAAAACTTTGGACGCTGCGCGTTCTGAAATTCGGAACAGATTGCAGCGCTGGGATAAAATGGACATAACTCACTTGTTCGGAATAAATTTTGGGTGAATAAGGACTCGTTGGAAAGAAAAATTCGTGCATTTCGCAATGGAGCAATGTTTCAGTATATGTTCTGTTCTGGAAATTGAAAGAAAAATTTGTGAAGATGAGGTAGCAATGGGACAACGAGGAATTGAAGGAGGCGACGATGATGAGAAGCAAGGATTGGGACCATGACTTAGTACAAGAAGAATTTGAAGAAAATGGAGGCAACAAAGGTGAAGACACATTGAAGATGATATTCATACACATGAGGGAAGAACTTCAAGAATTGCAAGATGGTCCATCTTCTCCTTCCACGCCTAGCATCATGCTAAGCATGGGGGAGGATTTTGTGGACAAGGGAGAAAGATGTCATGGAGTAAGATAATCACGGTTGCCACAAGATGCTTATGATTCTTCTTCCATGCTTACCATAATGCTTAAGTATGGGGGAGGCCGCGCTACACTTCATTACGAGCATCGAGAAAGACGGTAATTCTTCCTCAACTCTCTCTTTTTTTAAATGCTTGTACATATATGCCTTCAACCATAGATACAACCTTTGTATATCTCTCTCTATAATAACATGGCTACTAGGAGTACAACCTAGATTTGTTTTTGTTTTCAATGAATGATAACCACCATCACCTTGAGCTCACCACGATGATATTCTTATATGCTCTTGCTTATGGAAAAGTGATGAAAGTTGCTGCTTTGTTTTACCTACGCTATGTTGTATATGACTTGACCCTTTGCTCTCAATTAAATGGAATTAAAATGATTAAATACCGGCTCTTTTATTTGTGGAGGTTAAATGACTAAATTCTAGACCCACATATTCTATGTTGCTCTTGATTTAAGTCTACCGATGACCTTACACCTTGTGTTGTTTAATTTGAAAACTTAATTCCTATGCTATCTACATTTGTGAATCTCTTGCAAAGTTCTACCTACCAAAGCCTATACATACATATCCTTTCATGATGAAACTTTTAGATTGCAAACTTATATTTTGATGAGTTGGATTAAGATTGATTTCTTTGGTATGAGACTAAGAAGCTGGTCATTTCATTTTTTTTGTGTAACCTTCTTTTTGCTAGCCTATTTATCCATGCATTGTGAATTTCTACTTCGGGAATTTTGCAAACCTCGCTGGATATCCACCCTAAACCAAAAATATCTTTTTGTGATTACCTCCTTGACCACAACCCAATTTGAGTATGGATTATCATTTCGACGGAATCAAAAGAATCAAGAGCACCATATAAAGAAAAGTTTTGGGAGACAAGGCTCCCGGAGATTCAAGAGGTTCTACGAAGAAGAAGGTGAATTTGAGATACTTACCCTAGCTAGTTGGTTCTCCCACTATTCATACTCGAGGACGAGCATTCGTTCAAGCATGGGGGGATGGCTGGGTAAGTATTCTATGTTATCAAAAGTTCTAAGGAGTAAAAAGAAAGAAAAAAAGAGAAAGAAAGAGAAAAATGAAAAAAAGGAGAAAAGAAAAGAAAAAATGAAAGAAAAAAGAGAAGAATAAAATGCTCCTTAGTTCTTTTTGGCTTCTTTAATTTTCCAAGTTACTTTGAAGAACTATTCCATACTCAAATCTTCCAACCATGTGCAATCCGATAACGAGAACTTCATTTGTGTCTCGGGATCATCCATTTGCCACTTGCACATGTCCACCTATCTAAATGTGTGTGTTTCATCTTTCTCCCTCTCCAACATTATTTTCCAATGGCCTTTTTGACTAGTCTCGGTAATTCCATTAGATCTCTCTCTTAGTTTGACAATATTTCAAATATAATGTTTTGCTAGGATTGTTTTTACCTACCAAGCTCCACATAAGCCTTCCACTTTTATATATGAGTAGAATAGGTTGAAGACAATCTAATGTAGGCTTGAGAGACTTTATGAGATGAGTATTTCCATGATTTTTTGCAAGAGAACCTCACTTATATTTGATATGCATTCTTTTGAAAACTCTTCACGATGAAACAAGGTAAAGGTTTGAAGTTCGCTTAAGTTTGAGAGCATTGCATTTATCTATTATTGTGGCTTGTTCTCTAATTGCTAGTCTATCTCCCATAATGAAAAAGTAACTGGTCACAACATGAACTTAAATGCTAAATACTTGAGAGCGCAATATGTCTTGTTATGTATGATTAAGTGTACAGAGGACATTGAGGGGCAACGCTGATTTCTTTATAAGCAAAGCTCCTGGACTTACTCGAGGACGAGCAAGGTTTAAGCATGGGGGGAATGTTGGTGCTCCTTAAGTACCCATTTTATCCCCTGTTTATCATTGATAATGGCATGAATTTAATATCAAAATCACTAACCGTCCTAACCCCGGCCTAATTATTGGTCATTTTCACACTTGCACATATATTTTGGAGGAACTTCATTTTTGCAGTTTTTTGTCCTATTTTGGAGCATGAAATGACGAGGCCCGTGATCGAGCGCTAACACGGAGAAAGACGAAGGCCAAAGCCCAAAGGGAGGACCAAAGCCCATGTTGATTCGAAGCCCATTCACGCACATCCATCCTCCAAGAGAGCCCAAAGGACCAAGCCACGAAGATGAGATCAAGATACTTCGGGATTAAGCAAAGCAAATGAAGATTTAAGGAAGGATTCCCTATCCCATCTTTTCCTCGAAGATATCTCCAAGATAATGACGTCCAAAGGGGTGCAATCGTGAAGGACATAAACTCTAGAAGATGCGAGGAGTCTACACACGAAAGATGAGACCGAGACGGGCCCGAAAGAGGGTAGGCCAGCCGGCCTAGCCCATTTCCGAGGCGGTTCAGCCTCCCCTTCGACCGGTGGCTTCCTCGACTTATAAATAGCTCGCACCTTATTCAACTCGGAGTATCCATCCACCCAGAACTCGACGAAAACCTAGGGCTAAGACCGGAGGGAGACGACGGCCGCCGCAAGTCTTCGAAGTTATCTAGGAGATGGCTTAGGCCACCCCTAGCCGCCAAGGCCTCCCTGCGTGGTTGTGCCATGGTGGAGTTCATGAGCTAGTTGGAGTCGTCAATGGTGTATTGTTGGCGCTCCTTAAGTACCCACTTTATCCCTTGTTTATCCATGATAATGGCATGAATTTAATATCAAAATCACTAACCATCCTAACCCCGGCCTAATTATTGGTCATTTTCACACTTGCACATATATTTTGGAGGAACTTCGTTTTTGTAGGTTTTTGGCCTATTTTGAAGCATGAAATGACGAGGCCCGTGATCGAGCACTAACACGGAGAAAGATGAAGGCCAAAGCCCAAAGGGAGGACCAAAGCCCACGAATATGAGATCAAGATACTTCGGGATTAAGCAAAGGACCAAGCCCAAAGGACCAAGCCCACGAATATGAGATCAAGATACTTCGGGATTAAGCAAAGTAAATGAAGATTTAAGGAAGGATTCCCTATCCTATCCTTTCCTCGAAGATATCTCTAAGATAACGACGTCAAAAGGGGTGCAATCGTGAAGGACATAAACTCTAGAAGATGCGAGGAGTCTGCACGCGAAAAATAAGATCGAGGCGAGCCCGAAAGGGGGTAGGCCGGCCGGCCTAGGCCCATGGGGCCGGCCGGCCCAGCCCTTTTCTGAGGCGGTTCGATCTCCCCTTCGACCGGTGGCTTCCTCGGCTTATAAATAGCTCGCACCTTATTCAACTCGAGGCATCCATCCACCCAGAACTCGACGAAAACCTAGGGCAAAGACAGGAGGGAGACGACGGCCGCCGCAAGTCCTCGACGTTGCCTAGGAGATGGCTTAGGCCGCCCCTAGCTGCCATGGCCTCCCTGCGTGGTTGTGCCAAGGTGGAGTTGCGGAGCCATGCCCTCAAGGCATATGTACACTGAATGGTGATGTTAATCTAATCTTGTCTCTACTCTGATCCACTTCGATGCATGCTTTCTCGTTCATATGATAGCTAGCATATGTTCTTAGTAGGAATAGATCTAATCGTGGTGATTAGTCTTTGTCTTGCGGATTCATCATTGTGGTGCATGAGAAGCCGGTCGTATTATCCTCGTGTGGTGACAGCATGCGGGAGGGAAAAGGCCGGATGAACGTGTAATGTTGAGTAGGATGACTCTTTATCATGGTACGAGTTAGATTAGGTTATCGCTTTGGCCGGAGTTGCAACTAGAAGATGATAGGCTTAGTCACCCCTTTGGTTATGCTCTGGTTGTGTCTTTGTTCATGGATGAGATCAACCTATACACATCACTCACATCTTATATAGGTTTACTCTTTATATGCAATTCATGCTTCATGTTAGGATAGATCTGTTAGATTAGATGGAAAACCCTAGGTCGTTCATTGCCGATCCGTGGATTGATAAACCTTGGATGGAATACTCTAAGGGAAAAGCTACACACGATCCGTGAGCTTGCGGTACATAATTGAGGGCTCTAAGGAGCGTCAACATGTATACGCAGTGGTGACGATCCAAACGAATCTATTATGTGAGTAATGTCCTCATGTCATCCGATCTATTCAGCAATCATGTCTCTCCTCTTTGATTTCGTTCTTGCCTTGGGTGCGCTTATTCCTAGATCTATTCTCGAGATAGATTGCGTGGGGTGTTCTTGTAGCTATGGTGGCTAGGAGTTCATATCGGATCTACCCAGGGGGGTTCGACACTAGCGTGCTTCTGGGTGCCCTTGTCCAAAGGGAGTGTTGTGACAGGGCGTGGCTTGAGTAGGGGGGTTCCCGAGGGGTTGGATTGGAGGTTTTGGTTTAAAGAGGCTTTGGATGAGATGCATCTTGTGCTTACTCGTTTAGCTAGAACTACAACTAGAATGCGAGCGATCGGTTTAGTCATGCCTTCGGTCATGCTTTATCCTTACCGATGTTCATGGATGAGATCAACCTTTGTACATCACTCATATCTATCAAAGGTTTACCCTTTATATGCAATCAACGCTTCATGTTAGGATAGATCCGTTAGATTAGATGGAAAACCCTAGTAAGTTCATTGTCGATCCACGGATTGATAAACCTTGGGGGAATACTCTAAGGGAAAAGCTACACGATCCCGTGCTTTGCGGTATGTAAATTGGGGCGCTAAGGAGCGTCAACAGTCATCAACACGTGACAGTCATGAGACTTTACGTGTGCGAATTTCTTCTCTTTCAAGTTCAGTAGCCTCTTTATATTCGAAGAGTAGCCAGATGGGACATTGATACTATTCAAACAGTCGAACATACTTTGCTTCTCTTCCTTACTAAGTGTGTAGCACGCAGGACCTAGATAATGACATCCTTTATCCCTTTTATTTGGATGTAGGGTGGCCCATTGTTTCATACGTTGAAGATCTTTCCGCGCTTCCAATGTATCCTTTGGCTTACCGTAGACACCAAGGAAGCCTAGAAGGTTCACACAAAGATTTTTTGTTAGGTGCATCACATCAATTGCGTGGCGGACGTCTAAGACTTCCCAATAAGGTAACTCCCAAAAAATACTCTTCTTCTTCCACATAGGTGCACGTCCATCATCACTCTGCACTGATCTGCTACCGGGTCCTTTTCCGAATACTACTTTTATATCTTTGACCATTTCAAACACTATTTTCCCACAACGGTGTCTAGGCTTGGTACGATGATCTGCCTTTCCATCGTAGTGAGCATGCCTCCTCCTTAATGGGTGCTTGATCGGAAGAAATCGACAATGACCCATATACACGATCTTCCTACAGTGCTTGAGGTACGTGCTGTCGGTTTCTTCTAAACAATGGGTGCATGCCCTATAACCCTTATTGGATTGTCCGAAGAGGTTACTTAGTGCTGGCCAATCGTTGGTGGTTACGAAAAATAATGCACGAAGGTTAAAATGATCCTCTGCATGCGCATCCCACATACAAACACCCTCCTCTTTCCACAATAATAGAAGATCCTCAATCAGTGGTTTCAGATACACATCTATATCGTTACCGAGTTGCTTCGGGCCAGGGATAAGCACCGGCATCATAAAGAATTTCCGCTTCATACACAACCAGGGAGGAAGGTTGTATATACAGAGTGTCACAGGCCAGGTACTATGGCCACTGCTCTGCTCACCGAAAGGATTCATGCCATCCGTACTTAAGCCAAACCTTATATTCCTCGCATCATTTGCAAATGTTGGGAATGTTCTGTCCACTTTTCTCCACTGCGACTCATCAGTGGGGTGTCTCAACATATTGTCTTGCTTACGTTCTTCTTTGTGTCATCGCATCAATTTAGCATTCGTTTTGTTCATGAACAAATGTTTCATACGTGGTATTAGAGGGAAATACCACATCACCTTGGCAGGCACCCTCTTCTTGACACGCATCCCCTCAACGTCGCCTGGATCATCTCGAGGGATCTTATACCGGCATGCGTTGCATACAGGGCATGAATCCAAATTTTCATACTCACCTCGATATAGGATACAGTCATTAGGACAAGCATGTATCTTCTGTGCCTCTAATCCTAAAGGACAAACAACTTTTTTTGCCTCGTATGTTGTCGCCGGCAAGGTGTTACCCTCAGGGAGTAAGTTTTTTATAAGTTTCAGCAACTCCTCGAATCCCTTGTCAGACAAACTATTTGATGCCTTCCATTGCAACAATTCCAATGTCGTACCCAACTTTTTTTTTGTCTTGTTTGCAATCAGGATACAACAATGTTCTGTAGTCCTCCAACATACGCTTCAGATCTCTCGATTCCTTTTCTGTTTCGCAACCTTCCTCAGCTTCGCGCGGCATCTGACCAAGATCATCTTCTACAACGTATCCTTCAGTATCTTCTTCAGGCTCACCCATTGCAGTGTCATTGAAAAATGCATTATAATTGGCTGCAAAGTCAGGAATCCTGTCCTCTTCTTCTACATTATTATCCAGCATAATTCCTCTTTCGCCATGCTTGGTCCAAACATAGTAGTTCGGCATGAAGCCACTATTGAACAAGTGACTGTGGATGGTTCTTGATGATGAGTAATCCTTCTCATTCCTACAGAATTTACATGGACAACGAACGAAACCGCCATACTTGTGTTTCTCGGCCGCTTCTATGAATTCATGCACGCCATCAATGAACTCCTTTGAATGTCGGTCGGCCATGTACATAAATTGCCGACTCATCTGGGTCCACAATACATTTATATACATCATTGTAGTGTACAAATAGTTCATTCATACTACCAATTTATAACTAATATTGACTACGCTATTAATAAAACTGAACTACAAAATTATAATGATACATATAGCCTTCTGACTGCATGACTGTGTAAAAACTTTGTTTCTCTATATGGGACTTTATATTTTTGTACAAGAAACGACGCATGTGGCCTTCTGGCCTAGCTGAGCTCTCAAATTGGAGCAGCATGCATCTCGAATGTGGAATCTTGTAAAGTTTTGGAATTTTGAAGGGAACTAAATAAAGCACCCATGCATATTTAATTGATAATATTTCCATACAAAATTTGAATTCAAATATATAATTGATAATGCATATGACTATAATAAATAGATCCTATTCACTTATCAAATAAATTGATAAAACATATAAATACAATAATTTGATAGTATTCACATATCAAATAAATGGATAACGCATATAACTATAATAAAATGCTACAACTAAAAATAATTATCACATATATAAACTAAATTACATGATAAATGCTTCTAAAAACCAATTCCTAAGTTATGGAGAAAAATAACTATCCTTTTTTGAAAAAAAAACAAAAATTCGCCTCGCCTCCCCTCACTCAGCTGCCATGAACAGTGAGTTCACGGCAGCTTGGAGGGGGGAGGGGTTGGGGTATTTATAGGCGTGGCTCAAAGGTATCGGTTGGTGCTCAACAACCGGTGCCAAACAATAGACATAGGCACTGGTTGATGTTACCAACCGGTGCCTTTGTTGTGGGCACGTGGCGGCACCGGGTCATGGCAAAACCCGGTGCCATTGTCCGCCCTTTAGGCACCGGTTGGTTCCACCAACCGGTACCTATTCCTCCTTGTTATTTTGGCACCGGTTGGTGGCACTAACCGGTGCCTATACTGGGGTTTTGGTACCGGGTAATGCTTTAACCCGGTACCAAACCCCTTACCTTTGATCGCCACTGGCCAAAGGTACCAACTGCTTTTGCAACCGGTACTGATGCGACCTTTGACCCGTTTTCTAGTAGTGTTTCCTTATTTCTGAAGCTCGGTAAGTTCGTACATTTTTTGTGTGATGGCTTCAGTCTCGGGTTTGTCAAAATGTGGCTTGCCTTCCACTATCTTAGGCTTCCTGCCTTGAAGCCAGAACGTTGCACGCTCAGTAAGGCCTTCAAAAGCGTCTGGTTGCCCTGCGGCTATTGCAGCCTCTCTTTCACGGCACCATTGATCGGCCTTCCTTTGGTATCCACCCGGCCCAAGATGGACTTTATGTACATTGCTTGTTGTCTGCTCAGTATTTTTCTTGCTTAGGACTAGAGATTGTTCGGTGCTCTTTAGCCGAACAAACTCTTCCCATTGTGCTTGAGTGATTTCCCCGTAATCCGCAAATGGTGTTCGGCCAGTTTTGACATACTTAGTGTTGAGTTTGCTCTTCCACCGGCGGAAACTCTCACCCAGCATCTTCCTAGCATAATGCCTCACCCTATCTTGAGTTCCTCTTGGCAAAACAAATGTTTGCCTCAACATCTGCCACATCGCCTCCTTCCTTCCCTCAGGAACTGTTGGCCACTCGGGGATCGTTGGATCCAGAACCATCTTTGTCCGTATTATTGAACCGATTGTGTTCCCAAACTTTGCGCAGACCTCTGGAGGCTCTATGGGCTCGCCTGCAGCACTAATTACGTTGACCACCCATTGGCCTTCGGGGTATTTGTTTCTTCCACGCTGACCCTGTTTCCTTTTATTCTGGCTGCCAGAGGAAGTTATTTGAGGTTCCGGACCAGAGCTTTCATTACCTTCAAGTTCTTCCTCTGTTGCGTTTGCACGTTGGCCTCGACGTCTACTTCTTCCTGTCCTAGCATCCTACATGGAACGTACACGAATTCATCAACTTATTACGTGTATTTCTTGAAAATGTACAATAAATACTCGATTGTAAGACCTTACCCGAGCTGGACTCGGAACATAATCTGGATCAAAATCTTCTAATGAAAACCTTTGTCTTGGAGGGCACGGATGTTGATCTATAGCATCCAACCACACTCCATCTACGAACGCCCCTTGTCCATCCCGGTCAACTTCGTCATCCCCACTCTGAACTCCGGCGTCGTCGCCCCAGTCCATTTGAGAGGCGAGTTGTTCCATTTCCTCCTCTTGTGTCATTGGCGCCTCCCTTGGCGGGGAAGATGGCGACGGATCAGACATTTACAACTTCTACATTAAACGAGGATGGCCAAACGAATTTAGTCATGTCATACGATGGAGACGTGTCATACAGAAATTATTTCTTAGACTAAGAAATAGCTATAGAAATTATTTATAGAAATTCTAGGATCAACATATATAGAAATTATTTCTAAGACTAATAATAATCACTACAAATATAATAAATTTGAATTTTGCCTCAGATATGTTGCATTTCATTTGACCTTGAGCTTGAAGGAAAAGATGGTTTATAGCAGTCATGAAACCATGTGAGACACCCAGCCCAATCATTTTATAATCACATCTGAATTGTTGTTTGGGCATGGATGTCTCACATGGTTTGATGACGACCACAACAAATTTATGTATACAACAGAAGCTCAAGGTCATCATATGTTACCCAGCAAAAAAACTGAGTACAAATTGATATCTTCACAGGCATTGACATAAAGTCATTTGACACGTCTACAAATAAATAAAATGACAAATATTTATTTTACCTCAGATATTTTGCATTTCATATGACCTTGAGCTTGAAGTACAGAAACAACACAGATAGTGGCAAAAAGGTGCTCATAGCAGTCATGAAACCGTGAGACACACCCAGCCCAATCATCTTATCATCACAACTGAGTTGTTGCTTGGGCATGGATGTGTCTCACGGTTCGATGGCAACCATAACAAGTTCAACTATATGACATAAGCTCAAGGTCAACATATGTTACCCAGCGTGAAAACTAGGTACAAATTGATATCTTCACAGGCATTGGCATAAAATCATTTAACATGTCTACAACACCAGGCGTTATTACTAGATTTGATTAATGATGTAGATGGAGACAACATACAGGCCAACTTGGCATTCTCTTGGTATCATGAAAAACACCGGGCACACAACTTGGCAAGATCATGGAACTCGCCTTCATTGTCCAAGGAGCCATTGTTTTTTAGTATCTGTGTTCTGGATTTACTTGGTGGATCGGATAGGATAGGCTATATTTCTTTTTCTTTTTTGCAGAGGATAATAGGATAGGCTATGTAGCCTTGAATCGAGAGCTTTTTCCTTCGTATTTTGGCCTTTGAGGCACTAAAACTTGTGTCAAAGCGTCTCCATAATTGCAAGATCATCATTCTGTAGATCAGTTATTAGGACCTAATTTTCCACGTGTTTTACTTTACGAAATAATTGTCGAGCGTAGGATCACATAAAAAAATTATTGTAGTACAAGGCAGGTCTATAGGTGGCCGAAGATTAGCATGTCGTAGGTTTGAGTATGGAGTATGGACAAAGGTTTCTGTCGGGATCAACAGAGATAAGGCAAACTTTGGTGGACGAATATGAGGGACGCTGAAATGACGTGGCCGGACAAGCATTTGGTGTTGACGGCTCGATGATCCCGGTTGGATCTACCAGCCGGCAGGTTAGAGCCGCTGTCACTTTGTTCGCGCCGGCCTCGCTGAGGAAGACGAGCTGGAGGCTGAGTGGGGTAATGATGTCCGCGAAGGAATATCCAGGAGCTTGAGGCTCGCAGCCTCTCGTCTGAGGGTAGAACAAATGGATTTCCCAGTCATACCCGCAAGCTTCCAATCTGGATTAAGGGTGGTCATGGATGTTATGGGCGAGTCGCAGTGGCTGACCTTGAGCAGGTGTGTGGTGTGGACTGTGGAGCCTTCGCCATGGGCGTGGTGAGTGGAGGTGAGATTCATCATCGTGGTAGGAGTTCGACGAGGTGGGTAGGGAAGGGATCAGATCGGAGCTAGGGGATTCAGCCGTCGCTGGTCGTCGTCTCGTCACAACTTGTATACTATATAGAGCGCTGCGGTGAAATAAATGTGGCCACATCGTGCTCCGTGGAGAGGCGAGCTTGACGCATTCATGCGTCTGCGAGTCGACCTCTCGGAACCTGGTGACGACTGACGAAAGCCAGCAAAAGCAAATGCAGACGAATACTAGGCGTCCCGGCTCCGCGTCCAATGCAACAAGTATAAAACGAGACTCTCTCGCGCGCTTCAACTCCAACAGCTTTCACACACTAGCAAAATTCTATTTAGTTAGCCAATTAGCTATCTACTAAAAGGTAAGAAATCCTACTGCTTCTCCATCTATCCCCTTCTCCACTCCATCCCCTTCTCCCACTGACCCGCTCACAAGTGGGCCCCCAATCGATCCATTTCCTTCCTCGCGAGCCGCGTACGCAACTCTGCATCCTCCCCTCGCCTAGAGCAGAGCCCAGCGCCGTCCTGGTCCGCCGCTCGCCCAGAGCCGAGCCTAGCGCTGCCCAGCTCCGCCGCTCGCCAAGCGCCGCACTGCCCTCACCCGTGCCGATGGGGAGCTCGCGCCAGGAGGTTTGCACCTGTGAGGTCCTGCTCGTGCGGGAAGAGGAGAGGGAAGGGGACAGGAGGTCCTGGATGGCGAGCCAGCTAGCACCACTCCGAAAAGAAAGTGAGGCTGGAGGAGAGATGGTGAGGATGATAGCGGGGGGAGGGGGGAGGAAGAGCCTGTTGGAAGGTATTTTTTCTCCCCTTTCTCCAAGTTTTCCTAGCCAAGTCCATATACATAACCTATTGGAATTGCTCTAAGAGCAAGACTAATAGTTTCCCCGGCTGCAACAAGTAGTGGACCCGCGGATATTTAATACAGAGCAGAAAGTGCAGCAAATGGGAACTGGACATTTAATGCAGAGCGAAGAGTGCAATGAATGGGAGCAGTCGGAGCACGTATGCGCTCGTTCAAGCAAGCGACTTGCGAGCCATCCAATTCCCTATCTCTCTTGCTTTCTCTCTCTTCCCCATTGGATTTCGTCGGCTCCCCACCCCTCATAATACTTGTAAGAACATCTCCAACAACCTCTTTAAACTTATTTGAATAGATAAAAAAGCAAAAGTTTAGCAAAAGCCATCCAATAGACTAAGCATCCCCCTTGCTAATCCATCCGCCTCGCCATATCCACCCGTTCCCTCGGCATCTTTGTCGAGCCGCACGCGTTCGCCATCCGCGGAATCCTGACTTGCAGTCCTCTCCCGTGCCCGCGCGCTCTCCTGCCTTCGCGCGGGCCATGGCCGGCATACTCCCCCTCCTCCAATTCTCATCCGACGTTGTAGCAGGAGGCCCCGCTGTCACCCCCGGAAGCTGCCCGAGGCCCAGTGCTCACTACTGCGGTGGCAGCAGCAGATGCCGCCGGGATGGAGGCCGTTGGTGGTGGCAGGGGCGGGGGCGATCAGAGCAAGCAGGGCCAGGTGAAGTGCGTGGTCCCGGAGCTGGAACTAGAGCCAAAGCACGGCCGAGCCGGACCCGCGCCTGCCATCGGCGCCGTCGCCGCAGCAGCATCTGGCCTCGCGGATCAGCCCAGCACCACCACCAGCAGGCAGCAGCTCACACGGACGGTTGGGAAGGACAGCGAGAAGGGTGGCGGGCGGCGGGGAACGGCAACGAAAAGTGGCATATGCGGCAGACAGCTAGGAAGGGGTGGCAGATGGGCATGGACGGCGGGGACGGAGAAAAGAATAGTGGGATAGTTAGTTTGTAGTATTGTACAGATATTGGAGAGTGGAGACTGGCTAAACAAATAGCTGAATGTCAATATAAAGAGTGAGATTTAGCTAGTCTTTTGGAGATGCCATAAGAGCATCTCCAAGAGGCTAGTTAAATCCCACTAGCCAAATTCACATTTTGCTAGGCATTTAGCTAGCTATTTAGCTTTTCAAAGGGTGCAGAAACCAACAAACTAGGCAAATTTGGCTCTTCATATACCTGACATGGCTGCCGACATGGGGATGGCAGCGGTGGCTATGGCTGTCGGCACGAGGTCACTTGGGCCCAAGGCAGGCCTAGGCAAGCTACCAGGGTTGGGGGCGTCACCACGGAGCTCCCAGCGAAGGGAATCAAGAGGCCCCACTCCACGTCGGAATTTGACGACGACGATGGCGGGAGCTTAACCGCTGGCCATGGCTTTCTGGGAGGATGGCAGCTCAGCACGGCTTCTGGGGAGGTCAGCGACATCACGGGTGGGCCCTGCCCCTGGAGGACCTAGCTGTGCTACTACTGGACGAGCCCACGTCGGGGCCTGACTCCATATTTGCGCTCCACATTGTCAAGATGCTTCGAGACATGGCCGCCGCGTATGGCAAGACCGTTGTGCTCACCATCCACCAGCCCAGGTTTCGCATCCTCGAGCTCATCGACCGCGTCGTCCTCACCGATGGCACTGTCCGCCACCACGACTCCCTCGAATTCTTCCAGGCGCACCTTTCCGCCACCGACCATGTCATCCCCGCCCACATTAACGTCCTCGAGTATGCCATGGAGCCCATCAACTTGCTCAAGCCCGACGTTGCCATGGCTATCGCAACCACCACGTCAGCAGACCGAGATGACGGTGTTGTCACGCTAGTGGGCTAGGTGCTCATGTCCACCCACCATGCTAGGTACGCGAACTCGGTGGCGGCCGAGGTGCGCATCCTAGTGGGGCAGTTCATGAAGATGGTGCTGCGATCGTTGCGGCTATTCGTTGCGCGAATGGTGCAGTCGGTGTCGGTGTTTACCACCAAGCCTGTTTAGGGATACGCTTAGTAGTAGGATTGTAGGTAGGCATCGACTGCTCTAGAAATATCCATAAACCTACTCGATCTAGCGAGTAGGGTGTCTTCTTTTGGAGACTGGAGTCATCTGTAAAGTTGGTCGGTTAGGATGAACCTCATCAGGTTAACCAATTGGAAAGAACTTTAGAGATATCCAAAATCTACTCGAGCGAGCGAGTAGGGTGCCCTACAGAAGAACTGGAGTAACTTCTAAAATAGACCTATTAGGATGAACCCCGTCGGGTTAACCAAGTTGGAAGTAAGAAATATCCAAAACATACTCGAGCGAGCGAGTAGGACGTCCTACCCAAGGCCTGGAGTACTTTTAAAATATACTTGTTAGGATGAACCCCGTCGGATTAACCAAGTTGGAAGTATTTTAGAATTACTCTTTAGGATAGGCCATAGCCTAAAGACTACTCGATCACTGCTCTTTGTTTAGCGAGAGGCTGAGCAGTGTGGAAAGCGGGGTATAGGTCGCATGAGCAAGAGCAAGGTAGTCGATTTGCATAGGAATCAACTTTTTATTGGAAATTGTTGTGATTACAGGAACTATAAAAATGACAGACTCTGACTCTTAAAGACCTACCCTTTGCTCATAGTAGTGAACACTTGAGCAATGGTTTACATGAGTAAATATGAAAATATTAAGGATAATTCTAGTTGACATGACCGTCGACTAGATTTTCGGTAAAGTTTCCTTCACCAGGGGTGCTTCGAGGGCCTTACAGAGTGTGTTGTACTAGAAGACTGTGTGGGAGCTCTTAGGGTGCATGAAGCACTTGTGTAGGAGCATTTTGTTGATCCTGTCCCCTCCATGTGATGGTTCTCCATGGTGTTGGGTATAGGGCTTACCCTGAGGAAGGATACTTGTCGGCTTGTGCTTCTTGAAGGATGCAGAGGCATGTGCTGCGATGCGGTAGTTGGAAGAAGGGTTGTAAGCCTGTATTTCCTCACGCTCCTTTATCCTTGAGATGATCATGTTGCGTGCATCACGGCCAATGTTGATCACATTGCGGAGATCGCTATTTGAGTAGTCGTAGTTGTCGCCTTGCTGCTCTTGTTGGTGGTTGGCGACGCATTGGTGTCTGAACGCCCTTTTCTGGTTAAGCAGGCGACGACGCTCATAGAGATCCTCCGCTACAGGCTCCTCCTCCAGTTGGACGATCACCGTCACAGTTGGTGGGGCTGTAGGCGGATCTTGCTTGATTGTGGTCTTAACTTCTGCAACTGGTGGGGGAGTAGATTCCATCTTGTCGGAGAGATACTCGTCGTAGTCATCAGAATTGTAGTCGTCAAGGTTGACGTGTTCCATTTAATCATCATCTGATTCATGGAGTTCAGATATGCGAACCATAAGGATTTCGCGGCAGAGATCCTCGACCGCTTGGTTTTGCTTTGATGGAGCTATGGGGGCACCTTTCTGGAAAGAGAGGTCAGCTTGCTGAGGGCTAGGAGCCTTAAGGGTTTGAGGGCGTGTCTCCTCTAGGCATACTATTCGTCCTTGAGGTGTCGTGTATTGTTGATGCTCCTTAGCGCCCCAATTTGTATACCGCAAGCTCACGGATCGTGGTAGCTTTTCCCTTAGAGTACTCCCCCAAGGTTTATCAATCCGTGGATCGACAAAGAACTACCTAAGGTTTTCCATTTAATCTAACGGATTTATCCTAACATGAAGCATGAATTGGACATAGAGTAAACCTTTAATAGATATGAGTGTTGTGTAAAGGTTGATCTCATCCATGAACTTAGGCATAACCATAGCAAAACCAAAGACATGACTAGGCCTATCGTCATCTAGTTGTAGTTCAAGCTAACGAGCAAATAAATCATGCATCTCAATCAATGGCATCTTTAAATCAAAACCTCCAATCCAACCCCTCGGGAACCCCTCTACTCAGGCCACGCCCTGTCATGACGCTCCCTTTGGACAAAAGCACCCCGAAGCACGCTAGACGTGTCGAACCCCCTTGGGTAGATCCGGTATGAACTCCTAGCCACCATAGCTACAAAGAACACCCCATGCAATCTATCTCGAGAATAGATCTAGGAATAAGCGCACCCAAGGCAAGAACGAAATAAAAAAGGAGAGACGTGATCGCTAATAGATTCGAAAGACATGATTATCATTACTCACATAATAGATATTTTGGATCATCACCACCGTGTGCACACCATCGATGAATCCAACTAGCTCATGAACTCTGCCATGGCACAACCACGCAGGGAGGCCATGGCGGCTAGAGGCGGCCTAAGCCATCTCCTAGACAACTTCAAAGACTTGCGGCGGCCGTCGTCTCCCTCCGGTCTTGGCCCTAGGTTTTCGTCGAGTTCTGGGTGGATGGATGCTGCGAGTTGAATAAGGTGCGAGCTATTTATGAGCCATGGAAGCCACCGGTCGAAGGGGAGGCCGAACCGCCTCGGAAACAGGCTAGGCCGGCCGGCTCATGGGCCTAGGCCAGCCGGCCTACCCTCTTTCGGGCCCGCCTCGGTCTCATCTTTCGCGTGTAGACTCCTCGCATCTTCTAGAGTTTATATCCTTCACGATTGCACCCCTTTGGACGTCGTTATCTTGGAGATATCTTCGAGGAAAGGATAGGATAGAGAATCCTTCCTTAAATCTTCATTTGCTTTGCTTAATCCCGAAGTATCTTATTCTCATTTTCGTGGGCTTGGTCCTTTGGGCTCTCTTGGAGGATGGATGTGCATGAATGGGCTTCGAATCAACATGGGCTTTGGTCATTCCTTTGGTCTTTGGCCTTCGTTTTTCTCCATGTTAGCGCTCGATCACGGGGCTCGTCATTTCATGCTCCAAAATAGGCCAAAAACCTGCAAAAACGAAGTTCCTCCAAAATATATGTGCAAATGTGAAAATGACCAATAATTAGGCCGGAGTTAGGATGGTTAGTGATTTTGATATTAAATTCATGCCATTATCAAAGATAAACAAGGGATAAAATGGGTACTTAAAGGAGCGCCAACATTCTCCCCATGCTTAAACCTTGCTCGTCCTCGAGTAAGTCTAGGAGCTTTGCTTATAAAGAAATCAGTGTTGCCCCTCAATATCCTCTCTGCACTTAGTCATACATAACAAGATATATTGCTCTCTCAAGTATTTAGCATTTAAGTTCATGTTGTGACCGGCTACTTTTTCATTATGGAAGATAGACTAGCAATTAAAGAACAAGCCACAATAACAAATAAATGCAATGCTCTCAAACTAAAGCGAACTTCAAACCTTTACCTTGTTTCATCATGAAGAGTTTTCAAAAGAATGCATATCAAACATAAGTGAGGTTCTCTTGCAAAAGATCATGGAAACACTCATCTCATCAAGTCGCTCAAGCCTACATTAGATTGTCTTCAACCTATTCTACTCATATATAAAAGTGGAAGGCTTATGTGGAGCTTGGTAGGTAAAAATAATCCTAGCAAAACATTATACTTGAAATATTATCAAACTAAGAGAGAGATCTAATGGAATTACCGAGACTAGTCAAAACGGCCATTGGAAAATAATGTTGGAGAGGGAGAAAGATGAAACACACATATTTAGATAGGTGGACATGTGCAAGTGGCAAATAGATGATCCCGTTATCGGATTGCACATGGTTGGAAGATTTGAGTATGGAATAATTCTTCAACGTAACTTGGAAAATTGATGAAGCCAAAAAGAGCTAAGGAGCATTTTATTCTTCTCTTTTTTCTTTTATTTTTCTTTTCTTTTCTCCCTTTTTTTCATTTTTCTATTTTTCTCTTTCTTTCTTTTTTCCTTTTTTTCATTTTTCTCTTTCTTTCTCTTTTTTTTTTCTTTCTTTTTGCTCCTTAGAACTTTTGATACATAGAATACTTACCCATCCATCCCCCCATGCTTGAACGAATGCTCGTCCTCGAGTATGAATAGTGGGAGAACCAACTAGCTAGGGTAAGTATCTCAAATTCACCTTCTTCTTCGTAGAACCTCTTGAATCTCCAGAGAGCCTTGTCTCCCAAAACTTTTCTTTATATGGTGCCCTTGATTCTTTTGATTCCGTCGAAATGATAATCCATACTCAAATTGGGTTGTGGTCAAGGAGGTAATCACAAAAAGATATTTTTGGTTTAGGGTGGATATCCAACGAGGTTTGCAAAATTTCCAAAGTAGAAACTCACAATGCATGGATAAATAGGCTAGCAAAAAAAAGGTTACACAAAAAAAACGGAATGCCCAGCTTCTTAGTCTCATACCAAAGAAATCAATCTTAATGCAACTCATCAAAATATAAGTTTGCAATCTAAAGGTTTCATCATGAAAGAATATGTATGTATAGGCTTTGGTAGGTATAACTTTGTAAGAGATTCACAAATGTAGATAGCATAGGAATTAAGTTTTCAAATTAAACAACACAAGGTGTAAGGTCATCGGTAGACTTAAATCAAAGAGCAACATAGAATATGTGGGTCTAGAATTTAGTCATTTAACCTCCACAAATAAAAGAGCCGATATTTAATCATTTTAATTCCATTTAATTGAGAGCAAATGGTCAAGTCATAAACAACATAGCGTAGGTAAAACAAAGCAGCAACTTTCATCATTTTTCCATAAGCAAAAGGCATTGCCAAAATGTATCATTGTGGTGAGCACAAATTATAGTGATCCTACACTTATTGAAAACACAAACAAAACTAGGTTGTCTTCCTAGAAGCCATGTGATAGGTTGAGAGATATATAGAAAGGTTGTATCTATGGTTGAAGGCATATATGTACAAGTATTTAGAAAAAGAGAGAGTTGAGGAAGAATTACCGTCCTTCTCGATGCTCGTAATGAAGTGTAGCGCGGCCTCCCCCATACTTAAGCATTGTGCTAAGTATGGAAGAAGAATCATGAGCATCTTGTGGCAACCGTGATTATCTTACTCCATGAGATCTTTCTTCCTTGTCCACAAAATCTTCCCCCATGCTTAGCATGATGTTAGGCGTGGAAGGAGAAGATGGACCATCTTGCAATTCTTCAAGTCCTTCCCTCATGTGTATGAATATCATCTTCAATGTATCTTCACCTTTGTTGCCTTAATTTCCTTCAACTTCTTCTTGTACTAAGTCATGGTCCCAATCATTGCTTCACATCGTCTTCACCTCCTTCAATTCCTCATTGTCCCATTGCTGCCTCATCTTCACGAATTTTTCTTTCAATTTCTAGAACAGAACATGTACTGAAACATTGCTCTATTGCAAAGTGCACGAATTTTCCTTTCCAACGAGTCCTCATTCTCCCAAAATTCATTCCGAACAAGAGAGTTATGTCCATTTCATCTGTTGGCGCTCCTTAAGTACCAATTTTATTATACAATTAGGAGTTGTTTTGGTAAATTCTTCGGGATGATTCATGTACTAACCCGCCACTTGGCACCCGAACTTGTCCGTTTTCGATTTTGTCCTGGATTTTGGAGCATGTTGCATTTTGACAGGAAATTGAACATTTTCAGAGATGATTTGACGCATGGTTACAACTGGGCTAAGATGAGGAATAAGAAGAAGAGGCCACATGCGAAAGATGGGACCGAAATGTGCCAGAAAGGGCCCAGGCCGACCAGCCTGGAGCCCTTGGGTCGGCCGGCCTAGCCCATTTCGGAGCCCAATCGGTCTTAGTTTTCTTCAGCATGAAGTATGCGTCAACCCTAATCTATGTTTTACCAAAACCACCGACCATATCTGCCTATAAATACCCCGAAGCCGCCGTCAAAGAGGAGGATCGTGCAGATCGCAGAGAGAGAGCATCCAGAGATACATTCGAGTTAGACACAAGAGAAAGGCGACACCGGAGGCCTCATCGTCCCTCGGCGCCCCTGCAAGTTGGAGGACAGCAAGGGATCCATCCCTTGCCGGAGATTTCACCACCATGATCGACCACGCTTCGCTTAGTTTCATGGGGTAAAGTCCTCGTTTGTTCATGGGGTTGTAAGGAGATCTTGAGTTGTAATTGCCGAATCCTTTATGAGATTGATCTATCATGATTCTTGTTGATGATGCTTTGATGCTTAATAGTTCGCGACTTGGCTTTGGGTTTGCTTTGCTCTTGCATGGTTTACTTAGATTACATCAACTATTGTGTTCTTGTTGATTCGTTACCGATTATCCTCGTGTAGTGACAGTATGCGGGAGGGAAAGGTTTTGATCTTGGAATACACCTTTGGTAGATTAGATCCGTTCTTCATTGCTTGGCGATTACATCTCTAGTGATCCTAGACCCTATGGACAAATGCTCTTCATATCTTGTGCACACACCTATCATTGCTTACTAGTCTAGATTAGATTAGATTGGTTAGATTAGATCTATTTCACACTCATACACTCAATATAGATCTTTTACCAACATCATTAGTGCTTAGTTAAGCATAGTAATACACTTGTTCCGTGGATTGATAAACCTTGGGGGAATACTCTAAGGGAAAAGCTACACGATCTGTGCGCTTGCGGTACATAAATTGGCGCTCTAAGGAGCGTCAACAAGCTTTTCTGGTGCCGTTGCCGGGGAACAAGCAATTTTGCTAGGTTTAACTTTGTATTAATTTTGTTGGTTACTAACACCTAACCTTTTCCCTAGAAAATTTTTGTTTTCTTGTTTTTGTTTTGATTGTCTAGATGGGCCATCTCATTCAACATGTGGAGGAAGGAGAAAAATCACTAAGGGATTATGCAAGCCCGCGATCGGAGGACTTCGACATGCAAAAATCAGATTCGGTGTTGTGAGCCACCGAGAACGAGATCAAGCCTCAAATCATCAAGATGGCGGCGGCAAACCCCTTTAGAGGAGATGAGACGGACAACCCATATAGACATATCAAGTGGTTCACAATGCTATGCAACACGGTACAACAAGACGGAGTTCTGCTAGCTTGGTTTAGATGGAATCTTTTTCCATACTCACTTGCAGAAGAAGCGAGAAGATGGTTTGCACTTGCATCCTTCGAGGTAAAAGGAAATTGGGATGACTTGATGAAGAAATTTTGCGAGCGGTTCTTTCCGTTAAGCAAGGTTCAACATATTCGGAAGCAAGTGATCAACTTCACGCAAGGAGAAGAAGAAGGGATAGATCAAGCATGGAATATATTCAATGGATTGATTGAACAAGGACCGAAGCTCGGATTTTCCGGTGAAGTACTCTTGCATACTTTTTATTTTTTCCTAACCCCCGAGTGCATGCAGTTTGTTCAAATGTGTGCAGGAGGAGATCTCATGGAGAAAACACTCACGGAAGCCACCCAACTCCTACAAACAATCAGCAAGGGTGCGGCCGTGCGAAGAGATTGGGAAAAACGATGTTCGGCGAGCTCCGAGGAAGAATCTCAAGTGCGGGTGCTTGCTGGAATTTTCAGAAAAGAGGCATCGGAAGTGAGGGAAGAACAACCGAAGCATGGGAAAGTCATAGAGACAAACCACGATGAAGAGGCATCGATCCGGAGTGCAACGAAAGATGACCCGGAAAAGAAAGGAAGAACCATGGGCACCGCCAAATCGCTAAGGGAATTCGAGCAAATGGATTGGATACCAATTGACTTCGGAAGATTGTTCGACAAAGCAAGACTGCATCAAAATCAGCGAGGAATGGCGAAGGTGATACAGAAGACTTCCCGCCGGATAATCACACGGGATATACATTTGGCAAGGAATCGGCTGGTGATATTATTCGGAAACTTTTTGAAGAAAAAGAGGAAGAGATTGACTTGGACGAAGTGCTGGAGGTCAAAAAGATCATGGGAGTGAAATCGGAATCATCACCCTATGTGCACATAGCCCAAGTATATGCGATTGAAAGCGATCAAGGCGAAGGTAATCCATGACCCACACCTCGTGTTGATTGCATGATAGAACAAAATGTTGCAATGTTTTATGTGACGTTGGCGCCCATGTTAGTGTGATGAGTTCCAAGGTTTATGTTGAGCTCTTTAACGAAACATCAAACCTTGATGCCACAATCATTAAATTGATCATGGGAGATGGTAGATTAATCAAACCGCTAGGAGTGCTTAGAAATCTAAATGTTGCTATAGCGGGTAAAAAATTCCTACTGACTTTTTTGTGATTAATGCTAGTGATGATGAGCATGAAGGCATAATCCTTGGAAAACCCTTTCTCAAATTAGTAAATGATGTTCTGGATGTTAGAAAAGGGATTGTCACTTTTGATCTAGATGGTGAGAAGCGCACATTTGAATTTCATTCAAAACCATCTTTTGCTTCATCTCTACCTCTTGATAATGAAGAGGTAGAGAGCATTCGTTCCATTGATTCTTTCAGGGATCCTCTCCAACGCGCTTTGGAGAATGGAGACGTTCAAGACGATCAAGACGGAGAACTAGTGGAAACAATGGAAGAGTTGAAGCCGCAACACGGGAATTTGGAGGAAGAAAAGTTTGAAGACATTGGAGAGATAGATCAAGAAGAGGATGGTGCGCCCGATGTTGAGATGAAGCCACTCCCCAAGGGATTGAAATATGAATTTTTGGGAGATTGCAAAACTTTTCCGGTGATTATTAGTGACGAATTGAGCCCGGAAGAGACGGAGAAGTTGCTGAATTTATTGAAGAAGCACAAAATGGTGATCGACTACTCGATTAACGACTTGAAAGGTATTAGCCCCGCTTTTTGCACACATCGTATACAACTCGAGGAGCAATACAAGCCGGTCGTAGAGCATCAAAGAAGGTTGAGCCATGCTATGCATGATGTGGTGAAGAAGGAGGTTATCAAATTGTTGAATGCCGAAATAATATACCCCGTACCACATAGTGAATGGGTAAGCCCCGTGCATTGCGTTCCGAAGAAAGGAGGACTCACGGTTGTGAAAAATGAGAAGGAGCAATTGATACCACAAAGAACCATCACGGGATGGAGGATGTGCATCGATTATAGAAAATTGAATAAGGCAACGAGGAAGGATCATTTTCCACTACCATTCAATGACGAGATGCTAGAAAGATTGGCAAAGCATTCACACTTTTGTTACCTTGATGGATACTCGGGATTCTTCCAAATACCTATTCATCTAGATGATCAACATAAGACCACATTTACTTGCCCGTATGGAACTTTTGCATATAAGAGGATGCCTTTTGGATTGTGCAATGCGCCCGCTTCTTTTCAAAGGTGCATGATGGCTATATTTTCAGATTTCATAGAAGAGATGATGGAGGTATTCATGGATGATTTCTCGGTGCATGGTACTAGCTTTGATAATTGCTTGGCAAATTTGGAGAAAGTTCTTAAAAGATGTGGAGAGGTTGATCTTGTGCTTAATTGGGAGAAGTGTCATTTCATGGTGAAAGAAGGAATTGTTCTCGGTCATGTTATCTCCGAGAGAGGGATAGAGGTGGACAGAGAAAAAATAGAAACCGTGGAGAAATTGCCACCACCTACGGACATCAAATCTTTGAGGAGCTTCCTCGGTCATGTCGGATTCTATAGGAGGTTCATAAAGGATTTTTCAAAAATCACCAAGCCGTTGACACAACTTCTCCAAAAAGATGTGGAATACATCTTCGATAGTGATTGTCTTCACGCCTTTCGAACACTCAAGCAATCCCTCATAAGTGCTCCTATCATGCAACCTCTGGATTGGAATCTACCTTTTGAAATCATGTGTGATGCAAGCGACTACGCCGTAGGAGCCGTTCTTGCACAAAGGAAAGAGGGGAAGGTAAATGCTATCTACTACGCAACAACGGAGAAAGAATTGCTTGCCGTGGTATTCACCTTCAAAAAATTCAGATCATACATAGTTAATTCAAAGGTGATAGTTTATACCGACCATGCGGCAATCAAGTATCTCTTGTCCAAGAAAGATGCTAAACCACGCTTGATTCGATGGATCCTATTGCTACAAGAATTCGATATGGAGATAAGGGACGAGAAAGGAGCAGAAAATGTTGTGGCCGACCACCTATCAAGGATGAACCATGGAGATGATGGAAAAGAACCGATCGAGGATCAAATGAGAGATGATCACCTATATAGAATTCTCGACAAAGATAGTTGGATGAATGAAATAATAAGGGCAATAAAAGGGATGCCCTTGGATCACTTGGACAAGAATGCAAGGAAAAGAGTGATCACGGAAAGAAGAAAATACTATTGGGATCCACCATACTTATATAGATATGGAGAAGATGGAGTCCTAAGAAGATGCATACCGAGGGAGGAATGTGAAGAAGTTCCAAGGAAGTGTCACTCGTCGGGATATGGAGGACATTATGGGCACTTTAGAACTCAAGCTAAGGTATGTGCTAGTGGATTCTATTGGCCCGAGATGCATGAAGACGCAAAAAGATTTGTTTCGACTTGTCCGGAATGCCAAAGGACGGGGAATATCTCACAAAGGAATGCCATGCCATTGAACTACAACATGCAAATAGATCTATTTGAAGTCTGGGGAATTTATTTCATGGGACCATTTGTGAACTCACATGGATTTGAGCATATATTTGTGATGGTGGACTATGTTTCAAAGTGGGTTGAAGCTATGCCATGTCGGAAGGCATCAATAGAGGAGTCCATAAACATGATTAAATCGGTAATCTTCCCTCAATATGGCGTCCTGAGAATATTGATACGCGACGGAGGAACACACTTCACGGGCAAAGACTTTGGTAAATGCTTGAAGAAATTGGGAATTGAACATAGAGTGTCCACGGCTTATCACCCCCAAACAAACGGACAAGCAGAAACTTCGAACAAGCAATTGAAGGATATTTTAAAGAAGACCGTGGTAAAAGGAGGAAAAGATTGGTCGAAGAGACTAGATGATGCACTATGGGCATATCGTACGGCACACAAAACCCCGATTGGTATGACTCCTTATCAATTTGTTTATGGAAAAACATGCCACTTGCCGGTTGAGCTAGAACATAAGGCGTATTGGGCGATGAAGGAGATGAACTTTGATGCGGAAGCCGCTGGAATTAAAAGGAGAATTCAAATAAGCGAATTGGAGGAGTTAAGATTGAAAGCGTACAATAGTGCATCAATTTACAAAGAAAGAATGAAGAGGTGGTACGACAAGCGATTACAAAACAAGGAATTCAAAGAACGAGACAAGGTCCTACTCAACAATTCAAGATTCAAACTCTTTGGCAAAGAAAAATTACAAAGCAAATGGGATGGACCATACGTCGTACACTCGGTTTCACCCACGGGAGCGGTGACAATCATGGATGTGAAAGGCGACCAATATGTGGTGAACGGACAGGGACTAAAGGTATTCTTGGAGCCCGACGTCGTGCCCCTTCATTACATCGACATATACACCATGGAGGAGGAACCGGAACGTCAAGCCTAATGACGTTAAGTGAGGTAAGTTTGTAAATATTCTCTTTTAGATTTTATTTTCGTAGTTTTATTTTTATTTTGAACCAACTTTGAGTAAAACATAGGCTTCTAATTTATTGGTGAGCACCTCATAAAAAGTTGGAGTCCAGGGGGCTGAAAAACCCCCTGGGCCTACCGGCCCAACACCCCTAGGCCGGCCGGCCTGAGGCTCCTCGTGTGCGAATCGGTCTCGATTTTTGGTAGGTACGAGATAAGGAAATTTCAAACCTGGGCCTTATAGATTTCGCATGCCAAAACCGAAGAGATATTGGACTTCTCGTCCAAGTCTTTTCGGGACTTAAATAGAGGCGCGGGTTAGATCTATTCTCTCATACTTTTCAATCTACACCACCACCTCGTGAGAGACATCGACAATGGCCGGTCCAGTGAGCGCAAGAGCTATGATTGAAGCGATGGAGATCAATGAGAGGGGCATGACACCCGACACCCCCACGCCAACGATGCCTAGCTCCATCTCGGCAACCGGTGCGCAGCCCCTCCTTATCGAAGCAAAGCGATGTGAAGCGAAGGCCCATCCGAAGAAATTCAATACTCAAGCAAGGATGAGCGTCGGAGGGAAGGGCCTTCAATAGTGCAACGAGAAGCTAGCTCAAGCACAAAGGGTGGTTGTCGTCATCAGCAGCGACGAAGACGAAGGCGAGAAGCGACAAGACAAAAAGCCACCGGCACCTAGGCGTTCCTTGCGCCTCCTTAGAGTTAAAAGAAAGAACTACATCGAGCACACCCCGGAGCCGAAGGATTATGCGGGGGACAGCGATTGGGAGAGCATCATGAGCCCTAGTTCATGGGGTGCCACCGGTCGTGACTACGATGATGATTGGCCGGGGTGGCCCGAAGAGGAGAGAAGGGAAGAAGACGACCCCTCCGGAGGTGATAGCGGCAAGAAGAAGAAGGACGACGACGAGGCCGAAGATGACAGCGCCAACCGCGGCGGCCATCACTTCGGGTGTTGTGACAAGTGCCGCAATGAAATCACAGACCTCCATGCCACCATTGATAGGTGCCACGATCGAATCATGGCAATGGATCGAAGGATGGACGACATCGAGAGCTTGGCCGAAAGAGATTACAACTTCCTTCTCCGCAACATAAGGAAGTTATTCGGGATGGTCGGAAATCTACAAAAGCAAGAAAGAGGAGGGTGTCCAAGATGCAATTGCCCGAGGTGCCGTTGAGAACACCGACGAGCGTCACACCCATCTTTTATATCATTGCGACGAGGACGCCGCATAATCTAAGCATGGGGGGAAAGGTGTGACAGCTCGTAGATCGATTTTGTTAGTCTTTGTTTAGTCAAAAGTTCGTCATGTGTGTTTCTTTAATTCCGCATGTGTGAGAGTCATAGTTTAGCGTTGAGTGCTTTATTTTTCACATGTGTGAGAGTGAGTCTTAAATTAGTGTTGAGTCATGAAAACAAAATAAAAAGAATCTTTGTTTTTGTTGGATCGTGCAATTTTATTTATGCATTCAGTTTTACTTTATTTTCTTTAAAGCAATTGTTCATGAGCGTTGTCATGAAATTTAAATCTTATTTGTGGAGCTTAGTAAATTATTCGTCCATGTTAATACCCACACTTGAGCTTTGATCTAGCGCTTGGTTTTGATTATGCTTGCGAGTAAGTCATCATTTGGAGGACTTTAATTTCATAAAAATAATAAAACCCCTACAAGCATAAGGTTGATCAAGTTCTTGGCAAGTTGAGAGTAAAAATCCTATCATCCAAAAGCTATATTCGTTCCACCATAAGTATTGGATGTACATTGAGTTGAGTTAGGATTTCTTTCTCTTGGGAGTTTTAATTTCGAGCAATGATCATGTCTGTATTTTTCATCTCTGAATTGCTAGCCACGTCAATATTCGGTAATGAGAATTCCTCATTGGAATAACTCATGAAATCTACCGGATTCCAAAACCCAAACCTGAGATTATCTTGTTTATTATCCTCTTCCTTGACCACAACCCAATTGTGAGGATACGTTCTGTTTCTGCACATGATTTGTATAAAACATAATTTTGGGATGAAGAAAGGAAGGAGTATTCGAAAGATGGACCGAATCTGACCTGGGAAAGCCCCAGGCCGGCCGGCCTACACCCCATGGGCCGGCCGGCCTAGGCCTCTCTGGTCTCGGTTCGGGCTCTAAAAATTTAGGGAGACACTTTGGAGATTTGCCTATCTATGTTTTAAAGAAAGTGTTCTATGAAAAGGTTCAGAAGAGAGAAAGAAAATTCGGGAGAAAGAAAGAAAAGAAAAGAAAAAAAAATGAATGAGAAGAGAAAAAAAGAAAAGAATAAATGAAGGGATTCTATGGTTAGAGAAGTGCAAAGAGATATCACCTTGTTGTTTGAGAACAATATCCTCAATTCCAACCATGTGCAATCCGACAACGAGGACGATGCTTGTGCCTTGAAGTCAATCTTTTTGTATGCCTTTGCACATGTCCACCATTCTAAATCTTCTTACCCTTGAACCCTTTACATTATGGAGAAACTCTCATGATCATTGGCTCGGAAGGTAAGCAATCATTGGAAGGTTTTCTTAATTTGACAATATATGTATATACTTTGCTAAGCCTCACCTATAGCCCCACTTTATACTTGAGAGACTTTTGGGAGATGAGAGTTTGCAAATAATAATAGGATGGCCACTTTTATCGAGAGACATGAAAGGACTTGTGCAAGAATTTTTGGTCTAACCTTTGTTGCAGGGTATTTTGTTTCTTAATAAAAAAAGAGAGAAAAACCTCCAAGGATGGCAAGAAAAGCAAGTGTTGTCGATATTCGAGTTGCCGGCTAAAGGTAAGAGTCGTGGAGTAATATTGGATGAGTTTTTAAACGCCCATGATATGATTATCCTCGCTGCTCCTCTGACCTTTGTTTGAAGAAATATTGTTAGACTTGTTTGCATAAGTGAATTTTGCAGTTCGAGAAACTCTTGAGCAACCCTTGGAAGGATTTGATGATCTGATTTGCTCGAGGACGAGCAAAAGCTAAGCATGAGGGGAATGTTGGCGCTCCTTAAGTACTCATTTTATTATACAATTAGGAGTTGTTTTGGTAAATTCTTCGGGATGATTAATGTACTAACCCGCCACTTGGCACCCGAACTTGACCGTTTTCGATTTTGTCCTGGATTTTGGAGCATGTTGCATTTTGACAGGAAATTGGACATTTTCGGAGATGATTTGACGCATGGTTACAACTGGGCTAAGATGAGGAATAAGAAGAAGAGGCTACACGCGAAAGATGGGACCGAAAGGGGCCAGAAAGGGCCCAGGCCGGCCGGCCTGGAGCCCTTGGGCCGGCCGGCCTAGCCCATTTCGGAGCCCAATCGGTCTCAGTTTTCTTCAGCACGAAGTATGCGTCAACCCTAATCTATGTTTTACCAAAACCACCAACCATATCTACCTATAAATACCCCGAAGCCGCCGTCAAAGAGGAGGATCGTGCAGATCGCAGAGAGAGAGCACCCAGAGATACATTCGAGTTAGACACAAGATAAAGGTGACACCGGAGGCCTCATTGTCCCTCGGCGCCGCTGCAAGTTTGAGGATAGCAAGGGATCCATCCCTTGCCGGAGATTTCACCACCATGATCAACTACGCTTCGCTTAGCTTCATGGGGTAAAGTCCTCGTTTGTTCATGGGGTTGTAAGGAGATCTTGAGTTGTAATTGCCGAATCCTTTATGAGATTGATCTATCACGATTCTTGTTGATGATGCTTTGATGCTTAATAGTTCGCGACTTGGCTTTGGGTTTGCTTTGCTCTTGCATGGTTTACTTAGATTACATCAACTATCGTGTTCTTGTTGATTCGTTACCGATTATCCTCGTGTAGTGATAGTATGCGGGAGGGAAAGGTTTTGATCTTGGAATACACCTTTGGTAGATTAGATCCATTCTTCGTTGCTTGGCGATTACATCTCTAGTGATCCTAGACCCTATTGAAAAATGCTCTTCATATCTTGTGCACACACCTATCATTGCTCACTAGTCTAGATTAGATTAGATTGGTTAGATTAGATCTATTTCACACTCATACACTCAATATAGATCTTTTACCAACATCATTACTTCTTAGTTAAGCATAGAAATACACTTGTTCCGTGGATTGATAAATCTTGGGGGAATACTCTAAGGGAAAAGCTACACGATCCGTGCACTTGCGGTACGTAAATTGGCGCTCTAAGGAGCGTCAACATCATCCCAGCGCTGCAATCTGTCCCGACGAATTTCAGAACATCCAATGTTCTTGCCATATCTCCTTGTACGGGTCTTCAAATTCATTGATCTTGGATGCGTTGGAACGGGAATTTCATGGAGCTTCTGAATATCAACTTTTTTTTTCCTTGTACATCTCTGTCCATGTGCAAAATTTAATGAAAACAGCGGGGCTTGCTCTCGAACTTTGGAGATATTGACGAATTTGATTTCTTCTTTGATCATGATTTCATGGGAACGCTTTGTCATGCCTGCAAAACAATCAAGTGCACACACTACCCCCGGGGTGATGGTCGGGAGTAGAGACAAATGCCAACAAACCAACCATCCCTAGAATCTCAACTTGTGGGATAGCTAGCTTAGCGAAATCTGATGAGTGTACGTGTGTGCAAGTGTAAATGCAGATGAAAGGAAGATATATAAACAATGACAATGTTTGCACCAAGTTCTAAACACCATGTTTACAACTAGGTTGCTTAATTTTCTATATAGCCATAAATATATAACCGAGGTCAAAACACCATGTTCATTTCAAGGTTAAAAATTCTTCACGACGCAAGAAAGGTAAAGCGCATTGTAGAGCTTATAAATCAACCTAAAGCAACATGAGAACAAAATGGATTGCTATCTTGGTCAAAAGAGCTTAAAGATGGAGGTCCACAAACAAGTTTAAACACCACGTTTACACAAGATTGCAAAAGGTAAATGCTATCATGATAAGCATTACATGGATAGGAAAGCATACATCAATAAGATTGAGACCAAGCTAGCAAAATGAGGGCATGCACAATGGAATGGATGCAAAGTGCAAATGCAAAGTTAGCAAAAACAAGTGTTAGTACGGTTGAAAGGACCTTTCGATGTTGTTCCGCAACTAGCTTATTCAAAAACAATTGCTAAAAGTGACAAAAAGCCTCCGCGACACTTCATAAGAAGTGAGGCTTTTGTCAATGAAAAGGTCATTTATCGAAAAAGGACCAAGCAACCGAGCTAACAAGGTTTTAGAAGTAGGTTTATGGGTTTCCTATATTTTTTCTTAAAACAAAAATTTTAAAGAGAGAATGTTGGGTTTAGAAATTCTATCTAATGTGGTTTTTTAAAAAAACTAGAGAGAAATAGAAGTTAGATTTTTTTTAAATGCAACATGCAATGCAATGCAAGGGTGAGACGAACAACATGGTATGCAATGCAACACGGGGTGGGTGAACAAAATGATATGACATGATGAGGTGGTCTAAAACAAAACAAAAAGTTAGCCTAAGTTAACTAGCCATAAGTTTAGAATCAAAGGGTGGTTCAATTCTTCATAAATCTCTCTAAAAAGACACAAAGAAAAAGACTCAAAACACTAATAGGCACACAAAAAAGGTCTACAAGTTTCCCAAGATCAAATAACAAAGTGCTCCCTCAATAACATTTAGAATGAACAACATGAAGTTGTGGTTTTTGTTAGAGCAATGGTACAATGTTACTTGATATTCCGATTAAAGAGTGCAATGTAGACGGTCATATTAATATATATAAAATAAAAGATCGGGTTGCCTCCCGCGAAGCGCTTCATTTAAAGTCATAGAGCTCGACTTTCTTACCTTCAAATTGATGCGGAGCCATGGTCCTTCATACAAGATGTGAAGGTGTTCCATGCAGATCTTATTCCACTTCCCATGTTAGACATGATCAATCACGCTTAATGGAAAACTTGCTCAATCATCTCTCACATCATCGTCACCTCCTTCTTTGTTGTCCTTCGTCGCTACCTTTCTTTTCACAGATTTTCCTCTCTGTCTAGATTGGGAGTTGCACCAACCAATTGATCCAATGCAAGGTGCATGAAATCTTCTTTCCAATAAGTCTTCATTTGCCCAAAACACATTCCAATTGAGGGAGTTATGCCCCTTTTTCCCCGTCATTGCAATCTGCCTCGTGCTGATTTCAGCACGTGCATCTCCGATGTTTGAGACATAGCTCCTCCCGTGGGTCTTCAATTGTATCGATCATGGATGCGTTGAACCGAGGACTTGATTGAGGTCCTGAATATTCAACTTTCTTGCATTGTAAATCTCTGGACTTGTGCACAAAATTGATGTGGCTTAGCGACGTCCGTTCTTGAAACTTGAAGATGTTGATGATGGTCATCAAAATTTTGGGCACGATTTCCCTCCTCATCATTTGAGTTTCATGTCTTGCATGGTTAGCGAAATTCGGGGCTTCTCCTGACATGTGCTCTTTTCGGGTCATGAGCTTGACCAAGCGCAAAGCAAGATCGAGATTTGCAATTATTTGTAAACATATGCAACATAATCACATCCTCAATTAAATTTCATCAACAAGGCATGGTGTAATTAAATGCAGCATGTGTTTCTTGCATAGCGCGGAGCTCATTATTAGGCAGAGGTTCTTTAAGCATCAAATCATCATTCTCAAGAAACTCTAGCCTATCATCATGAAAAGAACAAGGCATAGAATTTAAACTTTCATTCCGACTATCGGTTCGAGCATGAGATTTTTAAAGATTATCAACAAAACCAATAGAAGCTTAAGAATTCAATGTATACCTTGGCCTCGGAGCTTTTTCATACTCATTAGAGTCGTGGTGCTTTGTGCGAGTTGTCAACTTGATGCACTTTTCGTGGTCCGTCGTGGTTTGCTTCTCATGTCTCCATGTGTTGAATGTTGTGCTCTTGTAATCCGTCGTGGTTTGTTTGCACAATCTTCGTTTGTCGAAGGTCGACCGCTTATGCCTTCATTTGCCAATGTCATTGGGGTTCTTCCTCTGCTCCAAGCCTTTGAATTTTATCATGTACGCTTGATGAAAGCATCACCCAAACTCCCCTTCATTGTTGTCATCGTCATCTTCTCTATCTTGTTCTCATCGCGTTGCTCCTGCCTCTTCTTCATGGAATCTCTCCTGTATACTCAACAGAACATATACCAACATATAGATCTATTGAAATTTTTATGAAATTACCTTTCCAATGAGTGTTCATTCATCTTAAACCAAGTCCAAACGAGTGAGTTATGCCCGTTTCACTTTTGGCGCTGCGTACTGTCCAGAAATTTTCAGAGTGCACAACCTTCAATGTTTTGACCATACCCGCTTGTAGGAATTTCTGATTGACTTGGTTCTTGATTCGTTGAAATAGGAACTTCGTGGAGCTTTTGAATATCCAAAAATATGCTGCTATTTGCTTCTGAGGTCGAGCTGTACATTGATGAGAACAATATCTTCTTGTGAATTCATCCGAAGATGTCAATGATCCCGATCATGTGGACTTTGGAGCGTAGTGTCGTTCGTCCCTAGGCTTCAAGGTCATCACCATTGATTACCAGCAAATATCACGGCTTCAATGATGTGTCTTCTCCATTGTTCTTGCTCTACCCAAGGTGCCGGGATTGGAAGATGCTCCTGTGCTTTGTGTTGATGATCCGAACAGTTTCCTTCCTTGATAGCATCACTCGATTAGAAGTATATCGAGCATCCCACTACAGAAGATATGTGGTGTCGTGGTTCTTCTAATCTTGTTGCCTCCAGCTTTGGTCAACTTCAAATCATCATCTTTTGCGTACACAGCCTTCCAATCATCCTTTGACATTGTCATCACCTTCTTCGTCGGTTGCTACTACTTCTGTCCTCGTTGAACTCCCCTTCATCCAGTGCAAAACATGTACCAAACTTCTGCTCCATTGCAAGGTGCATCAAATTATCTTTCCACCAAGTGGTCATTCGCCCCAATTGGACTCTGGATAAAGAAGTTATACTTATTTTATTACGGCGCTGCAATCTGTCTAGAGGAATTTCAGAACGCGCAACGTTGAAAGATTTTACCATAACTCTTCACTCCGATCTCCAAAGTTGACGGTTCTTGATCCGTTGGAAAGAAGACTTGATGGAGCTTTAAAATAGTCTATTATTTTCTCATGGTACTTCTATAATCTTGGACGAAAAACTCATCACAACAGTAACACTTCATAGATGATGATGATCGCACGATTTTCTTCACGGGCATGCTTCATACTATTGCTTGAACAAACAATTCTTCCCAAAAGCATTAATCTTTAAAATTAATTGACACGGCGGCGTACCTTATTTATCATCTTTTGCTTTGGGGAGTGGGGACTCAATAGCGGATGCTGGGCCACTAACAAAAGTTAGCACCTACCACTAAAGAGCGAATCTTGATGTTGTTGCCGTTATGTCGATGTGGACGTTGTCGATGTTCCATGTCGAGGCTCCTCGATCATCTTGTTGCCGATTGTTGAAATTTGTTGAAGTGGATTATGGACTTCTCGAAGTCCAAGTTTGGTGTCTAGCTTTTTCCACCTGCTTTCAAGGACACAAACAAGAAAACAAGGGTATATGCAATAATAAAAATTAGGGTTAGTCCAAAAAAACTAGATAGATCGCCCTAGGGTTTGAGTTGCTGATCCACGGCAACGGTGCTAGAAAAGCTTGTTGACACTCCTTAGCGCCCCAATTTGTATACCGCAAGCGCACAAATCGTGGTAGCTTTTCCCTTAGAGTACTCCCCCAAGGTTTATCAATCCGTGGATCGACAAAGAACTACCTAAAGTTTTCCATCTAATCTAACGGATCTATCCTAACATGAAGCATGAATTGCACATATAGAGTAAACCTTTAATAGATATGAGTGTTGTGTAAAGGTTGATCTCATCCATGAACTTAGGTGTAACCATAGGAAAACCAAAGACATGACTAGGCCTATCGTCATCTAGTTGTAGTTCAAGCTAACGAGCAAATAAATCATGCATCTCAATCAATGGCATCTTTAAATCAAAACCTCCAATCCAACCCCTCAGGAACCCCTCTACTTAGGCCACGCCCTGTCACGACACTCCCTTTGGACAAAAGCACCCCGAAGCACGCTAGACGTGTCGAACCCCCTTGGGTAGATCCGGTATGAACTCCTAGCCACCATAGCTACAAGAACACCCCATGAAATCTATCTCGAGAATAGATCTAGGAATAAGCGCACCCAAGGCAAGAACGAAATCAAAAAGGAGAGACATGATCGCTAATAGATTCGGAAGACATGATTATCATTACTCACATAATAGATGTGTTTGGATCATCACCGCCGTGTGCACACTATCGATGAATCCAACTAGCTCATGAGCTCTGCCATCGCACAACCACACAGGGAGGCCATGGCAGCTAGGGGCGGCCTAAGCCATCTCCTAGACAACTTCAAAGACTTGCGGCGGCCATCGTCTCCCTCCTGTCTTGGCCCTAGGTTTTTGCCGAGTTTTGGGTGGATGGATGCCGTGAGTTGAATAAGGTGCGAGCTATTTATTGGCCGAGGAAGCCACCGGTTGAAGGGGAGGCCGAACCGCCTCGGAAACGGGCCAGGCCGGCCGGCTCATGGGCCTAGGCCAGCCGGCCTACCCTATTTCGGGCCCGCCTCGGTCTCATCTTTCGCGTGTAGACTCCTCGCATCTTCTAGAGTTTATGTCCTTCACGATTGCACCCCTTTGGACGTCGTTATCTTGGAGATATCTTTGAGGAAAGGATAGGATAGAGAATCCTTCCTTAAATCTTCATTTGCTTTGCTTAATCCCGAAGTATCTTGATCTCATCTTCGTGGGCTTGGTCCTTCGGGTTCTCTTGGAGGATGGATGTGCATGAATGGACTTCGAATCAACATGGGCTTTGGTCCTTCCTTTGGACTTTGGCCTTCGTCTTTCTCCGTGTTAGCGCTCGATCACGGGCCTCGTCATTTCATGCTCCAAAATAGGCCAAAAACCTGCAAAAATGAAGTTCCTCCAAAATATATGTGCAAATGTGAAAATGACCAATAATTAGGCCGGAGTTAGGATGGTTAGTGATTTTGATATTAAATTCATGCCATTATCAAGGATAAACAAGGGATAAAATGGGTACTTAAGGAGCGCCAACATGTATATGACTAGGTTGGGCAAGGAGTCCTGATCGGATTTGGAGTTCTCAATCCAGTTGGATTCGACCTCCTTGCTGTACTGGATTAAGCCATCCAGTTCGTCCTCTGGGTTGTATGAGTACTCGGTGTCGGAATCAGTTAGGCTACCAATTTTGGAATATGTGTGTTTTGGGTGAGCGAGAAGCGGGATGCCCATCTCTACATGGAGGGCGTTCTCATTCATCCAATGTAGCCATGACTAGGTAGGAGTCAGCCCTTCTGGTTCTTTGATCCAAGGTTTGTCGAAAATTGATTCGCTGGATTTTTTAGGGGCTTTCGATACTCCCTTTTTAAGCTTGACTAGTTCCCATAGGGCGTCTGCCATGTCTGGTGGATGGGCCGTGGCATCCATAAACAAGTTGACATCGTCTGACCAGTCCTCGAGACCATCAAATGGTCAAGGTTGTCAAGAATTTCCATGAGCTGGTCGAAATCCTGATCGAATAATGGGTCAGAGATGTCGGTTGGTTCAGGAGTCCACTTATGAGCAGGTTTCGGTGAAGGATTCTAGGGTTTCCCTGAGAGAGACGGTCCCATCTGAGCAAGCTAGGGGTTTGCCTTCTCGGGTTTCCCGCAGCTTTCTCCTTTCCGAGTCCTGCTTTTTGTTTTGCAAAGTACTCTCGGCCAGGTTAATGCAGTCGATTAGCGTGGAATCTACTCGATCGATCCCTGAGAACATGTCGCCCAACCGTTTTGATAGTGGGTTTAGTGTTTCTTGGTTGTACTGTGATTTGGACGAGTCGAGAGCAGATTCTGCAAGCTTGATGCATCCCTCAATTGATCGTGAGACCCGATCTACTCCGCCGAGTAGTTCTGAGTTAACAATCTTAGGGCATTTAATTGACTTGAGCTAAGCCACGTATTTTCCGAGAGTTTTGGAAAATTGAGATTTTTCAGAATCAGAGTTTGCGTCGGACTCGACTGGCTCGTGAATTCGAGTTGGAGTCGACGCGTTCTCAGTAATGTCCGATTTGAGCTGAGTAGAGCTTGGTTTCCGCCGAGTTCTGCATCATTGCTGGTTTCGGTGGGTTGGTTGCTGGTTTTCGATATAGGTGATTTGGGCATGATGAGGTGACTAGAGAAGCCGCCCGATCCATCAGCCATGCAAGCCCAGGAACCGAAAAAAGGGTTGTGCCCTTTGGCACGCTGTTGGTGTCGCTTGATCCGGCCATCGAATTCGCTAATGGACTCACCAAATCCCCTACCTGGCGCGCCAGCTGTCGGTGTTTACCGCCAAGCCTGCTCAGGGATACTGTTAGCAGTAGGATTGTACGTAGGGATCGACTGCTCTAGAACTCAATGGTGTAAGGAATACAAGGATTTAGATAGGTTCGGGTCGCGAGGTGTGTAATACCCTACGTTCTGTGTGGTTGCTTGTATTGCCTTTGGTGTTGATGTCTTTTGAGGGGGTCCCTGCCCGCCCTTATATATCCGGGGGGACAGGGTTACACGGAAAGTCCTAGCCGAGTACAGTTGGAGTCCCACTACAACATGTTCAGGTAGTTTCCTTGTACTGCAGCTAGTTCTACATCTATTCGGGTAGTTACAAAAGAGGTAAGGTACATCCATGAGCTATCCCTTACTCTAGAACATTCTATGACTATAAGCAGTCCTGCTGCCCCGGGTCTGACAGTCGGTGCTGGTTGGCGCGTTCCTTGGTAGCATGGGAGGGCACGGTAGGGCAAGAGCTGCACGGGATTTCGGGGATATGGCGAGTGCGGAGGCTAGGCAAAGATGCCTACCGAGCGGGGTGGGATACCGATCGAGATGCATTATGAAGGAGGAAGGAGAGGCTCTTGGAAGCATGTTTTTAGGGATGCTTCTATTTTTTTATAGATCCAGATCCATGTTGTTAGTCTGTTGGTTCCAGAGGCGTTAAATCTCACTCTATATCGGCACTGGAGCTCTTCGGTCGTCGATGGAGGGAGGAGGTACCGCTGGGGGGCGTCGATGGAGGAGGGAGGAAGCATCAACGGGGAAGGAGGCGCCAGCGGAGGGGGGAAGTGACGGGGGAGGCCCAGCGGATGGAGGAGGGCGCTGGCGGGGGGAGGCCAGGCGGAGGAAGACGCGGTTTCGCGTGGTCCGGGGAGCGCGGGAGTGTGGGGCTGGGAGCTCAAGAGCGATATGAGGAAAATAGAGACTCTGTTGGATCCAGTTTTTGATGAAGTTTCACTTTTTTAGCTAACTCATCAATGATAGAGAATCTCTTGGAGATGCTTTAACTACAGTGCAAAGGTAACGATCGAACGTCAGTGAGCATAGACTATAGAGTAATGCCGATCCCAACTACTCAGTACCAGTGTTCCTGGGAAATACCACCCCTGCCTGCCCCTGCCACTTCACAGTCCATCGTGGACAACTGCAGGACCTGTTGGGATTTGGACCATATATGCACATAAAGCGCAAGTTCTTGCATTGGATTAAGCAAATTACATGTTCCTGGACTAATTTGCACCCATCTGTTGGGTTCTTGTATTAACAATGCAATTTAATCTTCATTTTTCTTAACGAGCAGGCACGAGGTCATGCCTATTTTATTAATAAAGTAGGAGTACAAAGCCGGCTAACTGGCAAGGAGTTATTTACAATTATTCTCACGCTAATAAATTCGCAAGGGGCTTATCCCCGGTAGCTATCCAGGCAGACGCTTCATCTTTGATTTTTTTTTTTTGCTAACTGGGAGACTGTGGATGACTCGTGGTGTCTAAAATCCCTCGTGTTGCGTTCGTTCCAAAGTTCCCTAAGAACTAGGAGCGCAGGGTGCACAATGATGTGCGCGATGCAGACTGATCCGAGGTATCGTTTTTCCACCACCTGGGGCGTGGCACTAGTCCTCCACTGCTAGGGGTCTGAGTGTCGGCTGCGCTGTCCAAATTGTGACTAGACTCGAAATTTTCTGCGTTTAGCGATGCACAGAAAGAAGGTGCCGCGCGCTCTCCATAGTCTGTCGGCCAACCATGCCTCGCTAGCCGATCCGAAGTCCAGACACGATTTTGTAGGATGAGCCAAGCAAAGAGCTTGCAGTTTGAAGGCGCCCAGCATTTCCATATGTTCACCTTGGGTGGTACCCTTGAGCATCCAATAAATTGCGCTTTGTAGGCTAATGCAGCCATGTATTCGCCGCTGGCCGATAGCTTCAAAATGATTGAATCTTCAATTTCTCGGCACAAGTGGATCAATCGTGTGAGGGACCAGAGTTTTAGCAAACTCACGTAGGTTGCCGATGGTGATGCCTCGGCCTACAAGTAAGTCCCTAAGAGCAACTCCAGCAGGGCCCCTATTTGGGTTACTACACTCATATTTTAGTCATTTTGTCAAATTTCCATCTCCAGCAGGGCCCCTACTTGGGTGACTAAAACGAGGCGTGACTAAATTTTCTCCCCACCCCCCTCAATTTGGTCACCCTCTACTTAGGCTACCAAAAGTAGAACCCACCATTTTTTAGTCTATTTAGTCGGTGCTGCTGGAGTTTTGGATGACTAAAATTGAAAAGTGGGTAACTAAAATGAGTTTTAGTCACTCAAATTTAGTGACTCCACTGGAGTTGCTCTAACCCAAAGTGTCGTGCTCTATTTGTACAGCAAGCCTACCTAGGGATACCCTAAGGTAGTAGATTGTTCGTAGAGGATCGTCGAGATCAGGAATATGATGGTGCAAGCTACACGAGAGTTTAGACAGATTCAGGCTGCAAGTTGCATAATACCCTACGTCATGTGTGGTGGTTTGTATTACTTGAAGGATGAATGATGAGTCTATCTGTCTTGGAGGGGTCCCTGCCCACCCTTATATAGGCTAAGGGGGCAGGGTTACATGGAACCCTAGGTCGGTGCGGCACCTAGAGTCCACCCTGAGTATTACTCGGGTGGTTTCTTTCTGATCCGACTAGTATACGATTGATACGAGTAGTTACATAACGTATAGATACTGGACATGCTCTACCCTACATCTCGTACAGGACCACGCCATGTCAGCTATCCCATGGCCCCGAGTCTGATATGCTCCAATGCTGCTGCTACACTCCTGCGCCTGTTTTTCGATAGCCCATATAGAAGTGGTGTTATGTCATTTGTTCGCCTACCTTGGATCCAGCCCGAGTGCGAAAAGCTTGTCTTCTTGCCATTACCATGTTAAATTGTGGTGCGGGCTGCAAAAAGGAGGCGGTCTATCTCGTCAGATGGCAGTTCTGTGCCGATCCACCGCTTATCGGTGGCACTCCACTCGTGTCATAGCCAGCACAGCCTTAAAGGTCATGCGAATCTTTCTAGGTCAAGTACCCCCAGTGGGCCGCACTCTTTGGGTAAGCATGTTCTGACCTATAGATGTCCATTTGGGCCACCCGGCCCGGCCTGCGCCCGAGCCCGCCCTGGCCCGGTGAACTCCGGGCCATGCCTGGCCCAGCCCTACAACTTAGCGGGCCGTGCCGGCCCACGGCCTGGTTTCCAAATTTACATTCAATCAACTCCAAAAAAAATTGCATTCAGAAAACTTGCAACAGAATTCAGAATCAGAATTTCAGAACCAACAGAAAACAAGGAACCAAAATAAGCAAAAGATCATCACTTTATAACTTGCAAGTGATGATACAAATTATAGATCTGTTTGCACTTGATCTGTGTGATCAAGTTTTGGCTGCCTCGTTAAAAACCTTCCTAGTTAAAACTCCCCCTTGTGAGAAACCCTAGGAAGGAAAAAAAATACAGCCCAGATCTGTAATTTGAATTCAATTGTTCATTACATTACAATATTACATCACATCATAAGTTTATCACAAGAATAATGAACAGAGGCACACTCTCTCACTGATGCAAATATGCAATGCAATCTTGGTTCGCTAAGTTGTAGACTTGCAGTCTTGCTTGCCATTTCCTAAAAGGTCAAAATGCTATCACTTGTTCACTAGACAGACGACGCAGACCCAGTGTTAGAGACAGTCCTACCAAGGAAAAAGAATTGCATTAGTGTCTAGTACTATAGTGACATGAATTTGGACAACAAAAACAAGAATGCATTAGTGACTTACTAATTTTCATCAGTCTGCCCTTCACCCATGAGGTCCTTGTTCAATGCATCCTCCAGATCTTGCACCGCCTTCTCAACCTCGTCCTATGCCCTTACATCACCCAACTCCCAATCTTTGATACAGGTCAACATCTCCACCGTATGAGGCTGCAACCGCCGGCGCCGCTCCTCGATCACCCTGCCAGTTAGACTAAAGCAAGACTCCGAAGAAACTGTGGACACTGGAACTGACAATATATCTCTAGCAAGAATGGACAGTATGGTATATGTAAGTTTGTGCTCATGCCACCAACTTATAATGTTAAAGTCATCATCAAAACAAGTAACAGTGTCACTGTCCAGGTAGGAAGACAACTCAGAAACAACAACTATTGCAGGAGCAGATGCAGATGCAAGGGGAGTAAAAGAATCAGAAGCAGTAGCACCATAGATCTTACCCCATGCTGTTCTTTTCTTACCAGTAGGTCCTGCTGTTTGAGAGGTCCTTTGCAACTGAACTCCACCAAACTTGGTTTTAATATTTGTTAAATAGTTTGTACACTTCGGTTCTTACCTCACTAAAGTAATTGGAATAGTAAGAACCAATGGTTTGAGAAAGAAGCTGGAGAACATTCTGAAAACCTCTCATTTTGGCTCTAGGATCCAAAATAAAAGTAAAGGAATACAAAACAGGAATGTTCTGCCAGTATTTGATGAACTTAAGTTTCATAGGTGTAACAATGTTCATAAGCAAATGATCAAACTCTTGTGCATGTAAATGACCAGCAATGTCAAGAATATGGTGCAGCATTAAAGGACTGGTTGGGTAATAAACACCAGATAAAGCAACAGTTGAATCATAAAACAGTTCAAGAAACTCCATCATCTTATCAGCAATAGCCCAATGACCATCACTGAGTAGTGGCTCACCATTAACCAAACCATAATTAGCATCAATAAAAATAGAGAAGGTGGATCTGTAGGGTAAGAGGTGCTTAAGCATGATATAAGTAGAATTCCACCTCACATCCATATCCAACGGAAATTTTCGAGGGGCTACCCCATTAACAAGGCAAAAGTTATGAAATTCAACAATACATTGGTTGGAAGAGTTCAAATAAGAAATTGCAGTCCTAAAAGCCTCAGGATATGACTTTGAAGCGCTTCTAGGCCCGTAGATGCAATCGGTAAGTTTCAGTGATTAATGACGACCGTATGCGACTAACATGTGTTTTGAAGGAAATACTCTTTGCAAGTTAAGTCTCATATGAAATGTGAAAGGAGACCCCTCAAAATTCATGATCAATCGATTCATGGACTCAATTTCCAAGAATAAGGACCATTCTAGATTCAAGTGTCACAAGGAGATGAAGGACACTTGATTTAGTTTGAGTTTTATAGATTTAAGTTAGTGATCGTACTATTAAGAGGGGTTCTCGTGTTAGTAGCTTGACTCGAATCGATTTGGCCTTAAAAACGATGCACACTTGCTAGAATCAGTCCAAGACAGCTCAATAGAGCACAAGAGATACTTGGAAGAACAAAAGGTTGAAGGAAAAATCAACTCAAAATCAACTCAGCTAGAAAACAGAAAGAAATAGTTGCACCGGATACACCGGTGCCCGTGCACCGGTCCATCCGATAGCAACCAGTTACACCGGCGCCATGACTCCGGTGCATCTGGACTGTGCTGCAGGGCTCGGGTGAACAAAAAGATAGTATCACCAGTGTTGGTATATCTTAACATTCACAGAATAATCCGCAAGCGTACGGAGATACCGTTGTAGCACTTCACCCGTGAGTATTCAGGGTATCGTATTTCCACGGGGAACAGAGGTACTAACCTTATAACAGGTTCGTCCAAGGAAAAACAAGAGGTAGGTAGGCAAGGATAGAGAGGATTCCTATGGCTTAGAGTTCTAGTAAGATAGGTTCTACCTCTACTTGCTTACTTCGGGCACCGGCTTACTCCTAGTCTGCCAAGAGTATCCGGCTATTAGCTCTACACCCAACCCTCATGTGGGGGACTACAAAGGACGGACAGGGCTGTCACCACCTGCCACCAACTCCGACAGACCGTGGAGAAGGTGTGCAAACAAAGGTAACCTCTAGCCTAGATACCACATTTACGCTATCGATTACTGCTCTAGCCCCGACTCCGTCCACGACTCGAGCCATTAGACTAGAGCACCCATCACGACGACGGGCGATGATCCCACAAGTAAATAAAGAATAGAACTTACTTTACTAAAACACTAAATACCATAGAAGATCACAAACACTTACTTAAGAAAGAAGCATTCGTCGAGGTACAAGATGGAGAAGAGCGCCGACAGGCCGGCGCCCCTCCGAACTCCCCCTCACTCTCTCCCCATTTCTAAATACTAGGCCTAAGCCTTGGAGTGGAGTTCTTCCTCCTCTCTTGTTGTGTGCTTAATTGGGGGCTCTCCTCCTCCTTATATAGCCTCTCCAAGGGTGGATCCACAGTTAGACTTGCGAGGTGGCACTATGCACGTCCGGGATGGATGTAGGAGAGCCATGGGAGAGTGCTGGAGAAAGTTGGGCCTGAACGGGCCCAGAAGGGGGTCGGCCGAACCAAGGGTTCGGCCACACCCTTGCTGAGGCCTTTTGGGCTCATCTTCGGGCGACACACTCCTTGTGGGCTCCTTATGTAGATTTCAGGGTGCATTCCTGTAGATGTGTGGGTTTGGCATGCCATTTGGGCCCTAAGATCCTTGTGCACACTGCTGTTGTTTGTCGGAAGTGTCTTTTCTCTTGGACCTGGGCTAATTTGCTTCAGGATGTGGGCCCTCTAATTCTCGTGCTCGCGTAGAATGCTCTGATGTGTACTTTTCCCTTTGTATGAGCACGTTTTCACCCATATGCAGACATTGCTTCCTGTAAACAGCGATTCACCAAAACTTGTGGAAATGATTAGTATCAAAGTCCTAATTCTAGTTTGGTGTTTGTTTTGGCACAGATCTTTGTAAGAGTTGATGGTCCGAAATGACACTTAAGGACCGTCAACAACACCCCCACACTTAGTCCTTTGCTCATTCTCGAGTAAAGGTTGAAGGACTAAGGTGGATGCAACTCCTTTTTATGAAACCTGCATACAAGTTATTCCACGTTTCTTCCAAATTCTGTGAACTTTTGAGTGGCTACCATGCTTTCTTGGGTAATTGAAGAATGGAATGATGTAGAATTCAGGTTCCTAGCCCTTCCTGCTTAGAAACTTGGGTTTTTATTTTTTTGTTTTTTTGAAAAGAAAGAATAGTCTTGCTCCTCAAATTATTCTCTCGAATCACTCTTTTTGTTTTGGATCCTCACCAAGGCAAAGTTTTTGCCTTCTTTTCTCCTATCATCTTAATCAAGCTTATGTGGAGCTCAGGATAGGAGTAGAGAGGCATGCTTTCTTTGCTTATGTTGCTAAGTCAAAGTCTAGATCCAAAAAGAAACAAGTCATAAACCTTGATCAAGATGTGCAAGTGTGTGGTGATATAAATATTTTTTTCTTTTTGGGTGGATGGTATATGAACTCCTTTTCATGAACCATCTCTCTCTCCTTTATTTCTTTTGGATGTGGGCTATTTTTTTTCTTCTTCTTCCCTTTTTTGACATGCCTTGTGGGCACGTGGCATACCTTCTTTGGGTATGCATCTTTTTTTTTGTCATGCCTTGTGGGCATGTGGCATACCTTCTTCGGGTATGCATCTTTTATTTCTTTTTGTATAGCCCACATCATTGATGATAACTTTAGAGAGAGAGGGAGTCATGGTGTGACTTGGAGTTTTATTTTGTGGTGGATGGAAATGCTTGCTATCTTCCAGTGTAGAAGTATAGCATATGAGTGGACGTGTACGTGATCTTGATCATTAGAGTATGAAAAGTTTCTAACATGGGTCGTAGAATTTGACAAAGCTCAAAGCAAAAGGCAAGCTGCAAAAGGTTTTTCATGATGCTCAAACTTTGGCTCTGGTAGGATTTTATATTAATTTGAGGAGACAAGCTATTGCTGATTTTTTTGAAAATAAATCCCAAGTTCTTTGCAAGGAAAAACACGGTTCCCTTCATCCAATCATATCACATTAGTCAATTACTTAGATAGCATGGGTTCCATATGAAGATATTTGATCACAAGAACTAGAAGAAAAGCGTGGAATAAAGAGTATGCAAGGATATTTTTGGAAGAGCATGGAGTGCAGGGAGGATTGGCAAGGTTCATTGAGTTTAGTTTTTATGATCAGCAAGGAAATTATTTAAACTCAAGAACTTCGGGAGTTTGAGGGAGTTTGTGAGGCGTGAGTTGCACATACCATCATTGAAGGAGGAAGAAGCGTGAAACGAAGGTAGTCAGTGGTGGCTTGGTCGAACCAAGGGTTAGGCCATTCCTCCCTAGATTCCTTCCGTCCTGCTCTTCAGCGTGTTGGATCGTCGATGTTGTGCATCGTGATTGGGGGAGAGATCTCAAATAGGTTTGTAATTGGTGATTTGGGGAGATCTCCCTCACACTTATTCTTGTACCTGGCTTTATTCAAAAGAAAAAACAGAAGTGGAGACAAGGGACCCTGCCGGTTTTGAACACCGGGGAGTCTAAACTTTATTGAATAAAAGAATGCTTTCATTGGGAATACTAAGGGTTTTTTTTTTCAAATCTAATTTTTTAAATATGTATATGTTTCTTTTTTTATGGCAAGCTAAACATGATGGGTAACTTAGCAGGGTGGATACATGAGGCAATGATGCACACGGTGTGTAGGATACTTACCTAGAAGAACTCACCAAGCAATGAACACAGATGCAAAAGTGGAACTTTATTTTGATGTAGCGAAGCTTTGCATTTGTTCATCTTGGTTCCTTGTGCATTTGCCTTCCCATTGGACCAAGGAGCGTTGTGTTGAAGTTGGAGTTATGTACGCCGCTCCTAGTGTTGTTTTTTTTTCATTCCTGCAAAAGGTTAGTGGACAACAAATACTTGCGAGATGGATAAAGGACTTTTGTTTTTGGATTTGTTGTTCACATCCATGCTTTAACAAGTTCAAAAGATTTATTTGGCATGGATCCCAAAATGCTTGCCATCATTTTATTATTATTATATTTTTTTCAGAGAGAAACTTTGGAAGAGAGATTTGTTTTTTTTACTGTTCACCATTTTCTAGAAAAGCTCAAACAAGGCTGAGTTAAAGTTGCATAGACATAACAAAGGGTATTTTGACAATATACTCACTGTGATCCTTGAAAGGTGATTTGTACCCCCTTTGCATGCAATATTTTTTGTGCTGGAGTGCATCCCGGGCCTTGTCTTATCTCTAGTATGAATTTAGCTTGAAAACTTACCCATTTGATTTGAAATCTTCCTACAGGGGTTAGTCCACAAAAGATATACCTATAAAGTCAAGATTGTATTAACTCTAACGGTTCATTAATCAAACTCGACACCATGTCTTATTTGATCAAAGAAGGCTATTTTAACCTAAGCACCATGCTTAATTTAAAATGCCTATGGATGTATGCTACAGCATACACTCAAACCAAGAGCATACGGGCAAAAACAAAGGGAGCATAAAAACATGAACAAGCTAAACTCATAAAGAGATGAACATGAGTAAATTGTAGGTGAACATTATCTTACCTTTGCACGTACCTGAGTGTTCTTATCGGCAGACATATGTGATGGAAGTACTAAAGTTGCTGCAGCGGTGGCGTGGTCACAAATTGTTGTCAATTATTCCTCCATGTTGATGCAGGCTGAAGAGGAGGAAGGCACGTAGACCATGCCGACTCAGGTGGACAACAAGGCCAGATCTTACACATGGGAAGTTTGTAGCAGATCATGGGCCTTGGTGTCATGTTCGTGGGCACAGTGCTCCAAGATTGGGGACGCAGAGTATACTAGCAAGTGCCAATCGGAATGGAGCAGCGAAGGCCTAGAAGCAAAAGAGGAGTAATTCCTCTTGCTTGAATGCGCGCAAGAGCCGCTAGAGCGAGGCTATGCAAAGCTTGAACTAGATGAGAATTATGGGCAGGCTATGCAAACATGAGCGAGAGCTAGGCGGCGGGATGATATCTAATAGCGTGCAATGTAATGGTTTGGAGGCACACATATAATGCAGCCTCTGTCCATATGGAGTCTGCTTTGCTTGCTCTCTCTCTCTCTTCTTTTTTTTTCCTTTTTTTCACTTTTTTTCTTTTCTTTTTAGCAAGGCAGAACAAACACCATCCTTGGTATGAAATGAACCTGTTGCGGGGTGCTAACCGACCTCCCCCACACTTGGACTTTTGTGCCTTACGACACCAAAAGCCAAGTGTGTGATGTCGGTATGTCCAAGTATATTCCTCCAACTGGAGGTACCAGGTGTGCAGTTGGTGCAGTTCTCATGTCCTCGTGCATCGTATGCCTCTCGTCCTGAAAATTGTTAGTGACAAAGAATACCCGAGGGTGCATACAAACCGACAACATGTTCTTGCTTTTATTTGTTTAGCAAAAGTTTTTTTTGCAAGAGTCCGGGCTATCTCCCGGTAGTGCTTGTTTATGGTCACAAGCTCGACCATGGGGGTTTTCCTGTTGCACCATAATAGGTGATGTACACCCCAGCTACACCACCGATTGTCATTCCATTGTTTCTAGCTGCAAGGTTAGTGCCAAAGTGCAACAAGATGTGCAAAATTTTGATAACCATAAGCAATTACATCCAACCGTAAGAACACAGATTTCTAAAAAGGTTGTAAAACTTGTTGCACTTCCCTAACACGAGGGGGTGATGAATCTGGAGATTCATGGAGTGACTTTGGGATTTTTGAAAAGAGGAACTCTCATGCTCATGAAAAAAAGATCTCGTCTTTATGGGGCTCCAAGTTCAATCACGAAGATTGTTCATGGCCCTTGAGTTCTTTAAAGAACATCAAGAAGGGAGTTTGAGGGCCAGAGGAACAATATTTAGGAGGTGATGGCTGCTTGGAGGAGAAAGGGCAACAACGGTGGGTGCAAGGACATCACCTCCTCGTGGTGTCACCATTAGGAATTTTGGTTAAGATTGTCGTGACACCTGATCTCAATCCCTTCTGAGATTGCTCAAGAAGGTTTAGCTGGTACTAAAAACTCCTCACCTAAGAAGGTGAAAGCAAAAGGTCTGGGCGAGGAATAGCACCAGCAATGAGATCATTCAAAACATCCACTTCAGTTCGTTGAATGCGGCATTGAGTGGTTTAAGAATGGGTACGAATCTGAATTTCATCAGAAGAAAAACTCCCCATCTTTTACCACTCTTTGCACAAAACGGTCGTTAAACCCCTCGAGGTTTCTTTCTGGAAGCACTAAGGTTAGGAGGGATTTCTAGAACTGGTGGTTTGTTCTGGTAGGGATAATTCGAGGTATTTTCTAATTTTTTCAAAAAAAAGTTTTTCCCTGCATTCACAAGGGAACTCTGAACAAGGCGAGAATGTTCATTGCCCCATAATGAAAGAGGATGTGTAACTCTGTGGGCCATATGAACGATTCTGAGTTCGGGTCCCGACGGAAATGAGTTTCAAATCATCCCTTTTTTAGGTGGAAAGCCTTGTGTTTCATCAAAGATGAATCGGTGACAAAGCACTCCATCCTAAGCTTCCAAAAGAAGTTCAATTGAAATGAAAAATGATTGCAACTTCTATCGGGCATCAATCAAAATCAAGGAATAAGATGTGAATTTTGAATCACTTGATTTGATTGGCATCGATCAGTAATCGAGGATAAGGGTGGGAGTTTGTCTCACTCGAGTAATCGAGGATAAGGGTGGGAGTTTGTCTCACTCGATTTGATTGATAAGGCATGAGGGTGAATCTCGTAGTTGGATGAGGAACTAACTATAGAGAGATGGCTCTAGAGACTCACCCCACAGGGACGGAAGGTGTGTACGAGGATAACCTTCCATGGGTAGCGGGGCAAAGGTAGAGATAAGAAAAGCAAAAAAAAACGAGGATTGAATGGGTAGCAGGGGTGAAGGTAGAGCTAAAGAAAAGAAAACCGATTTTTTTTTTGTTTTTTAAAATATACGAGGACAAACTAGATTCGAAGGCAATACGGCAACCGTTCCTGGGCAACTGCGCCAAAAATGCTTGTTGGTATTTCTTAACATTCACAGAATAATCCGCAAGCGTACGGAGATACCGTTGTAGCACTTCACCCATGAGTATTCAGGGTATCGTATTTACATGGGGAACGGAGGTACTAACCTTCTAACAGGTTCGTCCAAGGACAAACAAGAGGTAGGTAGGCAAGGATAGAGAGGATTCCTATGGCTTAGAGTTCTAGTAAGATAGGTTCTACCTCTACTTGCTTACTTCGGGCACCGGCTTACTCCTAGTCTGCCAAGAGTATCCGGCTATTAGCTCTACACCCAACCCTCACATGGAGGACTACAAGGGACGGACAGGGCTGTCACCACCAGCCACCTACCCCGACAGACCGTGGAGAAGGTGTGCAAACAAAGGTAACCTCTAGCATAGACACCACATCTATGCTATCGATTACTGCTCTAGCCCCAACTCCATCCACGACTCGAGCCATTAGACTAGAGCACCCGTCATGAGGACAGGCGATGACCCCGCAAGTAAATAAAGAATAGAACTCACTTTACTAAAACACTAAATACCATAGAAGATCACGAACACCTACTTAAAAAAGAAGCATCCGTCGAGGTACAAGTTGGAGAAGAGCGCCGACAGGCCGGCGCCCCTCCGAACTGCCCCTCACTCTCTCCCCATTTCTAAGTACTGGGCCTAAGCCTTGGAGTGGAGCTCTTCCTCCTCTCTTGTTGTGTGTTGAATGGGGGGCTCTCCTCCTCCTTATATAGCCTCTCCAAGGGTGGATCCATGGTTAGACTTGCGAGGTGGCACTATGCACGTCCGGGATGGATGTAGGAGAGCCATGGGAGAGTGCTAGAGAAAGCTGGGCCTGAACGGGGCCAAAAGGGGGTCAGCCGAACCAAGAGTTCGGCCACACCCTTGCTGAGGCCTTTTGGGCTCATCTTCGGGCGACACACTCCTTGTGGGCTCCTTATGTAGATTTCAGGATGCATTCCTGTAGATGTGTGGGTTTGGCATGTCATTTGGGCCCTAAGATCCTTGTGCACACTGCTGTTGTTTGTCGGAAGTGTCTTTTCTCTTGGACTTGGGCTAATTTGCTTCAGGATGTGGGCCCTCTAATTCTCGTGCTCGCGTAGAATGCTCTGATGTATACTTTTCCCTTTGTATGAGCACGGTTTTCACCCATATGCAGACGTTGCTTCCTGTAAACAGCGATTCACCAAAACTTGTGGAAATGATTAGTATCAAGTCCTAATTCTAGTTTGGTGTTTGTTTTGGCACAGATCTTTGTAAGAGTTGACGGTCCGAAATGACACTTAAGGACCATCAACAACCGGTTACACCGGTGCCCTCTTGACCATGCACCAGTCTATACACATAGTCATCACTCAGAGAGCATGTATTTGAGGTCCGAATATTTTCTTCTTCACCAGTTACACCGGTGCCTTAAATTTGGACCATTGGTGCATTCACCCTTGCAATGATCAGAGTCTCTGCATTGGAAACTGAAGAAACCCTTTAGCACTGGTTACACCTGTGCCTCTTAGGAACATGCACCGGTGAATTGATGTCAGACTGCCACAGTGTCAGAACGTCAACGGCTACTATTTGGGTTTAGTGTGACCGGATGCACCGGTGCTGCCTCGTCGATCTATCCGGTGCCTATGACTTTCTAGGCAGTTTCTTTCCAATGGCTAGGGGTGCCTCTCCACTCTATATAAGTCGACCCCCTGGCTCATTTATGATGCTTTTGACACATTGAATACCTGAGACCACCCTAGAGAAGAGAAGAGAAGTGTTTGGAGCCATTGAATGAAGATCTAGTGATTGCAAGTGATCCAACATGAAGAAATCAACCATTCCTTGAGTAACAAGTTTGCTAGTGCTTAGGGCCATCTCAGTGATGGTCAAGTGAAGCCTTGAGATCTTGTTACTCTTGGTGTTTGACGGCACCAAGACGATCTTGGTGATTGGGTGATTCTTGGTGAGCTCTTGGAGATTGTGGGAGCCCCAAGAGAAGGAGATTGTACATGGTGTGAAGCTCGCCATTCCGGAGATGGAGAAAGAGCATTCTTAGTGAAGACTTGCTTCTTGGTGATGCAAGGGAGTGATACCCTTAGTGGTGCTCCAACGTGGATTAGGGGGGAGCGTCAACTCCTTGATACCACGGGAAAAAATCCGATTATCCCGTGTCCCTCTCATTTACTTTACTAGCATTTCATATCTCTTGTTCTTGCTTAGACTCTTGCTTGATTGCTTTTTCCTAGGAGTTTATCATGCTAGTTTGTTTCTTTTGACTAGAGTGCATATTTGTTAGTGTGATCAACTCTAAGGAACATGAACATGTTAGTGTGTTATCCCACCTAGAATGATGATGCTAGTGTGCTCTAGTTGATAGGATCAATCTTTGTAGATTGGGCAACACTAGTCTAGGTTAAGGACTTGATAGAAATTCGAAAAAGTCCCAATTCAACCCCATCTTCTTGGACCTCGATCTTTTCAATTGGTATCAGAGCAAGGTTCTCTTTTAATAAGCTTAAAAACCTAGAGAATGGCCCCGGAGAGTAGTGGACCACCCAAGCTCGATGGGAGAAACTATAGCTATTGGAAAGCTCGCATGGCGGATTACCTTGAGGCTGAGGATCACACCAAATGGAATGCTAGAGCTAAGAATACTTTGTTTGATACTATTAGTGAGAAAATCTTTGCTCGTGTGCATAGCAAGAAAAACGCTCATGAAGTTTGGGAAGAGTTTGAGACCATTCATGTAGGGTCTAAGAAGCTCTGTGAGGAAAAATACCAAGTGCTTAAAGAAAAACTCAATGAGTTCAAAATGCTTCCTAGTGAATTGGTTGAACAAATATATGCTACGTTGAATGTACTTATTGAGGACATTAATGCTCTTGAAATTTCTCCTTTGTCTACTAGTGACATCATCCAGAAGATCCTCAACTCATTGCACAAGCCCAAGTACAACATTGTCACATCTTTGCTCTATGCGAAAGATCTTTCAACATTGCAAGTGAGTGAAGTTGTTGGGAAGATTCGGTCTCATGAGATGCTCCTCTTGGGCGAGATTGATCCTCCACAAGCCAAGAAGGACCTTGCACTCAAAGCCAAGAGTGAGCACAAGTCAAAAAAGAAGAACAAGGGCAATGCTCCTTCACTGTCAGATCCAGGACAGTGGGACTGCTTATAGACATAGAATGTTCTAGAGTAAGGGATAGCTCATGGATGTACCTTACCTCTTTTGTAACTACCCGAATAGGCATAGAACTAGCTGCAATACAAAGGAAACTACCCGATTGTGTTGTAGTAGGACTCCAACTGTACTCGGCTAGGACTTTCCATGTAACCCTGTCCTCCCGGATATATAAGGGCGGGCAGGGACCCCCTCCAAACAATCATCAACACCTAAGGCAATACAAACCACATAGGACGTAGGGTATTACGCAAACTCGTGGCCCGAACCTGTCTAAATCTTTGTGTTCCTTGTATCATCGAGTTCTAGAGCAGTCGATCCCTACCTACAAACCCTACTACTAAGGGTATCCCTGAGCAGGCTTTGCGGTAAACACCGACAGCTGGCGCGCCAGGTAGGGGATTCGGTGAGTTCACCAACGAATTCGATGGCTGGATCAAGCAACGCCAACAGCGTGCCAGAAAGCATGACTTTTGTTTTTGGTTCCTGGGCTTGCACGGCTGATGGAACGGGAGGCTTTTCCAGCCACCTTGTCACGCCTAACTTGCCTAAATCGAAAACCCACTCCCAACTCGCCGACATTAGCGAGTCCGCGGATCTCGACGAGAAAAGAGTTCCACCCGAACTCGACTCGAACAACCCAGGAAACGTGACAACTCAAAACCGAACTCTTGGTTTGGTTGAGTTCGACACAAATTCTGATTCCGAAAAGCCTTACTTTTCCAAAAGTCTTGGAAAATACCTGGCTCATCTGAAGACAATCAAACGCCCTAAGATAAAAAAAACTCAGAACTACTCGCCGGAGTGGATCAAGTTTCACGATCGATAGAGGGCTGCATCAAACTTGTAGAAACCGCTCTCAGCCCATCTGCGCTACAGCAGAATCCTAAAGCACTAAACCCACCGCAGAAGAGGTCGGGCGACATGCTCTCAGGAATCGATCGGGTAAATTCAAAGCTTGCTAACTGCATTAAGGTGGCTGAAAGCACTCTACAAAACAAAGAGCAGAAATCGGGAGGAGGAATCTGCGGGAGAGCTGGTGAGACAAACCCCTGACTTGTTCGGATGGGACCGTCTATCTCCAGGATACCTCAGAGCCCTTCACTGAACAATGTCGAGCTGTTCATGGACGCCATGGACAAACCAACCAAGCATGCCAACGCTCTTTTGGAACTGGCCAAGCTTAAAAAAGGAAAAGCCAAGGCCCCAGAACAATCCAGCGACTCAATCTATGACAAATCCTAGATTAAGGAGCCTGAGGGGCTAACTCCTACTCAATCATGGTTACACTGGATGAACGAGAACGCCCTCCGTGTAGAGATGGGCATACCGCTTCTCGCTCACCCAAAGCATACATACTCAAAAATCGGTGGGCTAACCGACTCCGAATCCGAGTACTCCTCTGACCCGGAGGAACAACTGGACGACCTAATCCAGTACAGTAAACAAGTCGAGTCTAACTCGGCTAAGAACCTCAAGTCCAATTAGGACTCCCTCCCTAACCTGATTATATATGCAACACCGCAAGGACGGATAGTGCACCTCAGGAAGGCACAAGATCCCAACGCTTCTGCCTCACAGCTAGAGGATCTGCCCTACCAACAGAGCACTCCTTTAGACCCGTCTTCAAGCAAACAAGACCAAGAAGTTCATGACCTCTGCCATGAAATCCTCATGGTTCGTATCGCCGAAGAACCTGAGGGCGATCCCACGGAGCATCTTAACCTCAATGAGTACCTTTCCGACAACATGGAAATTACTCCTCCTACAATCACAGAAGCCCAAGTCGCTACCAAGGAGGATCTACCTGCTCCTCCTCCTCTTCCACCGGTGACCGTCACCGTCCAACTGGACGAGCAACATCCAGCAGAACATCTCTATGAACGTCGTTGCCAGCTCAACCAGAAGAGGGCGTTCAGGCGTCAGCGCCTCGCTAACACCCTACAAGAACAACAAGGCTACAACTACGACTACTCCAACTGCGATCTCCGCAGGGTGATCAATGTTGGGTGCGATGCACGCAACGTCATCATCTCAAGAAGAAAGGAACGGGAGGAAGTCGAGGCATACAGCCATTCTTCCAACTACCGCATCCCGCCAAAGGCTTCCACATCTTTAAAGAAGTACAAGCCGGCAACCACCAGTACCCGTCCTCAGGGTAAACCACGCACCCAGCATCAACCTGAATCATCTCTGAACGGAAATAGGATCAACAAAGTACTGCTACGCAAGTGCCTTATCCACCCAAAGAGCTCTCACACGATCTTCCAGTGTGACTCACTCCGCAAGGCCCTCGGGGCACCTATCCTAAAGGAGACACCACAAATAAATCTAGTGGACCTCTGTGTCGACTAGTGGTACTAGTCGACCATCATATCGACTAAGTTCCTTTTTTGAATAAGTCTTATTCAGTCATATAAACCATTGCTCACATCCAATGAGCAAGGGGTAGGTCTTGAGAGTCAGAGTCTGTCACTTTACAGTTATTGTAATTTCGACAAATCCAAACAAAGTTGATTTCTCTCATATCGACTACTTGGCTCTCGCTCACACGACCAATACCCCACCTCGAAAGACCTGCTCAGCATTAGAGTAGCTCTCGAGTAGTTTTTATGCTTCTCACTCATGTGCTTTTTTGACATTTACGTCTTGGGCAACCCGATGGAGTTCGTACCTAACAGTTCTGTCCTAAAAGGCACTCTTGTCCTCCGGTAGGACACCCTACTCGGCCCGCTCGAGTAGGTCTTGGATACTCTTTCGGCACCTTCATCTTGGGCAACCCAACGGGGTTAGTACCTAACAGACTTGCCCTAAGAGTTACTCCAGACCTTGGTTAAAAGGACACCTTACTCGCCTCGCTCGAGTAAGTTTTGGGATATTTTTTTGACATTTATGTCTTCGGCAACCCAACGGGGTTCGTACCTAATAGTTCTGTCTTAAGGATTACTTCAGTCCTTGGTTAAAAGGACACCTTACTCACCTCGCTCGAGTAAGTTTTGGATATCTTTTTGACATTTACGTCTGGGGCAACCCGACGGGGTTCGTACCTAACAGTTCTGTCTTAAGGATTACTCCAGTCCTTGGTTAAAAGGACACCTTACTCGCCTTGCTCGAGTAAGTTTTGGATATCCCTTCGACATTTTCATCTTGGGCAACCCGACGGGGTTTCGTACCTAACAGTTCTGTCTTACGGATCACTCTAGTCCTTGGTTAAAAGGACACCCTACTCGCTGGCTCGAGTAGGTCTTGGATACTCTTTCGGCACCTTCGTCTTGGACAACTCGACGGGGTTCGTACCTAACAGACTTGCCTTAGAGTTACTCCAGTCCTCAGGTAGGACACCTTACTCACTCTGCTCGAGTAAGTTTGGGATGTTTCTAGAATATTCACGTCTTGGTTAACTCGATGGAGTTCAATCCTAACAGTCCTATTCTAGAAATCAATCTAGTCCATTAATAGGACATACTACTCGATACGACCGTGTAGTTTGGGATATTCTCGCAAACAGTTGCATACTATCTGGGTAACCAGACAAGGTCTATCCTAAATGGTCAACTGTGAAAACCCCTCAAGGAGTACAGATAAGTTCTTGATACTCTAAAATAAATTGACACAAGTTTCCCGCTTGCTTAGTTTACTATGGGAATCTCTGTTACAAAATCTTTTTACCTTGAGTACTTGACGGGTACTACTCGCTTGCTTGAGATACAAAAAGAACTCCTGTTTTCCCTCTAAGTATTTGTCGAGAGCTTCCCGTCTTCTTATCTATCGAGAAACTTCATAAAACTCCTAAATACTCAATAAGAGTTCTCCCCCCATTTGAACAACAAAGTTCATATTAGCCGCGTGCTAATTGAAAATTTTTCCTCCAAGAAGGAAATTGATACTAAGCTATGGCTTCTCACGCCTTTAAGTGCTATTCCCACTTGGTTAATCCCGCGGGATTCAATCCTAACCGGTCAGCACTATGGTTACGATTCAGAAACATACAAACTCGATTTGATTCGAGAATATGTTGCCTCCTAAGGCACCCACAGATACAATTCATCGTATCTACTATTATGACTGAGTGGGCCCGATGCTGCCTACACTCAGAACCCACGAGTACGACTACTCGACACATTAAGGGATTCCACAATCCTAACAAGTACTTGACTTTACATAAACATCCAACATTTGTTCAAAGTACTTCTGGCCCACACGCCAACTCAAGTACAAGAAAAGCTTAAGGAGACTCTGCTCTGCTCAAGGCTTCTACAATCTGATCAGCCACCCTGGAAATTTCCGCCAAGTACTGACGGAACTGATCATCAGTACAATCAGCCTTAGCTCCTTGCCCAAGAGCATCCAGATGAGTGGCTGGCCAATAAGATTTCACCAGCCCAAGCATGTGACCTACATACTGGCGGGTAATGTGGGAAACAAACCCCTCGAAGGCCCCAAGCACCCTGCGAAGCCTCCCGACTAGTGTGAGTGGATCATCTCCATCTCTAACAGGGATATCCATGGCCTCGGCTACTTCCAGGGCGGCATCTCTGACTTCTTTCAGCTCCACGAGCTCGCACTGCATCGAGTCTCGAGACTCTGACAAAGTCTTGAGTTGTTGCAGCACCGATGTTGTCTCATGATCAGAGTCGTCCTTGATCTTCTTGAGCTTCTCTATTTCATCTGTGTTTCGGTACGTAAGAATCTTTAAATCCAGTACCAAGCTTTCCTGAATCTCTAAAGATTTGGCACAAGCTGCGTACTCGATAGAAAGAAAATCTTACAAACACTAAGCAGATCTACTAGTCGAGTGCATACCAAATGCTAAAGACTAACCTTTCTTAGATTGGGAAAGCTTTTTCAGCTTCCCCTCAAGAGCAGTTTTCTCATATGAGAGCGTCTTAACCCTCTCTTTGAGAGCATTTAGCTCTGTCTCATCTGGTGTCTGGACACCCTTTCATCCCAGTGCCTCCTGCAAAACAAAAAGATCAGCATACTACTCGATCTTCTATAAAAAGTACTCGAAGCATTCGACTACTTACCCCCAGCAACTTAAAAGCATGCTCCACCTTCTCTCGCGACAAGTCACTTCCCGATATGACTTGGGAAGTACTCGCCACAACAACAGTCTTCTTAGGCACTTCTTCAATCCTTCCTACAGTATTCCCCGTAACTTGGGAATCTAAAAGAAAAACATGCTACTTAATTACATTAAAAGCAAACAAAAGGATACCTTTCTACAAGGCACTACAAGCTTACTTGCAGGGGTCTCCGCAGGCTGTTTATCATCGCCTCCCTCAGGAAACTTCTCGCCTTCTCTTTCTCCTGGAAGCCTGCCGCTTCCTCCATCCTCTGGGATTTCCTCATTGGTCCTCTCCAAGTTCGGCAATGGAGAATCCAGAAGCATAGCGTTGGCCATTGCCTCCGCATCACGAGTACTCATCTCAGGAGTACTCGGAGGCTTCTCCAGCCCCGGCTGAGAATCCGAGTGGCTCTCAGCCCCCACGTCCTCTCCCAGGACCGCATGTTTGCAAAAACAAAGTAGTTACAAACTACTAGATTCAAAACAGATCCTACACATACAAGTTCTAAAGAACTTACGTAGGAGCTCTTATTAGGGCAAATTCCTTGATGCCAAATTTGCGGGCAGGCTTTGTAATCACGGCTAGCTTAACTGCATCGATGGTCTTATCCGCATCGGAACTACTCACTGAAGGAGTACCTCCGATCCCACTTGATGGGTCCACTGTGGCGGAGGGGACAATCTGTCCCACCACAATATCATCCCCAGATGATACGATCCGTGGCATTTTAGCCGCCGAACTTAGAAATCAAAACACAAAATCAGTGAATCGACAATGGGAGTCCCTGATTAAAGTCAACTAGCAACATACCTGTTGTCAGCAATTTGTGAGGAGCTACTTCGCTTTCTCGTAGCTGAGCGAGTACTCGTCGGGTGATCTGCGCAAGTACCCTCACTTCGACTAGGACTATCCGCCCTGTCTTCATCTCTAGCCGACTCTGCAGCTTCTGCACTAGCAGCTTTATTATCAGAACTAAAGCTTTCAAATTCTGAAGAATCTTTAGAATCAGGCACAAATGGGTTATAAGCACTCGAAAGGAGATGAGACAGGCAAAATATTCCTGGCAAAGGAGGACTACTCCTATAAACATTCACATTATCCTGCAAAATGAAATATTGTCAGAAGTCCGAATAAAGTACTCAGTTTTGCAAATTGACTACTTAGCACTTACCTCTTTGGGAGGATTCAGCACTGAAAAAGTGTTAAGGAGTTGAGGAACATGCTCCACTTTGTCGAATAATCGTTGTACTCGAAGAGCTTCTCCGTTTATGATCTCTTCTTCCGAACAACGCGAGGGATCACTTCTCCCTTGATACTCGAAACGAAAAGTAATTCGAGCTTGGAGAGGCTGGATCCTATGTTTCATCCAGACAAAAGCCACAACTCTCCACTTATTCCCTTTTGCCTCAGATTTGCAATCATTTGTAGGAGTTCTGGAATTTGGCTCATATCATAAGGCGCTGAACGAGAGGCCAGCTGTGATGAATGGAAGACTGTTTCCCTGATTCTCGACATAAAAACCATCGTGGTTTCTAGTCGATGACCTTTTGAGATAACTTATAGGGGATATAAACCCTATCCATCTTCTGTCTCAATTGAATTCCCGCTCCACCAACTACATCTAAACTAGCCGAATTGGGCTGAAGCTTAAGATGGAAAAGCTGACGGAAAAGTTCGAAATGGGGCTCGATGCCCAGAAACGCTTCGCACAAATGTACAAAGACAAACATATGCACAAAAGAATTGGGAGTAAGATGGTGAAGCTGGATTCCATAATAATACAGAAGTCCAGAAAAGAAATTAGAGCCGGGAAGACTAAACCCCCGCTCAAAATACAGAACAAATCCAATGATCTCGCCCGTATTTTCGTACGGACGGGCGTCACCAAATGCGGGACGCCATTGGATTACAGATTCAGAAGCCAAGAAACCTTGTTTTACTAAGGATTCCAAGTCAGATCTGGAACACTTACTTGGTTCTCAGCCTTCATCACGGGTTGGCTCTGCGGCTGTACCCTTCCTCTTGGTTGTCCTTTTGGGTGCCATCCGGAAATCCACAGATCGCTTCACGCGCATAAACTGGCGGAAACCCTAAGAGGAGGATGGGGAACGGCAAAGAGAAGGAATTTTTGGATCTGGGAGCTTGAGAGCAGAAAGACAGATCTAAAGCAGTAAAAACAAGTGGCGGCCGGTGGGGTAAAACCTAAGTTACTGCTTCATTTTATAATGGCGGTGGTAGCATGGTAAAAACACCCAACAGGCCAACAGTCTATTGCAAATAGTGGAAATAATGGGATTTAAAAGAGACATTCCTTTTTCTGAGATTACATTCTGGAAAAGAAAACACTCACATCCCTAGTCGACTACTCGACATCCTTTTCCTTAAATAGGATTACATTCCAAAACAAGGATAAGTACTCGACATAGTACAACTACTCGACATTACAACTCGAGTACTTTTTACATAACTTTACCAAATGACTCGGGGGCTGCATGCAAACTTCTTGGCTTCTTGAGAAGCATGCTGCAGCTAGATCGGCCCGAGGCCGTGACTAAGTACAAACTTATTATTCCCATTTCGGGAATAAAGATATTCGTATTCAGGGAGATAAGCTACAAGAGTATGGAGGCAGATTACAGTAATCACCTCGCAAATCCTCTTGTAGCATCTTGCAGAGAAATTTCTCTTTCTCCCTAAACACTTTGTGGCAAGATCAAGCTTCCCCGCTAGAGATGTCAGTTCTTGGGCACCTAGAAACAGGCAATCCCAAGGATGTGACACAACAAGACTGCCTCATTGGAAGATGCAAGGACATGATGTCTAGCATGGATCAGAAGAAGGCATTAGGAACGCAGGAGGAGGCAGCGGAGACATCTCTTGTCACTCGCAAGTTCTCTTCTAGCATCTTTTGTTGGAAGGAACTACACAAATCTTAGGAGGGCGAGAGCAAGAACACCAAGGAAAAGTCATAATCGCTACACTTTGGTGCTTCTGGCAAAGGCCTCTCCCCTACCTTTTATAGCCACAAGGAGACTTGCTGAAGGAGAACCCGTGAATCAACAGTGCACGTTTCACGGACGCATTCATGACAGCATTCACGGACGCAGTCAAAGCTACAATAATGTAGATTCTCCAAACAGTAACGTCTCATGTGAGCACTGAATAAAGAGCCGTACATCCCGAGTTTTATTCCTGAAATTACTTTGGGTGCAATAAGTGTGGCGGATCCAATTGTATCATTTTTTTGGGATTTTATCCGAAAAAGAGGTTTTTTTGGATTCCGGATCTGATGAATCCTGCAAATAATCTGAAAGATAAAATCTGATGCCATGACTTAAATCCTTAATTCCAAATCTACGCTCGGGGGCTGCTCGCAGTAAAAGGGATTTTGATTTAAGGCTCGGGGGCTGCTGGATATAAGCATCAGAGATTTATTTTTCAAATTTTTTGGAAAATAGACTGAAGTGACCCTCAGCCTGATTCTGCAATTCAACCAAAGGCTCGAGGACTACTCCATATGGAGCGCGAGTACTTTGCGCAGCATATATGATCAAGATTTCATGGCTTCAGCACCTCACAGCCTCGAAGCAAACAGAAGTACTTGAAGGACTACTCGACGTATTTGAAGGAAGGACCAGAAGCAACCAGAAGGATGTTCTGACTACTTGAAGTACTCGAAGACGCCCAGCCAAGTACTCGACGCCTGCAGGACTCGGCTACGAAGAGCTCGGGGGCTTGTCAGACCCGGGATAGCGGGACTGCTTATAGACATAGAATGTTCTAGAGTAAGGGATAGCTCATGGATGTACCTTACCTCTTTTGTAACTACCCGAATAGGCATAGAACTAGCTGTAGTACAAAGGAAACTACTCGATTGTGTTGTAGTAGGACTCTAACTGTACTCGGCTAGGACTTTCCATGTAACCATGTCCCCCTGGATATATAAGGGCGGGCAGGGACCCCCTCCAAACAATCATCAACACTTAAGGCAATACAAACCACATAGGACGTAGGGTATTACGCAAACTCATGGCCCGATCCTGTCTAAATCATTGTGTTCCTTGTACCATCGAGTTCTAGAGCAGTCGATCCCTACCTACAAACCCTACTGCTAAGGGTATCCCTGAGCAGGCTTTACGGTAAACACCGACATTCACCAAGCTCAAGTGATGATGAGGCTAGTGAAGAATCAAGTGATGTGGATGGAGACATTGAGCTAGCTCTTCTCATGAGGAAGACCACCAAGATGATGTCAAGGCTAAACAAGAAAGGGTACAACTATGATCCCAAGAAGAACAAATTCTGTACCCAGAGAAATCAAGACAACACAAACAAGATGTGCTACAATTGTGGGAAATATGAGCACCTCTCATATGATTGCCCCGAACCAATCAAGCCCAACAAAAAAGCAAGAAGATGAGGGCAATCAACATAAGCACTCAAGGAAGAGCCATGTGAAGAAATACTCAAGCAAGAAGAGGTCTTTCAAAAGAAAAGAGAATATCAAGGCCTTCCTTGGAGAATGGGTCACCGATGGCGAAACCTCAAGTGACGAGCCAAATGATGATGAGTCAAAGAAGACAATTGTGGGAATCGCCATGCATGATGATGATGAGACACCTCTACCTCCACCACCCATGTGCTTCATGGCAAGAGGTAACAACAAGGTGAGCGATGATGAGGACTCCTCTAGTGATGAAAGTGAAAATGGTCTATCACCTAATGACTTGCAATCCATCCTAGATGAGCACCAACAAGTGATCAAGAAGTATAAATCTAAATGTAAAGTTCTTGAAATTCAATATGCTAAGCTTAAGGCCTCACATGAAGAGTTGCTTATTAGAAACAAAGAGGTAGTTGAAACTCATGACACATGCATTGTTTCTAGCAAGCAACTTAGAGAGGAGCATGACAAGCTACTTGCTACGCACAACGAATTAGTTGTTAAACATGATGAAATAATTGTGCTTAATAAGTCACTTGTCTCAAGCAACAAAAAGCTTAAGCTTGATTATGCTAATTTGAACATGAAATATCAAGAACTTGACTTTGCCTTTGATGCCATGGATGAAGAACTAAAAGCAATTAAAGAGGATGGCATTAAGGAAAAAATATCTACTTCTTGTGATGATGTTGTAGAAGTCCCTCACCCTACTACTTTTGATCATACTTCTCCTATTTGTTCAAAGACTAACCATGATAGGGAGAAAGAACTTGAGAAGGAACTTCAAAGTATGACCAAGTGCATGTACAATATGACAAAGGGAGCACACTTGCACAAGGAAATTCTCTTCCACAATGCAAGGCACTTTGGGACAAATGGACTTGGATCCTTCCCCAAGCCTCCGGAGAATTGTCCAAAGTCGCCGGAGCTCAAAGCATGCTTCACCAAGGAAGTGGGCTCGTATTGTCAAAATTGTCAAGTTACCGGACATCACACAAGGGAGTGTCCAATTCCTAATCGCCCTCTTCTAACCTTGCCTCTTAACTACAAGTCACAATTCAATGAACATCATTTCTTGTTAAGCAAACTTAAAAGTGGCAAGGTTAAGGCAAAATTCATTGGTACCCAAAAAAAAGCTTCCACACTAAATATGGGTTCCTAAAGCTTTAGTAACTCATGTCAAAGGACCCAAAGTTACATGGGTTCCCAAACCTCAAAAGTGATTCACTTGTGTGTAGGTGAACTACAAAGCTGGTGGAAAGCTTTGGGTGCTTGATAGCGGATGTACACAACATATGACTGGCTATGTAAAGATGTTCACCTGACTAGATGAAGATGTGGGCGATCATGAACATGTCAACTTTGGTGATAACTCTAAAGAAAAGGTGGTAGGTTTGGGTAAGGTGGCAATAACAAAGGACTTATCCATCTCTAATGTTTTGATTGTTGAATCGGTTAGCTTTAACTTGCTATCTATAGCTCAACTTTGTGATTTAGGACTAATATGCACCTTTAGTGATCAAGAGGTTGTAGTGACAAGCAAAAAGGACAAGAGCTTAATCTTCAACGGATTTCGACATGGTAACATTTACCTTGTTGACTTCTCATCTAATGATGCAAGCTTGGCAATGTGTCTCTTAACCAAGAATTCTTTGGGTTGGCTTTGGAATCGCTGCATTGCTCATATTGGGATGAGCCAACTCAAGAAGGCCTTCAAACGAGGTATGATGGTTGATGTACAAGATGTTATATTTGACAAAAATAAATTGTGTAGTGCTTGTCAAGCCGGGAAGTAATTTGCATCATCACATCCCATGGAGGCTTACTTGTCAACATCAAGAAGCTTGGAGCTACTACACATGGATCTCTTTGGACCAACCACCTACAAAAGTCTTGGTGGTAATCTCTATTGTCTTGTAATTGTTGATGATTATTCTAGATATACTTGGACTTTCTTTCTAGAGGACAAAAGCAAGACGGTGGGGATCTTCAAGATTTTTGTAAAGCAAGCTCAAAATGAATTTGTATCAAGCGTTGTGAAGGTCCGGAGTGATAATGGCACGGAGTTTAGGAATACACTTGTTGAAGATCTTTGCAATGATTTGGGCATCAAGCATGAGTTTTGTAACACCCGGTTTACAAAAGGACATAAACCGAGCAATCATATACGTGCCAGGATGAAGTCACACGTATATACAATAGAATGAACAACATATCATAGCACATATCATGTAAAAGATATAATAAAGCGAGTACGAATGTTATTTATTACATTAATGACAAAAATGTCTGATACAGCAGAAGCGTAAAGTACAAGTACGAAACTCGGAAAACTGGGCACCACAGGGACGTCGTCTGGGAGACGAATGCCTAGAAATCCTCATACTCCTGGTAGCTTCGGGTGAACTCCCTCGCGTCGGCAGGAACTGAGCAGCAGTAGAGTATTCCTAAGAGGAAAAAAGAGTAGAGTAGGCAAGAGTGAGTACACAACTTGTACTCAACAAGTATAACACAAACTATGAGGCCCTAAGGTTGGCTGACTCAACTGCATTAGCTTTTAAGTCTTGGCAAAATTTTATTAAAGCTATTTACTACAAGTTGATGAATTACCATAACCCAGTTACATAGTAATTAATCAAAATTAACCATGAACCACTAAGAACCAAACCGAAACCACCAAGGTAACCCCACTAATCAAAAGGAGGATCTGGGCCGCTCATGACCGTGAGCATGGCTAGTATACCAGTTTTACACTCTGCAGAGGTTGCACATCTTTACCCATAAGTCGTGAGCTACGCTAGTTGTTCATCACACTTCCTTACGTGAGATGGCTAGCAAGCACACTACGAGGCCTTTACAAAGAATCTCGTTGGCAAGGAATAACCACGAGGGTTGGATCAGTGACTATGGAGCAGGTCTAGTGGGCGTCAAGAATACCGCAGACGAGGCCACTCAGTACGAGTGCCATAGAAGCTTACCACCCTTGCCCCGCAGGTAAGTTCCTCCAAACCAAAAAGACCTAATTATTACGCCAAGACCGTCCCATTCCTGTCTTGTGGTTGCTCGGTTGTCCCAGGTTGTATCTCTAATGACGTACGGTCCTTATGGAGAGTAGCTAGCACAAAACACAGTGCGAGCCCCCTAAACCAAGTTTCTAGAAAAACCAGTTTTAACGAGACGTGAGCCACTCACACGGGCCACTCCCAGAATTAAGTTGCATATACCATTAATCAAATTAATTAAAAAGGACCAAGTGTGTTATAGCACGGCACCCAGTACAACTAACCAAAATGCAACCCAAAGGATGTATATAAAGGATATAAAATGGCTAGGAAAGTCCTTATAGGCATACAGTATTAAAATGCAGTATGAAATTGTATTTAAAGGTGATAGGTTGTTCATGTTATACTTGCCTTCCTCAAACTGCTCCTGCTGCTACTCAAACTGTTCAGAAGATGGCTGCTCCGGGTACTGGTACTGGGGCTCCTCAAATGGATCAACGTCTACTCACGAACACATGGCCAAAAACTTACATAAACAATAGCAAAAACTAAGAAACAGTACAACAATACATGAAAACAGCAAACAAAACTAGGCTAGAACTATTTTACGCATTACAACGATCGCGTGGACATAAAGAACGCCTAAAACGGAGCTAGAACGCGAAAACTAGGCCTAAAACAAGGTCCAGGGGCTTAACTGTAAGAAAAATAGAGTTTCTGGGGGTTTTTTTAGAAAAACCAGGGACTAAAATGTAATTAAACCTTAGTTGTAGGGTCTAACGCGTAAAACTGACCGGCCAGGACTGCGGGTTCCATTTTTAAAAAGGTCAGGGGCCTTATCGTTAGAAACCGGACTAAACTGTAATTATTTCTGAACTGCCTAGGACCGCGGGTTGAATCAGGGAAAGGCCAGGGGCTTTTTAACAAAAAGATAGGCCGAACCAGTATCTAATGATATCAGCCATCAGATCTAGATCTTGTGGCATGGATTAAAAGGGTCCTAGATCTAATCTGGGGCGTTCGCTCGGGATTGGATGGATCAGATGCTTTGCGCGCGGGAGCGGCGGCGCAGGTCGCTGGAGACGGCGTCCCCGTGGCGGCGCACGGCTGGGGATCACCGGACCGGGCCAAACTTGGCCGTCCGGGCACGAAATCGAGCGCGGCTTGTCTCTAGAGACTGCGCGCGGAACGAGTAAAGCACCTAGGGCATCCGTGCGGGCCTACGACGGTCGTAGCAGGGCGTGCGACTGTGCAGGGCGGCGCTAGCGGCCGTGGTTCACCGGCGTGCGGTGTCTGGCCACAGAAGTGGCCCGCGTGCCTAGGCAACAGGTGAGTAAGATAGAAGGGGCTGGGGAGATGCTCACTGGGGCTCGAATTCGAGCTGCGCTGACATGCAGGGAGGTTGGCGGCGAAGTTCGGCGGCGGGTCGTGGGCGGCGCTCGGGGACAGAGACGACACAGCGGTGCTCCAGACTCCTGGTTCCCTCGGGTGGGTTTGTGGTGATGCTGCGAAGGTGTCAAGGGGGTCAGGGCGGCCGGATCATCAATGGCAGCGAGGAATTTCGATGACGGCGAAACTCACCCGCGGGAAAGTCCGAACCCGATTCCGGTGATGCAGGGGTCTAGGCCGGGGAAGAAGGGCTCGGAGTCGTTCCTGGGCCTGAGGCGAAGCTACGGTGGTGGGTTGCAGGGCCTGGGACGTAGCATGGCGGTGGTTTCACGGCGGTGCAGATGCTCCGCGTGGTGGAGCTGTGCGGAGCGATGGGGAGGCGGTGCTCTAGGGTTCAGTGGTGGCTGTGGAGGAGAGTAGGGTGCTGGGGAGGTCGCGGCGGTGCCAATTAAAGGGAACCGGGGATCTCGAGGAGGCGTGCACCGCACGGGCGTCGTGGTGATTGCGGCCGCAATCCGTGCGCGTGAGAGGCGGATCGCGCATCGGCTTCGGCGTAAACCCTGGCTCTGGGCGAAGCTTCTAGAGGGAAGGGGCGCGGTGTGGCTGGCCGGTGGACCTCGGGCGCGCGCACGGGGAGGAGCGGGGCCACGAGACAGCGAGGGAGCGCGGCGAGAGAGGAGCAGAGGGAGTCGGCGCGGGCGTCACGGTGGGGAAGGAGCTGCCAGGTGGACCAGGGTTGTTAGTGGCGGGGAGCGACGCGCTCGCGGGCTGAGCGGGAGCGCGGGCGAGGATGAGCTGGGCCACGCGGAAGCAGGCCGTGGGCACGGGTGGGCAGTGCTGGGCTGCGGGCGCACGGACTGGGCTGCCAGGGAAGGAAAGGAGCGGCCGGGGAAAGGAAAGGTGGGCCGCGGTGTTGGGCCGACTGGCTGGGTTCTTGGGCTGGTTGGGGTTTCTATTTCCTTCTTCTTTCCTTTTCTTCTCTAACTCAAACCACTCAAACTAAATCTACCCGAATTCAAATTTGAATTTGAATTCAAAACCCTAGCACTCAAACAGAAAGAGTAATGCACCAGCATGAATGCAACAACAAATTTTAAACTTAGCCAAATTTTAATTACTTGTGGATCAAAATTGGATTAAATGCAAGTCTAAGCATAATAAACCTTAGAAAATTAAATAAAGCCAATTAAATTTATTATTAAATGCTGGAATTTAAATTAGGGTGTGGCTAGCAAAGAGATTCAACTGGACTGGCTAGCAAAGAGATCTGGATATGTTTTCCTTACCTCATCTTCTCGCTCCCATGTAGCCTCAGCTTCACTGTGATGACTCCACTGAACTCTGCACATCTTGATGCGCTTGTTCCGTGTGACCCTTTCTGATGTCTCCAGAATCTTCACCGGATGTTCAATATATGTCAGATCTTCCTGTACATCTAACCCATCTAGTGGTGCCTGCTCCTTAGGTACTCACAGACACTTCTTCAACTAAGAAATATGGAAGACATCATGCACCCCAGAGAGATCAGTGGGCAACTCTAGGCGATAAGCAACTTCGCCTTTTCTCTCCAGCACCCTGAATGGACCAATGTACCTTGGTGCTAATTTCCCTTTCAGATTAAACCTGCGGATTCCCCGCATTGGTGACACCTTCAAGTACACATAATCGTTCACCTTGAAGGTCAGGTCCCTCCGTTTGCCATCTGCATAGCTCTTTTGCCTACTCTGTGCAATCCTCAGATTCTCCCGCACAGCCTGTACCATCTGCTCAGCATCTTCTATAATGTCAGGGCCAAAGAGCTGCTTCTCACCAATCTGATCCCAATAGAGATGAGTCCTGCACTTTCTGCCATACAATGCCTCGAAGGGGGACTTCTTCAGACTGGCCTGGTAGCTATTGTTGTATGAAAACTTAGCATATGACAGGCACTTATCCCAACTAGTACCATACTGAATAGCATAGGCTCGCAACATATCTTCCAACACCTGGTTGGTTCTCTCCGTCTGCCCATCTGTCTGAGGATGATAAGCGGTACTGAAGCGCAGCTTCATATCCAACGAATCATGGAGCTGCTCCCAGAACCGTGAAGTGAACTGAGATCCTCTGTCAGATATGATCTTCTTGGGCACAACATGCAAACAGACAATTCGGGAGATATACAACTCTGCAAGTTTGGCACCGGAGTAAGTAGTGTTCACTGGAATGAAGCGAGCAACCTTTGTCAAACGATCCACTACTACCCATATAGAGTTGTACCCCTGCTGAGTGCGAGGTAATCCCACTATGAAATCCATCATGATCTCCTCCCATTTCCACTCGGGAATCTTCAACGGCTGCAACAAACCGGCTAGCCTCTAATGCTCTGCCTTCACACGCTGACATGTGTCGCAGATGGCCACGTACTCTGCCACTGAACACTTCATCCCATACCACCAGAAACGTTCCTTGAGATCATAATACATCTTGGTACTGCCCGGATGAATAGAGTAAGCTGTATCATGAGCCTCACTCAGAATCAACTTCCGGAGATCCTTCACATCTGGCACACAGATCCGGTTCTTGTACCACAAGGTACCCTGATCATCTTCTCTGAAATGAGGAGCCTTGCCTTTCTTGAGCAACTCACGGATCTCCTGCAGCTTCTCATCTTCCTTCTGATGCTGCCAGATCTCTGCCTCTAGAGTGGGCACTGCCTCGAATGTCGCACTCGAAGTATGATGCAAGAAACCCAGACTCAACTGCTCAAACTCCTCACATAACTCTGGAGGCATCTGGAAAGCAATGGCCATGTTGACATAGCTTCTTCTGCTCAGAGCATCTGCCACACCATTGGCCTTACCCGGATGATAGTGAATCTCCAGGTCATAGTCCTTGACCAACTCTAACCATCTCCTCTGCTGCATGTTCAGCTCATTCTGCGTGAAAATATACTTGAGGCTCTTGTGATCAGTGTAGATATCACACTGCTGCCCATACAAGTAATGCCTCCAAATCTTCAGAGCATGCACAACTGCGGCTAACTCAAGATCATGAGTGGGATAGTTCAACTCATGCCGACGTAACAGCCGTGAAGCATATGCAATCACTCTGCCCTCCTGCATCAGAACACAACCAAGACCATCCTTCGAAGCATCACAATACACTGTGAACCTCTTGCTCTGGTCTGGCAGAGTAAGGACTGGCGTCGTAGTAAGCCTCTTCTTCAATTCATCAAAGGCCATCTGACGCTCATCTGTCCATATGAATGCCGCATTCTTCTCTAGCAAGGAAGTCAAAGGCTTTGCGATCTTGGAGAAATTCTCAATGAACCTCCGATAATATCCTGCTAAGCCCAAGAATGACTGGACTTCCTTGACCATCTGCGGTGTCTCCCACTCGAGCACATCCTTCACCTTGCTCGGATCAACTGCAATACCTCCCTTGGAGATGATATGACCGAGGAATGGAACCTCGTCAATCCAGAACTCGCACATGCTGAACATAGCATACAGCTGATGTTCCCTCAATCTCTGCAACACGAGCCTCAGATGCTCCTCATGCTCTGCCTCTGTCTTGGAGAAGATCAGAATATCATCAATAAAGATCACTACGAAGACATCCAGATAATCCATGAAAACCATGTTCATCAGATGCATGAAGAAAGCCGGGGCATTAGTCAAGCCGAAGGACATGACTGTGTACTCATATAGCCCGTACTTGCAGGTAAATGCCGTCTTCGGAATATCCTCAAGACGGATCCTCAGCTGGAAATAACCCGAACGCAGATCAATCTTCTAGAACACACGAGCACCTCGAAGCAGATCAAAGAGATCCTCAATACAGGGCAGTGGATGCTTGTTCTTGATAGTAACTGCGTTCAGCTCCCGATAATCGACACACATTCTCTTCGAGCCATCCTTCTTATCTACTAGCAACAATGGAAAAGCCCAAGGAGAGAAGCTGCGACGGATATAGCCCTTGGCTAGCAACTCGTCAATACTCTTCTTGACTTCCTCATGCTCTATAGATACAAGGTGGTAGGGCCGCTTTGCAATAGGAGCAGTGCCAGGCAAGAGATCAATAGAAAACTCGATGTTGCGTTCAGACAGCATACCTGGCAGATCATCCGGGAAGACATCCGGGAATTCAGACACCACGCGAATACCATCCGTGGGTCTAGCCTCCATCTGATGAAGAAATCCCGAGGGCTCTGAAGCACTGACCTTCACCTCTTAGCCATCAGATGCTGACAAGTGAATTGTCCGCTGAGCACAATCAATACAGACTCCCCATCTGGTAAGGGTCTCCATGCCCAAAATCACATCTATCCCGAGGAATCAATGACGATCAAACCAGTGCGGAACTCTACCCCCCTTATGACAATACTAATTCTGGAGCATATAGAACATGTGTGTATCTGGCCCCCAGGTGAGGTAACTACCATAGCTGTCCTCATAAAAGAAACTGGTATACCATGCTTCTCGGCAAATGACTTGGAAATGAAAGAATGAGTAGCACCGGTATCGAAAAGCACTGTAGCGGGGTGAGAGTTGACCATGAACGTACCAATAACCATGTTAGGAGCCTCGGCCATCACGTGGTTCAACCGACCCTGTGCTGGCGCCCTGGGCTGAGCTGGGTGCCCCTGCTGTCCCGCCTGTGCCTTCCGGGGGCAAGAGTTGGCGTAGTGCCCTGGATGGCCGCAGTGATAGCACACGCGAGGAGTTGCTGGGGCCTGCTGTCCGGCAGAAGGAGCTGCCTGCCGTGGAGCCTGCGGTGCTGGCGGAGCTGGTGGAGCAGCACGAGCCAGAGGTGCCGATAACCTCGGGCCCTGACCTGCCTGCTGCTGCTGTCGAGACGGGTACTGCTGCGGCCGCTGCTGGTACTGCTGGGGCGGCTGGAGGCGAGGACGGGTGTTGCTGCCGAAAACAACGGTAGTGATCTTCCTCTTCTTGTCCTCCATCTCCTGGTGCTTTCACTCCGTGTTGAGCATGCTGTCAACCAGATGGTTGAAGTCGTCGAAGCGGAGGTTGAGCAGCGCGTACTGGATGTAATCCTCCAGTACCTCCATGAAATGTTCCTGCTTCTCGCGATCATCTGCGACCTCGGCAGGGGCATGGCAAGCGAGCTAAAGGAAACGATCACGATACTCTGTGACCGTCATAGTTCCCTGAAGTGAAAAGGACAGATGTATGACGAATGATTAGCTCATGCTTCAGAAAGATAGAACAAGGGGGATACTAGCTCAAAAGGAAAATGCTGAAAGATTATATCCGAGTTTACCTGCTTAAGTGCAAGGAACTCCTTCTTTGTCTTCATAACGCCCGCGGGGATGTTGTGGCTGCGGAAGCACTCCCAGAACTGGAACCAGGTGAAAGCCTAGCGGTCCTGAACTCGGTGGGACTACCACCAGTCCAATGCTGCCCCTCGCAGCTGTCCTGCTGCATACAAGACTCGCTCCCGATCATCGCACTGGGCGATGTTCAGCTGGCGCTCCACTACACGGAGCTAGTCGTCTGCCTGAAGTGGGTCAGATGTGTGAGAGAACATCGGCGGGTGACCCCTCAGGAACTCAGCACGCCTGTCGCAGGTCTGCGGCAGTGGAGGAGGCGAAGGCTGAGTGTGAGCCTGCTGAAGTGCCTGAACAGTGTTGTTCAGGGTAGCCATCATCTGCATCTGGAGCTGGAAGTACTGCTCCGGGGTCAGAGGCGGAGGCATCGGGATCCCAGTACCCTGGTTGTTCTGCCCCTGGTTGTTCTGCCCCTGCTGGTCAGAACCACGCCTGATGTTCACCATCTGATTTTTGGACAAAAGATTTCATGAGTAAGGATATTGCAGAAATAAATTCAGATGGATATAATATTTTTCTGCAAGAAAGACTTAGACATGATAAAGTAGACATGATAGAGTGGACGGTTTTACCCCCAACGATCTAACTCATTTTATTAATTAATTAACTTTAACTTAAAACTGATTTTCATTAAACAAATTTAACTACTAAACTATGCAATCAACCAGAAAATCCAAATCAAACATGTAGCATAATAACAAGCATACAATTTCACAACTTAGCCGAGTTTAACACACGACTCGACTAGCACAATGCGTCGCAGAACATGCTATCATATTATTATAAAGGGGTCATCTAGCTTACACCTATGATGGTCAGATGACTTACTTCAGGACAGAATCTACGGAAACTATTCTGTAGAGAGAAATCAAGGTAAGACGAGTAAAAATCTTAGAATTCAAGGGGTATAATAGCAAAATAGTTTCAACAGACATGGCTGAGAGAGAAGAAGACTTAAAACTCGACCAGTTCTATCTAGGCTTTCGTCCTACAGTCGATACGGCTTTGATACCACTCTGTAACACCCGGTTTACAAAAGGACATAAACCGAGCAATCATATACGTGCCAGGATCAAGTCACACGTATATACAATAGAATGAACAATATATCACAGCACATATCACGTAAAAGATATAATAAAGTGAGTACGAATATTATTTATTATATTAATGACAAAAATGTCTGATACAGCGGAAGTGTAAAGTACAAGTACGAAACTCGGAAAACTGGGCGCCACAGGGACGTCGACTGGGAGACGAACGCCTAGAAGTCCTCGTACTCCTGGTAGCTCTGGGTGAACTCCCTCGCGTCGGCAGGAACTGAGCAGTAGTAGCGTATTCCCAAGAGGAAAAAGAGTAGAGTAGGCAAGAGTGAGTACACAACTTGTACTCAACAAGTATAACACAAACTATGAGGCCCTAAGGTTGGCTAACTCAACTGCATTAGCTTTTAAGTCTTGGCAAAATTTTATTAAAGCTATTTACTACAAGTTGATGAATTACCATAACCCAGTTAGATAGTAATTAATCAAAATTAACCATGAACCACTGAGAACCAAATCAAAACCACCAAGGTAACCCCACTAATCAAAAGGAGGATCTGGGCCGCTCATGACCGTGAGCACGGCTAGTATACCAGTTTTACACTCTGCAGAGGTTGAACATCTTTACCCACAAGTCGTGAGCTACGCTAGTTGTTCATCACACTTCCTTAGGTGAGATGGCTAGCAAGCACACTACGAGGCCTTTACAAAGAATCTCGTTGGTAAGGAATAACCGCGAGGGTTGGATCGGCGATTGTTGGCGCTCCTTAAGTACCCACTTTATCCCCTGTTTATCCTTGATAATGGCATGAATTTAATATCAAAATCACTAACCGTCCTAACGACGGCCTAATTATTGGTCATTTTCACACTTGCACATCTATTTTGGAGGAACTTCGTTTTTGCAGGTTTTTGGCCTATTTTGGAGCATGAAATGACGAGGCCCGTGATTGAGCGCTAACACGGAGAAAGACGAAGGCCAAAGCCCAAAGGAAGGACCAAAGCCCATGTTGATTCGAAGCCCATTCATGCACATCCATCCTCCAAGAGAGCCCAAAGGACCAAGCCCACGAAGATGAGATCAAGATACTTCGGGATTAAGCAAAGCAAATGAAGATTTAAGGAAGGATTCCCTATCCTATCCTTTCCTCGAAGATATCTCCAACATAACGACGTCAAAAGGGGTGCAATCGTGAAGGACATAAACTCTAGAAGATGCGAGTAGTCTGCACACGAAAGATGAGACCGAGGTGAGCCCGAAAGGGGGTAGGCCGGCCGGCCTAGGCCCATGGGGCCGGCCGGCCTAGCCCATTTCTGAGGCGGTTCGGCCTCCCCTTCGACCGGTGGCTGCCTCGGCTTATAAATAGCTCGCACCTTATTCAACTCAGGGCATCCATCCACCCAGAACTCGACGAAAACCTAGGGCCAAGACCGGAGGGAGACGACGGCCGCCGCAAGTCTTCGAAGTTGTCTAGGAGATGGCTTAGGCCGCCCCTAGCTGCCATGGCCTCCCTGCGTGGTTGTGCCATGGTGGAGTTCATGAGCTAGTTGGAGTCGTCAATGGTATGTACTCGGTGGTGACGATCCAAACGAATATATTATGTGAGTAATGATAATCATGTCTTCCGAATCTATTAGCGATCATGTTCTCTCTTTCGATTTCATTCTTTTCGTTGGGTTTGCTTCATCTTAGATCTATTATCGAGATAGATCTCTTAGCGTGATCTTGTAGTCATAATGGCTAGAGGTTAATGGCGGAACTACCAAAGGGGGTTCGACTTGCTTCAGGGTATTTCGTTCAAAGGGGGGGGGCATCGTGACAGGCCGTTCCCACTGAGTAGGCAGAGTATCGAGGGATCAGATTGGAGATTTTGGATTTAAAGATGTTTTTGTTTGAGATGCATGATTTATTTGACCATTAGCTTGAACTACAACTAGATGACGATAGGCCTAATCATGTCTTTGGTTTTGCTATGATTAAGCCTATGTTCATGGATGAGATCAACCTTTACACATCACTCATATTTGTCAAAGGTTTACCCTTTATATGCAATCAATGCTTCATGTTAGGATAGATCTGTTAGATTAGATGGAAAACCTTAGGTAGTTCTTTGTCGATCCACAGATTGATAAACCTTGGGGGAATACTCTAAGGGAAAAGCTACACGAACCGTGCGCTTGCGGTATACAAATCGTGGTGCTAAGAAGCGTCAACAAGCTTTTCTGGTGCCGTTGCCGGGGATCGGCAACTCGAACCCTAGGGTGATCTATCTAGTTTTTTTTGGACTAACCCTAATTTTTATTATTGCATATACCCTTGTTTTCTTGTTTGTGTCCTTGAAAGCAGGTGGAAAAAGCTAGACACCAAACTTGGACTTTGAGAAGTCCATAATCCACTTCAACAAATTTCAACAATCGGCAACAAGATGATCGAGGAGCCTTGACATGGAACATCGACAACGTCCACATCGACATGACGGCAACAACATCAAGATTCGCTCTTTAGTGGTAGGTGCTAACTTTTGTTAGTGGCCCAGCATCCGCTATCGAGTCCCCACTCCCCAAAGCAAAAGATGATAAATAAGGTACACCGCCGTGTCAATTAATTTTAAAGACTAATGCTTTTTGTAAGAATTGTGTGTTCAAGCAATAGGTATGAAGCATGCCCGCGAAGAAAATTGTGTGATCATCATCATCATCTATGAAGTGTTACTGTTGTGATGAGTTTTTCATCCAAGATCAGAGAAGTACCATGAGCAAATAATAGATTATTTTGAAGCTCCATCAAGTATTCTTTCCAATAGATCAAGAACTGTCAACTTTGGAGATCGGTGTGAAGAGTTATGGTAAAATCTTTCAACGCTGCGCGTCTGAAATCCCTCTGGACAGATTGCAGCGCCGTAATAAAACAAGCATAACTTCTTTATCCGGAGTCCAATTGGGGCGAATAACCACTTGTTGAAAAGATAATTTGATGCACCTTTCAATGGAGCAGAAGTTTGGTACATGTTCTGCACTGGATGAAGGGGAATGCAACGAGGATAGAGGCAGTAGCAACCGAGAAGAAGGTGATGACGATGTCAAAGGATGATTGGAAGGCTGTGTACGCAAAAGATGATGATTTGAAGTTGACCAAAGCTGGAGGTAACAAGATTAGAAGAACCATGACATCACCTATCTTCTCCAGTGGGATGCTCGATATACTTCTAATCGAGTGATGCTATCAAGGAAGGAAACAGTTCGGATCATCAACACGAAGCACAGGAGCATCTTCCAATCCCAACACCTTGGGTAGAGGAAGAACAATGGAGAAGACACATCATTGAAGCCGTGAAATTTGCTGGTAATCAATGGTGATGACCTTGAAGCCTAGGGACGCACAACACTACGTTCCAAAGACCACATGATCGAGATCATTGACATCTTCGGATGAATTCACAAGAAGATATTGTTCTCATCAATGTCCAGCTCGACCTCAAAAGCAAATAGCAGCATATTTTTGGATATTCAAAAGCTCCACGAAGTTCTTGTTCCAACAAATCAAGAACCAAGTCAATCAGATATTCCTACAAGCGGGTATGACCAAAACATTGAAGGTTGTGCACTCTGGAAATTTCTGGACAGCACGCAGCGCCAAAAGTGAAACGGGTATAACTCCCTCGTTTGGACTCGGTTTAAGATGAATGACCACTCATTGGAAAGGTAATTTCATAAACATTTCAATAGATCTATATTTTGGTATATGTTCTGTTGAGTATACAGGAGATATTCCATGAAGAAGAGGCAGGAGCAACGCGATGAGAACAAGATAGACAAGATGACGATGACAACAATGAATGTGTGCTTGGGCGATACTTTCATCAAGCGTACATGATAAAATTCAGAGGCTTGGAACAAAGGAAGAACCCCAATGACAGTGGCAAATGAAGGCACAAGCGGTCGACCTTCGACAAACGAAGATGTTGCAAACAAACCACGACGGATTACAAGAGCGCAACATTCAACACATGGAGACGTGAGAAGCAAACCACGACGGACCACGAAGAGTGCATCAAGATGACATCTCGCACAAAGCACCACGACTCCAATGAGTATTAAAAGGCTCTGAGGCTAAGGTATACATTGAATTCTCAAGCTTCTATTCGTTTTGTTGATAATCTTTAAAAATCTCATGCTCGAACCGATAGTCGGAATGAAAGTTTAAATTCTATGTCTTGTTCTTTTCATGATGATAGGCTAGAGTTTCTTGAGAATGTTGATTTCATGCTTAAAGAACCTCTGCCTAATAATGAGCTCCGTGCTATGCAAGAAATACATGCTGCATTTAATTACACCATGCCTTGTTGATGAAATTTAATTGAGGATGTGATTATGTTGCATATGTTTACAAATAATTGCAAATCTCGATCTTGCTTTGCGCTTGGTCAAGCTCATGACCCTAAAAGAGCACATGTCGGGAGAAGCCCCGAATTTCACTAACCATGCAGGACATGAAACTCAAATGATGAGGAGTGAAACCGTGCCCAAAATTTTGAACACCATCATCAACATCTTCAAGTTTCAAGAACGGACGTCGCTGAGCCTCAACAATTTTGTGCACAAGTCCATAGATTTACAATGCAAGAAAGTTGAATATTCAGGATCTCCATCAAGTCCTCGGTTCGACGTATCCATGATCGATACAATTGAAGACCCACGGGAGGAGCTATGTCTCAAACATCGGAGATGCACGTGCTGAAATCAGCACGTGACAGATTGCAGTGACGGGGAAAAAGGGGCATAACTCCCTCAATTGGAATGCGTTTTGGGCAAATGAAGACTTGTTGGAAAGAAGATTTCATGTACCTTGCATTGGATCAATTGGTTGGCGCAACTCCCAATCTGGACAGAGAGGAAAATCCATGAAAAGAAAGGTAGCGACGAAGGACAATAACGAAGGAGGTGACGATGATGTCAGAGACGATTGGGCAAGTTTTCCATTAAGCGTGATTGATCATGTCCAATATGGGAAGTGGAATAAGAGCTGGATGAAGGATCATGGCTTCGCATCAATTTGAAGGTAAGAAAGTCGAGCTCTATGATTTTAAATGAAGCGCTTTGCGGGAGGCAACCCGATCTTTTATTTTATATATATTAATATGACCGTCTACATTGCACTCTTTAATCGGAATATCAAGTAACATTGTACCATTTCTCTAACAAAAACCACAACTTCATGTTGTTCATTCTAAATGTTATTGAGGGAGCACTTTGTTATTTGATCTTGGGAAACATGTAGACCTTTTTGTGTGCCTATTAGTGTTTAGAGTCTTTTTATTTGTCCTTTTAGAGGGAAATATGAAGTGTTGCACCGCTCTTCTATTCTAAACTTGTGGCTAGTTAACTTAGGCTAACTTTTTGTTTTGTTTTAGACCACCTCATCATGTCATATCATTTTATTCACCCACCCCGTGTTGCATTGCATACCATGTTGTTCGTCTCACCATTGCATTGCATTGCATTGCATGTTGCATTAAAAAAAACTTTTTTAAAAAACATTGACTAGCCTCACTTTTGAGATCCTAAAACCCTTAGAAAAACCACTCATAGAGCAATCCTAAAACCATAGGTTATGTTTTTCATTCAAAAAAAAATCTAACTTTTGTTTCTCTCTAGTTTTTTAAAAACCACCTTAGATACAATTTCTATACCCAACACTCTCTGTTCAAAATTTTTGTTTTAAACCAAAAAATATAGGAAACCCATGAACCTACTTCTAAAAACCTTGTTAGCTCAGTTGCTTGGTCCTTTTCGATAAATAATCTTTTCATTGACAAAAGTCTCACTTCTTATGAAGTGTCGCGAAGGCTTTTTGTCACTTTTAGCAATTGTTTTTGGATAAGCTAGTTGCGGAACAACATCGAAAGGTCCTTTCAACCTTGCTAACGCTTGTTTTTGCTAACTTTGCATTTGCACTTTGCATCCATTCCATTGTTCATGCACTCATTTTGCTAGCTTGGTCTCAACTTTATTGATGAAAGCTTTCATATCCATGTTAATGCTTCACGTGAGCATTTTCCTTTTTGCAATCTTGTGTAAACATGCTGTTTAGACATGATTGAAGACCATCATCATTTATTTACCAAGCTATGAGGTTGCATTTGGTTGGTTTATAAGCTTTGCAATGCGCTTTATTTTTTCTTGTGCTATTAAGGCCTATTGATCTTGGGATAGACATGGTGTTTTGACCTTGGTTAAATAAGTCTTTTTGGCTATGGAGAAGTTCGGCAACCTAGTTGTAAACATGGTGTTTAGAACTAGGTGTAAACATTGTCTTTGTTTATATACCTTCCTCTTATTTGCATTTACACTAGCACACACGTACACTCACTAGGTTTTTATTTTTTTTCGCTAAGCTAGCTACGCCACAAATTGAGATCTTAGGAATGGTGGGTTGTTGGCATTTGTTTCTACTCCCGACCATCACCTTGGGGGTAGATTGTGCACTTGAATTGTTTTGCAGGCAAGACAAAGCGTTCCCATGAATTCGTGATCAAAGAAGAAATCAAATTCGTCAACATCTCCAAAGTTTGAAAACAAGCCCCGCTGTTTTCATCAAATTTTGCACATGGACAGAGATGTACAAGGAAGAAAAAGTTGATATTCAGAAGCTCCATGAAATTCCCGTTCCAACGCATCCAAGATCAATGAATTTGAATACCCGTACAAGGAGATATGGCAAGAACATTGGACGTTGCGCGTTCTGAAATTTGTCGAGACAGATTGCAGCGCTGGGATGAAATGGACATAACTCTCTTGTTCGGAACCAGTTTTGGGCGAATGAGGACTCGTTGGAAAGGAAAATTCGTGCACTTTGCAATGGAGCAATGTTTCAGTACATGTTCTGTTCTGGAAATTGAAAGAAAAAATTCATGAAGATGAGGCAGCAATGGGACAACGAGGAATTGAAGGAGGCAACGACGATGTGAAGCAATGATTGGGACCATGACTTAGTACAAGAAGAAGTTGAAAGAAATTGAGGCAACAAAGGTGAAGACACATTGAAGATGATATTCATATATATGAGGGAAGGACTTCAAGAATTTCAAGATGGTTCATCTTCTCCTTCCACGCCTAGCATCATGCTAAGCATGGGGGAGGATTTCGTGAACAAGGAAGAAAGATCTCATGGAGTAAGATAATCACGGTTGCCACAAGATGCTAATGATTCTTCTTCCATACTTAGCATAATGCTTAAGTATGGGGAAGGCCGCGCTACACTTCATTACGAGCATCGAGAAGGACGGTAATTCTTCCTCAACTCTCTCTTTTTCTAAATGCTTGTACATATATGCCTTCAACCATAGATGCAACCTTTGTATATACCTCTCGACCTATCACATGGCTTCTAGGAGGACAACCTAGTTTTGTTTTTGTTTTCAATAAGTGTAGGATCACCATCACTTTGTGCTCACCACATTGATACATTTTGGCAATGCCTTATGCTTATGGAAAAGTGATGAAAGTTGCTGCTTTATTTTACCTACTCTATATTGTATATGACTTGACCATTTGCTCTCAATTAAATGGAATTAAAATGATTAAATACCGGCTCTTTTATTTGTGGAGGTTAAATGACTAAATTCTAAACTCACATATTCTATGTTGCTCTTTGATTTAAGTCTACCGATGACCTTACACCTTGTGATTGTTTAATTTGAAAACATAATTCCTATGCTATCTACATTTGTGAATCTCTTGCAAAGTTCTACCTACCAAAGCCTATACATACATATTCTTTCATGATGAAACCTTTAGATTGCAAACTTATATTTTGATGAGTTGGATTAAGATTGATTTCTTTGGTATGAGACTAAGAAGCTGGTCATTCCGTTTTTTTTTTGTGTAACCTTCTTTTTGCTAGCCTATTTATCCATGCATTGTGAGTTTCTACTTCAGGAATTTTGCAAACCTCGCTGGATATCCACCCTAAACCAAAAATATCTTTTTGTGATTACCTCCTTGACCACAACCCAATTTGAGTATGGATTATCATTTCGACGGAATCAAAAGAATCAAGGGCACCATAAAAAGAAAAGTTTTGGGAGACAAGGCTCTCCGGAGATTCAAGAGGTTCTACGAAGAAGAAAGTGAATTTGAGATACTTACCCTAACTAGTTGGTTCTCCCACTATTCATACTCGAGGGCGAGCATTCGTTCAAGCATGGGGGGGATGGCTGGGTAAGTATTCTATGCTATCAAAAGTTCTAAGGAGCAAAAAAAAAGAAAAAAAAGAAAGAAAGAGAAAAATTGAAAAATGAAAAAAAAGGAGAAAAGAAAAGAAAAATGAAAAAAAGCGAAGAATAAAATGCTCCTTATCTCTTTTTGGCTTCATTAATTTTCCAAGTTACTTTGAAGAATTATTCCATACTCAAATCTTCCAACCATGTGCAATGCGATAACGAGAACTTCATTTGTGTCTCGGGATCATCCATTTGCCACTTGCACATGTCCACCTATCTAAATGTGTGTGTTTCATCTTTCTCCCTCTCCAACATTATTTTCCAATGGCCTTTTTTGACTAGTCTCAGTAAATCCAATAGATCTCTCTCTTAGTTTGACAATATTTCAGAAATAATGTTTTGCTAGGATTGTTTTTACCTACCAAGCTCCACATAAGCCTTCCACTTTTATATACGAGTAGAATAGGTTGAAGACAATCTAATGTAGGCTTGAGCGACTTGATGAGATGAGTATTTCCATGATCTTTTGCAAGAGAACCTCACTTATATTTGATATGCATTCTTTTGAAAACTCTTCACAATGAAACAAGGTAAAGGTATGAAGTTCGCTTAAGTTTGAGAGCATTGCATTTATTTATTATTGTGGCTTGTTCTTTAATTGCTAGTCTATCTTCCATAATGAAAAGGCAGTCGGTCACAACATGAACTTAAATGCTAAATACTTGAGAGAGCAATATGTCTTGTTATGTATGACTAAGTGTAGAGAGGACATTGAGGGGCAACGCTGATTTCTTTATAAGCAAAGCTCCTGGACTTACTCGAGGACGAGCAAGGTTTAAGCATGGGGGGAATGTTGGCGCTCCTTAAGTACCCGTTTTATCCCTTGTTTATCCTTGATAATGGCATGAATTTAATATCAAAATCACTAACCGTCCTAACCCCGGCCTAATTATTGGTCATTTTCACACTTGCACATATATTTTGGAGGAACTTCGTTTTTGCAGGTTTTTGGCCTATTTTGGAGCATGAAATGACGAGGCCCGTGATCGAGTGCTAACACGGAGAAAGACGAAGGCCAAAGCCCAAAGGAAGGACCAAAGCCCATGATGATTCGAAACCCATTCATGCACATCCATCCTCCAAGAGAGCTCAAAGGACCAAGCCCACGAAGATGAGATCAAGATACTTCGGGATTAAGCAAAGCAATTGAAGATTTAAGGAAGGATTCCCTATCCTATCCTTTCCTCGAAGATATCTCCAAGATAACGATGTCAAAAGGGGTGCAATCGTGAAGGACATAAACTCTAGAAGATGCGAGGAGTCTGTACGCGAAAGATGAGACCGAGGCGAGCCCGAAAGAGGGTAGGCCGGCCGGCCTAGCCCGTTTCTGAGGTGGTTCGGCCTCCCCTTCGACCGGTGGCTTCCTCGGCTTATAAATAGCTCGCACCTTATTCAACTCGGGGCATCCATCCACCCAGAACTCAACGAAAACCTAGGGCCAAGACCGGAGGGAGACGACAGCCGCCGCAAGTCTTTGAAGTTGTCTAGGAGATGGCTTAGGCCGCCCCTAGCTTCCATGGCCTCCTTGCGTGGTTGTGCCATGGTGGAGTTCATGAGCTAGTTGGAGTCGTCAATGGTATGTACTCGGTGGTGACGATCCAAACGAATCTATTATATGAGTAATGATAATTATGTCTTCCGAATCTATTAGCGATCATGTTCTCTCTTTCGATTTTGTTCTTTTCTTTGGGTTTGCTTCATCTTAGATCTATTATCAAGATAGATCTCTTAGCGTGATCTTGTAGTCATGGTGGCTAGAGGTTGATGGCGGAACTACCAAAGGGGGTTCGACTTGCTTCAGGGTATTTCGTTCAAAGGGGAGGCGTCGTGATAGGCCATTCCCACTGAGTAGGCGGAGTATCGAGGGATCGGATTGGAGATTTTGGATTTAAAGATGCTTTTGATTGAGCTACATGATTTATTTGCTCGTTAGCTTGAACTACAACTAGATGACGATAGGCCTAGTCATGTCTTTGGTTTTGCTATGATTAAGCCTATGTTCATGGATGATATCAACCTTTACACATCACTCATATCTGCCAAAGGTTTACCCTTTATATGCAATCAATGCTTCATGTTAGGATAGATCCATTAGATTAGATGGAAAACCTTAGGTAGTTCTTTGTCGATCCACGGATTGATAAACCTTGGGGGAATACTCTAAGGGAAAAGCTACACGAACCGTGCGCTTGTGGTATACAAATCGGGGCGCTAAGGAGCGTCAACAGCGACTATGGAGCAGGTCTAGTGGGCGTCAAGAATACCATAGACGAGACCACTCAGTACGAGGGCCATAGAAGCTTACCACCCTTGCCCCGCCGGTAAGTTACTCCAAACCAAAAAGACCTAATTATTACGCCAAGACCGTCTCATTCCAGTCTTGTGGTTGCGCGGTTGTCCTAGCTTGTCGCTATAATGATGTACGGTCCTTATGGAGAGTTGCTAGCACAAAACATAGTGCGAGCCCCCTAAACCAAGTTTCTAGAAAAACCAGTTTTAACGAGACGTGAGCCACTCACACGGGCCACTCCCAGAATTAAGTTGCATATACGATTAATCAAATTAATTAAAAAGGACCAAGTGTGTTATAGCGTGGCACCTAGCACAACTAACCAAAATGCAACCCAAAGGATGTATATAAAGGATATAAAATGTCTAGGAAAGTCCTTATAGGCATACAATATTAAAATGCAGTATGAAATTGTATTTAAAGGTGATGAGTTGTTCATGTTATACTTGCCTTCCTCAAACTGCTCCTGCTGCTGCTCAAATTGCTCAGAAGATGGCTACTCTGGGTACTGGTACTAGGGCTCCTCAGATGGATCAACGTCTACTCACGAACTAATGGCCAAAAACAATACACAACATAAACATACATGCAAATAATAGCAAAAACTAAGAAACAGTACAACAATACATGAAAACAGCAAACAAAACTAGGCTAGAACTATTCTACGCGTTACAACGATCGCGTGGACATAAAGAACGCCTAAAACGGAGCTAGAACGCGAAAACTAGGCCTAAAACAAGGTCCAGGGGCTTAACTGTAAGAAAAACATAGTTTCTGGGGGTTTTCTGCAAAAACCAGGGACTAAAACATAATTAAACCTTAGTTCTAGGGTCTAACACGTAAAACTAACCGGCCAGGACTGCGGGTTCCATTTTTAAAAAGGTCAGGGGCCTTATCATTAAAAACCGGACTAAACAGTAATTATTTCTGAACTACCTAGGACCGCGGGTTGAATCAGGGAAAGGCCAGGGGCTTTTTAACAAAAAGACAGGCCGAACCAGTATCTAATGATATCAGCCGTCAGATCTAGATCTTGTGGCATGGATTAAAAGGGTACTAGATCTAATCTGGGGCGTTCGCTCGGGATTGGATGGATCAGATGCTTTGCGCGCGGGAGCGGCGGCGAAGGTCGCCGGAGACAGCGTCCCCGCGGCGGCGCACGGCTGGGGATCACCGGACCAGGCCAAACTTGGCCGCCCAGGCACGAAATCGAGCGCGGCTTGGCTCTAGAGACTGCGTGCGGAACGAGTAAAGCTCCTAGGGCATCCGCGCAGGCCTACGACGGTCGTAGCAGGGCGTGCGACTGTGTAGGGCGGCACTGGCGGCCGTGGTTCGCCGGCGTGCGGTGTCTGGCCACAGAAGTGGCCCGCGTTCCTAGGTGGCAGGTGAGTAAGATAGAAGGGGCTGGGGAGATGCTCACCGGGGCTCGAATTCGAGCTGCGCTGACGTGCAGGGGGGTCGGCGGCGAAGTTCGGCGGCGGGTCGTGGGCGGCGCTCGGGGACAGAGATGATGCAGCGGTGCTCTAGACTCCTGGTCCCCTCGGGTGGGCTCATGGTGATGCTGCGAAGGTGTCAAGGGGTTCAGGGCGGCCGGATCATCAACGACAGCGAGGGATTTCGACGGCGGCGAAACTCACCCGCGGCAAAGTCCGAACCCGATTCCGGTGATGCAGGGGTCTAGGCCGGGGAAGAAGGGCTCGGAGTCATTCCTGGGCCTGAGGCGAAGCTGCGGTGGTGGGTTGCAGGGCCTGGGACGCAGCGTGGCGGTGGTTTCACGGTGGCGCAGATGCTCCACGCGGCGGAGCAGTGCGGAGCGATGGGGAGGCGGTGCTCTAGGGTTTAGTGGCGGCTGTGAAGGAGAGTAGGGTGCTGGGGAGGTCACGGCGGTGCCAATTAAAGGGAACTGGGGATCTTGGGGAGGCGTGCACTGCATGGGGTCGCGGTGATTGCGGCCGCGATCCGTGCGCGTGAGAGGCAGATCGCGCAACGGCTTCGGCATAAACCCGGGCTCTGGGCGAAGCTTCTAGAGGGAAGGGGCGCGGTGTGGCTGGCCGGTGGACCTCGGGCGCGCGCACGGGGTGGAGCGGGGCCACGGGACAGCGAGGGAGCGCGGCGAGAGAGGAGCAGTGGGAGTTGGCGCGGGCGTCACGGCGGGGAAGAAGGAGCTGTCAGGTGGGCCAGGGCTGTCAGTGGCGGGGAGTGACGCGCTCTCGGGCTGAGCGGGAACGCGGGCGAGGATGAGCTGGGCCGCGCGGAAGCGGGCCGTGTGTGCGGGTGGGCAGTGCTGGGCTGCGGGCGCGTAGACTGGGCCGCCAGGGAAGGAAAGGAGCGGCCGGGGAAATGACAGGTGGGCCGCGGTGTTGGGCCGACTGGCTGGGTTCTTGGGCTGGTTGGGCTTTCTATTTCCTTCTTCTTTCCTTTTCTTCTCTAACTCAAACCACTCAAACTAAATCTACCCGAATTCAAATTTGAATTTGAATTCAAAATCCTAGCACTCAAACAGAAAGAGTAATGCACCAGCATGAATGCAACAACAAATTTTAAACTTAGCCAAATTTTAATTACTTTTGGATCAAAATTAGATTAAATGCAAGTCTAAGCATAATAAACCTTAGAAAATTAAATAAAGCCAATTAAATTTATTATTAAATGCTGGAATTTAAATTAGGGTGTTACAAGTTTTCATCAACATACACACCTCAACAAAATGGAGTGGTGGAGAGGAAGAACAAGACATTGATCATACTTGCAAGAGCAATGTTGGATGACTATGGCATCTCACAAAGATTTTGGGCGGAAGCCATCAACACCGCATGCCATGCATCTAGTCGGGTTTATCTCCACCGCTTCCTAAAGAAGACACCCTATGAGCTTCTCATTGGGAGAAAGCCCAACATCTCCTACTTCCGGGTCTTCGGATGCAAATGCTACATCTTCAAGAAAAGAAAGCACCTAGGCAAGTTTGAAAGTAGATGTGATGTTGGTTTTCTTGTTGGTTATTCATCAAACTCCAAAGCATATTGAGTATTCAATAATGCCACACGCATGATTGAAGAAACTTGTGATGTGGAGTTTGATGAGATTAATGGCTCCCAAGGGGAAGGTTTCTCTTGTGACGATGTAGGTGATGAACCACTACGAGAAGTCATGAAGAACATTACCATTGGACAAATCAAGCCAAAGGTGGAGGAAGAAGAAAATGCAAATCCATCAACTCAAGTAGAAGCCTCTTCCAAGGATGACTCTAAGGTTGAAGAAGTAACTACACCAACAAATCATCATGATGAGTCATCCGATGAAGAAGATGATGCTTCTCATCCTCCTCAAGATGTCCAAGATGGGCAAGTGGTTCAAGAACAACTTCATTTTGATGACACCCACATCACAAGTGAACAAACCCAAACTCAAGCTCAAGATGTTGAACCACTAGAAGATCCTTCATCTCAATCACAAGAGAGGCCAACAAGAACTTCAAGGAACCATCCCATTGACTTGGTCATGGGTGACCCTTTCGGTGGAGTAAGAACCCGTACACGTCAATATGCCTCTTTTTCTGAACATTACTCGTTTATTTCTTGCTTGGAACCCACAAATATAGATGAAGCACTTGAGGACCCGGATTGGGTCATGGCAATGCAAGAAGAGCTCAACAACTTCACCCACAATGAAGTTTGAGTTCTTGAAGAACGTCCTCAAGGCAAGAACATCATTGCCAAGTGGGTCTTCCGCAACTAACAAGATGAGCATGGTGTGGTGGTTCGAAACAAGGCAAGACTTGTGGCTAATGGCTTTGCACAAGTTGAAGGGTTGGATTTTGGTGAAACATTTGCCCCTGTTGCAAGACTTGAAGCCATTCGTATCCTCTTAGCATATGCTTCACATCATAATATGAAACTCTTTCAAATGGATGTGAAGAGTGCTTTCTTAAATGGCTTTATTAATGAGTTAGTGTTTGTTAAACAACCTCCCGGGTTTGAGGACCCTAGATATGCTAATCATGTTTATAGGTTGCACAAGGCGCTCTACGGGCTCAAGCAAGCGCCTAGGGCTTGGTATGAACGTCTTCGTGACTTCCTCCTCAACAAGGGCTTCAAGATCGGGAGGGTGGATACTACATTGTTCACAAGAATCATCAATGAGGAACTATTCGTATGTCAAATTTATGTTGATGAATTTTTGGTTCAACTAACCCTACTCTTTCCAAAGAATTTGGAGAAATGATGGCTAGGGAATTTGAGATGTCCATGATTGGTGAGCTCAACTTTTTCCTTGGATTTCAAATCAAGCAATTGAAGGAAGAGACTTTCATTCACCAAGAAAAATATACAAGAGATATCCTCAAGAAATTCAAGATGGATGATTGCAAGCCGATCAAGACTCCAATGCCAACCAATGGACATCTTGACTTAGATGAGGGAGGTAAATCGGTTGACCAAACTCTTTATTGTTCTATGATTGGGTCACTTCTTTACCTAACCGCATATAGGCCCGATATCATGTTTAGTGTATGTATATGCGCTCGCTTTCAAGCAAATCCTAAGGAATCACAACTTAGTGCCGTTAAGCGGATCCTTAGATATCTCAAACATACACCTAGCATAGACTTGTGGTACCCCAAAGGCGCTAGTTTTACACTCTTGGGATACTCGGATTCGGACTTTGCCGGATGTCGTGTGGATCGCAAGAGCACATCGGGTGGGTGCCACTTGCTAGGGCGTTCCTTAGTCTCTTGGTCTTCAAAGAAACAAAATTCCGTGGCTTTATCAACCGCGGAGGCAGAATACATTGCCGCCGGGGCTTGTTGTGCTCAAATCCTCTACATGAAGCAAAGCCTCTTGGACTATGGTGTGGTATTAGATAGGATTCCGCTCCTTTGTGATAACGAGAGTGCCGTAAAAATTGCTAATAACCCGGTTCAACACTCTCGCACAAAGCATATTGATATTCGCCATCACTTTCTAAGAGATCACGTGGCAAGGAATGATATATCACTTTGTGGTGTTCGTTCCGAAGATCAATTGGCAGATATCTTCACAAAACCTCTAGATGAGAGCACCTTTTGTAGGTTGCGAAGTGAGCTTAATGTGCTAGATGCTTCTAACGTCATGTAATTGCCTTGTCATATGGACGCATTTCATATGTACATACTAGGGGCTTGTCTAACCTTGTCAAGATAGTGATGAACATGGATTTTGCATAAGCCGGTGGATCCTTGTTTCGCTCATGGCATGTAGAAAGGTTCATCATGAAGAAACTTGCTGAGGGTTCAAACTTGACAAGATAGATTTAAATTTGTGCAATGCATTCTTCTTGTCATATAGCATGCATTCATTTTTAAATTCCCACTTTGCATGAGCATTGCATCACGCTAGTAGCATCACAAGGGAGCAAATCATACTTCGAGAATGATATTCATGCCCTATATGATATATCAACTCCATAAGAGTGATAAGATCAATATTGCACTTTCATGCCTATTGAGTCATGTCCTAGCGAACTTAAAGTTTCAATCTCTAAGTTCATAGGCCTCCCGGATGCACCGACGCCTTTGCAGCGGTTCAACCGGTGAAGCTTTGTGTCTCCCAGTTCAAAAAACCCTCTCTGAACACAATTCCGGCGATTGCACCGACGCTGACTGGTTACACCGGTGCCCACTGACCGGTCTAACCAGTGCTACACTGTTTGACCACGAATTCAATCTCCTCAGATCTGGTCAAAGATGCACCGGTGCTCTTAACTTCCACTCACCGGTGCATCCGGTGCTATTTGGTTTGGGGGGCCGGGTTCTCTGTTTCACTTCACTTACACTGGGGGCCCACATGTCAGTTTCTTTCACCCATTGCTCTTTCTCCTCACGCCGCCGCCCAATTCACCCGACCGC